>NW_027133250.1:1900083-2513444 GCF_026122565.2 Emydura macquarii macquarii | reverse complement strand
GGTAGGCATGCTTTTAGTGCCGTCAAGGACCCCAGCGCAGACCAGCAACCTGAGTACGTAGCCAGGGTCCCTGATGGGCTTGCACGAGGCAGCCTGGTGAGTTGGAGGTGGCGGTGCCAGCCGGCGGCAAAGGGAGGCCTTGGAAAAGGGGCTCTCTGGTCCCCCCACCACCACCAGCGGCCGAGGCTGTGTCTGCTGAGCGCCCACCGAGCCCCCTCGGGCGGGCAGGGGTTAGCGAGGAGAGGCACCAGGCAGGGCTAGTGTGCCGGGGTGGGAAATGAGCGCCCAGAGCAGAGACTGGCCAGGCTGCAGCAAGCTGTGCCCGGGTGAGCGGGAGAAGCGACAATGCTGACGTGGCACCACCAGGGGGCGCTGTGATTGTACCGAAAGGGCCGGCGGCTGTCAGAGGTGGCTGGCTGGAGGTTTCAAGTGGCCCTTGATTTCAAGCCCAGGTTTGCACAGAACCCGCCACGGCAAAGCAGCCCGATGCACACGCGGGGTGGGAAGAGCGGGATGCTGAGAGCACGCACAGGAGCAACAGGTGCCGCCGGCCTTCCCCGGCACCAGCAGCCTGCCGTCACCAGGATGCTAATCCCGGGGCGGGGTCATTGCCTCGCTGGCTGGGGTAAACCTCGCCCCGAAGGCGGTTCCCCCTCCCTGCACCGCGCGCCTTCCAGCTCACACAGGGAGGGTTGCGGGCCTCTCCCCGCAGCTCAGCAAAGGTTTCACGGCTCACAGAGCGGCAGGGTCTCGCACCAGTCAGATTTTATTCCCTGCACCAAAGAGAACACCAGAGATCCTTTCGGAGCACACCCCGGTGCTGCATCACTGAGCGGGGAGCAGCCACGTGAAGGGGACGGAAGCAGGTGGGAGGGGTGCTAGGAGGCGCTCCGAGAATGATACGAGCAGCTGTGGTTAGTGGCTGGGGCGTCTCCTGGCCGCACAGTGGAAGCTCAGTGGAATGGCTCACTCCCTGGCTCTGGCCCGCCTGGTGGGAACAGGGGGCAGCAGCCACCAGCCAACCAGTTCTAGGCGGGGTTTTCCTCTGCTGGTTTATCTTGTTATGCGAGCGCTCTCCTGGCCTGGCCCCTGGCTGGCCCAGGGCTTTGCAGCAGGAGCTATGGAAGAAATCGGAATCCCGCACTGAAAATCAGGCAGCCGTGAAGCCCGTGGAGTCAGGCCAGCGACGAACTTGGCCTAATGACCGTCCAAGCACCCGAAGCAGGACCCGATGTGGTGAAATTCTCAGCATTGGGCCTGATCCCCCTCTCGCTCAGCCCCTTGTGAATCGGACAAAATGTCAGCGGCGTCATGAGCTCAGGAACGAGAGGCAGGTACAAAGAACACCCAAGACACTGTGTTTAAAAAAGCCCGTGACTTTTTGGGGCCTGCCTCATGATTTTTGAAGGCCTGGGACTGGCAGTGCTGAGAGACTGTAGGTACGCAGGAGGCAAATAGGCCTGTGCCGGTGACTTTGGTAGCACTTCTTCATAGGCAGCTGAAATGTCATGAGAAGGAAAGCCAGGCACAGATAATGAACCTGCTGGATGGGCTCAGCAGGGCGTGGATATTACATCACCAAAGCTGTTGGCACCCTGGACATTAAGCTCCGGGCAAGGTCTCAGCACCCATGTTTGGGGCCAGATTTTTCCCAAGTCCTCGTGCACCCTCTGTGCTGAGCTCTTGTGAAAACCTAGCCCTGAGTCTCCGGCATCTGAGCAAGCGCCAGGCATTTAGCTCAGTCCACAGAACAAACCTGTAGTAGCGCCTGCCCCACATGCTGGGACCTTGGGGAAACCCCTGGAAACACAGGGCCAGATCCCCAGATGAAGGAAATCGGTGTAGCTGTGTCAGCTATGCTGGAGCGCTGCTGATTTACACCAGCTGGGGACTTGTCTCATAATCTGCACACAATCCCAGATCCAGCAGTGTCACTCCAGCACTGCAACGTCCCGTAGGAAATGCATGGGGCCCCATTCCCCACTGGCCCCCGTGTGTGACCCTGCCCCCCTAGAGCTGCTCTCTCTGCGTGCCAGCAGAGCCCTCAGAGGGGGATGGCTGGTGATTTATATCGGAACATTTCTCGCCTGTTGAAAGCTTGACCTCAGACACGGAGAGACGGCACCGGGAAGCTGAACGAGTGTCTCTCAGCTAAAGTGCATCAGAGAAATTGACCGTGAGCTGCCATCAATCTGCCAAGCCTGCATGACACTGAGCAACAGATGGGGAATTTGGGGACCTGAAGGAATTCTGCGAAGGTCACCTGGGAGCTGACTCAGCCTTCGTGAAGCGCTTCAGCCATCAATCACTGGGGAGAGGCAGAGAGCAGAGGCTGGAGGCAATCTCTTTTCACCCTCATATATTACCCTTTACAGCTTCATTTAGGAGACTAGAAAGACACACAGGCACATGCCATTCGGGGCATTACGCACAGCTGATGATACGCCTCCACTTAATGAGTCCCAATGGACTCTGCTGATCTATCCTGCCCATCACCCCAATGATCTCTGGGCTCCCAAGGTGGGATGATGGTGAGACAAGCAGAGACCCGGGTACAAGGATGCCAAGCCAGGGTTTCCTTCTCAGTGGCTCTGGTTATGGTGGCAGAGGCCTTGGGACAACCTGGAAAATCCCCAGAAAACAGGGCCCTGAAAATTGGGATACCATCCTCTAGAGGTGAGACCAGCGCCTGGGAAACGGAGCACTGGTATTCTAGGGGTTCAGCTCTCCCGGCAGGTACCGAACTGCCACGATGATGGGCACGAGTGAGAAAAGGCAGGAGAGAGAGAGAGCCGGTATGTACAGCGATAGATCGATAGATAGATCGATAGATAGATAGTGCCACTTCTTTACTGACACACCTTGATCAAAACTTGCTTTACTCTCTGCCTCAGTTTCCCCCTCCTGTAAAGTACTTCCCACCCAGGTTATTAGGCTTCCTTAACTGATGCTGTAAAGCACTCTGAGATGCTCAGGTGACAAGACTTATAGAAATGAATTATTATTATTATTATTATAAAACAATTGTGATGATGATCACTGGGGAGAGTGATCTATACTCATTGTGGCAGCACCTAGAAGCCCCAGTCATAGACCAGAAAATCCATGGGGCTCTGCTCTGTACACCTGGATTGCTATTAGGTGAATTACGATGGTACCTAGGCGCCCCAGTTATGGACCAGGACCCAGGTGCTTGGCACTGTTCAGACACAGAACAAAGAGACAGTCCCTGCCGCAAAGAACGTCCAGTCTTTCTAGTCTGGTTTGTAACTGGAGGTGCAGAGAAGGTAGAAGAGGAAGGGGAAGAGCAGATAGAAGAATAGATAGAAGAACAGATGAAGAACAGATGGATGCAACTGAAGTGAGCTTCACCATCCCGGCTGCTCCCCCCACCATCTCCTGGGATCCTGGACCTTCATCACTGGGATCCTGAGAGGTGTGCTGACCAGACCGGGCCAGAGAGAGGGACCCAGATGACATAGCTGCCCCCACTAGCGCCAACTGAATCCCAGACACTACCTGGCATGAGACAGGATTGGACTTTACCAACAGCAGCAACAGCAGCATCTCCAGCCCATCTCAACTAACTTCTCTTTTACCAAAAGGCTCCTGGGACGCTGTCTGGAATGTTAGTGATCATCTGTAATATTATTGAGATCACTATTGCAAAATTACAATGAATCTTACAAGATAGGCCATGTCAGGACCATTGGAAAGGTTAGAATTTGCTAAGTATGATAATATTGTTTATGTATATGTGTCATCTTGGTACTGTATGTTATGGGTAGGTGTGATATATCTGTATCCAAAAACGTGTGCTGTGCTACTGGGTGACACCCCCAGACAGGACGGCAGCAGCATTAAGCCCACTTAATGGCCCATCAAGGGAATTCAAATGTACAATGAGTCCAGTGAAAGAACCTTATGAGTCACCAGGACATGTAAGAAGATGCCTATGGACAGGGGACTCTGCGGCTTTTCCATGCCATGTGCTGCGTGGCTGTGTCTGGGACAAAGGAAGTACAAGCCTCATGGCAGGAACTATAAAATGCAACTTCACCATCTCCAGCTTGTCTTCATTCCTGCCTCTTTCCTACCTCGGGATCAACTATTCTACATCTGAAGCTGTGAAACAAAGGACTGAGACCCATTCAGGCACTGGATGTACTCCAGAGGAACTGTACAAGCCTGCAAACTCCAATACCACTGAGAATCTGATACATATGGACTTTGAAGTCAGTTGTATGTATGCGATTGCTCTGACCATTTAACATCCCTCTTTTTGTTTGTTTCTTTCCTTTTAAAATAAACCTTTAGTTTTAGTTCCAAAAGGATTGACTGGCAGTGTGGTCTTTTGGGTAAGATCTAAACCAATATTGATCTGGTACTGGGGCTGACCCCTTGGGGGCAGGAGAAACCTTTTTGGGTAAAGAGCATAGAGTTTTAAATAACTGGTCTCTTTACTGGACCTAGTGGCTCATTGGGAGCCAGAGACTGAAATGCAGTAAAGGGGGCTGTGTACATTTTGTTCTAGCTTCTTGATAACCAGTGTGGGGAATCAGAAGCACTGTTTCTGCCTGGTTGGGAATTCTGACTTCAGTGTCACCCACCAGTGCTGGGAGAATCTGCTCTGCTTTTACAGCCTGCCCTGACCTTGGCATTTTCAGGTGGCTACCCTGGGCACAGACGTGTCACACTCCCCACCCCAGTCTGGTAGGCAGAGAATGGGGGAGGCGGGGCATAGGATGCTCCATGAACCATACTTTAAGTGTAAAAGAGATTCATTCCCTCTGGAGTATCTGGCACCAGCCACTGGTTGAAGACAGGATAGTAGCAGGGTTGCCAACTGTCTGTAAATTTATGGACAGTCAGTAAAAAGATGAAAATTTTAACACTGTCAGTAAATCTGCAAATAAATGAAAATGTCCGTAAAATTGGGTAGAAATAAAACATATTGTATTTTGACATTGACTGTAGTCATTCAGAATCACTTCTTGTATCACAAAACTACACCGATCGTGACTTTATCAATTTCCTGTTTTCTGTTATTCCACACGCCCAAAGAACCCGATTGATCAATTAACTGCAGCTAAGACAATTCCTTAATTCCAGATTCCTGTGTACAGAATATCGCGAGCGAGTACACACACTTGTGACATCATTGTATCGTTTATGGTATTTTTAGTGATGTCAGTAAAAAGTTTACCGTGTCAGTAAAAAAAATCAACTTCAGATCTTCATGTCAGTAAAAACTAAGATGCAAGGTTGGCAACCCTGGATAGTGGGCTAGATGGACCATTGGTCTGACGATGGCCACTCTTACATTCTTAGATATTTAATGCTAGTTTTCCATGTTGTCCAATATATCGCAATGTGCTGGCTAGCTTGTTTGTTCCACTGCCCTCTGCTGGATGGGATCAGAACTGCTGAGCAGTGTGTCATAGACCCTAAGGTGCTAGGAATAAGAGGAGGTTCCCTTTATTCAAGTGTAGAAGCCTGGGCTCTTGAAGCAGAAGGATGTGCTTTCTATCCCTGTGGAGGTGGTGGAGTTCCTAGGGTCACAGCATGCATCTTGGAGACAGCCAGGAACTTCAAGGAGTCCAATACATTCTGGCTTTGGAACATAAATCACACAATACGTTTCATGTCCTTCTCTTGTTCCATAGCCTTTGTTTTAGAGTACAGAAATAAATCCACCCACCGAAGTGACCTGCTATCCTTCATGATGCTGGAATAGGGACAGGACTAAGTGCTAACCTCCCTTTAAGCTCAGAAAGCATGCTGCATGGGAACCCCTGCACAGCAGGGATCAGGAAGTTCCCAGGGCCCAGCAATGCTAAGCAGCAGGAGGGTGACAGCACAAAGCTGTACACTAACTGCCACGTCACAGGTGGGTTCTGCTGTCAAGGAGATGTCAGTGACAAACCGCGTGCAAATCCTCACATTTCTGGGGCTGAAAATCTGCCGCTTGTCTCCCAGTTGGTGCATGGCTCTCCTGAGCTGCTGCTTCTGGGTGCATCCAATCCATCCAGTCATTGCTGTCTTAAAGTGACAGCAACCCCATAAGCTGTGGCCTGCTCAGCAGCTTGGCCTCTGAACAAGGGCTCAGAGCCCTGCAGACGATGAGGCTGAGATTGTCCCATGGAGGTGAGAAAACCGGGCCAGGAGTTCCATGCACTGGCCAGTTGCCCTCGTTGCCAAACAGCAGCAGCGACCACATATGGGGCCAGTGAGACTCTGTGCTCTGTGGTCTCCCGTGGCTTTCGTAATGATGCTACGTTCATGAGAGTGAGTTGCTCGCGCAACACTGGCCTCCCAGAGTCACTGGGAACCCTCCACAAGCCCCTCCTGGTAATTTTCCAAGTGCAAAGATCAACCAGGCACGTCAAATCTAAACTAACTTCAGTTCTTTCTTCTTCTTTTCCCTCATCCAAATAAAACTTCCAGGAGAGAGTGCAGTGTGCGCGGCTCAGTGACATGCGGTGACATCTTTAATAAGGCACGCAGTTCTACACTGGCATGCAAGGCATGACCTCACGTGCGCTGTACACACGAGGTCACGCTGTACAGAGGACTCCGTTTCATTCTACATGCACATTCAGGGGCCGGACACAATTGTCCCACGGGCACAGCCAGTCAGGAAGTCATATTCAGGGCATTCATGGCCTTGTAGACATTAATTCTGGGGCATTCAATGCATACGTTGCATGCAGATGCCAGGCCCCTTGTGTAGCTGCTCTGAAACAGGTTGAGGCAACTTGGACAACAATGTGGCGGCTGAACTCTCCATCCAGGGAGGGATTACAGACATTTAAAGGTACAGTACAAAGAAAACAAAGGCAAGTTAGCAGGGCTTCAAAGTCCTGAAGAGAGAATCATCTTCTTTTGTTGGGTTTGGCGGGGCTTCTCATCTTGAAATAACTAGGAAATTTCATAAGAACATAAGCTAAGAAGGCCATATTGGGTCAGACCAATGGTCCATTCAGCCCAGTATCCTGTCTTCCGACAGAGGCTGGTGCCAGATGCTTTCGAAGGAAGGAGCAGAGCAGGGTAGTTATTGAGTGAGCCATCCCATTGTCCATGTAAAACGACATCAATAGAACACTGAGACTACACGGTTAAGCACTCAAAAGGCAGGAAATCCCAAAGTTAAGGTTGCATGCCTGACCTTAACTCTGCCCCTTGTGAATATGACATGACCGTCTTTGCTTGCATGATAGACACTGTAGCCCAACTAACATCAAACATCACATCCTTAGATACATGTGCGGCCTATCCCAGAACTGACCACTTCTCTGTGTAAGCCAGGCAGGAGGCATGAAAGTCACAGCTGTGCAAACTTCACGGCGTAATTCCACCGCATACTACACAGAGCCATAGACAGCCCTGATTGTGCAAGCTGTTCTGGACAATGGATCCCTGCCTCCTTGTAGGGCACCAGTCCTGCCAGTGGGGCTTGGTGGGGATGCAGGGTTACCTGCACGTGGGGGAGCGTACAGGTTCTGTACACCTATATGAATAGTTCACAGCAAGCTGGGGTGTCAATCCACCTTGTCCTAGCCTGCTGCACAGTAAGTGTCTGTGGGGATGAAAAATTCCATACTCCAGTTTGAAACAAGAGTAGATCAAAGCACGCTAGGGAACTTTTAGTGCATGGCAGCCGGGTCCCCACAAACTCTTAGGGTGCAGCAGCCTAGTGCAGGGTCGATTTATACCCCAGCTTGCCACGCACTAAGTGTTCATGTAGACAAGCCTGTCGTTTGTAGCTAAGTTAGTTGCGTAGGTAACTACCTCATTCCCAGCTCGCGCTCTGTTTGCTGCTCTCTGTCTCTGCAGTGATTGGGATCCTACACCTCAGCGCTGGATTGGGAGGGTTTGGGGTTGTAGGCTGTAAACATTGGTGCATTAACTGCGCAGCATAAAACCTGCCCCATAAGGAGTGAGGGTTTCTTTGTAAGCTGTAAAATGTCTAGCATGTCCTCGTGCAGGCGCTTGATACAGCACAGAGACCTAATCCAAAAAGCCCAGGAATATCCCATGATTAGGAGTGAGTTATGAGTAATGAGCTTAGCAGGGCCCAGTGGAGATTCTCCTTTAACTTGCTCACATCTTATGTGCTCTGGCTTAGGGGATCTGCCGTACTTGAAATAAAGCCACCTGTCCATAAATCATCCTTCTGCTTATTCCACGGGATTAGGGGAATGTGCTGATGCTCCAGTGAGGCTAAACGCACCAATTTGTGGCTGAAAGAGAAACTAAGGTGAGCGAGAAAGAGCCTTCTGGCAGCCTGCACTGCTTCCCCAACCCCAGCCTCCCCGGGCTTTCTGACTGACCTGGTTTGTGAATGTCCTGGGGAGAGACAGTGCCAGGGCATGAGGGCCAAACAGCGCTCAGTGGGGTGGACTGGGCCCTTGGTCTTCAGCCAGCACTTGCTGTCCCTTGGGAGCTCCAGACACTGCCAGGGGAAATCAAGAGAGGCCCCGCGGCATTGTGAGATGTGTCACTGGAGCCCCAGGGCAGGGCAGGTTGAGCAAGGTGCTGAGTGGAGGGTTTATACAGCTGCTGCCCAGCCTGTGGTGAGGGGGACGCAGACACTGTCACCCTGACTCTCTTTCCCAGCATTAAGCCCACTTAGAATCCCCCCTCTGGCTCTGCAGCCCAATCGCCCATTTGGGCACGGCCCAGAGAAGTGTTGGTTTGGCCACATGCTTTGCATGAACGGGAGCTGGGCTCAGAGCTCTCTGTCCCTGCTACAGCTGCTCACATCCAGTCCCACTGGGGGCTGGCGGCCTGCACAGGGCTGCTGCTGGAGATGCTGGCTTAGCTCAGATGGCCGAGTGTCCGTCCACCTTTGGATGTTGGGGGGTGGAAGGGTGAGTTGTGGGGTGGGAGGGTGTAGGGGGTGGTGGAGTGAGGGAGGATGTAGGGGGTGGTGGGGTGAGTTGTGCGGTGAGTGGGGGGTGTCGGGGGTGAGTTGGGGTGTTGCGGGGGGAATTGGGGATGTTGGGGTGTGGTGGGGTAGATCAGAGAGGTGGGGCTGAGTGGGGGATCTTGGAGGCTGTGGCTGGTGGGGCTGAGTGGGGAGGGTGTCGGGGCAGCAGAGATGGCGGGAGGACTGTCAGGAGAAGTGGGGGCTGGCGTATCTGGGGAGGGCAGTCCGGGGCCTATGTGAGGGAAGGTCTGTGTGGGATGGGGCAGGGGGGTCTGTGTGGGGTGGGATGCGTAGGGGGTGGGGTCACTTTCTGTCTAGTTTACGGAAGATATTGGGGGGTCCATTTCTATAGTTCCCAGGGCTCCCAAATTCTTTAACCTGGCCTGTCTGGGCTCCCAAAGGTTTGGTCTTTGAATTCCGGAGCCTCACCCAAATCGCACCCTTTGGGGGGGCCTGGACCCCTCCCCCCCAGGCTACAGGCTCCCTTGGTCGGGGGGAGCCACCAACCTGCTACTTTCCTCTGGCACCTCAGCGGGAGGCAGAAACCAATGCCCCAGCCCAGTGCCAATTGCGGGGCCCCACCTCAGCCCCAGGGGAAAAGCTGCGTGTCAAGTGCCAGGGAACCCCCGACGGGCGCACTAGAGGGTGCATAGTAGGGTGACCAGTTGTCTTGATTTTATAGGGACAGTCCCAATATTTGGGGCTTTTTTCTTAGATAGGCGCCTATTACTCCCCACCCCATCCCAATTTTTCACACTAGCTGTCTGGTCATCTTAGTGCGTAGTCTGATCTGATCCCATTGCTGGCTGGGCGATGGCGACCTTCGAATATGCCTCCCATCCCCACCAGCTCTCAGCTCCTTCAAGGCCACGAAATTGGGATTTCCCAGCACGTCGGAGTGGAGCCAATGCATTAGCAGCAGCTCAGCGCCCGCCCAGTACCGAGGGGAAAGAATGACTAATCCTCTCTTTCTGTCAGCTGGGGCTGGGAAGGGAATTCACACACCAACCGCCTGGCCGCCCTGCAGAGCCCAGCCTGCCGATTAGAGACGCTCTCCGACGCGTTCCAGCCCAGGGCGTTCCACCAGCTCCCAAAGACAGTGATCTCCTTGAGTCCAGCCCCAGCCAGCAGCAAACACAAAGCAGGAGGCCTGGTGCCCCCGCAGAGCAGGTGAGCCGCCCGGGGCTCTGAGCGGGTGCTGCTGCATGGTTCTGCCTCTCCTGGGGATATATTAGCACTGACAGCCAGTCCCAGGGCTGGGGTTGCTCCACAACAGTGATGGCTTCGGGGACCGTGTTGCTAGAAGGACACAGGGCTTTGACTCAGGATTTTCCCCCGACTGCTTTGCCACATGTTGGTTGCTCAATGCACACAAGGGTGAGTTGTGTGGGGAGGGGGGCACCTTTGGGATAGTGTCTTGCTTTGCCTCAGGCTGCCTTCTCCATGGTGGGCCCCTGGGGAGCCTGTATCCACCCCTTGAAGGCTGACTGCTCCAGGAGCTCCCAGGTGGTGTTTGCTGAGGGCAGGCAGGAGAGGGGGCACTCGGAGCTCATGCACGAGCGTTGCCTCTCGGGACCTTGGTCCGAAGCTGCCTTCAATCACAAGTGAAACGAGTTCAGTGGTCTCAGATGAGTCACGCCTCCTGGCTGTTGGGCCACATCACCAGAGCCCCGAGGAGAGCGGAGCTGGTGGGAAAGTGGAAGAACAGAATCTGTCCAGCTGTTGGAGTTGTTTCCATTTTGTAGGGCGCAAAGCAGAGCAATTTTTTGGTTTTTTTTCTTTCAAAAATAAAGAGAAACATTTCGGCATAGTCTTTAATTTCTGAAATCTCAGATTTTCACTTTTCCCCTCGTTACCATCGAGGGCAATGAAATGAGCGACTTCCAGGGGCTGAGGTTGTTTTCTCAGGTCTCTGTAACTTTTATATTTTGGAAAACATTACAGAATGGCAAGAGGAGAAATGAAACTGTGACGCTGCTGCTCAGTGCTGCACTAATGGTTTGAGCTGGAAGAGATGCCGGGCTGCAAAACCAGGTCAGGACCAAGGCCCGTGGACAGGGTAAGACTGGATGACAGGGATCCTGCAGAGCCCTGGACAGTTGAGGGCTGGAATAGCAGGGATTCTGTGGGGCGGGCTGTACTATATTGTGGTATGTTTTATTTAAAATTAATCACCAGCAAGCTCCTGTAGAAGCCATCTTGTTTTGTACTGTGGTTTAAACTTTATGACCCTGGTCTCCCTCTGGGTACCTGAAGGGCATAGGCTGCAGCACACTCACAAGGAAGACGTGCCTGGGCCATGCTAGAAAGCACAAGATGGTGTCAGCAGTGTCCATGTCCTGCATGATTCAAGAAGTGGCTGCTTTGGTCAGGAACACAGTGTCAGTGAATGGTGTAAACAGCAACACACGGACAAGAACCGCAATCTGCAGACCAGCAGGAGCCAGGCAGAAAGAACAGAGTACTGAGACGCAGGACCTGTGAGTACAGACTATTGAGATGCCAGACAATGTGAGCACGCAAAAGGAAAGCAGTTAAAATAGAAAATAATAGTAAAAAGAATTCAGAATGTGGAGGGCAGCAAGACACCCCCGCCTTTAGCTTTCCTTGGTAATCTTGCTGCGAATTTGGGGGAAACGGGAAGAACTCTTCCATATCCATATGAGCAGATACAAGAGAAGAGAACATGAAAGCAGCCCTTTCACTTCAGGCAGTGGGAGAGGAAGATCTGGAAGTTTATCACACAGAGTTACAGCAGCCAAATGAAAACGCTCCCAATTTGCATGAGGTTTTAACAATGCCAAAGGACTATTGTAACCGTAAGAAAAACATGGTGTTTGAATGAAACCAGTTCTGGTCTCACCTGCCCCTAGAAGAGCAGATAGGCCAAGATGTCACAGAGCAGAGGCAGAAAACAAGAAATGGTGAGTTTGAAAATACTGAAAATGACATGCTCAGAGACAAAACTGTGTTCAGGATACAGGATGGAAGGAAAGGCTGTTGAAGTAACCTGATTTGAGCTTGCAAAAAGCAATGGACATTTGCACAGCCTCACAAACCATGAAGACACAAATAGAGATCATGTCTGGGCCACATCCCGACAACTCTTGGACAAAAGAGTATTCAGAGCACTATGGGCAGGGCCCAGCCACCTGAGAGAGCAAAGCAGACACACCAGCAGCTCACACAAAGAAACTGCACATGCTATGGGAAGACACAACTGCCCAAAGGCTGCCAAGCCTCATGTGTCGCAAATGTGGAAAATTAAATCACTGTTCTGTGTGCAGAGCACCAAAAAACCCAAGAGACAAAGCCACACATCTCTGGCTGAACTAGAATGTAAAGCAATCTCTCCCTGTACATACGGCATCACTAGACAATAGAAATTGTACAACACACTCAGTCAAACGCGGATATTCTACACTGCGGGTAAGAAAGGTACCAGGAAAGTTCAAGCTTGAAACTGAGGCTGAAGCTAATATCTTACCAATTCACCATTTGAAAAAGATTCCGGACCCCAACTCGATGGAGCAGCTGCTGTAGCACTTCTAGCGTGTGGCAGCTCCAGAACAGACTCTGAAGGAACAGTCACCCTAACGGCAGCAAGCTCAGTCTGCATCACTGAGGCAGGGAAGCGAAACCTAGTCCACACAACAGGTAGGCTGCACACGAAGGCAGCCAGCACTAAAGACGAATGGATTTCACAATATCCGAGGTCCTCAGGAGACCAGGACAGTTCCCTAGGAAGCACCACATATCTATGGACCCATCTGTCATCCCTGTCTCACACAACCACAGAATATACCTTCTGCGGTGACAGAGAGACTCCGAGATGCACTTAGGCAGGTAGAAAAAGAAAGAGTGAGAATCAAATTGAACATACCCTCTCCACGGGTAAACAGCTTGTGAGAACTGAGAAGACAAACAGCATGACTGGGATTTGTGTGGATCCCAGGGACCTTAATAAGGCTATACAAAGGCAGCATTACTCCATCCCCACACCAGGAGTTGTTCAATACCAACTAGCTGGTAAAACACATATTCGCTGGTGTAGACGAGAAAGACAGATATTGAAAAGCCACGTTAGATAAGGGGTCATCTGAACCGTTCGCTTTCAGTGCACCCTGGGGCAGATACAAGTTTCTCCATCTACCTTTTGGATTAAAATTAGCTAGTGAAGTATTTCAATAGAAGAATAATGCAACATTTGGAGATATTGCAGGGTCCATATAATAGCAGACGACATGATAATAGCAGCATCAACTTAACTTGATCAGACCCAGAATTAAAGGACGGCAAGGGATCAAGCAGAGAATATCAAGTTCAACCAAGATAAAATCCAGCTCACGCTATAGGAAGGCAAATGCATGGGACACATTTTCTCATCACAAGGAATCAGACCAGATAACCATAAGGTTCAATCCATAGCTACCTCTGCAGGCCAAGAGGCATTACCGAGGATCCTGGGGCTGGTTAGATTCCTTGCAAAGTACATCCCAGATGAGGCACCTTTGACTGCTCCATTGAGACAATTGCTACATGAGAACATAACTTGGCAGTGGTCATGGGAACATGACAAGACACTGCAAAAACTAAAGACAGTGCTCTGTAATGCGCACTATGACCCCTAAGAGCCCTGGCCTGCCCGGCCCGATGTCCCATCTCCAGCCCTGGCCAGCCCTGATGCTTTAGAGGAAGGAGATAAAACCAAACGAAACCCAGAATACATTGCGTGGGGGGGAGGGAATCCCTGCAGGTAGCTGGCCGAAGTATGAGCTTTAGGAACATAGGACATAAACCAGGAGTGAATCCCGGGGCCATTGAGACCTGCCCCCTACCTTCACAAGCAATCCCGTCATACAATTGCAGTATACATTTGCCCAGCTCTCTCTTCAAACTAATTAAGTTGTTTGCCCCTCACCACTCCTATTCAGAGGCTGTTCCAGAGCCTCACCACTCTTATGGCTAGAAACCTTCTTCAAATTCCCAGCCTGAATTTGTTCATGGCCAGTTTACGTCCATCTATTCTTGTGCCAACGTTGCCCTTAAGCTTCTATAGTTCTTCACCCTCCCTGGTACTCATCCCCTAATGCTTTTATAGAACATATAACAAAAGAATGGACATACTGGGTCAGACCGATGATCTCTCTAGCCCAGCATCCTGTCGTCTGACAATGGACAGTGCCAGATGCTTCAGAGGGAATGAAGAGAACAGGGCTGTTATTCAGTGCTCTATCCCCCGTTGTCCAGTCCCAGCTTCTGACAGTCGGAGGTTTAGGGACACTCAGATCAAGGGGTTGGCTAATAACCATTGATGGACCAATCCTCCATGAACTTCTCACATTCTTTTTTGAACCCTGTTATAGTTTTGGCCTTCACAACATCCCCTGGCTGCAAGTTCCACAGCTTGACTGTGTGTTTTGTAAAGCAGCACTTCCTTATGTTTGTTTTAAGCCTGCTGCCTATTAATTTCATCAGGTAACCTCTAGTTCTTGTTATGTGAAGGGGTAAATAACACTTCCTTATTGACATTCTCCACACAAGTCATGATTTTATTGACCTCTATCAGATTCCCCCTTAGTTGTCTCTTTTCTATGCTGAACAGCCCTGGTCTTTTTAATCTCTTCTCATATGGAAGCTGTTCCATCCTCCTAATCATTTTTATTGCCCTTCTCTGTACTTTTCCCACTTCCTATATATCTTTGTTCAGATGGGGTGACCAGAACTGCACGCAGTGTTCAAGGTGTGGGCGTACCATGGATTTATAAAGCGACATTATGTTATTTTCTGCCTTATTATCTATCCCTTACTTAGTAAGGGTTCCTAACAGTCTGTTAGCTCTCTGGATTGTGGCTGCACATTGAGTGGGTGTTTTCAGAGATCCGCGATGACTCCAAGATTTCTTTCTTGAGTAGTAACAGCTAATTTAGACTCCATCATTTAAACGTATAGTTGGGATTATTTTTTCCAATGTGCATTACTTTGCATTTAACAGCATTGAATTTCATCTGCCATTTTGTTGCCTGGTCACCCAGTTTTGTGAGATCCCTTTGTAACTCTTCGCAGTCAGCTTTGGACTTATCTGTCTTGAGTAATTTAGTATCATCTGCAAACTTTGCTACCTCACTGTTCACCCCCTTTTTCCAGATCATATACGAATATGTCGAACAGCACAGCTCCTAGGGAGACCCCCACTATTTACATCTTTCCATTGGGAAAACTGACTATTTATTCTAACCGTTTGTTTCCTATCTTTTAATCATGATCTATGGGAGGACCTTCCTTCTTATCTCATGACTTCTTACCTGGCTTTGGTGAGGGACCTTGTCAAAAGCTTTCTGAAAGTCTAAATACACTATATAAACTGAATCACCTTTGTCCACATGTTTGCTGACACCCTCAAAGAATTCTAATAGATTGGAGGCATGATTTCCATTTACACAAGTTGTATTGACTCTTCCCCAATACATCATGTTCATCTATGTATCTGATAATTCTGTTCTTTACTATAGTTTCAAGCAGTTTGCCTGGTGCTGGAGTTAGGTTTACCAGCCTGTAATTGCCAGGATCACCTCTGGGGCCTTTAAAAAAAATTGGTGTCACATTAGCTATCATCCAGGCATCTAGTACAGAGGTTGATTTATGCAATAGATTACATACCACAATTAATAGTTCTGCAATTTCATATCTAAGTTCCTTCAAAACTGTTGCGTGAATACCATCTGGTCCTGGTGACGTATTACTGTTTAATTTAGCAGTTTGTTCCAAAATCTCTCCTGTTCACACCTCAATCTGGGACTGATCCTCAGCTTTGTCACCTACAAAGAATGGCTCAGGTGTGGGAATCGCCCCCAAATCTTCTGCAGTGAAGAGCAATGCACAGAATTCATTTTGCTTCTCTGAAATGGCCTTGTTTTCCTTGAGTGCTCCATTAGCACCTTGATTGTCCAGTGACCCCACTGATTGTTTGGCAGGCTTCCTGCTTCTGACGTACTTAACAAAAAATTGCTGTTGGTTTTTGTGTCTTTTGTTAGTTGCCCTTCATATTCTTTTTTAGTCTGCCTAATTATACATTTACTCATGTCTTCCCAGAGGTTTTGCTCCTTTCTATTTTCCTCAGTAGGGTTTGACTTCTAATTATTAAAGTTTCTAACTGCCTCTTTTTACTACTTTAGCCATGGTGGCATTTTTTTGGTACTCTAACTGTTGTGTGGGTGGGTTTTTTAAAATTAGTTGGGGTATACATTTCATTTCAGCCAGTATGATGGTTTTAAATAGTTTCCATGCAGCTTGCAGGCATTTCACTCTTGTGCCTGTTCCTTTTACTATCTGTTAACTAGCTTCCTCATTTTTGTGTAGTCCTCCTTTTTGAAGTGAAATGCTACTGTGGTGAGTTTCTTTGGTATTTCCCCCCCCACAAAGATTTTAAATTTAATTACACGACGGTCGCTATTACCAAGCAGTTTGGTTATATTTGTCTCTTAGAACAGATTCTGTGCTTCACTTAGGACTAAATCAAGAATTGCCTCTCCTCTTGTGGGTTCCAAGACTAGCTGCTCCAAGAAGCAGTTATTAATGGTGTCTAGAAATTTTATCTCAGCACCCTGTCTTGAGGTGACTTATGGGTCAATATGGGGATAGTTGAAATCCTCCATTATCACTGCATTTTTTGTTTTAGTAGCCTCTCGAATCTCCCTGAGTATCACACAGTCACTGTCACCATCCTGCTCAGATGGTTGGTAGTATATTCCTGCTGCTGTAATCTTATTATTCAAACATGGAATTTCTACCTATAGAGATTCTATGGAACAGTTTGATTTATTTAAGATTTTTGCTATATTTGACTCTAAGCTTTCTTTTACATATAGTGCCACTCACCAGTGTGACCTACTCTGTCATTCCTATATATTTTGTACCCCAGTGTCCCATTGATTGTCATTGTTCTACCAAGTTTCTGTGAAACCTATTATATCAATATCCTTATTTAATACCAGGCACTCAAGTTCACCCATTTTAGTATTAAGATTTCTACAATATTTATTTGTCTGACTTCAAACGGGACTATTTTCGTTTGACTGATTCTCTTCAGTTCTTATCTGTACTTCTATCCTCTCCTCTTTAGTGGGATACAGAGCAACCCCTTTAATAAATTCTCCCCTAAGGAACTTCTCTGTCCAAATCATGTGCTGTCCTGCAGCTGTTGGCTTTCCCACAGCCCTTAAGAACGGCTCCAGAGAGCACGCATAACCTCTCTCAGCCTTCTTGGTGCTAGACTAAACAAGCCAAGCTCTTCCAGTCTCCTCTCATAAGACAGGCCTTCCATTCCCCAATCATCCAAGTAGGTCTTCTCTGCACCTGTTCCTGTTTAAATTCATCTTTCCAAAGAAGTCAAGTGAATCCCAGACCGTAGCCATACTGGGCTGTGAAAGACACGATTTCATTACAACAAGGTGTGTCAATAGCTGGTGACTAAATAATTATTCCTAACAATGTAAAGCAAGAAATGCTTAACTGCTTCATGAGTCACATCAAGACATTCGGAGAACAAAAGCACAAGCTAGGCAGATAATATACTAGTCAGGTCTGATCCAGCTCACAGAACAACGAACAGAAGGATGCAGAGTATGTCAGGAATGTAGGCCAAATAACCAAAAAGAATGATGATGATCTTATGAGGTTCCTGTCCTACCATGGCACAAGAGAGCTGCAGATATTCTTGACTTCAGCAGACACTCTTATCTACTCCCAATGGACTACTTTTCAGAGTTCCCGAAGTTCTCCATCTGCCAGACAAGTCAGCACATTCTATTATTGCTAAACTGAAAGCTGTATTTGCAACACACGGAATCCATAAAGAGTTAGCGACTGACCATGTTCCATATGCAAGCAGAGAAAAGGGTAACTTCAGGAGATAATCTTGGGGAATGAAACTAACTTCAGTCTGGGATACCCACAATGTAATGGAATGACTGAGAGACCTATTCAGACAGTAAAATCAGCATTTCACAAAATGGCTGCATCAGACAGAGATCCCTGTCTTAACTCTTTTGGAGTTGAGAAACACACCACTGACAGATGTGGAATACTGTCCTGCTGATGAGGAAGATGTTGAGAGCAACTCTTCCATCCTCACACATACCGCTACAACCCAAAATACCTTGCAGGACTTCACCAGATTAAAGCAGCTACTGGAAAGACAGAAACGACACGATGACTGGACATCTGAGTCACTATCTGTGTTCCACCATGGAGATCAACTATGTATGCATAAGAAGGTCTGAATGAACTCTCCCCTGACATCTAGTGACACACTAGGGAAAATATTTTAGGAGCAGACCTTATTTGCATAGACACACCTACCCTGCCTTGGTGTTCAGCAGACAGACCTGCTTTGCCAAAGTGATCAGTTTTGACTGTTGTTGGGTTACAATTCACGTCCTCTGTGGATGCAAGCCCCACTCCAGAACCTGGCAGCTGCAGCACAACGCGGTCCAGAGCCGGCTCGTGAAAGCCATCCCGCCTCCCTTGGGAAAGGTGACCGTGAACTCCGCCGTCCCAGATCCAACAGGCCGGACATTGTCATCACCAACGAGGACCAGAAGATTGTTATGGTAGATGTCACTGTCCCATTCGAAAACAGGATCCAGGCCTTTCACGCAGCCCAAGCTCGTAAGGAGAAGTACGCCCCCCGGCCGACATCCTGAGAGCAAAGGGCAACGAGGTTCAGACCCACGCCCTGATTGTCGGAGCCCTGGGCGCTTGGGATCCCTTCAACGAGTGTGTGCTGCGGGCCTGTGGTGTCGGTTGGCGCTATGCCCAGCTGATGCGGCGCCTCATGGTGTCCGACACCATGAGGTGGTCGAGAGATATTTACATCGAACACACCACCGGGCACAGACAGTACCGGGAGGAGTAAGCCGGTGTGCCACCGTGAATCAACGTCAGGAAGACTCAATGACCTTCCTCTCCACCAACAGGAATTTATAGATTAAAGGACTATCTACACCACATCGCTGACTCGATGAGGGACAATCCACTGTTATGGACATATCTACTCCCCATTAACCGCATCCTATGTAATCCCTGCAACAAGTGACGTTCCTGAATTACAGATCGCTTTTTTTTCAAATCAAACCCTCGACCCCTGTGTCCAGGTTACTGCAGATTATGTATTCCTTGCACTTGTTAAAACTTCTAATCAAACTCTGCTCTCGTCAAATAATCTGTACACTATACCCAGATGTCCAGCAACCCTTTGTGTAAACTCTGTGAATTGTTTGTACTTTTAAACATTACCTTTAATAAAATGTATTGACTGCAAGGGAAATGAAATGTTGTTATCCTTGTTGTATGAGGAAAGAGGAACAGAATTGTACTTAGCCTGCCCTGACTGAGCAGATCACCCTAAGATGAACCTCACTTGCTAAGCAGGGAGTAAGGGGTGCCAGATGCCATTGAAGATGAAAGGGGGATGGGGACAGGTGTAGGTGTTCATGTTTCTACCGAAGGATGTGGACTCTGCCTAAAGAGTCATAGACACCATTTGACTCTCCTTTCCCCAGTGTTTAAAGACAGAGCTGATGGAACTCAGCTGAAAGTCTCTGTTTCTGTTCAGTGACTACTAGGCCTGAAATCACTGACGAGCAGTATAGGGGCTAAGATGTAGACCTGCTGTGGGACAGTGTTGCAGTGAAAGGTCCCCCACTACCCAGTGAAATTGCTCAGAGCTGGGCTAAGTTGGGAAACCACAGAACGTGGCATTGTAAAAGTGGCAGCTAGCAGCAAGCAGCAGCAGTGATAGCAGCAGCAGAGCGCATCAAGTGGCGAGCAGCGGCAGAAATAACCGTGGAAGAGATAACAGGGAACCAGTTGCAGAGACAGCAGCACAAGATGCCCGCTGTGTTTACTTTTTTTAGATTACTGGGTGGGAGCTCAGGCCTGTTGTGTTTTGTATTGTTAAGAGGAACCACTAGGTATTATGCCCGACCCTCGTCACAGCCAGCTGCACCTGTCAGAAGGGTTACACGTGGCAACAGTATAAGGTTGGCCACCAGGAAGTCCAGAGACATGGTCATATCACACTAAGGCACCTACAGGAGACTGGTACAGATGTAATAGAAGGCACTTGGGAGCTGCTGTATGATGCCAACAAGAGATACACAACAGACTTCTAAATCAGAAGAATCACAGAAGCAGCAGGGGTGCCTGTTCCAGAAAACCAGCACTCAGAATCGACACCGACATCATCTGAGGCACAGGCTGTATCAGAGCCACGAGCAAGTCCATTCACAAACAGCAGGTGTCAGGTGCACATGCCAGCATGATACCGAGACTTGTGTGGCAATGGGGAGATGACATGCAGAAGGAGACTGAGCTCCAAGGGGTTAAGTGTTAACAACGTCTGACCCACACAGATGATGATTAAACAGCTGCACTGCGCTACCCCTGCTTCAGGCCCGGGGCTTGTTTGGACTGGGAGGCATTTTGAAGAATGAAGAAAGGACGACGTAGTACATTGTGGTACTGTCTCTTTAAAATTAGCCATGCGTAACCACCAAAGGACCTCCCCATTTAAGGGGTCTCTCACCCGATGCAACCGCACTTGAGCGATGCATGCTTAGCACTGTGGGGACCAAAGAATCATAGAAGTGTGGGACTGGAACGGACCTGAGTAGCTCATCTGGGCCAGTCCCCGACACTGAGGCAGGATTCAGTGTATCCAGACCATCCCTGACAGGGATTTGTCTAACCTGTTCGTAAAAACCACCAGTGATGGGGACTCCCTTGGACGCCCCCTTGGAAGGCTATTGCAGAACTTAATGACCTTTATAGGTAGAAACATGTTCTTGACATCTAACCTAAGTCTGCCTTGCTGCAGATTAAGCCTATTGCTACTTTCAGTGGACATGGAGAACACCTGATCCCCCTCCTCTTTATAACAGCCCTTAACCTATTTGAAGCCTGTTATCAGGTCCCTCCTCAGTCCCCCCTTCTCAAAACTAAACACGCCCAGATTTTAACCTTTCCTCATAGGTCAGGTTTTCTAAACCTCTTATCAATTTTGTTGCTCTCCACGTTTTCCACATCTTTCCTAACATGGGGCACCCAGACCTGAACACAGTACTCCAGGTGAGGCCCCACCAGTGCTGAGTCAAGCGGCACAATTACCTCCCGGGTCTGACATACGACACTCCTGTTAATACATCCCAGAATTGTATTGGCCTTTTTCGCAGCTGTCTCACCTTGTTGACTCATATTCAACTTGTGATCCACTCTAACCCCCAGATGTTTTTCAGCACTGCTGCCACCGGGTCAGTTAGCCCCCGTTTGGCAGTTGTGCATTTGATTTTTCCTTTCTAAGTGAAGTATTTTGCACTTGTCTTTACTGAATTTCAGCTTGCTGAATTCAAACCCATTCTCTAATTTGTCAAGGTGGTTTTGAATTTGAATCCTGTCCTCCACAGGGCTTGCAACCCCTCTCAGTGTGGTGTCATCTGCAGATTTGACAGATATTCTCGCTATTGTCCAAGTCACTAATGAAGCTATTGAATAGTGCTGGATGAGACGCTGAGCCCTGTAGAACCTGCTAGATGTGCTCTCCTCGTCCAACCGTGAATTACTGATAACTAACGACTCTTTGAATACCGTCTTTCAACCAGCTGTGCATCCATCAGAGGCGACGCATGCGGGGGGCATGCAAGGTCAAGTGCCCCCCCAGATTTCAGCGAGTGCTGAACTGCCTTGCAGGGTTTGCTCTGCTCGGCCTGCTGGCGGGGACACCAGACTCTGTCCTCCTCCTGATATGCCTCCCCCTGGCGCTTCCAGCTCACTCGGCCTCTCTCCCCAGCAGCTGGAATGCGCCAGGGGGATAGGGGAAAGTGAGGCACACTGGGAGAAGAACAGAGCCCCTCCCCACAGGTAACTGGCGGGGAGAGTGCTGTGGCTCCGGGCGGGGTGCAAGGTCGCTGGGGAAGGTGCCGGGAGCAGGTTCCCGCTGCTCAGACTGAGTTAAGGGCATTGCCCGTGCCCCTCCCGCTCCTGAGGTGTCCACAGGGGCGCAGGAGCTCCAGGAAGACACCATGTTGTAAGCCTCTGGCCTGGCTGGGCGCAGGCCAGCCCAGAATCACGTGCTGTCCACTCCTATGGCCCCAGCCCCCAAGGAGGTGGTGGGATTGGCCGTCCTGGCCCAGGGAAGTGGGGCTGGAAGGTTCCTCCCAGAGACAACATGTGGGGTGATCACATGGCCCTTGCCTTTACATTGTGCCCCCCACCCAGCCCCGTGTCAGCAGGAATGAGTTGTTTCTGGCACCCGCCTTATGCCAGAGTAAATTAATCTGGACACAGTGACATTTCCTTACTTTGCTTATGAGAAAGTCATGCAGGACTGCGTCAAAAGCCTTCCTAAAATCAAGATCTGTCACATCTGCTCCTTCCCCCATCCACTAGGCCAGCAACTCTGTCAAAGAAGGAAATTAGGTTAGTTTGGCATGATTTCATCTTTGACAAACCCATGCTGGCCCTTCCTTGACTCGATTATCCTCAAGGTACTTACAAATTGATCGTTTAATAATTTGTTCCAGTGTTTTTCGAGGTCCTGAAGTTAGGTGACTGGTCTATAATCCCCCAGGCCCTCTTTGTTCCCCTTGTTAAAGATCAGTAGTATGTTTGCCCTCCTCTGTCTTCTGGAACCTCACCCGTCCTCCAGGAGCTCTCAAAGATAATTGCTAGCAGTTCCAAGGTTGTTTCAGCTAGTTCCTTATGTACCCTAGGATGAGTTTCATCAGGCCCTGCTGACTTGAATACGTCTAATTATCTAAATATTCTTTAACCTGATCCATCTTATCATGTAAGTAATAAAGAAAGTTGTGGTCTAAATATTACATCCCTGGTCTCACTCTAGCGTCCTGAAATGCAGAGGCTGCAGCATACGTACAAGGAAGACATGCTCAGTGCCTGACCTTGCTAGAAAGCACGGCAAGCACTCAGGGGCACTGGCAGAGCCGTGTACAGTCCAGGGCTGGAACAGACTGTGATGTTGAGAATCTGAGTTAATCTGAGCCAGATTCAGAGGCCAGCTCTCCGAGCACTAGTTCTATATCTCTAGTGTGAATCCACATCCATTGCTGGTTTAACCCAGCTCTTAACAGCTTTAACGCAGCTCAGATTAGTTCAGAGTGTCACCTTCTGTAAAGCTTTGCTGACCTGGCAGGGCACAGTCTCTGGAGCCTGAATGCACAAGAGGAGTTAGGGGTTGTGACACTCAGCATCACAACGCCTAATTTTAGGGGCCTAGAAAATCACTGCAGCCCACAAGCCTGAGTTAGGCGCCTGAGCTGCTCTGCAGCGAATGGGAGAGAGCGAGGTGCTTGGGACTGTGACTCACAAAGCCAGCACGCCAGACGGGGGGCCTGTCGGAGCTAGCCAATGAGAGATGCCAATGAGAGATGTGTCCTAAGCCCCACCCCCTCTCGGACATAGGTGCCTAATTCCAGGCTGAGGGGTGGAGCCTAACTGCTCGGGGCTCTCAGCTGTGACCCTTGCTTGGCGGTAGGCACCTACACAGGTAGCAAGAAACAGAGGGAGCCCCTGGGGTAAGGTTCTTACCTGGGATGTGGCAGACCCCCCCAGTTCAAGTCTCCCCACCACCCTTGCGGGGTCCCAGAATGCAGGCTCCAGTCAGAGCCTGAATGTCGACATTTGCCAGCCCTGGAGACCAAACCCCATGACCTGAATCAGCTGCTCTGGGGCCAGCCATGGGTTTTGATCCCCATGTCGACATACCCTTCACGTGTCACTTGGGCAAGGGAGAGCGAGAGAGCACAAGCATGATAATAAGTTCCAGAGGGGTGGCCGTGTTAGTCTGTATACAGCAAAAACAACGAGAGTCCTGTAGCACTTTAAAGAGTAACACATTTCATTTCTGCAGGCATAAGCTTTCGTGGGCTGTAACCCACTTCGTCAGACATAAGGAATAGAAATCAGAGAGGAGGTGTATATACACATCTACGGGTAAGGAACAACAATGGGGAAGTTAGGTAGGAGCAAAGTCCATTCAGTTAGAGTAGATGAGGCCTATTCACAACCATTGATTAGGAGGTGAGAATGTGTGAACAGTGACAATTACTTCTTGTAATGAGAGAACCATTCCAAGTCCCTATTCAGACCCAGTTTAATTGTGTCATGTTTGCAGATGAGTTCCAGTTCTGCAGTTTCCCTTTGAAGTTTGTTTTTGAAGTTTTTTTTTGTAGGAGTATAGCACCTTTCAAGTCAGCCATAGAGTGTCCTGGGAGACTGAAGTGCTCTCCGACTGGTTTATGGATGTTACCATTTTTTATGTCTGATTTGTGTCCATTTATTCTTTTGCGCAGTGACAGTCCGGTTTGGCCAATGTACATGGCAAAGGGGCATTGCTGGCACATGATGGCATATATTACAATAGTAGATGTGCAGGTGAATGAGCTCCTGATGGTGTGGCTGATGTGGTTAGGACCTGTGATGGTGTCACTAGAGTCGATGTGTGGGCAGAGTTGGCAAATGTTGGCATACTGTAGGGCCATGCGGGTACAAAGATGGACTACAAGCCATCAGGAACGTTTTCCCCGATGATGATATGTCACACCTGGTAGCTGAACTTTGTGACTTTCTCCTGACCCACAACTACTTCAGATTTGGAGCCAATCTATACCTTCAAGTCAGTGGCACAGCTATGGGCACCCGCATGGCCCCACAGTATGCCAACATTTTTATGGCTGACCTAGAACAACGCTTTCTCAACACTCGTCCCCAAGCACCTCTCCTTTACCTACTCTACACTGATGACATTTTCATCATCTGGACCCACGGAAAAGAGTCCCTCGAAGAATTCCACAGGGATTTCAATAATTTCCACCCCACCATCAACCTCAGCCTGGACCAGTCCACACAAGAAATCCACTTCCTGGACACTACAATACAAATAAAGGATGATCACATTAATACCACCGTATACCGAAAACCAACTGACCGCAGTACATATCTTCATGCCTCCAACTTCCACCCTGGACACATTACACGATCCATTGTCTACAGCCAAGCCTTAAGATACAACTGGATTTGCTCCGATCCCTCAGACAGAGACAAACACCTACAGGATCTCCATAAAACATTCTTAAAACTACAATACCCACCTGGAGAGGTGAAGAAACAAATTGACAGAGCTAGACGGGTACCCAGAAGTCACCTACCACAGGACAGACCCAACAAAGAAAACAGAACCCCACTGGCCATCACCTACAGCCCCCAGCTAAAATCTCTCCAGCACATCATTAAGGATCTACAACCTATCCTGGAAGATGATCCCTCACTCGCTCAAGCTGTGGGAGGCAGACCTATCCTTGCTTACAGACAGCCCCCCAACCTGACGCAAATATTCACCAGCAACCGTAAACCATACAAGAAGATCACTAACCCGGGAACCTATCCCTGCAACAAACCCCGCCGCCAACTCTGCCCACACATTGACTCTAGTGACACCATCACAGGTCCTCACCACATCAGCCACACCATCAGGGGCTCATTCACCTGCACATCTACTAATGTAATATATGCCATCATGTATAAATGCCATCATGTGTAAACTGCCCTGGAGAGGCCCTAGCCAGGAGGCACCTCTCAGCACGCCTACTGGACTGGGCCCTGTGCGTGAGTTAGGTGGAGGAATGCCTCTCATCCCTGGCTGGTGAATGGGACCAGGCTTAGCCAGGAGACAGATGCTGGGTGCCTTGGGGGAGCAGACAGTGTGCAAGTTCTGAGTCAGAAACGTGGCGCCGAGGGAACTTTTACTGCAACAATGTAGGTGCCAAGTGAGTCTAAGCACTGCAGGGTTCAGCGCATCACAGTGGCCCCCAAACTGGACGACGGTGCCTGATTCCTTTTGTGCATTCAGGGCTAGATCGCCCCTATCTGATACTCACACAATAACTACAGAGCCCTCCAGAGGCTGCCTGCACCCCGCCTGGCCCCGATCCTTCCTCAGGCTCAGTGCCAGCTCTCACTGCCCCGATGTTGCTCTCTGCTGACAAACTCTCCCAGCCTGGCCATCTTGACACTAGCTCTGGCTCCTCCCGCTACTGCTTTCCACTCTCTGCAGACCTTCCCTCCCGGCCTCCGTACTCCCTGCCTTCCCCATCTCAGGGATCCAGCCCCTCCTTCCTGTCCCAGGAGCTCAGACACTCGCCCTAGTCCTGTCAGCCCATCCGGGACTGATTAACACACCACTTCACATTCACATTTCCCCAAATCCCGTTAAGGCTCAAGTAACTACTATCTGGAGTGCCTCATTTGCATATGCAAAATACACCATGTCCTGAGTTTGCTGCCTCTTTTTCCTCACTGATAGTGAATTAGAGCTGGTGGCAACAGAGTTGCCTCCTCAGCCCTGCTGCAGTCCGGCCTCTGAATGGAAGTAGCGGCTCTGACATCACATATGTGCCGGCCAGAAGGCACAAGCTAAATGTGAAGACCATTTGGATTCACGTCTGTTCTCAGGACTCTGCAGATGAAAAGCAGGACTTGCCCCCTGCCTGGGTGTCCCAGGCCCATGCAGAAGAAAGGCCCTGTCTATGTGTGTGTGTGGGGGGGTGGAGGTGGAGGGCGTTACACTGTAAACTTGTGGCAGAAAATGTCATTTTGGGGTGTGTGTACAGCACCTGATACTGTGGGCCATGGTCGAAGGATGATATGGGCGAATGCGATAATAATAATGATGATGATGATGTGATCAAAACAGCTTGTTCCTGAGGTGGAAGATTATTCTAGGCCTGGGTCTGCCCCATTCCAATCTCCCTAGACACCCAAGAGACTAAGGAACCAATCCTGTTCCCCTTGGGCCTGATTCTTCCCTGCCTTGTACCTCGTGCAGCCATTTACAACCCCTGTACAAAGTGGGTGGGAAAAGGCTGCCAGATCACAATGCTCATGTTTCACACTCACCTTGCACGTGTGTCAAAGATGACAAGACGAGGTCAGCGGAGGATCAGGCCCAGGGAGCTGCTGGCATAAGGCACTTGGGGGAGACATTTCTGGAGAAGAGGGATAAAGGGAGGGAAATTGAGAAGAAAGAGGCATGTAACAACTCTGCAACACAAAATCTGGCTGATGATTCAACACAGGCCCAGTTGGCCGTGGCCTCTGGCCCCTGAGGTCCTGCTAGAATAGGCCTGCGTTCTGGGAGCTCTGGTGTTCCTGGGGCCTGAAGGGTGTGATGGCAGGTGCAGTCAGTGAATGGGGAACAGTCGTAAGCAGCAGGAGGAATCCAAATGCAATGGTAACAACAAATGGAGAGCTGCCTCCATGCACGCAGTCTGGCACAGAGATTCTCCGCTCATAGCTGGGAGGTTTGACCGGGTCCTGGATACAGCAGAGGCACAGCTACTTCCAAAAGCAGCCATAATACGGGGTGGGGGAGGAGTGGAAGGTGTCTATTGGGAAACAGGGGCCTCTAGACAACAGGAACGCTGGTCAGATCAGCACAGCTCCGTTCAGCGCTCAGCGTCCAAGCAGTGACTCCCCCTGGCAGCTGGAACAGGAAGGTCTTATTAGCACCAACTCAGGAGTAAGGGTTGAGCATCTCTGTGAGGCAGATGGAAGCAGGGCCAGGGAGATGAGGCCCTTCGGGGAGAAGCCTGAAACCCAGCCCTGTTCATGCTGAGGTTTGTGTTTGCTGTGCTTAAATGATCAATCAAGGCAAATCCCTGGGGTGGGGTAAGATTGGATCAGGCTCTTTGTGGGTGGGTGAGTGTGTGCCCTAGGGGTGTTTTGTGTGCACAAGCATGCTGTGGAGTGGGAGGGGTGCAGGCTATGTGTGTGGGTGTGTGTGCACATGCTACGTACATGTGTGTGTGAGTGTGCTGTGCATTTGTGCATGCACATGCTGTGTGTATGTGGGTGTGCACGCTGTGTGTGGCTGTACGTGTGGCGTGTGTGCATGCACATGCTGTGTGTATGTGGGTGTGCACGCTGCGTGTGGCTGTACGTGCTATGTATGTGTGTGTGCATCATGTGCTGTGTGTGTTGGTAGTAGGGTAGAAGCGCTGCCTGCTCACAGGCCATTAGCACAGTTTGGTTCGGGTTTCCAACATCCTAGAGTTTGGGGCCGGTTGGGCCCTTCTCTGCCTCCCTGTGGGGTGACACCGGAAGGTGAGAACTCTCCTCCAGGCTAGCGTCTCCCTCCCAGAGCCAGCCGTGAGTGCGGCTGCTGAGCTGTGCTCCCTGCTCATTCCCAGCCTCGCTCTTCCTCATCCAACTGCCTTGTTCCAGCCTGAACACTGAGAAAAGGATGTCTGTCTGCCTGGCGCCCACTCCCTTTCCGAGCAGAGCCCCCTGCACGCACCCGACGCAGCCCTTTGATGGGTCTGGCTTTGATTCCAGTGAATCACATAGGGAGCTACAAAAATAGCTCCCCCACCCCCAATACGGCTCCCCCTCCCCCCATGCACCGGCACTAGCACCGACAGACTCACAAAGACTCACACCACAACACTGCTCTAGGCAGACACTAACACACAGGGATGTGCCCTCACACAGGCAGATGTACACGGACGCACAGACACAAATAATAGCGGGATTCCCGCACACACAAAGAGATAATGTGCACACACACAGGGCCATGTGCACACACAGGTTTGTACACATGTGTGCCCACACTTATACAATACAACACTGGCCAGGGCTCTGGGCAACATTTTAAGCATTGCTGCACCCAGAAAGGTATCTCGGGGTGGGGGTTGGGGGGGGGGGGGGGGGGGTTGAGTACAGGAGACACAGCCCCTCCCCCATCTCCCTGGAGTTCCCTCAGCCAAGTTTCCCAGTCACACAATCCCCTCCTCTGTGTGCTCTCTTCCCAGACCCGAGTGTGTCAGGCAGCCGTTTCCATGCCCTGGCAGCAGGGTGAAGGGGACAGGACTTCCTGGCACTGCTGCTCCCACAGACGGCGCAGAGAGGCCTGGCCAGGGCTGGACTACCGGAGCCAGAGCCCCCCTTGCTCAGCTAGGGAGAAGAGCTCCAGCCACCCTAGAAAGCAACTCCCCCGCCTGCGGTCCAAGGTGGAGACTCTAGGCTCAGCTCATGTGGCCTGTGGAAGCCCGCCAGGCCCCATGGTGCTCTGAATGTCCTCGCGGGGGAATCTCTGATGGGGAGGCGCCGGCCACAGGTGAGAGATGCTGCAGCTCAGGAATATCCACGGTCCCATTTCCCAGAGATTCTATATTCCTCTCCAGCTGCTCCTCCCCTCTGCGTCCGCAGGCTCAGGCCAAATGGCTACAAGGTGTTTTAGTGAGAGCCGGATGGTTCTGTATGGATCACAGGGCGCTTTGCCTATAGAATAACATTCAAAGGGCCCGTGTGCTTCCATTATCCTCTCCGCAGGCCTGCCTTGCGTTCCCATCTCCTCCCCAGGGCAGGGCTGACAGAGATCACACTGACTGTCTGGAGGGGGCTCAGACTTCAGTGAGGTCCCCAGGTGTATGTGCAGCCATGTTTCCACTCACTTGCATGTACATGTGCTCAGACACACATTCCACACAACACATCACAGAGCCGCCTATGTTCCTGCATGTGCGTGAACACATGTACACATACAGATCCGTGGGCATCTGCTCCCAGCTAGGCCTGTGCACACACTGACAAACTTCCACACACTTCTACACCCACACTCCCACTCACAGATACACACAGACACACACCCGTGCACATGCATCCGGTAGTTTTGACCCTTAGGACCTGCATTTGTGACTTGTCCTCCGTGAAAAGCCCCGTCTGTGTCCTTCTCTGCTCCCTGCTTTCTCCCAGCCCCTCGCTAGAGCCAGGGCAGCAGAGGAGTTAAGATCACCGAGATCCTTACTTGCCACCATCAATCCACTCTGCAAATCTGACGACCTCATCTCGTCAGCAGGCTCAGATTGATTTCTCGACTGAGAGTAGCGAGCAGCTCCACATGAAAAATGAGGCCTTGCGCCATCAATAGAAGTTCTAATTACAACTTAAACTCAGGACAGTCTGTGCAGCAGAGGCCAGATTTACAGTGGCTTCCAGGTGGGCGTGCGGCCCTTTCCAATTAACAGCAGCACACATTGCAGATTGCCTCAGAGGGGCCAGTCCTAGCTACCCCACACTGCAGGGGCACAGAGCTGCCTGGAGCTGTAAGGACACGGATCGCTGCCTGCCCCTCTGGAGAGACCAGCCTGGCTTTGGAGATCCGGGACCGGGAGGAGTGTAACATCCAGCTTTCCCCATTTGACAAACTCTTTTTTTTCCTTTACCTGCTTCACCGCAAGCTACCCCCACTCCCCGGGGTGCTGCATCCTGACCGGACAGCATTGTGTGCCCGACCTGCCCATTGCACTACTGTGATGCTCCGTGTGTAGTGCCCAGCGCAGGGGGAAATACCACGGGCCTGGGCCATGGGGCCGTGCTGTCGGGGGCCCAGCCCATTGTGCAGCACAATAATGGGAGTCCATGGGAGGCAGCTGGGACGTTGGTCAGGATCGCTGGGGACTCTGGAAGTGGTGCCCAGCACATCAGACGCAGCCAGGGATACTCCGTGGGAGGTGGCATCTGGAGGTGCCCCATGGTAGACAGCTGGTGTGGTGACCACGGCTGTAGTCTCAGCTCCGCCCCAACCCTCTGTGTGACTGCAGACGCGGCCCTTCCCTGCCCTGTGCCTCAGTTTCTCCACCTGTAAAGTGGGGATAATGCTGTTAGATTCTACAGGCCTTTTCCACCAGAGAGCTCAGGGGGATGTAAAAGTGAAGCCGTACATTTGGGTTTGTTGCCCAGTAAGAAGAGTCTGAAGCAGATCTGTATGTTCAGACAGGAATGTCCAGGGCTTAATTTGCAATGAAAAGTGCCGGGGCTCAAGCACTTTTTTTACATTCATAACGGATGCAGCAAGCCCAGAGATGCCGAGGGCTCAGGCCTGGCAAGCCCTGGCACACATGAAGCGCGGGGAATGGCGGTTTGATCCAGAGTGCAGAGCACGGATAGTGGGATGTGGCTGCCCCCCGATGGCAATGTGTGAAGTGAAGACGTGGGGGTCTTTCAAACATGACGTCAGATAAACATAAGCAGCCAAGTGCCAGTCAGTCCAGGGCAACCGATATCGCTGCATTCTGCTCGATTAGCGATTCCCAGGGAGACGCACTCAGCAGCGGCAGTAGAGCAGGTTGATAAGGAGCACCTGGCGGATGTGACCGAGCCATGACAAGCCTGTCAGCCAGTGAGAAGAAAGATGCGTGTGGAGTGAGTGACAGTGAAACTCTGTGTCCAAGTGAGCTACGAATGGCCTTGTTTGGTGCAGCACTGTAGGAGTCACATCCCTCAAAGCAGCCAGAGGGCTCCAAGGTCACCTGAGAAGAAGATTGCGCAGGACTCTTCTTCGAGTTTTTTAATTTCCTGCCTAAGCCAAAGCGGGTCCAGCCGGCCTCCCAGGGAAGCAAAGGCGTCTTTTTTCTCAGCCTTTGAAATGTGGGCCCTCAGGAATGTATTGATGAGGAGATGTCAGCTGGATTTGCTTCCATATGGCAGGCTAGACTCTGACCTGCTCCTGTGGAAATCATGAGTAATGTCGCTGCATTTTACATCCATGTAAAGCCAGTCAGAGATCTGAATCAGAGCTGGCGCACGCCCTTTTCAGTTCTTTGCACCAGAGCTGAATCAGAGAGAGAGAGAAAGAAAAGGAGATTTTTCTTGTCACTAACCAATTTAAAAAACAAAGCACAATACTTGATTATTCTGAATCTGTCTCTTCCTTGTCTCGGGAGCTAGTGACGCCACTTGGCGGGGTTAAGGGTGAGACACTGTTGCACAGTCAAACTTCCACATGCAGAAGCAGAACTTTGTTTTACACAAACATAGCCGTGACCCAGCCAGCTATCGCTGGACATGGGCAAATGAGGCAAGCGGTGGGAGTCAGTTGTTCTTTGGGGTTCAATCTTGAATCAGGGCTAGGATATGGGTTTGCATTTGAGGGCACCAAAATCTCATGGTCTATTCTTGCCCCGAATAGGAGAGGTCTTGCAAGGTCAGAAGCTCTCATAAGATTTCAGTTCCATCCAGACAAGAACCCTAAAATTAACTCCTTCCATTTTGGGGCCCAATCTGCAACCCACCATTGGGGTGGGTCCAAAATCTGAAGTAGTTTGAATTCGAGGCTGTGGGGTATGGCCCATCTCTAGTCATTATTGGGCTAACTTGGTTTTGCGAGGGCCCTGGTCTTGATCTCTTGAGAGAAATAGACACAGAACGTCCATTCCTGTCACCTTTATGGGTACTGCTGGTTGGGTGCTTCAGCAGCGACCCTGTGAAGTAGGCAATGAAGTGCTTCTTTGCGTCAAGCCGAGAACAAGAATGACAATCTTTTACAGTGATGGTCCCAAACGGCGCCCTTCCAAATGGAGCTGCGGGTGCTCAAGAGGGTTTGAATTGAGGCTTTGAGCCAGGTTTAGGGAGCTCTGAAAAATCTCAGCCCTTGAATTTTTGGGTGTGCTTCTGAATGAAACCTTCCATTTTTCATTGCATCTGTCACAGCGCTCTGAGGCTGAGTGACTATACTGAGTTCTTGGATTGGTCCTTTAATAACCTTCCAGGCAACAGCTGTGTCCATCGGATGGCACATCCCAGAGCAAGGCCTCCCGGAGGTGGAAGAGTCATAAACAGACCTGGAGATGGAGAGAGAATTTCTACAGGACATTTTTCCTCCTTTGTCCAAAGTGGACTCCACCTGAAAACGCCAGGGCTTTAGATGGCCTCCGGATGCTAGAGTTCTGCCAAGGTGATTGCTGTGCAGAAAGAGCATCTTTTAAAGCCACACTTTGCATAGTTTTCTACTGGGGGCAGGGGATTCACAGGATAAAATTTGCCTTTGGAAAAAGTTGTTTTGATTCATATTAATTTTGGGCCCTGAATCCAAACTGAAACGATCGTCCTCACGTCAGGCCATGCACAGGGCTGATAAGGAAGCAGAGAATAGGAGCTGGAGCCCTGTGCTTGCCAGACAACGACAGCGGCTCTGTGTGCCTCTGCTTTTATGTAGTTTGGAACTGCTCTGAAACTGCTGGGTACAGACACTTCTGAAGCAGCAGCAACTTTGCACGGAGCATTTGTTTTATGTCTGAACTGTACATACAGCGGTGAATGGCGCTCATAAAAGATGGATGTAGTCTTGTTCTTTTGGCTGGTTTTGATTTATTATTTACTTTGCTTTTTTCAACTCTTCCAAAGCATTGTAAATCATCTAAATCATTTTTCTCCCTGCCTGGCTAGTTTGGAGGGGAGCTGAAGGGAGATTATTGTGCCAAGCTCCTCCATGTTGCAGAGCTTGCTGTGTATATATGTACACACTGTCAGTCTACTTGGGGGCTTAAATCTCCAAAGTGCCCTGGAAGGTTTGAAGGTCCTGGCCCTTCTGTTTATTATACTTTCTTCTGGCTGGACTGTTCAGCTCTTGCTCCTATGGACGAGTTCTCAGCTCATCCAAGCAGCCCCACTCGGGTCCATGGGCTACTCCTGAGAGTAAGTGCTCACCAGTGCAAGTAAAGGTTGCACCTTGAATGTGCGCCTTGAATGCTGAACCCTTGAAATACTAGCCGTGTGTTACCTATGAGGCCTGTGGAAGTAGTAGTTAACTCCCATTGATTTCTTTGGGAGCACAGTCAGGACCACAGTGCTCAGTGGAACTCCCATGACACCAGTCTGCCTTCTGTTTACACTTACATTCACTCTACTCTGGTGGAGTGACTCCTGATTGACAGCAATGTTGCAGGTGTGAGTGATCCAAAGGGCCCTCCTTGGAGATGGATTCACGCCAGGCCAGAAGGTTGCAGTTGAAACCAGCCATTCACTGACATGAACAATAAAACCAAAATCATTGGACCAGTAGGAGCAGTCCAGCCATGGCTCCATGGCGTCCCTCAGGCTTGCTGTGGGCAGGGCTGGAGATTCAGTTCTAGAGAAGAGAAGGAACTCTGTGTCCCCTGACCCGGACAGACACCTGGAGGCAGAATTCCAAGAGCTCTGCACCCTCAGCTGCAGGCAGATGCTCAGAAGAGCTGAGCACCCAACGTTCCCCCGCTGTGGTCTTCTGCAAATCTGGCCCCAGTTTTAGGGGCAGAATTCTTTTGAAAATTATGGCCCTATTGATTCCCACTCTGTGACTAGTTTTCCTTAGAGCCCCAGCAGCCTTTACTCCTGGTCATATACCTTTCTTGCTTCTCAGCTGCCAGCCTTTTTCTGATCTGATGACAGCCTCCTCTCCTCCCCTCTCAGGGGGCGTACAGGTGGCAGAGAGGAGTCCAGCGAAATCCCTCACTGGCTCTGAAGGAGGAGCTCCAACCTGCCAAGGGTTAGTGAGATCAGAATTAGGACATTTGGTATACGGGAAAGGAATGACTGGGCAAGCCCCTCGTGCATGTGGGTGGGGGTGGAAGGGAGTATGCGTGGAAGAGCTGTGTGGGAGATGCTAGTAGTAGTGAAGAATAGTAGTGCTATGAGGGAGCAGCTGAGCAGAGATCCAGTAGGAGAGAGTAGTAACGGGTTACATTTTAGCACACCAAACCCAATCGCATAATGGGGATGAGCACAATCCTCTCTGGAAGAGTGGCTTTTCTCGCTCCTCTCCTATTATTGTCAGAACTAGGGCTGGGCAATCCTGGTGGAGTCCTAGCAATCAAGAGCATCTCAGATTCAGTCTCCAAACCTAGCTGGAGACGGGAAATCTTTCCCTCTGCTGTCATTCTTTGTCTGTTTTCAAGCGTGATTCAGCTGTAGGGAAAGAAAATGAAAGGGCTCGTAGTGAGAGGACAGCTGCTGCTCTGTTTCAGGGACACAGGGCCCTACTGGGAGCTCAGCTGGCGCTAAGGGGTGGCTGGACACGGTTTATTTTTATATTAGATTTATTTTCCTCTCCCCCTTCCTTATCCATGTTTTTCGTGCCTCAGTAAATCCACCTCCTGGCCATCAGCACAAGGGGAGGCACAAACCTTCTCAGCACGCGCAGGCTGAGCTTGGTCTGATCCAAGTGAATGCTGGGAGTTTTTAAAAAAAAAACGCATTTGCAAATACTCATTGGAATAAAAACTGCCCTTTGTCCTCGATGCTATGGGTGACCAGCCTTTGCCCATTTCTCACAAACAATCATGCAAGTGAAAGAATGTTCCTGGAGAAGAAAAGCATTGCATGTGTACATATATTTGCACAAGTATTCATGCCACCAGTGAATACACAAACATCTTACAAGCCCTTTCGAGGTTTGAGAGCCAGCCGGTCCCAAGTCCTGGGCGGTGTGTGTGTGATGAGAGCTATGTCCGTATAAATGTAGCTAGCTAATAGATAATGGCACTCAGAAACATGCAGGGACCAACACAAATTGCTGGGCTCAGCAAATGGCTTCCCATGCACAGCTCGGAACGTGCCGTCAGTCTTTGTGGGTCTGATGTCGATTTTAAGGCTTTCCTGACATCCGCGCAGTGTTGTGGAAGAGCAATCTCCTTGCTCTATGGAAAATGGAATTTGCCTTTGGATTTTTCAGCCCCTCCTCTGTGGCGGTGTAGGCTGGTGGCCCGGTCCTGCCGGAGCATCACGACCCTTCCTCGGGCCCAAGCTCTGAGGAAGGCCACAGCACTTTTGTCTAAGGGAAAAAGCTCCCGGCTTATGAGTCTTTTGGCCCCGGCCCCAGGCGGGGCAGGCTTTCCTTGCAGTCGGTAGCCCCCTGGCCCTCAAGTAGGGCAGGGCTGGTATGGCGCCCACAACCCCCGGCCTTCCCACAGGCAGGGCGGGCGAGTAGCCTATTGCCCCCAGCCCTCAGGAAGGGCGGGGCAGGCAAAGTACTCTTTAGCCCCCGGCTCTCAAGCACACACAGTCTACAGGCCCAGGCCCACCCAACTCCACCACGTCCCAGCCCAGGGCCCTGGCAGTGGCAAAGCGTTTTGCCACTGAGGCAGCAGGGATCCAGCCGCAGCACGCCGACTGGTGCAGCCCAGACTCAGCCCCTCTAGCGTCGACTGTCCTGGGCTACTTCCTCCCACCCTGGCCCTGGGTACCTGTAGCCAGTCATCTCCCTCCCTCCTCCGGGGCGCTGGGGTAGACGGCAAGCGGCAGGCCCACCGGTCCCTCACCATCGACTGGCGGCCGGTCTGGAAACTCCTCAGGGTCGTCAGCGGAGGGCAGCTCCTCCAGGTCCCAGGGGTTCCTCCAGTACAGCAGGCTCAGGCAACTGCAGGGGGTCCCCAGTGTCAGGACTGGCCTCAGCGGGTTTCTCCCACCCAGCAGGCTCAGGGAGCTGCTCCTAGCGGCTCTCTCCAGTCACTCAGGCCCGGCAATCCAGGCAGGCTTTGGAGGCTCCGGTCAGCAGGGCGGTTGCTCCAAACAGCCGCAGGGTCTGGGGTCGGGCCTTGGCTGCGGCCTCTGGGAAGACACATCTGCCTCCAGCAGCAGCTGCTGGGCCGCTGGGCCTTCACTGAGCTGCTGGGCCGGCCTTTTATACTGCCCTCCCCGGCCCTGGCTCCGCCCCTCTGCTTCCGGGTGACTTGGCCTGCAGGGCCTGGTTCTGTCCAGCAGGGGCATCATGAACCTTCCTCGGGCCCAGGCTGCGTAGAAGGCCCCAGCGCCTTGCTACAGGCGGGGATGGAGGGGCACCAGCAGAGTCAGCAAGTAGTCTTTATTTCCCTCCCCCACTGAGAGGGAGGGGAGCAGGAGGTACCAATGAGGGGGAAGCAATGCTGCAGAGCTGGCAGGGCCGCGGCAGCTGGCTGAGTGTTTCAGGCCAGCTCCAGCCCTCGAGTTCCCAGGAGGGGCAGGATGGGAGCTATCCATGCTGCAGCTCTGAGTGGCTGCCCTTCCCGCGGAGGCGGAGGATTCAGCAGGGGATCATTCAGAAACTAGGGAGTTTCCGTGCAGACCTATTGGAGGGTGTAGGACCCCGTCACCTACAGCGAAACCCATTGAGTTGGCAGGGCTGAAGAATACAGCTTTCCCTGTCTACACTAGGGCTTGAAAGCATGTCAGTTACATCCTGTTAATGAAGACAAGGCAGTCAGTGACAGGGAAAGCGAGATCAGGGAGAAAGCATAATTGTGTTCTCCTCCCGTTCCCCTTTGTTACTGGTTCTGATCCTGCAAACACTGACACACACTTGTGCAGTTACTCACACTATTGTTCTCAATGGAAATACTCACACAAGTAAAATTACACAAGTCCTTAAGGCTGGGATTTCCAAAGGGGCCTAAGGGAGTTAGGTGCTCAGGCCCAGCTCCACAATGATATTTAGACACCTAACTCTCATTGAAATTAATTTCTTTGAACCTTGTTTGTACAGCACCTAGCACAATTGGATTCTGGTCCATCTAGGGTTCCTGGGCCCTACAAAAATAATAATGATCAAGAGAATTCTGAGGCCTGTCTACACTTGGCCGTAGCATCAGTTTAACTATTTATGTGAAGGGTGAGATATTTACCAAAATAGCTTTACAGAACTAGCCCCAATGCGGACACACACATACTGGTATAAGGCAGCTTTATACTGATAGAACCGTATCTACACTAGGGGTCGTACCACTTGAACCATTCTGCTGCCATTGTTAAACGGGAACAACTTCTGTGAGTAGATGAGGCCCTGTTACGTATCCTGACATAAGAAGAAAAGAAAGCCTTCAATTCTAGCTGCAGAATCTTTTTACTATAAATGCTAGTGATGAGGCATGAGTCAGAGAGAGCCCCCCCGCTTTGTGCTCAGAGGTGAGCAAACACCGGAACAACCTACTAAGGGAGGCAGTGGATTCTCCATCTCTTGATGTCTGCACATCAAGACTGGATGCCTGGCTCGCTGCTATGCTTTAGCTAAACAGAAGCTGTTTGACTCAATACAGGGATAACTGGATGAAATCTCCCGGTCTGAGCTATACAGGTCAGACTAGATCACTTAACGGTCCCTTCTGGCCGGAACTCTATGACTGTGGCACTTTTCAGGGCATGACTGCGCACACGGCTGGGGTTCAGGATGGCCACATCTCTCCAGCATTGAATCCGGCTAATAAAAATCAAAGGAATAACAAAATAATTCCGACTTAACGAGTTTTAAACACCCATAACTTTGAAACCTGAGCCAATGCTCTTCAGTCGTGACTCACTTTGCCATTCGCAATCAGGTCTACGAAACGTGCCATGTGTGAAGAAAACCAGCTCCAGCTGTGAATATTTACACTGGGGGAAAAGCATTCTTCATGGGCTTCAGGGGGCCAGGGGTTTGGGGTGCATTCAGGTAAGGATGACCCTGTCGCTCGGCAGATGCACAAGAGATGGAGTGCCTGGGCGATGCAGTGGTTACCCTGGGTGGATTGGGGGTGAGGAGAATCCCATCCCACAGAACTCAGCAGTAATGTCAACCGATGATGGGAGTGGGACATGTCCTATTCCTAGTGAGAAGGATGGTGTGAGCGGTGGGGGGACCTCAGGGCTTTGAGAAGGACACAGGTGATCCCCTCGGTGGGCAGGAGGTTCCTGACTCTTTGTGTCACACCCGCAGGGCTCCGACTGCTGACTGGAACATTTGTTGGGCCGGTGGATGCCCCAGTGGCTCACAGAGCAGGGCACGACTCCTTCAGAGGGATCGAAGAGGGCTTTATTGCAGCTCCCATGGAGGCACTAACTCATGACAATGACCGGCTCCGCGGGGAAGCACTGGCTGCAGAGGCCAAAGTGGCTGTGAGGCCTGGAACATCCCGGAGACCCAGCTGCTGGTGCATCCTCCCAGCAATGGCCATTGACAGTTTTCTCCCTTCGGTGGGCGGGAGGTATTTTTCCTCATCTACAAGAAAGCTCAGTGACCCCGTGTTCCTCTCAGAAGCCCCCTGACTAGAGCCGGGAAAGCCCTGAGCAGCGTCTCACTGTGGGAAACTGGGCTGGTCCGGGAGTTGCCCGTTCCCCATAGTCTGAGACTTGGCCAGGCCAGAGGACAGGTATGAATGAGGAACAGAAAGCCCAGCCAAACCCAGCCCTGAACCTCCTGTTCTCAGACACTACGCAGCCAACAGAAACAAGGCCTGCACCATGCTTTGACTTCAACCAGCCACGCTGCCATCTTGGGAATCCTCTGCCAAAGCCCAGAGCACCGTGGGTGGAGGAACATGAGACGGGGGGGTTGCAGGCACTGGTCTGGAACCCAGTGAGGACAATGGAGGTTCCTCTTGCAGCCTGCAGTGCCGAGCCTACAGAAATCCATTTATCTCTGTTCCCTGCAGCTCCCGTGACATGAATACATTCCCATCGACTAGACGGAAACGGTAGCATATTTTCTGAATAATAATTCAGAAAAGGCAGAAGTGTTCAATAAATATTTCTGTTCTCTATTCTCCATCACTGGCCATTTTAATGCCAAGAGTGGATGTTTTTTCTAAAAGCTCTGCTCTAGGAATTCTTTTGGAGGCGCTCTCTGGCCTGTTCTATGTAGGAGGTCAGACTAGCTGAACACAATGGTCCCTGCTGGCATATAGACGCTCTGATTTCATAAATGATGAACCTGCCCCTGTTTAGGTGTGAAATGAATGTTTACTGGCATAGAATAAATCCAATATCCCACGGGTGAACAGTGGGGTATTAAACTGAACACCTCTGTGTGGTTAGCACACGCTTTTAGGGGCTGAGGGTTTGCTCTCTGGACAGGTGTCTCCCTTTAGCTTTTATGAGGCATGTCCAAGCTCATGGAAACCTCCCGCTCAATTATGCAAAGGCTAAGGGGCCTCAGAGCCCCATGGAGAAATGCATGGAGAAATGCAAGCTCTGAAATGCAGATTTATTTATTTCTTTCGCCTTCCCTTGCTCTTTTTCTCCCCTCTTCTCTCCCCCTAATGCTATAATCTGCACAGATTGTAAGAAGTCAGGAATGCAATGCAAATTTGGGAAGGGTTGGCAAAGAGCTGTGCGTGCACTAGTTGCCTGTCAGTGCATGGAATACTTTTAATCTTGTCACATAAATAATATGATTATGTAAAATATCAAATGTTTGGAATACATTTAAAAGCCACAATGTTTTAGTCAAAGGTTTTGTTAAAAAAAAATCAGCAACAAAGATGAATAAAATCCAATCCTTTTCTTCTCCCCGCCTCCCCCCAGCCCTGGGAGGAAGTGACTCTTGACTGCACAGAATGAAACTTTCCCCTGAGATGCAGGAGCAGGGGGCACTGCTTGTGAACAAAGCGGGTTCCTTCTCTATATCTTCAGTGCTGGAAAGCTGGAGCCACTGGCTTTTGATCTCAGCCCCCCTGCAACCACACAGGAACTGGAGCTAGGAAACAGCTCACACATGTTGGAGGCTGAGCTCTTAGGAAACCTTCCCCAAGGGTGAGTTTTGGACACTTGAAAATCCAGCCTTGTCTCAACAAGATGGATGATGAAGGGAAGAGAAACTGAGGCATACAGAGGGGCAGTGACTTGCCCAACATCCCCAAGTAATTCAGGGCATGTCTACACTGCAATTAAACACCCACGCCTGGCTCATGCCAGCAGAATCTGGCTCGGGGCTGTTTAATGGCGGTGTGGATGTGCAGAACGTCAGAGCCCGAAGGTCTACACCCCAGAGCCCAAGCCCACGAGCCTGTGTCAGCTGACACAGGTCAGCCATGGGTGTTTAACCACAGTGTAGACATGGCCTGAGTGGCAGAGCCAGGAATAGACTCCATGTCTCCTGAGCTGCAGGGCTGTGCTCTGTCCACTGGACATCACTGTGCTGCTCTCACGATTATCTGTAGAACTTTCTTCTTTCTTTTCTTTTTGAACAATCCCTACAAACCCCAAACCACAACACAGACCATTTCAGACCCAGCTCCTGCTCCCCCCTCCTCCTCGCTGTCCCGGCCCATGCGCCGTCTTCGCCTCGTGGCAGCAGTCAAGAGGCAGCTGGCAGAGCCGGTGCTATGTTACCCCAGGAGGAGAATCAGGGCACAATTCCCCTCGCTACTTCTGCCTGCTGTTTATACCGCCTGCAGGATTTCCGGCATCGCTACAGGATGAGCGAGGAAGGAGCGTCACCAAGGGACCCCCTGAGAGAATTTTGCTGCTGGCCCCGAGATCAAGAGCTGCATGAAAAGCTACGGGCCCTTTGTTATTGTTGTTGTTGTTGTTCGAGAGGCTGGACTGACGGCACTGGAAAGCAAAGTCCTCTCTGCCCTAGCTGTCCGGATCCCAGTGCTGCCCCTCGCCACCGCAACACAGCCACTCCCAAGCACGGGTGCATTTTACCCTCCCTGTCACCCCATGCACAGACAGGGAGCAGAGGCCAAGGGCAGCTTAAAGGACTTGCCCAAGGTCACCCAGGGAGTGTGTTGCTGAGGCAGGAATTGAGCCTGAGACCCAGTCCAGTGTTCACTACACTAGCCCATCCTCAGTGCAGGCTCGGCAGGGGCTACCAAGGGGGCTCCTCTGAGCTGGGCAGGGATCACCCTTAGAGGAGAACTCCGGTTCCTGGTCAGTCCTTAGCTTCTCTACCCTGACTGTGCAAATAGGCCATGGGGGGACCCATCAACTCGCTTCCCGGGAGCCAGTGAACAGCCTCAGAGGGCACAACGCTGCGCCACTGGGCTGGAAGAGCGCCTGGGATGCTGGGGTGCGAGGCTCAAGAGCCAGCGATCTTGCACACTCAGCCCCGCACACGGGCCAGGGAGGAGCAGCGAGGCATTTCCAGCCAGGGCTACCTCTTCTGTCCAGCAAAATGAGTGCTAAGAACACACCGTCCGGCGTCCCACGGGGCTGCTGCAGTGAGAGTGAATGGGAGCTGCGGTTCCTCTGGATGGGGGACCCTGGCAATGCTCCCCCTGCTCTCTGAACGCTACTGAGGTCTGGCTGGAGGACTGGGTATTGACTTGCTCCGTGCCTGGAAGCCAAGGGGGCGTCACACCCGGCAATGGTTCCAGAGGTCCGGTGTGCTGGTCCCCGGAACTGGAGGAGTTTTAGACAGACATGGATCTGTGAGGAGCCCCGAGGTTTCCCAGAATGGCCCCGCTAGCTCTGAAACGCTTGCGTGGCTTGCACCGTGGCTCTAATCAGCTGTCCCGTACTCGGCAGTGCTTTGCTTTCCTGGGTCCGTGCTGGTGCAGAGGCGCATGCGAGAGCATTTGTGGGGGGAGACAGAGCCATGACCAGGCCAGGAGCGGGGGCAGGACGAGACGCTCATGGAGCTGTGACATTTTTGCAGCTGCGTGACCTGGCCAGGGGCAGCATGTAACTTAAACAGTGAGCTGCCCCTTCCGCTCAGAACAGCCGCTTTGATGGATCCTGCTGCAGGCAGGGTTTGTGCCTCTGCGCAGTCGGCTCCCCAGCAGCAAACACAGCCACGTTCCAGCCACGCTGCTGCCTCCGACCCGTGGAGCTTTGTCCCTCCGCTGCCTGTCCTGGCGCGGCAGAGTCAAGGCCATCGCAGGGAGCTGCTTGTTTAGCGTTTATTTTAAAAGACGGAAATGCAGGAGGCTCCAATGCTGGTGCCCAGTAGGGAAGCGCATGGTATCGCTCCACGGGATCTGTGTGCTTGAACAAAGGCTGATGTCGAGAAGGTCTCTGGAGCTAGGAAACGCACCGGCTGGTGTTCTGGGATGTGACTGCCAGCCGTAGTTAGTGGGCTTTGCTGTGGATCTACAGAACAGATCCAGCGTGGGCAGCCATAACAGACCTACTGATAGTCCCCTACCCTACACATGCCTCCCCCACAAGCTGGGGGGAGCACCTCTAGGGGTGATAGCAGGCCACCAAGGACCAGTCAAACCTTCACCTCTCTGCTAAGTCAGCCAGCGAGCACCAGTTGCCTTGAGTTGTGCTGCTGTTAATACCTGCCTACTCGGGAATGGGCTGAGACCTACCAACTCACTACACACAAGCCACTGAACAGCTGCCAGCTGGTAACGCCTCGTCGCCAGTCCCTGCTGACCAAGGCTGACCTCAGATTGGTGACCTAGCACCGAGAGACTCTGGCTCACATTTGCAATCCCTGCCACCAGCCAGGCCTCCTGGAACAATTCTTCTACAGTCTTAGTCTTGCACCGAATTGAATTCCCTTATCTGCTAGCCAGACAACTGCAGATCTCTTGCCATTGTGCCTAAGTGTAGCTTATTGGTGCAGAGGCACAGTGCATCCCGGCGATTTCCATTTGTGCATGCCATGCCTGCGTTCCTCCCTCTGGAGTGTCCAGCCCTTCCTCCTATGGCTGTCTCCAGGGGAGACAGCAACCTGGGGGATGCTCCGGAAAGCCTGGAGCCACTGGAAGAGAGCAGTGCTTCAGTCAAGCCAGCCGTCTCACAGAGGGATGAGGGGCCGAGCGGGGTCCCTGACCTCTGTGGGAAGCCAGGGAATGGACAGATCATAGAATCAAGGGTCATCTAATCTAACCCCCAATGAGTCTGGGAGCTCGTTGAGGAGTGGGAAGCAGATCCCAGCCTGCCTGAACCCCCCTCTACAACTCAACACCCCATTTCAGTTTGGGGGATCCAAAATAATTTTAACAACTAAATTCACAAGCTTCAGCTGCCCCTTGCCCTCCCCCTCTCCACCCTTCCCTGCCCCGAAATCTCTGCTGTTGCAGGGCCCTGCGGGCTGGGAAGCAGCGCTGCCTCCAGCGCCCTGGCTTGCCTTGTTTGAAATCAGCCCCTGAATGGCACTGGGAAGTTGGTTTTATTTTAATTCACATGTAATTGTAATTACCTCCCTAATCACTCTGCAGAGTATATTACAAATGTGCATGTATAATACAGCCCACAGATCGCTCCTAACGGATTCTTCAGCTAACCAGACCTCCATGGATCTTCTCCCCGTTTTGCCGCAGTCTGACACCCCTGCGGCTGGCCTTTTGCTAATTCTCCCTCGCACAGGAGCCAAGTCCCCTCCTGGCCCTGGAGACACACAGGACAGGCCCTGCCGGAGAGCCACTCAGTGCTCACAGCAGAGCCGTATTTCTGATGGCACCAGAGTGATCGCCACCGGTTCCGGTGTGTTTCATGGTTTGACCGCTGTCCCCTCCCCCAGTACAGCACCTTTCCCAGCCAGCCAGGGTGCAGGAGGGCGGCTCACAGCTCACAATGGAGCTCTGACCTCAGGAGCTTTCAGCCGCTGCTGCTCAGCGAGACCTGGATTGTGCAAGCCCGTTCGTGGCGGGGCTGGTGGCGGCTGCTCTCCAGCACAAGTGGCAGCGGCGGCCCCAGCTGGGTTCCAGGAGATGTGCTCCCGGGTGCAGCTTTGCACTGAGCAAGCCTCAGTGGGCCAGCTCCCTGCCCTGCAAGTGCGCTGGGAGTGGGAGTAGGTTGCTGACCATGCTTTACCATGCACTCCCCTCTGGCCTCTCCCCTGCCCTAGAGTAGACAAGGTGCAACAGGTCACCAAGGCAGCAGCCGCCACACAAAATGCTTCCTCCTTCGCAGGGGATTCATGAAGCCCCCGGGCAGCAGAGGGTCCCAGTGGCGTGCTGCCCCGTCTTCCTGGAGGTGCTGCGGTGTTTGTTCCAGGGGAAAGCCCTGGCCTTTCTCAAAGCACGCTCTAAGCACGGCCTGCTGCCTCTTTAGTTCTGCTGCGTGGATGGCACTGAACTCGCCTGGAGAAAAGGCGGAGCCGGCCCCTGGCTCCATCTCCTCCTGAGAAGGACAGAATTGTTGCTATTATTTGGGTGCCAGGCATCTCCGTGCCCCGCTAGGTTGGACTTGGCATGAGCTGCCCCGTCTGCCCCGTGCCCACCCAATCCAGCGCTGCCTCCCTGACACGTTACAGGAGGTGTGGCTCAGTGCATCCCGTCACAGCCCAAGGCGTTACCCCACGCCAGTCAGCGCCACATCAACACAGCTGCTCCCGAATCCCTCCGCAGTCCCAGCCACCTGTGGTCTGGAGACCAGGGTTTAACCGGGATCCATTTGCGGATGTCTCGGATTTATAACGACTGCGCTTTGCAGATTGCATGAAATCCTGGCCTGGGATCAGGGAGGGAAGCTGACAAACCAGCCAATGGGCAAGAGCTGTTTGTGGGGAAAGTTTATCCCTGGGGCAGAGAGCGCAGCCACCTGGGGGCTGGTAATTACCTGTCCGATATGCTTCCAAGAAGCCGAAAACATCTGAATGAGGAGGAAAGGGGAAAAAAATATTATTTTCAAGAATTCTCTGGTACTTAAAAGCACGAGACCCACGGGGGAAGCTAATAAATTTTAAATAGTTTGGAGCGTTGAGACCAGCATTTCACTTTGTGCTGCTGCTGAGTTGTTTTCCAAGTGTATTTAATGAAACCCTTCATTATGTTCAGATAATTACGATCTCCTCGTTTCTGTTGCTCCTTGAATTTGCCATCTGTGCTTGCAGGTATGCGCGCCATCTTGCCACAGTGGGCGCTGTGAGGGAATCTCGCGCTAAGCTTAGCCACTTGCCCCTGGGGCCAGCTGCAATGTATTAAGGCTGCCAAGGTTCAGGCGGAACACCTGGTCCTTTCCTAGCCCCACCCACAGGGACAACTTGCATGCCGCTGCCATTCTGCTGGTCGGAACGCAGGTACGCGGGAAAGGGGGCCTTGGTTTGGGAGTCGGTAGCTTTGTGCGGGTTAATAAAATCTCACTCGCATCCCCAATCTTTCTCCCATGACCCTTCCTCAGTGTTGTCAACTCTTGAGATTTTATGACAAGTCTTGTGGTATTTGGTGGTTTTTTTAAAGCCCCAGCACCTGGAATCAGGAGATTGCAAGAGAACCTCCGCTTTCATTTGAAAAAAGTCCGTTTTTAGCTCTCGTGGCTGCAGAGAAAAGCTGGAAAACGTGACCTGAGAGCATCTAAAGGCATGGAAACCAGAAGGCAAATAAACAGAATGCCAGATCTATTGTTTTTTTAGAATCTCGTGATTTTAAGCCAGTCTCATGATTTTTGAACGGTTCCTCACTGCAGACCAGTGACCACTTCAGAGGTGTAGAGCCCATAGTTTCGTTGACTGGTAATAGGCTCAGGACTGGCAGAGGTTATTGCCTGTATACCTTGATGACACGTTTAGAAAAGTACTATCATCCCCCGGGGCTTCCACTTAACCATTTGTGCCTCTCTTGCCGAGACCCCCTGTTCTGGTTTCTGCTGCTCCAGCACATAGTTCTCCTGCTATTTCATTTCCTTGCACTCCGCAATCATCCCATAGCTAGAACTGGAAAGGTAGCGCTGATAGTATGTACAAGGAGAAAACTGTAACCGCTGACTCTCAGGGATGGGAAATGCCGGGGTGTCCCTTAAATCAAACTGTCTCACCATTATGGAGAGCCAAGCCCACAATTCGGACTGCCTGAGGGCTTGTCCACATGGGGATTTATTCCAGAACAGCTATTCCTAATTAACTCCCCGTACAGGCACTGTTTGTTTGGAGTTAGAATGCTTTCAAATTCAGAGCCTACCTTAATCTGAATTAACTCCCCAGTGTAGACAAGCCCTGGGAAATGGCTGTATTCTGGAGGCCCACAGGGCCTGATGCCCCACGGTGTGGAGCACTTCCTGCTCCTGCTGAAGCTAAGGGGAGCTGCAGGTGTTTGGTCCCCCCTGGAAACCAGGGCCAGGGCTGGGCCCCCAAACAGCGAGGCACTGAAACTGAAACTGTGGCTAGATCTAACTTGGATGGGTCAGATACGGGCTGGGCAGCAGGTTCCCAGGAACCCCAATATTTCATTCCCTGCAGCTCCGATGAATGGCCGCCAAGTGGCTCTGGAGCTCACCATTGCCTTCACTCTAATGTCCTTTTTGGGGCAGCCCCAGCTGTCCGCAGCTTTGCCGAAGGACGTGGCACCCCGGGTGCACCCAATGAGTTGGGCGCTTCTGAGCAGTCTGGCCCTAGGGCCACAGCTCATTTGTGTCACAAGCTGGTAGTGCCCAAGGGAGTTGGACCCGCCCCCCCACCCCCGGCTGCCCAGTCCGTGGCACAAAGTCTCCAGCTCTGTGCATGTGGCTGCCACGAACTACGTCCCATTCCATGCTCTCTGCCGTCCATGGGAAGGGAGACACCCTGGCTGTAAAGAAATGCCCTTCATCCAGGGGCTCCCAGCTGATGCCCAGGAGAGCTGCCCCTGCAGACATTCCAGTCCCAGCCACAGGCTTCTCTCAGCCACTCTGCCTAGCACAGGAAGCTTGTGATTCCGGTTCAGGAGGTTCAGATTGGTGGGTCCTGCTCATCTGGGTTCAAGTGTCATTTTGCAAAGGAGGCTGAGTCAGGCTGAGTCACTATAGAGAGAGTCGTGCCCCGGAGACGCCTGCCCTGGCTCCCAGCTTTTGGAGTAGGGAGTTCCCATCAGTTTGCACAGAGTGCGGTTGTTTTGCAGGGGAGGCCATGACTCAGAAAGGATGGGATACTCAGCCTTCACTCTCGGTTGTTCCCTAGCTCAGGTCGTACCCCACTTGGTTGTGGCCAGAAATTTTTCCAATGTGATTGTCATTGATTTTTACATCACGTGCTAACAGTGTGTTCAGTGATTGCCGTCCAGAGCTCCAGTGTTAAAAGCAACCCCTCTACTGCTGGAGCCCACAGAGTAACTTCAGTAGCAGGCAGCTGTAGTAGACTCCTATCCCACGTGGACCCAGCCACTAGCGAGGCAAGTGTAACACCTGCTGAGCAGACAGTGACTGGTGCATGGTGCTGTACAGTCAGCGGATGAGGTCTCTGCTCCAAAGCCAAAGTACAGTGGAAGGATGGACAGAGGTGCCAAGGGGCTGAGTGCGACTCTCAGCAGGTGCTGTGTTATTTTTGGTTTGGTTTTAAGAAGCCCATTGTATCGATTATTTATGGTCTCACCAGTGCCTTGTGCTCCATGTCTGTCTGTCTGTCTTCATCTGTTGTCTCCTGTCTCATCCATAGATTGTAAACTAGGCAGGGCCTAGCTTTGTGTTCTGTGTTTGTACAGCACCTAGCACAGGGTTCTGCCCAACAGCTGGGGCTCCATGGTGTTACAGTAATACAAATAATAATCATAATTAATCTTCTGTTTTGTTCAACAGCCTGGCCTGGTATCTGGGGGACACTGGGATTGCATGAAAGCCATCTGGCTGGAGCTTCAGACAAGCACTGGATCGGCACGCTGGGTAGGACTGAAGTGGTGCTGGCAGGTCAGGGAAGCAGCTAGAGAGTCCAGAGAGGCTGGTATCTCCCCTTTCCAGAGAGGGCATGTTCCTACCTTTGGTGGCTCGAGTTGCCATCTGGGGCGGTGCTGGATCCCCTGCTGCTGTTGGACCTGAGCTAGATCCCCATCGGTTTCAAAGGCACCTCTCAGTGAGGCTCCTTGGCTTGGGACACGGTCCCCCCACTCCCCGGGTCCAAAACAGCTCTGCTCCATTGACCCCCCGCCAGGACACAGTCCAAGGTGGATCTCTGTGCAGGGTGTGACCCGTCCGTGTCTAGGGGAACCACCTGAAAATGCCAAGGTCAGGGCAGGCTGCAAAAGCAGAGCAGATTCTCCCAGCACTGGTGGGTGGCACTGAAGTCAGACTTCCCAACCAGCCACAAACTGCTTCTGATTCCCCACACCGGTTATCAAGAAGCCAATATACAAATATACACAGCCCCCTTTACTGCATTTCAGTCTCTGGCTCCCAATCAGCCACTAGGTCCAGTAAAGAGACCGGTTATTTACAACTCTGTGCTCTTCAACAAAAAGGTTTCTCCTGCCCCCAAAGGGTCAGCCACAGCACCAGATCAATATACGTTTGGATCTTACCCAAAACACCACGCTGCCAGCCAATCCTTTCGTAACTAAAACTAAAGGTTTATTATAAAAGGAAAGAAACAAATGATAAGAGAAATGTTAAATGCCTAAATCAATTACATACAAACAAATGATTTGAAAGTCCATCTATATCAGGTTCTCTGTAGAAGTATGGCGTTTGCAGGCTTGTATAGTCCCTCTGGTGTACAGCCAGTGCCTGGATGGGTCTCAGTCCTTTGACTGACTGAAGACTGAAGACAAAATGGATGTGGTGCAGCTGCCTTTTATGTCCCTTGGCCTTCGCCATGCTGCTGCCGGAAATTTACAGAAGTAAGATGGAGTCCAGGGTCACCTGGGCAAGTCCTGGTGACTCAGCAGGTGTATCCCTGGGTTCTTTCCCTGGCCTTATTGTACCTTTGAGTTCCCTAAATGGGCCATCAAGCAGCTAGTGCTGCAGCCATCCTGTCTGGGGTGTGGTCCAGAAACAAAGCACAAGTTGAAATACAGACACATCAAACATATCCATAAAACAAGGCTACTTACCAGTAACTGCTGTTCTTCGAGATGAGCTGCTCATGTCCAGTCCATATAGGTGTGTGCACGCCTCCGTGCACGGTTCCCGGAACTTTTTTCCCCTTAGCAGATCCCGTAGGGCTGGCTCCAGTGCCCCTTGGAGCCCCGTGCACATGCTGCGGTATATTAGGTGCTGCTGGCCCTACGCCCCTTCAGTCCCTTCTTTCTGCCGACTCCGGCAGTGAGGACAGGGGGTGGGTTGTGGAATGGACATGAGCAACACATCTCGAAGAACATCCGTTACTGGTAAGTAACCCTGTTTTCTCCTTCGAGTGCTTGCTCATGTCCATTCCACTGCAGGTGACTAACAAGCAGTACCTTGGAGGTGGGTAGCAGTTACCGGTGAGCTGCTCTCAGCACAGCTCTGCCGAATCCCGTGTCCTCTCTCACCTGCTGGACGATGGTGTAGTGGGACGTGAAGGTAGCACCGATGACCGTGTGGCGGCTTTGCAGATGTCCTACAGGGGACCCTGGTCCTGGGATAGAAGGTCGTGCCGCCTCGGGAGCTCCAGGGGCGGGTGATCGAGAGGCCCAGCAGCATGCTGAACCAGTGCTGTCTCGGCCAGGCTGGAGCGATGAGTATAACGTCCGCTCTGTCCCTCTTTATTTTCAGCAGGACCTTGGGCAGGAGCGGAATGGGCGGGAACGTGTACATGTGGGTCCTCGTCCAGTCGATGAGGAACGCGTCGGAAATCAACCCAGTCTCATGATCCCGGAGCGAGCAGAACCTCGGACACTTCGTGTTCCAGGCTGACGCAAATAGGTCCGGTTGGGGAATGCCCCACTTCTGGAAGATCGTATCCGCCACCTCTGGGTGCAACGACCAATCTTGGTGGGGTAGAAACGACCTGCTGAGTGATCCGCTTCATTGTTCCTCACTCCCAGGAGGTGAGAGGCCGTCAGGTGGAAGTCGTGCCTCACGGCAAAGTCCCACAGACTGTAGCTTCCTCGCAGAGAGCCGAGGATTGCGCTCCCCCCTGCCTGTTTATGTAGAACATGGCTGCAGTGTTGTCCGTCAGCACCTGCACCACTCTGCCTGTCCAGAATCGGAGGAACACCTTGCACGCTAAGCGAATGGTCCTCAGCTCCTTCACGCTGATGTGCAGGAACCTCTCCTCCCCCGCTCAGAGCCCCTGGGTGACTAGGTTGCCACTGATGTGGGCTCCACATCCTACGTCCGGAGCGTCGGAAATTAGGGTGACCAACAGGATCAGTTCCCTGAATGGAACGCCCTTCATCACTGCTCTGGGAGTCTGCCATTAGGGAGGCTAAGATGGGTGGGGAACTGTGACCACCTGGTCCAATGGATGTCTGCTCGGCACATATACCGAGGCCAACCACGCCAGAAGTGGTCTGAGCCTCAGGCGAGCTAGTCTCACTAGGTATGAGCAGGCCGCCATGTGGCCTAACAGCTGTCGGCAGCGCCTGGCTGTTGTCATGGGTCAAGCACCTGGGAGATGATGGAGACCATCACCTCGAAACGTGGCTGAGGCAGGAAGGCTCTGGCCTGGGAAGCGTTCAGGATGGCCCCAATGAATTTTCTGCATTGCACTGGGGTTAGTGTGGACTTCTGCTTGTTTATGAGCAGTCCCAGCCTGCTGCACGTGAAGCAAGTAAGGGTCACATTCTCCTGCACTTGGGACCTGGACCTGCCCCGATCAGCCAGTCGTCCAGGTAAGGGAAGATTTGCACACCCTTTCATCTCAGGTGGGCAGCCACTACCACCATGCATTTAGTGAACACCCTGGGAGCCAAGATAGGCCAAAGGGCAGGGCTGTAAATTGGTAGTGGGAGCCAGCCACTGTGAAATGGAGAAAGCGCCTGTGGCTGGGGAGGATAGACACATGGAAGTATGCGTCCTTGAGATCGAGGGCGGCGTACCAGTCTCCTGGATCCAGGGAAGGGATTATGGAGGCTAGGGAGACCATGCGAAACCTGAGTCGTTTGACATATTTGTTTAGAAGACAAGGTCTAATATGGGTCTCAGACCCCCTTTCGCCTTGGGGATGAGTAAGTACCTCCAATAGAACCCTTGCCCCCTTCTGCCTTGAGGGACTGTTTCCACCGCAGCTATGTTGAGGAGGGGTCCACTTCCTGCAAGAGGAGTTGCTCGTGAGAGGGGTCCCTAAAGAGGGACCTGGGGGAGGGCTGTTGGGGGGGGTAGATGTAAACTGTAGGCATAGCCCCCTGAGACTATCCCAAGGACCCAACGGTCTGAAGTGATCTTTGCCCATTCAGGATAGAAGGGCCTTGACCTGTTTAGGAAGGGGCGGGGTGGATTCAGGAGAGCAGTCGGGGCACCACTGACTTAATCCTAAGGACTGCAGTCGAATTTCTAAGAGATAATGACTCTAATTAAGTTCCGTCTCTCTTTGGGAACTATCAAGCCAAAATGTAGCTCTAAAACTTTTGGAAGGGCTCCAGGGAGGATGGAGTTAGGCTATTCTCAGTGGAGGCAGATGGCAGAACAAGGAGCAATGGTCTCAAGTTGCATTGAGGGAGGTCTAGATTGGATATTAGGAAAAACATTTTCACTAGGAGGGTGGTGAAGCACTGGGATGGATTCCCTAGGGAGGTGATAGAATCTCCACCCTTAGAGGTTTTTAAGGTGCGGCTTGACAAAGCCCTGGCTGGGATGGTTTAGTTGGGTTGGTCCCGCTTTGAGGTCCTGAGGTCCCTTCCAACCCTAATCTTCTACGATTCTATTATTTGAGCCAAAGACGTATCCTTCCGAAAGTGACAGTCTCGCTGCAGCAATGCCATTGAAGAGGAATATAAATTATGGCCGTTAATGTAAAATGAAGGTAAGGAGGCTGACTGGGGAGTGGGATGTCCTTCCCCTCAGTGGAACCCTGCTTTCCAGTGTTCGCCCTTCAAGCTGAGATCCCAAGAGCGGGCAAGAGGGCAGGCGTAATTCTCACCCACAGTTCTTCATCGTCATCATCCCTTTTGCTTCCCCAGTTCTCTGTATCATCTGTAGAGCCAAATCCGGCCAAGCCCACAACATCTGGAAAGCAGCAAGTCTGGAGTCAGAAGAGGGGAATGCAACCCGCGGAGTTCCTGGGAAATGCTTCCCGTTTGAGGGCAGCGTCGTGAACCTTCTCTCTAAAGTCCCAGCTCGCCCTTCTGCCGTCGCTGGAGCAGTGGGAATGTTCAGGGATGAGGTTTATGGTTTCGTTTTACACTTGAGGCAAACTTTGCGGCGGTGGGCCAGGTGGCAGGTCTTGTGGGTGTTGTGACCCCTGGGGAACCCTTCTCTCCCTACCCCATGGAGACAGCTGAGCAAAGCCCATGTCTCACACAGAGCTTTGCCTTCACCATGCTGGGCTTGACCTGAAACCGAAAGTCATAGGGCGTGAAGCCCCTTGAACCAACCCCAGATATATTCACACAGCTCCTTCATAATGAGGGAGCCAGGAAAGGCTCAGCGGTTGAGGGGCCAGTGGCTGGGAACACTGGGACCTCTCTGAGCATGCTAGGCCAGATGAGAAGGGAGTCCAGGGGTCCAAGGAGCGTAGACGCTAGTGTGTGGTAGCCCAGGGCTGGTTCTTGCCTAGGGTAGCACGGAAGTTTACTTGGGGTTTGCACTCGCCTCACCTATTGGCCAAAAAGTCCCACTGCTGCTGAGTTGTTCCGCTCACAGACCACAGCCTCTGCAGGAAATGACTGCCCCGTTCCTCCAGTAGAGGGCACTGGGACCCTGGGTTACGTTTCTCACTGCTTTTGAAAAGCACAGGCTGGGGAAACTCATCACAGGAAAGGACGAAACAGGCAGAGAGAACGGCCATGTTACTGTGCATTGGTTTACTGTGTTGCATGATCGTCACTCTAGCAACAGTTGGCTAAAGGAAGGAGATAGTGAAAAAAAAATCAAAGCGCTGGCTTCCCAGGGGCATCGCTTAACACAGGTACATCCAGGTTGGATGCATCTGCCATGATGGTGCATGTCCTGGGGGTGCCCGGGTTGGATGCCCCTCCATGCACAAGCCAGCTATGTCCTAACCTGCCCTTGATTGCAGCTGAGAGTTACTGCAGCAGGGGGTGCGATTTGGCGGGGGGAGAGGGAAGGGAATCTGTAGTAACAGGTTAAAGAAAGAATGAAACTGTTCTGGGCTGAGGCGGGGAAGGGGTGCTAGCGTTATAACCGGGACAGCCCTGATGCTAGCCGGAACCCCCGTGGGCTCTTGCTGAGCACACTGGAACAGGGGATAGGCGTGGGAACAGCCGTCCCTAGGGAGTCAGCTGTAGACCCCAGCCTGCCATCTCTGGGGAGGGGATTACTTAAAGGGCAGGTTAGAGATGACGTTCATGGGGCTGGCAGGGAGTGCAGTCAAAGCCAGGAGCCATTACCCTTCTGCACATGCAGCAAGGCCTGGCTTTCCTCCTGGGGCTGGGCAGGCAGCTCTCCGTGGTAATGGCTGCTGTGTATATTATCGCCACGTGCTCTGAGCAGCCTGCTACTGTGTGCCATGAGAATTTATTCCCGGGGGGTGCCTGGCACGCAGGCTGAGGGCTTGGTTAGACTATCAATCAAGCAAATGCATTGCGCCCCTCTCTGTGACAGCCGTGGCAGCCCTGCCAGGCAGCCGGGCACTCTGCAGAGCGAGCAACTTCCTCTGCCCCATTTAAATGCCACCTGGCCGCTCTTGTCTGTGTGCAGGAGAAAGACAGCCCTGCCCTGTGACCAGCTTCCCTCTCCTGGGGGGAGAGTGCACGCCCAGGGGGCCTGGTGGCCATGGGGGGTGGGACGGCGTGTGGAAGGACTGGTTGGGGATTTTGGCCCCGGGCTTTGTTTTAATGAATCTTTGTATTTTCCTTGTTCCAATAAAGTTGGTGGCTCCATTGTTTAAAAAAAACCAACGACTTGGGAGTGGAGCTAAAGAGATCATTCTCATTAGTCCGTTTGCAGCTAATTTACAGTGGGTGCGTTGCCTCCCACACTGACAGAGATGTGAGCTGGCTGTGCTCGGCATCCCCTCTGCACCATGCAGGCATCACAAGGAGAGGGTGTGCAGCTGCTTTGTTTGGGGTCACTCTGGTCCACCCCAGGGGCCTCCACCTCCTCTCTGACGCCGTTGAACCAGCCCAGGATCAGGCAATTAGGAGAACGAAGGGAAAACGAGATAAATAAACCCCAGCCCTCCACTCCGCTTTGATTCCTCTGGGTTTTATTTCATGCCAAGATTAGTAATTGTCTAAGCATCTCAATTTGCTGGTTTCACTTAATCATAGACACTTTGGAGATTATCAGCCATCCCCACATGTTCGTTACCTTGTTCCAAACTACAAGACCCAAAGGGAGCAGCTCGCAAGCGCCTGCAGGAGCGACAGCAGCAAAGCACCGTCTCTTCCGTCTCTCGCGCATGCTGCTTCTCCGGATTGTCCCTCAGGCTGGCCTGTCAGAGCTTGATTGCTTCTGAAACCGTGGTGTATTCCCGCCAAGTTCCAGAGGATGGGGGCTGCAAGGAACTGGGAAGTGGGGGGTGGAGGGGCCAGTCTTGTCAGCTCCTGGCAGCTCAGAGCCTTTGATTTGCAGAAAAGAAAGAAGGAAGGAGAAGAGGGGGAACGGAAATGATTTATTCAATGAGTTCCTAACCATTTTTTTTCAGAGGCTGTGAAATAACAGAAGCCGACTGAAAGGTGAAGCGCTAAGAGAGATGAAGGAGGCGCGTTTGAAGGCATTTTCTACCTTTTTGTCACATCAAGCTGCAAAGCTTTGAATTCCCGGAGCATGGCTGCTTCCTGGAAAGTATGAGCCACTGCATGGAGCACAGAGTAACCTCTCTCCAGGTCTCCTCTCTTTGCCAGTGCAGGGTGCACGCTTCTGCACGGATCCCCCAGCGAAAGGATCTCCTCCAAGGGAATTAAGAACCTCCACAGAGCTGGGTGAGCAGGACTCCCAATGTATCCGGCTTTCCAGTGTCCTGGCTGGCCACATCCAGTCTCACAGTGGGTCTGACCATCTCCTTGCTACACTGGCTGTCCCCACAGTACCCTCCACTTCCCCCCTCCCCTCCCTTGTGGCAGTCACCTCCTGCCCATCCCTATTCTAAAGGCCCTTGGGGACCAGCTTTCTCCACCAAGCTGCAGAGCCACTGCCCTATGCACACGGCACCAGGGGCTGCTAACCACTCTGGAGCCTGTTGGCACAAAGCTAAGCAAAGCCGATTAGAGCCACTGTTCCCTTCATCTCTGGCTCTTTATGGCTCCACGGCGGCAGGTGGGGACTCTCTGGGGTGGAGAGACTCTGCCTGCCCTCTCAGTGTGCACAGTAAAGCTACCCTTCATCCCAGAACCGCTCCATTCAAGGCTGGTTTGGAGTCTGAAGAACCACTGGCAGGTGTGGAGTCTTCCCCCTCGCTCTCCAGGGACAGCGAGTCTCTGCTGACATGGAGAGGCGAAGGGGAGCGGTGGGCAGATGGCTTAGCACTAGGAGCCGCTCTAACGCAGCAGTGTGTATGGGAGCACATCCTGCCCAGCTTCTCTGCTACCCAGACCACTGGGAGCCGTTATTAGCGCTCTGTAAGCCCACCCTTGGGAGCTCTCCGCACCCTCTGCAAAAATGGGGTCTGGGGGAAGGTGACGGCCTGTCTCAGCAATGCCTTTGGCTGCTTTGAAGCATTTCAGGGTTAGCATCAAGCATCAGAGCGAAGTCACAATTTGAAAAATTGGCTGAGGTTGGCTCCAGAGTTCCTGGGAACACCCAGTCTTAGGGTTTTCTTCCCAAATTCTCATTTTGGGGGCTTCAGCTGGTGCAAATTCACATTATTTTTGAAGGTGTGCTTGCCTGTTCTGCTGTGGCTTTCTTGCTTGCTTGTTCTTTTTGCTGGGACAGGGAGAAGGAGACACAGAGGAGGGGCAGGTACCACCTTCCAGGAATAATGAAGTGGCAGATGAAATTGCAAAGAATTTTGCTTTATGCAACATTGTTGGCGACACGGCTTTTCCCTCTGTTGATTTTGCTAGCATAAGTATTGGAATAATTCCCCCCACACACTATTCTGCTTCAGTTTAAGACTTTTAGATAATGGAAACCCACCTGGAATTCCAAGCGTGAGGAGAAATGGAGGGAATAAGTAATCAAATTACAAGACTTAAAAGCTTTAGCCATTATGATAAAGCTTTCATTTTTGTAGATTTGTGAGTAAGGTCTGCAGATCTCCCTGCACTGAGTGCCCACCCGGCACCAGAGAACTCTACTGCGTTGGTCACTTCTGCTCCTGGGAAGGATCCCTCTGGTAGACAGTGACGTGGGGTCAGGCTTTCAAAAGCACGCAGGGCCAGATGTTCAAATGCTCACCACCCACAATTAGAGCCAGTTCCCATTGAGAGATGTGAATAAGGGCTAGATTCTCCAGAGTTCGGCACCTAGCAGATCCCATTGTGACCCTGCTGGCTAGATTTTCTAAAGAACCCAGCCTAAATAGTAGCTACGATCTCTTCAAAATCCTGGCCAGGCTGTAGAGAGCCACCCATTGGAACAACACTCCCTCTCTCGTCTTCTGACAACTGCAGTGACTCCTCTTTAAACAAGATCATTGCAAGCAATCCTGGCCTTTTCTAGTAGACCTGAACCGTTTTACTCACACCCCAGCTCTGAACACCTCTGCACTCTCTGGGAAGAAAGCTGTGCTCCTGTAGGAAGAATCTTTCTTATGTCTGATTCGTTTAGCCATTGTTTTTCCATTTGCAAGCTGCTCACAAGCTGAGCCTGATTTCTGCAAATAAATTTATCTGCAAGTGTTTGCTGAATAGTTTATGCAAACAACTTTCAGCCTATGGGTTGTTTGCAAACTGTGTGTTTCCTGATAGGTGATTAGTAGAACTGATTGGAAAATGCGGGCGGGTGAGACTTTTATGAGATGTCATCAAAATTCCCTCCCCTCTGCATTTCTTGTTGAAATTTCAACAAAAAACGTTGATAAAATTGAAAAATATTAGTCACTTGCATCCCATGCTGCTGTTTCTGCTTCCTGATGAGATGATTGATAACCAATAGTCAGTCCTCTTGTCCAGGCCACATGGATGTTCAGGAACAGCCCCTCCCCAAATGCACCCTCTGTGTAAAAGTCCACAAACAGCCAATAACAAGAGGCATGGATATAGGTGAACTGAACAGCCCTTTGGAAACTAGGACTGCAGAATTCAACCTACCCATGTCAAGAGTAACCTGAAAGCTCAGCGGAGAGGTGCAGGGAATAAAAAAAAAAGAAAGGAAAAAACTCAAAGAAAGGCCGGTGACAAACCATAATCAGAGGGTTTGATCTCTTCCCTGTGTCTCTGGGTAGAGCTCCAAAAGTGTTTGTTTCAAACAGAATACTGTGCTGTGATCCACACTGGTTCCTGAAGGGAGCTGTGGTAAATATTTATCAGTTAGGAAGCTATGCGTTCTTCCTGCCATGGGACTGGTCGGCTGCGGAAAGCAAGGAATATTGCTGAACTGTTGCTTTGGTGACTGCCAAGAAAGGGTCCAAACTAGAGTCAGAGTCCTTGCTTTCCCTTCTGCCTTGTAGGTGATTTTCTCCAGTGGAAGAATAACTGACAAGCCCTTGATCCGGCTTTAAACGAAGGAGAATATTCAAATTTCCATGGATGGTTGCAACACTCTCTCTTACACACACACCCACTCACACAGTAAGCAATATTTCACAGATGCCTGTTCTTCCTTCTCTCCCTTTTAGCTAGTTTAGTGTTGATGAAAGGCAGTGGCTTGACAGCCCTGGAGACTGGAGTCCTGTCCCCACAGAGCACGTCTGTCCCCCAGTCATGCCAAGCCAACGTGCATCAGCTTTGTCGTAGTTCTATCTCCACGGCCATTAAGTCTTTGGGCTCTCTGCACAGGCTGCCAAGTTGGGGCCAGTTGCTGATGGTGGTTTTTATGCTGTGGACATCTGGCCACTAGCTGCTGGATGGTGACCACCAACTTATTTCACAGAGGGCACTGGACCGCTCTTAAATGGTGTCCTTTGGTTACCACCGACTTTCCCTGGGTTCCGCCTGGCAGCCCAGAGAAGGGTTTCCAATCTCCCATTTCTTAAGTACCATAAAACCACAAGATCCAAAGGAAGGAGGTCCTGCTAGCTGTGACCCCTAAGACTCAGAACAGCCACAGGCAGGGCTAGTTCTTCATCCCCCTGCCTGGGTCAAGTGGTGCAAAGATCCCTGCGGTGGGGCATGCAACAGCGAGTCATAAAGAGGCAGGCGAAGGACGGGCCGCCTGAGGGGAATGAGGAGCAGTGCTCTCCTGTTTGGCAGGGTGTGTGGGACTCGGAGGGGCACAGCGCAGCTCAAAGGAGAAATCCTTCCCCTGGGCTCAGCAACCCTGACAGAAAACAGTGCCCGGAAGATGTATCCATTTACCGCAGCTGGTAATTACACTGAGGCAGGTGGTGTGTGGGGCCTGGATTCGTTCCACACACAGCAGGCCCGGGGAGGCGCCGTTCCCACATTTTGTAAATCTCCAAATAAATAAATAAAGCCAAGAAGCCTGGCTGTGAAGGTGGAGAGGACTATCGCCTGTCCCCGTGCAGCATGCGCCCGCCCGCCCGCCCGCCCGCCCCGCGCCGGGGCTGTGATTCACGTTCACACGCCTCCTCCCTGCAGTGGGACTCTCCTGGCTCCACCGTGTCAGACTGAGTACACAGAGATCGGGAGAGGGAGGCTGAGTGGGCAGGGCAGGGAGCCTCGGGCACAGGTCCCGCTCTCCGGTCACCATGTGAGGGGAGGGCAGCACCGGGGGTGGGAGAGCCTGGGGAGGAAGGGGGCTGCGGAAACAGGGCAAAAGAGACATTGAGGGGAAGGCAGAGAGAAGGCAGGAGAAATGAGAGTGAGTGTGAGAGCAGGGGGAAGGGTGAGAGCCTGAGGTGTGAGGCGGGGAGAGCCGCCTGGCGCAGGGCGAGAAGCGGGAAGGGAGGCGCGTGAGTGCTGGGAATGGGGGAGCGAGAGCCTGGGCCAGACAGCGATCTCCCTTGGCAACACACATGAGAGCAGGGCCGTCCAGGTCCCAGGTGGGTTCGGTGGTGCAGACCCCTGCCGGGTGAAGGACGTAGCTGCCCCTACCCGGCTCGGGGAAGGGGCTCAGGCACAGCCTGTGCGTGGGACTCAGTCACTCATGAGCTGGGCTAGGCTTAGGGAATTCAAACCCAGCCCTGCCGCCAGGGTGAGGACGTGCCACTAGGGTCCCGTGCCGGGTCCGTGTGGGAGCCGTGGGGAAGGCAGGAGGATGCAGTTCGAGAGCCCCTCTGAACAGAGCCTCCCCAGGGTCACTGTGCAGAGCTGAGTCCTGGGGTGTCCTAGCCCATGCTGCACCGCTCGCTGCAGGCAGGCAGGGCAGTGCCGTATGGGGCTCACCGCAGCCTGGGCTTTAGTGCATGGGGGCATGACACTGCTGGGCTCTGCAGCAGGAATGGACTCTTAGGGGTCAGGGCTGGGCTGGGTCAGAGCTAAGGCTGCACCGTGGGGCAGTGTGTGCTCAGGGCTGGGGGAGTCTGCAGGGGGGCTCAGACAAGGTAAGTCAAAGCCGACCCCTCCTGATTTCCCAGGGCAGCCCCGGAGGGGGGTGGCTGCTGTGGCACTGAGCGTGGACATGTCCCCGTGGCAGCTGTCCTTACAGAGACAGGTGCAGGTGCAGCTGCACACAGTTCCCCCTTAACGCAGGCTCAGGCCAGGCCCTGTGCTCAGTGTCTGACCCAGCACAGACAGGAGAGAGATTTCGCTCCATGCCAGTGATGACTGAAGGGGGACACGATACAGCTGCTCACCACCTCTCCCAGAAGGCAGCCCTGGGAAGGGTGGGGCAGTTGTGCGGGCTGCAGAGAGCGCTGTCTCTCTCGCTCGCTCTCAGGACGACGTGCTGTACGGAGTGGCGGAGGAGCGCTGGATGTGGGGGGAACTCAGCTGGGGCGGCGTTCTGTGGGGTCTGGTGGAAGAGTGCTGGCTGTAGGGGAGCCATGTCCCAGCAAGGGAACGCTGGGGAAAGGATGCAGGAGTGCAGGCAGTCGCCGGATTTTCTGTTTATAGTTCATTCCCCTCCTCACCCCCCGCTTTGGAGAAATGACATAACTACAGGGATTTAATATTCCACTGCTAAATTTCTTCATTTTTCAGGATAATTTCCACTATTTCATCAAGGAATAATTAATTGCATTGTCTTTAATCAGTTGTTTTACAAATCCAGCAGCGCAAGAAATGTTCATAGACAGACAATGTAGGCAGCTGCTCTTTCCTTCTGGGTGCATTAATGAAGTGAAATAGCTCAAGTTAGAAAAAAATCTGCTGGCAAAAATCTATTGAGGAGGAAAACATTGAAAAGATTGCCGTTCTGGGGGTGGGGGGAACAAGAGTGGGTGATAGATAGGAGTGGCAGTAAGAGACCAGTCCTTATCTGCAGTTGGTTATAGAAAATCCCACGGTACGATCAATATCCATGTGTGTGTGTGTGAAAAAGCCAGGCCTAGAGAAAGAGAACCCTCATCCACTCCTTGCACACTCGGATTCCAACTCGAGGAATGCAGCCTGGGCGGGAGTCTAGCCTTGTGATCAAAGTATCAAACTGGACTCATATTCCAGCTCTGAAGAAACCTTGGGCAAGTCCTATGAACTCACCGTGCCTCCGTTTCCCAGCTGTAAAATGCGATTAGGCTGATGCCTCCTTTCTCCCATCCTTTGTTTGTCTGGCCCGATTGAGCTGTGAGCTCTTCAGGGCAGGAAATGTCTCTCAACGTGCAGCGCCTAGCACAATGGGGTGCTGATCTTGGCCAAGGCCTCCAGGTGCTAATACAAATAATGAATAAGGACCGGCCAAGGGTTGCACCAGAAATGTGACACAGAGAAAGAGAGAACAATTAATGTGAGAGAAAGAGAACTAAAAAAACCTGTACAGGGAAATGCAGCACACCAGGGAGAGAGAGTGAAGGAAACAGAGTGAGAGGTGGAGAAAACCGGCCAACGACAATGTGAGAACAAGAGGAACGAATAGATAAAAGCACCCAGGGCCCCATTATCTCCTCCTGCCCAGGAAGAGGTGTGAGCTGAGGGGAGCTTGAGGGAGCCCCAGCCCTGACGTCTGTGAAGACCTCTGGATGGAAGGTGCTAGCTAAATGTGAACTATTGCTCTCATGTCACTGCCTAGATGCACCACAGCTCCCAACTCTGGTGCCCTTGTGGCAGGCCTGGGAAATGTTACAGCCCTTTTAACCCTTCACCTGGGGCAGTGGTCGGGCTTCCGGCCACAGCAGCAGCCATCTCATCTGAGGTGAGGCTATATATCCCTGTGGTGTCAGCAAGGCTGATGGGATTTCATCTTCTGCAGCTCGAGACAGGATGGGCCAGGGAGAGGGTACTGGGCTGAAAGCCAGGAGGCCTGGTGCTAATCCTGGCTCTACCACTAACCTGCTCCGTGCCTCCGTTTCTCCTCCTGCCCTTTGTCTGTCTTGCCTGTCAGCTCTTCAGGGCACAGACTATCTCTGGCCATATGTTTGTACAGCACCTAGCACGACAGGGCCCTGATGTTGGTTGGAGTCTCCAAGTGCTACTGTGATATAAATAATTATGATAAGAGGCAACATGCCACAGTACGTGGCTGGTAAGAGACGCAGTGTTCCCAGCCACAATATCCAGCTAACATTTGCGCTAGATGTGACGCTGTGATACATAGTCCAGGAACTCCTCAAGGTGGAGAGAAGGAAGCAAGGCAAGATGGGTGGTGGTAGGAAGGTCCAGTTAGGTTCTTCATAGCTCTTTAGTGGAGTTTGCTTGGCATTCCCAGGCTTTTCCAGGTTCTTGTTGTTTTTTTCATTCTCCCCTGACCTTTCTCCTCCCTCCTTCGCAATGTACATGGTTTGAGAGCGACATTATTCTGCTACATTATGGTGAGCCCTCCACCTGGGCCTGTGCTGAAGAGTTTAGGTGTACTGCCAAATGTCTCCACAGCTCAGCGACGTTGGGATCCGGTATTTTGGTCTGGCCCATTAGAGAATGGGTTGGTTGCAAAACACAGATACTTCAAATAATAATCAATAACAATATCACAGCACCGAGGAGCCCCAGCCAGGGAGCAGGTCCCACTGGGCGAGGTGCTCGACAAACACACAGCACAAAGGCAGCCTTGTCCCCAAGTTTCCAGTCAAAGTAATTAATCAAAAGATCCCCAGCACTTAGGTATGCTAGTTGGATCCAGGGGTTCGGCTCAAGCCCAACTCTAATTAGCTATGGTACTGCCCTGCACTGGCTAGCCTCACCACTGGCCCCGTTGGGTGAAATCCTGCTCATGTGCGATTTACAGGCCCTATATTGCAGAGAAATAATGGAAATTCCCAAATGACAGAGGTCTATAGTTCTGGAGCAGGACTGGAGAATCTGAATGCTATGCTCTCTGTTGCTGTAAGGGTGCAAAGCAGCTAAATAGTCCTAAGTAATCCTAGGTGGACACGAAGCTGTTACAACGCCCCAAAAAAGTCGAAATATCAGTCAGTAATAAATAGCTACTAATACCTAGCTTGCACAGTGTTTTGCATCTGCAGATCTGAAAGTATTTTATAAAGGAGGCAAATATAATTTGGCTAACAAAGCTCTGACTTGATAGAACAAGGCTCTCTGCACAGCATGCCAGATACATTTGGCATTGGTACAAGCACGATGAATGAATGAAGGTGCTCTTTAATTGGCCAACAGCTCTGATGGTGACAAACAATCTGGCTTCAGCTCAATTCAGTTTGGGTAAAGGGACAGCTCGAGCGCCCTTTGCCACCCCTGCTTTGAGTCTTAGCAGCAGAACAATTAGCCAGATGTAGCCAATGTGCCAAAGGACTTCTTCTGTGGTGAAACAGGAGATGGTGAGTTTCTATGCAAACGACACACACTTAATTGTATGCAACCAGACAAACTCCATGCCAGGGGTGTGAGATGTGATCTTGAAGTTTGGTCAATGATCTGGACTCCTGGCATTGAAGTCACTGTGTTTTGTACTTTGATGATGAAACACACCATTTAAATGCCACATGCTTTTACCACAGCCTCCGGGTGTCAGGCAAAGACTCTCTGGAAAGCTATCCGTGTCAGTTAGGACTCTTGGATTAGACACAAGGCCCCTCATTGATTGGGCTAAATGGGAGAGAGCTAGGAGGCGATACAGTGACATTTAAGGTGCTACAAGTGTTATAAGGAACAGAGCTTGCCAGAGACCACAAAAGCCTTCTACAGAGTATCAGATTGACTGCTTCAGGATTTTGCTTTGGAGAGGCTTTGGGTCCCGTGCCCACTTCCCAAGAACTTTTGTGCCATGTAGTTTTACTGGCGAAAACGTGAATACTAAATCTGCATGTGCAAATCCTCAAGGGAATGGAATTTTTAATTCCCAGACATAAATATTCACAGTAAGTACCCATGCATTCCTCCAGTCAGGGACCAGGAGCAACACCATGTGATTTAACAGGGCCAATCACTATGAACCGCCACAGCCAATATAGAACATCAGCTAAATTATTGGCAAGAATAAAAATGCCAGATACTTTTCAGTAACAACCAGTGACATTGCCATCAGCGTGCAAATATTCTGTAAGTGGAAAGGGGGCAGAATTCCTCTGAGAAACTGTTCCCTGCTCCAGGAATGAGCTTCTTAAAGAGGAAGCCAGAGCAACTCTGCTTCAACAACACTGTAAGCGGATCTCCATATTAAAAGTTTGCTCTGAGTTATTAAATTCCTTTACAGAGCTATAACCCCCAAACTCCTCTGTGGACTAAACGTCTCAGTCCTAGGAGAAGCTGTCAGTGGCAGTGCCAAACGGCACACAACGAAAGCCCCCAACAACACGGCACGATAAATCACAGGAACCACGACTGGTCAGTGTAGCAGAGCGTGGAGTAAAGATCTTAATTACATTTAGACCAAACAAGCATTAGGTTATTTATTGGATACTGTAAGTACTTGAGAATGGGCAGAAAGTCATTCCAGGCAAATCCCTGGGCATTTCAGAGTCTGCATGAGAGGGAGACAGAGAGGTGCACAGCCAATATCCATCATAGCACATTTTCAGAAGGAAGAAGATTGGTTCCTTTAAATAAGCCCAATTGCATCATTGATTTTAAAGAAATAGAAGCATCATTTGAAGAAACCAGCAGCTCCCACAGGTGATAAAACAGCTGGAAAGCTGCCAGAGCCCATGGGAGCCAGCAGGACACCTTTGCTGCTTTGTCATTCTACAGAACATGCTTAACCCTTGCAAACCGGAGCCCCGATTGCCTGAAAACATTCCCCGGGTTGAAAACCGCTTGTTGCAACAGCAAGCTGGCTATAGAGTTCTGGGTGCCTATGGGGTGGGGGCTGGTGGGAGCGTGGCAAGTGTTGGAGCTGCTAATTTGCATGTCATTACCCAGCATGCTCTTCCAGCTCACAGCTATATCATAAGCAGCTTGTGGCAGCTGAGAATATGTTGAAAGGCATTTGTGCTGGCTGGGATGTCACTGGCTTTTTTACAATGTGCTGTGTACTAGATCTGTGGGAGGCCTTCCCCAACATCTAGCCTGCAGCTCGGGGTGGTATTTGGGGCATGGCTTAGTGCATTCCGTATATCTGAAGGCTTTCTAGGCTCAGAGGTTCCAGGTCTGGCACAATCAATGCAGCAAGCCTTTTGCAGAGAGGCTTACAGTGTTTTCCAGGCTATTTAGTAAGTGGGAGGGGAGGGGGTTCTCTGCACTGCCGGAAAAGGTTCCAGGGCACTTTTTGCAAAAGGTGGGGCTTGTCCCAGCATCCTTAGCCAAGTTTTCCTCCCACAACACGGTTGTGCAAAGGGCTGAACACCAGTTGGTTGTCATCCTCCAGGTCTAAGGGGTGTTTGCATTTCCATGGTGCTGTGGGAGTTTGCCCAAATTAGGACTTTCAGGATTAAAGCCAGAGCTTGTAAAAAGTATAAGGCTCCTTCAGGCAAGGGTAATCACAATGGACATGAAAGAGATCATTGCCGTTTGGACTGTATGCACTCGACAGTAGCGTCACAGCCTGCAGCCTGCTGGACTGGAAGCTGCGTTTAAGTCAGCCTGCTCACACACACCCCTTCATTGTTCTCTGCTTGTGAATGTTCCCGTGACTGCCGTTTTGTTCGTATGAATAGTCACAACAGGTGAAGTTTGGGGCCTCTGATCCAGACATGGTGGGTGGAAAGAGATGTAGGTCACCAGCTGAGGGATGCAAACAAAGCCATGTGACTCAGGGGACCCATTACAAAGCTCACACAACAAACTTCACATTGCAACCAATCAGTCACTACAGAGTCTGCAGAGAATCCAGAGCCTCAGCTCCAGCCATAAAACCCCTTCAACAAACAGTCTGAAGTCTTAAAGAAATGTGTAAAATCCATGGTGTGCGAGCAGACGATGGCCGTGCAATTGTCAAATCCGCTGTTTGCAATGGACGGCCTGAGCAGATAGCTCCGGTGGTGGTGAACTGTCTGGTGCTGTGCGCACTGACAAGGCTGTCACAGCTGAAGGTTTGCTCCTTCAGCATTAGCAGCTGGTGAAGAAGGACGCTCCGCTATGAGATTGGCGTTCGGTTCCTGGTTCTGCTGCAACCACCTTACACAAGTCACTGGGTCACTGTGGAGCTTCTTCGCCCCTCCTCGATACAATGGGGGTAGTGCTCTTTCATTAATCTGTCTTACCTAATTAGCGTGCAAGCAGTTTGGGGCAAACCGTGTAGCTCACTATGTGTTAAATGCCAAGTGTGCCAGAGCCGTGATCTTGGGTGAGGGCTCTAGGTGCAAATGTAAGTGGGGGAATGGTCCCGCTATTGTGGGGAACTGTCCTGGCTCACACACTACCCCGGTGGAGTTGGCTAGCGACCGGATCTGAGTCCTCGCTCCCACTCCCTTTACCCAGAAACCTGCCTGGCCTCGAGGGCTCCCCTCCCACTCTCCTGTGTGGCGGGGTCCCTATAATCCCGACAACGCCAGGCCCAGGATTTCTGGGAGGCTGGTGAAAAACTGAAAACCCCAATTTTTTTCATTGAACCCCCAAAATCCAAAATATTTCAAAGAAAATTTTAGACAAGAATAAACTGTTCATGAATAAATTTAGGCTAGAAATTAGGGAACCGCCTCCCAGTGGGAGCAGTGGGGGCAAACACCCTAACTGGTTTGAGGATGGAGCTAGATAAATTTATGGCCTGGATTACCTGCCAGGGATAACTGCGATAGCCGGGACTGGGCTCAGGCACCCCAGAGGTCCCTTCCAGTCCTGCTCTATGTTTCTATGTAATGCAAAACAAAATTGTTTTCATCCAATTGGTTTTCAGGGGGAAAAAATCATCATTTCCCAACCATCCCTAATGCTTTTGCCACATCCATTCGGCAATATCATGCCTTGAGATCCCCATTATTTAACTTGCCTGGCACTAATGAATTGGCAGCGTCACTACAGAAGCAAAAATAATCCTGGGGAAAGTATTCATGTTGGGTTAGGGCAGCTGCTCGCCAGGCAGGTGATCATCTGAGCCAGTTGAGCCGACATTGTTTCTGAGGACTGGGAACAGCTGTTATCAGCCAGACTTGCTGGGAAGCGGGGAGGCAAAGCCCCTCACAGGACTGGCTAATGCCGTGAGCACAGAGTGATCAAGCTGACAAGCGTGGCTGATGGCAAGTGCCTTCTGAATGGCCTAAGGCCACACCATGCCATGAGATGTCCACTAGTTGGTCAGATCTTCCTCTCGATGGAGAGGCCGTGGAAAGGCCTGGGGAGGAGGGGATTATTTATGGGAATCTCCCCTAATGGGACTGAGCAGAAGCCGGGGACCCTTTTATGCCCAGGCCATCCCTAGCAGCCAGGCCTCGCTCTCTGGCGGATGGGCGGATGGAGTGGGGAGCCAGGGGCCCCTCTCCCGCAGCGTGCCTGGCTTTGAAGAACGGGGAATTAATGCTCTTGATTTTTTCTTTCCCCGTTTCCGTCTCAGCAGCTGACAGGCAGCAAAAGACCCTTTGCGGTTGTCACGGCAACGGCGTGTCACAAAGACGGTGCTGTGAAGTGCCGGCAGCCGAGGGCTCTGCTCTCAATCTCTGCCGCCTTCCCTCCCCAGGCAGCGGCTGCCAGCCAGGCTGCTCAGTCCTGGCGAGTGCCAAGCGGGCACGGGTGCGCGCCGGGGTGTGCGCCCGTGCGTGCGCGTCTGCACGTGGGGGGAGGGGAGCAGCCCCTCTCGCTGCATTCAGCATGTTGGCCACTGCGCCCAACTCCCCTCGGCCCCGGTGTGCATTGCGGAGCAAGCAGCAGCTCCTGCTGGGGTCGGGGAGGCGTTCTCTCCCTCTGGCCAGCCCGCCTGCGCTCGCTGGGCCGGGGTCCAGCCACGCCGCACCTAGCCCGGACCTTGCTCCTGACACTAGCACCGGGCACACACACTCATGCCCCTGCTGCCCAAACCTTTCCAACAGGAAGAGGTGAGAAGGGATCCATGGTCTAGCCAGCCCCATCCCAGTCTCCAGCAATGGCCTCTGCCTCTCGGAAGGAACAGACCCCCACCGCCCCAACTCACTCCGCTCCCTTGGCTGGGCGACCCAGAGAGCCCGTTGGTGGCATTTCCAGAAAGGGCCCCTAGGCTCCCTGGCCCTGCCCTTGGCTGGGTGTGGGCACCACCCTGTTTGGAGGAGGCTGCACCAGGAGCCCAGCGACACCTCCGGAAGGGGGGAAGTTACATCTCTGTGGGGGCACAGGAGTCCGCCGTGCGCCATGTGAGACCCCAGGTCACAGCAAGCACTGGAGGAAGCACAGGAGGCCTGGCCTAGACGGCGACTGGACACTGCTTCTTTGGCCCGGCCCTGCCTGCGAGGGGCTCTCCCCGCCCTGGCACTGAGGAGCCCCTGGCAGCACGGCTGCTTCTCCCCTCCCGGCTGAAGAATGGCCTTGGCAAGGAAGCCCATGGGCCTGTCCCATCGCCCACAAGCCTCCAGGAATCTTCCAGGAGAAAATGAACAGCCCTTGGCCTCCCCCACTCGGGACGGAGCAATTCCTGGGGGAGCCTCCGGGGCCCTCTCCGCCCCACAGACAGCAGTAGCAGCTGCAGGAGCTCGCAGCTGGGCTGGGGGGCCCCGGGCTGGGGGGCAGTGTTCCCCAGAATGCAGCGCAGGCCCTGGAGCTCAGCTTCATTGGCTGAGGCCCCAAGGAGAGGCTGCTAAAGCCGCTGGGCCCTGCCGTGGCATTGTCAGGTAGAGAAGTTCAGCCACATCTGGATTGTCTTCAGCTTTGGGGGATGGGGTCGGCTTCTAGCCCCCAGCTTGTTTGCAGCCTGGGGGGCCTGGGCCAGGTTCCCTAGCTCAACAGCAGGAGTGGCCATTGAGCGGCATGAGCTCCAGGGCGTTCCCCAGCCTGGCTGTGTCCTCGCCCAAGAGCAGCCATCCCACCCCGTGGCCATAGCAGCACTCGCAAGCTCTGCCCACCCCGGGCGCGCCAGGCACATGCGAGAGCAGAGGAGGGATCCATCCCCTGCTGCGGGTTGCGGGGCTGACAGCTATGACGCATGCACGCCGCCTGCAGCGTGTAAACAGCTGGAGGGGAGAAGGCCGGTGCTGCTGTCCTGTTGCCAGAGTGGAAGGATGTTCTCCAGCAGATCCTACCTGGGGGGGGGGAGCACCACACACCCTGAGAAGCTTCCGCACTCCCCTTTTGGGGCGGCTTCTCCCACGAATGCCCAGGTTCCCATGGCAGGCGCCATCCCACCCGCATCACTGCCCTTGCCATGTGCTTTCCTCTGCCCCAGTGCCCAAGTCACAGAGCCTGGGGTTAGCCGAGTTCTCAGCTGCATTCACCCACCTGCAAGCCCAGAGGTTCACCGCTGGTCACCTGAAGTGCTGGATCAGCACCAATTCCTTTTCCTAACTCCTTAGAAGTGCTCCTCCAGCTGACCTCCCCGCTCCCCACTCTCTCCCTATAGCCAGCCCTTCCCTCTGATGGTGGGCTGCTAACAGTTCCTCCCCGCTTTACAGAATGAGCTTCAGGCACCAGCTCTCCCTTTACCCCGTCTCCTGGCAGGAATAAGCCACACGATCTCTCCCCACTGCAGGTCTCAAACCTTCCAAAGGTGCAGTGTCCGTCTGAATCTGCAGGCAGCCTGAAAGAACAGCTCCGCTCTGGCATGCCCCATTCATCTGAAGGAGGTGTTGGCTTGGAATCCTAATGGCAGCTGTTCAGATGGCACCACGGTTAACAATTTCATTGCTGGCCAGTTGAGCAGAAGCATCTGACTGTTGTGCTTCCCCCACAATCCCCAAAAGGGATCTTGTGAGGGGAGATGGGGCTCTAGAGATTGGTCTGGGATGGGGAAAAGGGCAGCCAGCGGGAGGAGGCTTATTGGCATGATAGGGGGAAGATGGGTTTGGCTGCAGTGTTGTGGAGAGACGGGGGCAGGGAGGGCAGAGCTGTAGGGTACCACGGGGGAAGTGGAGAAGAATGGGTGGATGACTAGAGATGGAGCTAATGGACGGGGGAAAGGCTAAGGATGGGTTCCTTGGGCAGAGACTGTCTCTTGGTTCTGTGTGTGTACAGCACCTGGTGCGGTGGGGCCCTGATTCCTGCGCTTCTCCCACAAAACAAATAGTAAGGACAGTGAGAGATGCTGTGGAGGAAGAAGCGGTAGGATTAAGTAAGATCCTGTGGGGCAGCACGGAGAGGGGTAGCCGGCGATGGGAAGTATGGAGCTGGGGTGACCAGATGTCCTCATTTCATAGGGACAGACCCGGTAGTCAGGGCTTTTTCTTATATAGGCACCTATTACCCTCCCACGCCTACCCCCGTCCCAATTTTTCACACGGGCTCTCTGGTCACCCTATATGGAACTGTGACCCAGAGGAAAGGGCCAAGGGGAGCGAGTCCTTTGTTTCATCCTGGAGGCCATCCAGGCGAGCTGCTGGGGATGCCCCGGGGGACGTGAGACTGGACAAAGAGGGAGAGGGAAGGCGGGTTGAGAGTCAGCAGTGCAGAGATGGGACCTGGAAGGAGATGAGAGCTGGAAGAGACACGGGGACCTGCTGGAGACCCACAGGCAGCAGCAGATTGTGGGACAGCAAAGCGACGTTGCCAGCCCGTGGCCCAGCCCGGAGGAGCACGGCCACGGGAGAGGCTGGTGGTGCTGCCAGTGACAAGGAGATGAGCTCAGACACCAGTGTCACCAGGCCCTGTGGCTGGGCCAAGAGGCAACATTCAGGAGGGCCGGGGGGGGGGGGCCAGAGGGTGGGACGGAGCCAGCAGGAACGCAGGGCATGTGGAAGAAGCCTGCAGCAGAAGGGAAGGGGGGCCGGGGTGGAGACAGGTCAGGTGGGTCAAAGGGGAAGGGATCCCCCAGAGCTTGAAGGAAAGGAAGAGGCACGTTCATGAAGCAGCAGCTGGTCCTTGCAGTGAGATTCAGGCCTGTGCAGGGCTGGGAGAGGGGGCTACTGGTGGTCGTGGCAGGCCTGGGCCGCATGTGGCAAGCCAGCAGGTCCTACTGCAGGGAAACAAGGAGGAGCCAGTGTTCACCCTCACAGCCCTCAGGGACACAGAGCAGCTGTCCCCATAATGTCTTGGAGCTTAACCAACAGCCTGGGGCAGCCGGTGCTCGGGGGAGCGTTCAGGCTGGGGCCGCGCTGGTTTGCCACTGCCTTGGAATGACCAGCCCGCACATGCACGGCACTTTTGCCCAGCCGGCACAATGCCGCACGGACAAGCGGGTGATTGCTGGGGAAAGCGGGCGGCCCCTGAGGCACCTGGGATACTGAGGCCACAAAGCTGGCGTGGATGGGCAGGGTCTGTGCTTGGGAGAGGCTGCGCAGGGGAAGAGAGAGGAATTCTAACGAGAAACCAGGCCGGGTCCATATACAGTCTATGGGGCCCCACTGGTGCCAGCCAAACTGGGCGGGGTCTGTCCCTGCAGAACCCACCATTCCCCTTACCTACAAGGGGGCAAAGTCACACTGGCGTTGTCATCCTGTGCAATAGCCTGGGAAGTTCTGGAGCCCTCAGGCGCTGGGAGGGTCCCGGATCCTACCCCAGGCCAGGCCGGAAAAATATCCCCGTGTTCGCACAACCCACTGGGCTGGGTTTGATTAGCTTGAGCCAGCGCTTTGCTCCCAGGGCAAGGGGCTTCCAGGGCCTCTGCCCAGTGCGGCAGTTCAGTCGTTTTGCTGTGCTGGAGGCCCCACATTAACAGTGCTCCGGGAAGGGGCGAGATAAAGAGAATCTCGTCCTTTAAACCGAGAGTGTTTCCTTCCATTCTGGGTGCCACAGAAACCATTCCTCTGCCACCAGGGATCTGTGTGTGCACAGAAATCACCACCAACCTCGGCTCGCAGGTGAGCGAGGATGAGGAGGAAACACAGCGCTTGCTCCTGGAGCGTCAGTGTCCCCGAGTCCCACTGGAGCAAGCTTGAGAGGGAGTCCACTTGCCACGTGGTCTATGACACCTGCAGAGCGGGCTCAGCCCCAGCAGGGGAAGGAGTGTGGGGTGCAGGATGGGGACAGATGCCTGTTTCACGGGGAGCAGGACATTGGCAGGATTCGCGCCAGTCCCTCTTTGCACAGGTGATTTATGTGCAGGTTTCAGGGAGTGAACGCAAAAGGCAGCGCGACCTCCACTCAGGAGCCATGGGCACAATTCTGCGTCCCGCCTCCCTCTCCTGCAGCTGAGCCTGGGGCAGCAAACCTGGGAGACATCCGCCCACCCTGCTCTTCCTCCCCCATGCGCCCACCTGAGAGACCTGTCCCGCCCCAGCTTCCCCTGCCCGGCTTTGCTGATGATCCTTAACCCTGACCAGCATCTCCCTGCTCTTCCAGCCTGGTGCCTTCTACAAACAGGATGGACACCTGTGAATCCCGGCTCCCAGCCTCTGCCATTCCAGCCAGGCCCCCTGCCACACACAGCTCTGAGCTCCCTGTGCCCCGCATGGCCAACCTGCAGCTCCTTGTACCCAGTGCTGCTCCCCCCCGCCCCCAGCAGCGCTGGCGCACCCCAGTGTCCCTGCTGTCCTAGTCCTGGGCCGTACACGAGCAGCGATGGCAAAGCGGCCCTCCTGCCAGGGCTGGGTTTCCAATGAGGCACAATAGGCATGTGCCAAAGGGCACCAGCATTCTAGGGGTGCCTAAACAGTGGCGGATTACTGGGCCCGTGCCCAACCCCAGCCCATTTGGGGGGCCTGCACGAGCGCTGGAACTCTGGCCCCACCCCCTGCTACTCCTCTTCCCTGTGAGCAGGCTGGGGAGCACTGAAGATGCTGCACCTAGGGGCATGTGAGGTGTAAATCCAGCCCTGCCCCCACATCAGTTCCAGGGCAGGTTCTCCTGAGTCCCTGCATGGGCCTGGCGAGCCTGCTGCTTTCAGCACCAAACATGAGCTGGCCAGAACCTGGGCTGAGCCCCACAGGCATCTCTGTGGGCATGACATGCCTGCTATTAGCTCCTGCCAGCTGCACCGGAGCCAGGAATGCAGCCGCCTCCCACACGGGATGCAAACCCTCGCGCTCCCGTACTGGTGGGGCTCTGGATGTTCCCTCTGCCTGGAGCCTGCTTGGCACACGTTGCCTGGCTTGGGATCGTGGCCAGGCCTCCTGCACTGACATGCAGGGCTGCTCTCTTCCCCCAGCCCCCACAGCAGGGGCGCTGGTCGCCCACATCCCAAGGGCAGCGCCCTTCTGCAGAGCCACCACAGGGTCCCTTCCCCGGGAGCACGGCCCCTGCCAGCATCTTCCCAAGGCTGACCCGCTGCAGGGGGTGAGATCTCCCTGCTCTGCCCCCTGTCCCCAGAGGCCTGGGGGCACTAAAGTTGGGGGTCCAGGGAGGTGGGGAAGTCAGGCCCAGGGAAAGCAGGGAGTGTCAGTCCTGGCAGGGCGCCAGCACAGCTGGGTGGGGATTTGGGAAAGCAAGGGAGTGTGACAGACTGTCCTTTCCGGCCCGGTCGCTGGGGCCCACCCTCGGGTTCTGGCTCCGGGGGAGGCCACAGCACCTTCCAAAACAAAGGGGAACTGTTAGCTCTCTCGTGGGCCTAGCCCAGTCCTCCGGCAACGGATGAGCAGTGGGTGCCTTCTCTCAGGAGCGATAGGGAGGAGGAGGCTTTCCCGGGGGTGGCTAGGAAGGGGAGGGGAACGCAGGCCCACCCGTCTCCCCTGCGTCCCAGCCCAGGGCCCCAGCAGTGGCAAAGGCGTTTGCCACGGTGTCAGCAGGGCTCCTGCCACAACACACCACCAGGGCTTCACATTCAGCCACTGTCTACGGCTGTCCCTGGGCTACTTCCTGCCCATATCCCCAGGTATCTGCCTCCTCCGGGTCACTGGGGCACTCCGTCCGGAGTCAGCCTGCCAGTCCCCCCTCATCCACGGGCGGCAATGCAGGGAGCTCCTCCTCGAGGGGCAGCTCCTGTAGGTCATTGGGCACGGGGAATAGCTCGGTGGCCAACAGCTCCTCCAGGACCCATCCGGCCTCAGGGGGTATGTTCCACCCAGGTTGCTCTGGGGGCTCGGTCCAGTCCCAGGGTTCAGTCCAGTCCTGGGGTTCAGGTACCTCAGCCCAGTCTCTCTGGCTGGGTTGCCTGGTCCAGCTCCTTGAAAGCCCCACCCAGTCTCCAAGTCAGGCCAGGGGTGGTCCAAGGCTCTGCTCTGGCCCAGGCCTCCCCCAGCATGGCAACACACCTGTCTCCAGCAACAGTCTCTCCCAGACTGAGGGCTGGGCCTGTCTTTTATACTGCCCCTTCCTGTCGGGGCTCCGCCCCACTGCTGCTGGTTGGGCTGGCCGGGTGGTCCAATCGCGGCCCAGTCCCTCTGTTGCCGGGCAGATTTGTCTGCTGGGCCAGGGTTGGTCAGCTCAGGCTGCTGGGACCCTCCCTCAGGCCACAGTGCCTTCCTACAGGGAGGAATCCATCCACCTCCTAGGCACACCCTGACTGGGGCCTGCTGTGACTCCACCCCCACGGCCCCACATGCCCATGCAGTGACAGTGGCAGTGCCCCACTTCCTCACCCAGAGCAGCTGGGGAAGCAGCAGGCAGGAGTCTCTGCTTGAGGGCTGCTGCCTGTCGCTCCTCCAGTCATACACAGAGCCCCTCTGGGGTGGGGTTAGGGAGGCCCCCAGAGCGGTGAGCCTTGGCATTGCCACCCCACTGAGGTATGTGGGGCAGTACGCCCGTCTCAGACTCTCTGCACACTCAGGCAGCTCTCACTGCGTCGGTCACACTTCAGGCATGTTCTCAGGCTTTGATTCCAACACGGTGGCTAGAAACAATCGCTTTATTTTTAATGGAAGCTGAGGTTCTGGCAGTCACAGGACAAATGGTGCCAGGGCCCTGAGCTGGGCCTATAGTGTCTGGGCCATACCCCAGTCCAGCAGCCCTATTCCCAGCCAGCACCGCTGCACAGTCCCCCCACTACTGCTCCCATGTTTTCTGCCCACCAGGCCCTCCCTCCAATAGACTCTACCCATGGGAAACCCTGGGATAAATCTAGCTTGCTGTCGCCTTCCCACCATCAGCCCAGTCACGGCCCAGGGTACGTTTTCTGACAACAGGAACCTGCCGGGCCCAGGACCAGCCATCCACAGCCATCCACCCTGCCGGGCATGTGACATTGCTCAGAGGATTGTTTCTGGGGATCCCGTGTGGGAGAGCAGATCTTCTATTCCCACTGCCCCTCCGCCTGTAGCTTGTCCCTGCTCCCAGGCTGGGCATGGAAACTGAGGCAGAGGGCACAGATACCAGCTGGTCTGGCCTCTCTTGTTCATAACTAAGATGGAGCTTACTAAAGAAATGGGGCCTTCACCTCTAAGTCGCTGGTTTCAGTGGTGCCCTGGTATGCACTGATTAAGCTGTTAGTGTACAATTGGTAAGGATGATCTATGTGAAATGAGCTGGGGGGTCTCAGTCCCATACCCAGCAGCCAGGTATCCATGGTCCAACACCACCATTCCAGCGGGCACTGATGGACCTTCTATGGACAGTCGCAGCTGAGGAGCCAAAGGCTGAGTGGGCTTGGACCAGGGCTTTCAGAGGCTTTGAAACGGGCTGCTTGCTTTCGCTTCCTGTTTCCGGTCTGTCCCTTGCAGAGATGGAGACTTCCAGGCTGCTAATCCCAGCACCTTTCTCCAGCTTTAAATTCCCCAAATTAAATAGCCATCAAAAGAGTGGTTGGGATCATCAAAGTCACTGAGGTGATGTAAGCACCTGTACCAATAACGGCTCCAGCACCAGTACGGAGCTCTGTATCCAGGGATCTCAAAGCTCCTTGCAACACCAGGTCAGAGTCATGATCTTCATTGCACATGTGGAGAAGCGGATCAAAGAGGGAGGGGGTAGCCTACAACTCCTTCTGCCTCTCTCAGAAGAGCTGGGTTCCCCCTGGACTGGCCGGGCTTCCTTGCTGCTCTCCTGCACCCTTTAATCCCTAGTCTTGTGGCTGTCTGCTGCTCCTCTGACAGCCCAGGACGTAGTTATGGCTCCAACAAGTTCAGCCTGTAGCCAGCACAGACAAACGCCCTACACCCCCTCCGTACTTCCCCAAACCTCGCCCCCCCGCCCCTTTGTGGTCAACTAGTTCCATCATGCAGTGTTGCCAATGTAGTTGTTTTCCAACCCCCCTCCCCATATATTCAAACACCCCACACCCAACTGTCTCTCTTTACCCCCAGTATGGCCGGACTGTGTATTGCTGCCTCTGCATGAATGGGCCTGGTCTTGGAGCCCAGTCTGGAGAGACTTACATTTTCCATGCAGGTGACCTGAGCAGCGCATCACTGCGATGTCTAGGGCTGGGCTTGGACCAGGGCATTCAGAGGCTCTGAGACGGGCTGCTTGCTTTCCTTTCCTGTTTCCCATCTGCTTCTGCAGGCCCCGGAGGTTAGGGTCATTTGCCGAAGAAACACTGGACTCGTCTGAGCCATACCCAGGCTCTGCAGCACATGCTTAGAGGTGAGGGCTGCGCTTCCACCAAATCGGGCAGTGTCAGACCCAGCACGCAGGCACAGCCCGCCGTGGCTTTGAAGTTCACCCATCACAGCAACATCCACCCTCTGACCCTCTCGTGTTCCCCATTTTGGTAGCCATTTCATGACTAGTGACTTGAAGACTCTCAGAATATAAGGGGGGGGGGATGCTCCTCAATGCCACCCCATGGAAATGCACCCTGGGCTGAATCAGGATCACCTTCTACCGGTGTAAATCCAGGGAAACTCCATGGAATCTGACAGGGTGATTTGGGAGTGAAAGTGGGGTCTGCTCTGGGAGTTCAGGCTCAGCCCAGATGGCAGGATGGAGATGCCAAGAGGATGACGGAATAGGATCTCGTCATGGGAGGGGTCCTTTACCACCTCTCCCAATGCGTCACTCCCTTGATGACGAGTTTCCTCTGAAAGGAGGCGAGAGGACGACCTCCCCGTCCTGCCAGTTTGGGAAACCTCAGCCCCGCGATGCCAGGATGTGTCGCATCACGTTGCCATGGCAACGGACATCTTACGATGCCAGAGCAGGCGTATGCGGAGTCATGCCACATGAATCATCTGAACTCAGTGTGACAGGAGGAGACAAAGAGCCGAGATGTGCTAGCCGGGCCCAACCTGCTCAGATTGGCCCCCTTTGTCTTTGTAGCGATGTGTACAGGAGGGGGAGGGGAAATTCTGTGTGTGAGTAATTAACACTAAACCCGTCCTTCAAAATGAGTTCAGATCCAAGACAGGCGACGGAGAGGGAGGGATGCTGCCGTCAGAGCGTGCTGGGTTTAGGCTGGGCGTAAGGAAAAGGCACAGGAGCAATGGTGTTTGAAGCAGGATTATGATCTAGAAAACCAGGCAGCTATTGGGCGTGATATTGCTAAGGGCACATTTGTCAAAAGTGGGCACTGATTGTGAATGATGGGAGCCCACCTTGAGCAACCTGCCCCCGATTCTGAGAGGTGCTGAGCGCCTGCCGTCCAGCTGAAATCAGACGAGACGCTTCATCTAAGACAATCAGACTCAAGGATGGCCAAACATTTCCAGAAGTGACTAGTGATTTTCGGTGCCTCTCCTGCAGGAGCCCATCTGAGGAAGCCCTCAGCCCCCACACCCAAAAACGTGTCTGGGGTCTGTCACAGGGTCCACTGCTCTGACCGTGCCACTCCTCCAGCGGCCAGCAGGTAAACCCCGGCCCACTCTCTACTCAGGGTTCCAGTCCAGGGACCCTCCCTCTAGCAGCAGTAGTCTGCTCACACCCAGACTATGATGCTCTTCCCCTGACACCTTCCTACTTTGCAGCTCTGGCTCCCCCGCTCTGGGTTTGGGGAGTGAGTGCAGGCTACTCCCCTGAAGCCCCTTTTTGTTGCAACTCCCTGGCTTTATACTTGCCGCGCCTGTTCCGTCTCAGCTGGGCGTCATCAGCAATTAGGTCTCAGCCCATCCTGGCTTTCCTCTTGATGTAGCCTATAGGTTAATTAGGCCTAATTTACCCCCTCTGGGCCAGTGTGGGGAGTAGGCGCCATCACACAGCCTACAGTTGGACACCCAAAATCATTGGCCATTCTTGAAAATGAAGGCTCAATGACAGGGGTTCTCGAATGGGGTCGGGACCCCTCAAGGGATCACAAGGTTCTTATGAGGCGTCACGAGCTGTCAGCCTCTGCATCCTGTGGCTGTCAGCCTCATGCATGACTGACAACCAGAGCCCCTCAGAGATAGTGGCCGGAGAACAGTGGCTGCTGGCAGGGGGCTCTGAAGGCAGTGCCGTCCTCAGCAGCAGCGCAGAAGTAAGGGGTGGCATGGCATGGCATGGCATGGGGGGGGTCGTCACTTTTTTGGGGGGGTCGTCACAGCCTGAAATATTTTCAGACAGGGTCCCAGAAAAAAAAGTTTGAAAACCCCTGCCCTATGAGTTGTATCAGCCGGGGAGGAGGAACTGTTGCACTCAGCTCCTGATGCGGGTACAGAGTACATCAATAGAAAGGGGCACTTCTCTATGGTGCTGCAGGTGCTTGTGGCTCACCGTGAGCATTTCACTGACATCAGCATGGGTTGGTCAGGGAAGGTGCATGACATAAGCCTCTTCAGGAACACTGGCCTGAACAGAAAGCTGCAAGCAGGGACTTTCTTTCCAGACCAAAAGATTCCAATGGGGGATGTTGAAATGCCCATAGTGATCCTAGGAGACCCAGCCTACCCCTTACTGCCATGGCTCATGCAGCATTATATGGGCAACCTCAATAGCATCAAGGAGTGCTTCAATAACACGTTGAGCAGGTGCCAAATGACCATTGAATGTGCATTTGGTAGATTAAAAGCTCGCTGATGATGCCTTTATGGCAGTTTAGACCGAAATGAGGAAACTATTCCCATGATTATAGCCACCTGCTGTGTGCTCCATAATATTTGTGAAGCTAAGGGTGAAAAGTTTCCACCTGGGTGGAGCACAGAGGTGGATCACCTTATGGCTGACTATGAACAACCAGATGTCAGGGCTATTGGAGGGGCACAACGGGGGTCCATTCGAATCAGGGAGGCCTTGAGGAACCATTTTGACAATGAGCACCGATAAGGTGTCTTTATAAGCAGCACTGTGCCATGCTATGACTGCTAGCCAGTTTGCACTATGCATCAATGTGAGCTGCAACCACCGTGTGCAAGAGACAAACAAAGATTGCTTATTCTTCACACAGTACGTCTTTATTAGATAACAATTATTGACAACACACACAAAAAGCTGGGCTGGAAGGGAGAAAGCAGTGAGGGACAGTGTGAGCTATGTCAGCTGGATGTAAGTCCAGCTATTGTTCTGGAATCTGGAATCTGTCAGTAGGAGTGGCGTGAACAGGTACCGAGACAGGCCAGGAGTTTGGCAGGAACATGTGGGTGGAGTTTGGGGAGGGCATGGAAAGCAGTTCTGGATTGAATGCAAGGGAGGGCCAACACGCATGAATTCAGTCTGCAGCATTATGAGCGACTTTAGCAGCTCCGTTTACTCCTCCATGGCTTTTATCATGCACTCATGACCTGCTATCACTCACTCCTGATTTTCCCTCCTCTCCTGCCTATCAATTTTCTGATTTTTTGGACACAATGTGTCTCCATGCCCTTTTTTCTTTTCTTTTTTTCCGCCTTAGCGAACTGGAGGATTTCTTAGAACATCTCCTCTTTGATTCTCCATGGTCATTTTCTTACCAGCTGCAGGCGCTCGGCAGGTGTGGAGGGGTTTCCCCTCAAGGGCACATCTATAGAAGCACAATAAACAATGAACAGAAGCATGATTGTCAGTGTAATAATAGCATTGATGTATTGCTGTAAAATGCACATTTCTCACTGTTCCCTGGCAAGCGCACAGCTTGACGATCAACCAGGGCATGGTGAGTGGTGCCAGGGGAAGGGAGGGGAGGGGTACTCAAACTAGGGCAAAGGTTCTGGGTGGCTGTTGGGGTATTGTTGCAATTAGATAGGAACAAAATTTCAAATTGTGCCACCATTTTCCACAGGCAGGGGCCATAGAAGCTGATATCTCATTCCTGAAAATAATCAGGGATGCTAGGGTGTATCTCCTCCATGCGAGCATCTTCAAACTGGGTCCCTATGCTGCTCGCCTGGTCTCTGCACAAGTGATTGCCGATTGGCACAGGAAAGTTTCCTACAACGGGGGAAGAAACAAAGCAGCTCTGCCAAAGAATCTCCAGCAGAGGATTGGCGAGTACCTCCTGGAAAATTTCCTAGAGATCTCTCTGGAGGATTCCCGGGAAATCTCAGTGTGCATTAGTTCACTTTTCTGCTGCACTGCCTAGCTGAACAGAAGAATGGGAAGCACATACAAACACAGCTACTCTTGTGCATTTCTATCCCTTCAACCAGCTCCATAATGCAATGAAATGAAGGACAACTGTACCTTATGTAAGCGAGCAGCATCAGCTCAAAAATTCACTTACCCAAGCTCCTCTGTCCTGCATCCTGCATGCCAGAGCTGGAGGGCTGGGGCTGCTCAAACCCTCCTTAGTAGAGAAGAGGTCCTGGCTCCCCATGTCAGCAAACAACCCGCTCCCTTGCTCTGCATTGTCCTCAACTCAATCTTCTCGTTCATGGTTTCTGCGTCGGGGTTGAGTTCAGTGTCCGCTGCCCCGGGCCCACAGAGCTATCCACTGGTCTCTTGGCGGTCGAGGTGGGGTTGCCGCTGAGAATGCCTTCCAGCTCCTTATAAAAGCGGCAGGTATTTGGCTCTGCACCAGAGTGACGGTTTGACTCCCTAGCCTTTTGGTACCCCTGCCGCTGCTCCTTGATTTTCGCACGGCACTGCAGCATGTCCTGTTCATAGCCCTTCTCCACCATTAAACGAGAAATGTGACTGTACCTATTGAAGTTCCTTTGGCTGGAGCGGAGCTGGGACTGCGCAGCCTCCTCTCCTCAAATGCTGATCAAATCCAGAAGCTCCAGTGTGCTCAAAGAGGGAAAGCGTTTGGTGTATGGAACTGCCAGGGTCAGCTGGGAAATGAAATGTGAGCTCTCCACCCCCACCAAGCAGGAAGTGAAATTTCAAAACTTCCTGGGACTTTAAAGGGGAAGGGGCAGATGGCTGCAGGGCAGAGGAGTTCAAACTGATGGCCAGAGTGGTCAGGATGGACATTGCGGGACACTTCCTGGAGGCCATTTACCCTGACATAACCAAGCACAATATCTACACTGATGCTTTATTGCTAAAAGTTTGGCACAAAAAGGTCTACGGCTCTCATCGAAGTGGTTTTATGTTGTCACAAAATCAGAGGAGTTGGGTCAGCCAGAGGGGTGAGAGTGTGTACACCCCCACTGTTTTGGTACAAAAAGTTGACTTCGGTCGACAAAAGTCTCTAGTGTAAACCAGGTCTAATTCTGAAGAGTCCTCCAAACTCTAGTAAGAACTGGGAGAGGGTTTCCAGATTAAATAAGGAGAAGAAGAGAAATACTGTTATGCTGTAATGTGTTAATGTCTGCCATCAAGCACGTCTTTGATCTAAAGGTAATCACAGACCTCCTTGACGCTGACGGTGTTAGCCACCCTTAATTCAGGCTAAATGGAAAAAGCAATTAAGCTCTTTTATAGAGTAATATAGTTGAAATAATAGAAGTTACTGCCCAAAGCATCGGGCCACATGGGAAGACCTGAGCAAGAACTATTTCACTGAGAATAAGAGGGGCTGTCTCTGCACTCACTTCATGCCCACCGCCCAGACATAAATGTCACCGCATGGAGTTGGGTGGAGACTTACACATCCCAGGCAAAGAGTTAAATAATCACTCCCACCACTGCCTGCCAGCCAAGAGCTGAGCTCAGTGAGCTAAGCCTCCACTCTGAGCCCCTGGAATCAGCTCAGCCTCTTTTTTCATTATCCTTCCAAAGCAGCTAAACCAAATCTCAGGGAATTAGCCCATGTCCGTCTTCTGGACAAAAATGTTTAAAGTTGAGGCTTCTCTTGGCTCTGCCCAGATGTTAAAGATCTCCCGGCTGGTGCTTTTCAACTCCTTTGTCATGGTGTCCCTTCCTCCCGCTGTTGGGCAGTGTGCTGTCTGCCAGTTGGCTGCCACCTTTTACCCCAGAGGTGGCTGCATTTCAGCGCTGCTGCATGCGTGCCATTTGCAAAGTCCTTTGGGATCCTGTGGGATGCAAGGCATTCTGGACATGTGAGGTGTTACTAAGCGGTTGATGACATTCCTAATGGCTAAAGCAGGGCCAGGGGAGTAGCTAGTGCCCTGCTCTGTTTTAAATGTTTGTGATTTCATCAGCTGTTGTTTGAAAGCACAGAGCTCTGAGCTCAGGACTTGGCAGCACCGAGCTTTTCCGTTCACCTTTAAATGCATCTGGAAATGAGATTTTTCTCTGTCACCTCCAGCTAACATGACCTCATAGATAGGAGATAGATGGGACCAGGCAGCTGGATCAGGCAGCTAGAAGCCAGGATTCCATGGAGGAAGGAGAAAAGAGACCTGGTCCGGGTCATAGGGAGCAATGGCTTGAAATCAGGGGTGGTTAGAGCTGGGGTCAGGGTGTGGGGTTGAGGCTGGCTTAGGAGTGGGATCCAGCAGTGCTGAAATCTCACAAGCTGTGAGATTTCTCCCATTGTAGACAGCAGAACCTGCTGGAGCTCAGAGCCTAGGGAGGCTGGGGTTGCAGCCTGCTTCGGTGCTGGAAAGCTCGCCCGATCGGATGTTCTGCGGAGCATTCCACTGGCTTGATTGTTCACCATCCAAGCCAGGCCTGGAGAGCAGGCCCTTCCAGGCATTGACCCCACCCAGAAGCAACACTGTGAGGCTGGTTCTGATCTGAGGCTGTGAATCTACCCCTGAAACGTGATTAGATTCAGATTTGGATCCTTCTCCAGCCGACAGATTGGGCAGATTTGCTGGATTAGTGCTCTGCCTGCAGGAGACCCTGTCACACCCTTCTCTCGGCTTTCCTTTGCCTCCCTTTCCCTTTGCTCCTGAGACACTATTTTCTGCAGCATTCAAGCCATTTATAACTGGCTTTATATATGGGTGACACAGCCACAAGGTGAACATCCAGGGGCACTGGAGACTCATGCGTTGCCATTAATAATGTCTCCTAAAACACTGTAAAAGTGCGAGGCGTTCTGAGCGAGATCCCCTGGCGTGGCTGGTGGCACAAAGGAAGCCAGGAATCACAGTCGCTCAGGAGGGTGTTTTCAGGGAACTGCCTGGGGTCTTTGCCCTTCACAGGGGTGAGGGAAGCATGTTCAGTGCTGACCTGGGCTGCTGGGAGTGGGTGTAGTGTCGCTCAGGCAAGTTATCGAGTAATTAATGGGCAAGCAACAGGCTTATTTACAGCCTGGAGTCCATGCAGAACTGAGCAGCATTTTTCATTAACTGCTGCAAAATGATTTTCCCTCCAAGCCCCGAGCAGCAAAGGGGACGTCAACAGTGGAGCTAAAGGTGTCTTTCCAGCTCAGGCAGACGTGCTGATCAAAGGCGGCGGTGGTGACGCAAGCAACAGGCAGGGCGAGCCGCCTGAGTACGATGTTGTCTGAGACCGCAGGGGTGCATGCGGGTGGCTAGTCCTCTGCACTTCCACAGGTGCGGTCTGTTTTCAGCGTGGTCGCTCGATCAGAGCTTGCCTGGGTACATCTTCAGAAGATTGAATTGACACCTCCAGCTCTGCTGTCCTGGCCCCCAGAATTTGGGGTATCAGGTGGGACAAGCCCATCACAGGCTACCCAATACAGTCTGACCTGCGCCTGGATTTCCCCCATTACTTTCCAGTCTCCGTGCTCTGTATCACACTCTGCAGCCTGCCTGCTCCTTTCCAAGACAGCCAAACCACACAGTCAGGTACCAGTTGTCCCAAACTCCGATATGCCTTCGGGCCCCCTGTTCAGAGCCTTGGAGCTTGCAGGACCCGAGGGGCCTTCCAAGAAGTGCAAAATCTGAATCCTATTGTGCAGCCTGCAAGACTGTCCTGGACTAGGAGAACTTAGAGTTGCTGCCTTCTCTCGCCAAGGGACATTGAATGATCCAGCTCTGACACAGGGCAGGGAGGGCCCATCCTTGGTGTCCCCTTGCTTTCAGCCTACAGCCAAACAGTGAACGCCGAGCACCTCCCAGGCCGGGATGGTACCAGGCAGGGCCCTGCAGCTCACAGAGGCAGTGGAAGTGCTGTTCCAGGTCTGAGAACGTTTTCCAAGGACATGATTCCAAGCACAGTGTTTTACGACACATTTGGATTTTTTTCAGTGCAAACATTGACATTTCGATTTGGGGTTTCAGGGAATATTTTTATCCATAGAAAATATGATCGAAATTGAACTGGTCTCGCAAAATGTTTCGGTTTTGTCAAAATGCATTTGTTGGCCAAAAAACAACATTGGTGAAATGTTCGACCAGCCCTAGCTGTTGCTCCTAGCTGCACACGGAACGTGCAGAGTGGAACAAGAGCAGGGAGAGGCCTCTGAGATTGGGCTAGGAGACCCAGGTCTGTACACTGAGATCTGACGAGATAAGGGAAGGCAAGCTATCTGCTCCACTGGGAATTTGCCCCTAATCTTTACTGTCACAGGACAGACGTGATGCAGGCAGCCAGAACGCAGCCCGCCTTCATTCCCATATAGTCCTCCTGTCTTGGAAGGACCCAACAACACACAGATTCTCTCTGCCTCTCTCAGGACTTGAGACATAGGGGATCTTTGACAAGTCTTCTGTGCTTTTCAGAGGGAGGGTTGTTTAGCAGCAAGGGCTCAGCACTGGGCATCAGGACTCCTGGGTTCTACTCTCAGCAATTCCACTGACTGCCTATAGGCCAGTCCAATGACCGCTCCGTGCCTCAGTTTCCCCATCTGAAAAGTGGGGCTCACAACACTGCCCTCCCAGGTTAGCAAAGTGTACAAAGCACGCTGAGACCTGGCAGCGACAGATGACAAGTGTTGCTGCTGTATTGTGTTTGTTCTCAATTACAAGTCTCAGCCCCCATGTGCTGCTGTGCACCTGTCAATGTCCAAGCTCCTTCCCAGAGCACTAAGGTGTCATTATCCTCACATACAGCTGAGAAATTGAGGCACAACAGAGGCTGCTGTGTAAGTGGCCTGGGGTCCGGGCTGGGGCTGCACTGCTGTCCTGCAAACTCCAGACGAGGAGAAGCCGGGAGCCCTGGAAATGGCATGGCTCTGTCCTGGGACTCACAGTTTCCAAACCCTTGGTCAGGTCCATCTTTCCTTCCGACTCCAGTGACTCCGGCTCCAGCGGCAGCTCATCAACCGCAGCAGCATCTGCCTTCTTCCCCTCCTGCCTGCACCGTGGCACTCTCCTCCATGCGGTGGATCTGCTGGGTCTGTGATGAGGGCAGAGAGCAGCCGGGCGCGCTGGGAGCCAGGATTCATGGCCCCGGCCCCTCGCTCCTTTCTAGAGCCTTGAAAAAGTGGCTCCACTCAGAGTGCTACCTCCTCAGTAGCCTGGAGACCTGATGGTAATAAATGAGCCAGGAGCACATCTGCACTCAGCGGAGACGCTCCCTGCCAAGTCACTGCACTGCAGGATCACTCTCATCTGTCTCTCTTTAACAGGAACAAATGGAAATGAGTGAATCAATTAACACAGCACATTAGCAAAATGTCAGAGCCTCGGATCTCACTTAACCCTTCCCTCTGCTGGCCTGCTCCAGCAGCCTCCGCGCGGGCTGTGAGCACTGCCGCTTCAGCCAGGTCAGCTCAGCAGAGCGCCAGACGTGCCAGCCCCCAACGCCAGGCTGCCCCGGCTGCCAGGGATGGCAGCCCTGGGACGATCCGCTCCATGGTTAATGTGGAGGTGCGGAGACCTTTTCATGCCCAAGCTAGGGGATAGGAGCTGCTTCATTGCTCGTTCATCTCTGGCTTGGCAAACCTCAGTGGAACACGGCTGGGCTTCTGCTCATCCGACATCCCCCTTCCACCCACGATATCCCCCGGCACTCCCGGCTGGAGGAATCTCACCACAGGAGCCAAACTCCAAGGCTTGGACCCTGCTGTCTGTAATGGGCCCTGGATCTGAGGATCTGTGAATCTGGAGTGAGCAGGAAGTTGGAGTCTGAGTGGGTAATTTGCAGCTCTCTTACTTTGTAACTCTCTTACCCCCGAGCCCGTCTCTTCAAATCATCCCTTCAAAGGGACCCAGTGACAGCCCAGAGGTGACAGGCCCAGATCCAGCTGGCCCTGTGCTGAGAGAAAGCAAACCAGACTGCCCTGGCATCAGACAGCTCCCGAAAAAGCCATCACTGCCTTGGACTGCCCCGATGGCCAAGAAAGCCAGACCAGGCTGGCCTGGCCCACCCCTAGAGTGACCCAGAACTGGGGTGCACATTCCTAGGCTTTCCTGATCCATACTAGGCTCATGGCAAAGAGCCACATGGAACAAAGCCGGAATATCCAGAGCTGGCTAGCGGCCCCAGGCTGACATAGAACCGGACTGGGTCTGCCTCATACCACGCTACCTCTGAGGCAAATACAGTGGACTGGGCCAGCCAGGGGGGAGCAGAACCAGTTTCACCCTCCCTGCTCCAAACAGAATCCCTTAGCACAAGCGAGGGTCTCAGTCCTTTCAAACAGAGCAGCTGACATGAAATGAAAGTAGGGGAACATTCCCTCCGCTGTGCTGGAAATTGCTATGGGGAAAGGCCGAGGCTGTGCCCTGGATGGGGAGTGTGGAGAAAGGAGCAGAGAGGATGCTGAACGTGGCGTATTGAAAGCTGTGCTAAAATGGAACGCTCTCACTTTACATTTCTTGGGGCTTTCCTCATCCTGCTTGCAGGCTAGGAGGCGGGATCTTCGGGAGCTGTGCTCTCTGGGCCTGGCAGCAGTCAGGCGGTAAAGAGCCAGCGTGTGGGATGGTGGGGTGAGTTAGGCCTCTCAGTTTTAGGAGCAGCCTGCTTTTTCTCTCTCTGCTTTAGAGGTCTTCTGTGGTATTGGCCTGATTTCTAAGAGCTAAAGCCATGTTTCATTGCACCCTTCGGGCAAGAGTATTGATGTTTTTAATCTAACTCCTCTCTGTGTGCTGTGACCATTTAGCAGTAATATCATTTGGCAGACAGTTCCCCCAGTCGTTGTGGGAGCCCAGTGGGCTCATCGGTCAGAGGTATAAGTTACTGGTCTGATTAGCAGTGCCAGACCCTTGGGACAGCCGTAGTGCTGACAATTTTCGTTGGAGGTTTCATCACATGGCATAGTGTTTAATTAAAGATTAATCTTTAGTTCCTGGAGACTCCAGGACAATCCTGGAGAGTTGGCAACCCTAGGAACAGGGATCACAGGCCTAATTGTTCTCTCATTGAATCGTTAAATCAGGAGTCCCTCTGTGATATCAATAGCTTTACAGCCATGGAAGTGAGGGAAGGATCAGGGCCCTGCTCTTTTCTTTGCCTGTAAAATGTCACATGCACCAAGAGGGCTATATTAATACTAATCAATAATCAGTTAATTAACAATTCAAAATTAGAGGCGGACATATTGAAAGAGATCTGGATCCATCCTGTAACCTGCAGCTCAACACTTCCATTAGCAGTGAGACTCTGAGGATCCCCAAGCACTCCATGCCTCCTATTACTTAAATCAGAGGAAGTAGGTCAGGTTTAGCACAGAGTCATGGATTCTCAAGCCCCAAGGCACCATTGTGGTCATCTAGTCTGACCGCCTGTATAACACAGGCCAGAGACCTGCCCCAAAATAATTCCTAGCGCAGATCCTTTAGAAAAACATCCAATCTTGATTTAAAAATGGTCAGTGATGGAGAAGCCACCATGACCCCTGATAAATTGTTCCAAGAGTTAATTAGCCTCACTGTCAAAAATTTACACCTTATTTCCCGTCTGAATTTGTCTTGCTTCACTTTCCAGCCGCTGGATCAGGTTATACTTTCCCCTGCTAGACTGAAGAGCCCATTATTAAGTATTTGTTTCACATGCAGGTGTTTATAGACTGTAATCAAGTCACCGCTCCTCTTTGTTAATCTAAATAGATTGTGCTCCTTAAGTCTGTCATCATAAGGCATATTTTCTAATCCTTTCATCATTTTCCTGGCTCTTCCTGAACCTTCTCCAATTTATCAACATCCTTCTGCAACTGCGGACTCCAGAACTGACACCAGAACCGGTGCCAAACACAGAGGTAAAATCACCTCTCTACTCATACTTGTTCATACTTGTTTATACTCATACCTGTTTATGCTTCCCAGGATCTCATTAGCCCTTTCAGCTACAGTGTCGCACTAGGAGCTCATGTTTAGCTGATTATCCACCACATGGTCTCAAGGATCTCAGCTGGAAGTGAGGACACCTGGGGGCTATCTGTGGCTCTGACACTGATCTGCTGCAAGACCTTGGGACAGTCACTTCACCTTTGCTTCCCCTCCCACAACTTGTCTATTCAGGTTGTACATTCTTTGGAGCAGGACTGTCTCTTATCCCATGTTTGTGCAGCACCCAGCGCAATGGGACCCTGATTTCAGTACTACTGGAACCCACTTAATTAATACTAATCATTCTCATTTTACAAATGGGGAAACTGAGGCAGGAGTGGAGCAGTGACTTGGCCAGGGCCACCCAGCAGGTCAGTATCAGAGCTGAGAATAGAGCTCAGTCACCTGCTATAACCAGTTCTTCCCTTGTACAGGACATAAACAAAAGTATTAATTGGGAAATGGTAATTCCATACAACGGGCCAAAGTGAAGTATAAGTGACCCACTTACACCCGGGCTGAGCTTGGCCTCATATGGGCATTCTCCAGTATGTCATCTACCTTTGTGTGTCAGAAATTTAGTAAGAAACCCCCCACCCAAAACCTGGGGTGCCAGTGAAAAACGCACATGTTGTGGGCTAATGTTTGTGCTTCTGCTGGCACTTCTGATAGCAAGCACCCTTACCACCCACACCTCTCCACACACACCACACACACACACACACACACATACACAAGCAATGTTACAATGACATGCCCGCCCTCTGAAATGAAGACAGAAACGTTCGGAGATCCAGGCTGACACGTGGGGAATACATGATCCAATTGCTGTAAATGGCCACGGGTTGATGATGCTGGAGGGATTGCTGAACAGTCAGACTTTTTGACCAAGAGGCCATCATCTCACACAACAGAGCATCCTACAGACGGCAAGCTGCTCCCTGGAGAAGGAAGTCATCTTTTAAAAACCTCTATGCTAGATGGCCCTTCGGCCCAGCCCTTCCTCTCCACCCTGTCCAATGTAATGAGGATGGGTGACACTGATAGCCCAGGTTCAGCTCATGCCAAGGTAGTAGGCATCAGCTGAGCACTGACAAATTCATAGGTGGACACAAGACCAGCTCATCTGTATCTTAATGTCGTTCAAGACAGGTGATAGACGTGTAAGCATGTTTTCAGAGTCTATAAAATGCTGGTAAGTTGCTGCATGCATGAATCTCACTGGGAACATCTTTATCTCTTGCCGTAGCTTTATAACGGTATAAACGCCTGCTCTGAACTTGTGAACCTAGGCCGGAAGAGTGGCTCCCCCACCCATTCAGAAGGGCTATCAAAACGAAATTGACCGTTGTAGGTCAAAAACTTGGTCGATTGCCCCACCTGCTCATGAAGAAGTTTTGTGCAAGAGAACTCTTCCCATAAGTTTGAACTCTGGGGGAAGGGCAAAGAGACATGCTCATAAGAAGAAATCGCTCTGTCTTTACTGTTTAGACTCTCACAAGGGCTGGTGCTAAGAAACAAAAGCAGAGATCCCCAGGGTCAGCCTGGGTAAGTCGTAAAAGACAGTCAGTGCTGACAGACTGCTACATCTCTGTCACCTTTTGGAATCATTGACTGTAACTCATTTGCGCTTATATGTTGCCTGCTTTAAGCTGTAAATAACTCCCTCATTTCTTTTTCCTAGTTCATAAATCCTTACTTAGTTTGCTGTAAGACTGGCTGCCAGCGTTCTTTGGTGTGAGATCTAAGGTACAAATGGATCTGGGGTAAGTGGCTGGTCTCTTGGCATTGGAAACAAGCTGAATGTGGTGTGGTTTCTGGTGTAAGGGACCGTTTATCACCAAGTTCAGCTTGCCTGGGTAGCAAGATAGACTGGAGAGCCCAGGGGGACTGTCTGTGACTCCATGGTGAGACTCTGACAGTGATTCTGGAGCTCACACTTGTCACTGGGTTGGTGAAATCTCATTACAGACCACACACCCAATGTGGGGTGTCTGCCGTGCTGTTGACAGGCTGCCCTGAGGCTGGCACTCTCCATTGTGAAGCACTCCAGACAGCATGAGAGATGGGCCGAATGATTCTTCTTACCTCTGCCCACGGCCTGATTTTCAGAAAGTGCTGGGTGGTCACTCTCTGAAAATCAGGCCACGTTCAGACACCTGCCATGGACACCCAAAGGCAGAGACCACAGGAATCACTCGTCCCTTCTGAAAATCTTGGCCACAAAGCGTGGCCCTTAGATTTCTAGAATGACAACAGTCCACACTGCCCACCTTTAATGAACTTTACAGGCATTCATTCACCTCCTGGGGCCCCCCTGAGGTAAGTGACTCATTGGGGCCCACAAGCATGGGTCTGATCACATGATCAGGGCCTGACAATTATCATCCCCTTTGTACGGAATGGGAAACTGAGGCACACACCTTAGCTGCCACAACAGGAGTCAGAATCAGAGCCAGGGCAAGAACTTCAGAGTGGCTGACTCCCAGTGCTGTGCTCGCTCTCTCTCTCTCTCTCTCTCTCTCTCACACACACACACACACACACGTGTGTGTGTGTGTGTGTGTGCGCGCGCGCGCTGGGGCTGTTTGGATCCAGGTTTTAATTCAGGCCCCTTTCCCTGCCTGTCTCTTTGGAATATTATATTGACCGCTCTTGTCCTTCTTCGGGGGATAACCGGAAACACCATAGCGCAGGGTGTCACCCAGATGACTCACAGGATCCCTCTGCAATGCTCAGAAGAAAGAGCCAGAGGAACTCCTCTAAACAGACCCCTCTATGAAATTCTTAGAACAGAATTCCTGTACTGTGGTGCGTGCTGGTGACTTGCCCTCAGGCCGTTGCTCTCTAATCCACTCGCATGGATTCCGGCCGGAGCAGCTGTGCAGCGCTGGACACGCGGCAGACAACCACTGCATGCATAATCTAGAAGAATTTGTAAGGCATCAGCCTGCTGATACGCTCACTCAGTGCACTAGCTGGTGTGAGGGAGAGCACTGGGTGGGAGAACTGGCAAGCCAAGCCAAGGGCGCGGACGATAACAATCGTCATTAATTAATAATGTTTTGCATGTCTATAGGCTCTTCCAGCATGGATTTCAAAGCACATTAATGATGAAGAGCTGAGCCGAGTCAGCTTGCAAGGGAACTGTCGGCTCGTCAGCTGACGTTCCGCGCCGCACTCCGCGGGAGGCACAGTGCTCAAGGCACAACCCGTTGGGAGTGTTGGCACAGCTGCCTTTGCACCTTCCCAATTTTGGGCTGCTCCGGGGGCTGAAGTGACTCCTGGCAGAACTCAAGCAGCCCTGGGGGTGCTCTAAGTTACAGCAGCCTCTGCAGGCCTGCCTCTGGCTTGCAGCACAAACCAGAGAAGTCATAGCAGTCCCATTTCCCCATGTCCTTGGCACCACCCGCGGCACGTCCTCAAGACTGGGGCTTTTGGGGAGCTGCCTACCATGGTGCAACACAGGGCTTGTGCCAGGAGCCCCCTGTGGATTGTTTATGGTCCCTGTACACCACAGCAGCTGCAAAGAAAGGCAGCGCGGGGGAGTCACAGGTCGGATCCCTCCCCTAGAATTTAGAAATGGAAAAAAGACTTACCCACGCTTGATCCTGTCCCTCCTACTGGGTCCAGTGCGAGGTTCCTCTGAGTGGTGCATTTACCACAGTGTCACCAGCTCTCACAATATGATTCTGAATCTCATGATGTTTGGTGTTCGTCTTGATGCCCCAGCTCTTGGAATCAAGAGATTGCACAAGAATCTCAGTTTCCCTTGGGAAAACAGTATATTTCTAGCCCGTGGTTGCAAAGAAAAGCTTTAAACATGCAGCAACTATGCCCGAAAGCTCAGAAACTAGGCAGCAAATACCAAAAACACAGCCTGGGTTTCTTTTCTTTTTTAAGATCCCATGATTTTTAAGCTGACATCATGAGTTTTGAACGCTTGGGGTTGGTGATACTGTTGCTAGTTCTGTGTCCAGAAAAAAAGCCCCATAACTGATCATAATTGTTTCACTGTTTCCTTGCATTCCCCCAATCTGTCTGCTGGAGCCATTGGCTGTCTCTGGTTTCCTATGGAGATTGTGAGCTCTTTGCGGCAGGGACCGTCTTTTTGTTCTTTGTACGGTACCTCGCACCTTGGGGGTCTCATGCCTGATCTGGGCCTCTAAGGCACTACTGTGACGCAAATAACGAACCATGCTCTCTGTGTAAACAGCTTGTATTCTAGATTAAGGAACGACAGTCAAACAAGAAAGAACAAAAATAAAGCCTCCAGGAGAGAGCACAGTGTCAGAGTCCCCTGTGTAACAGGCTGCGGCAGCTCTGAAACCAACATGTACCCAGAAAACAAAGGCATCCTGGTGCCATAGCTATGGACTGGTCACTTGCACAGAGCGAGCTGGGCTGATAATCACTGATTGGCCCCAAAGGGGGTCTTAGCTCCTCTCCTGGCGCTGCGATTTTTAAACGCCCTTGTGAGCTGGACAGACCGGCCAGTAAGATGTGGAAGGAGTGGAGGGGAGGCAGCCTTAGAGAGCACTACGGGACCCAGCACCCTGGGGTGGGCGTGTGTGTGACAGCTCCCAAAATGGACAGGAACTGCTGGTACTTGGTAAATACCAGCACAGCCCACACTCGGGGAAGGATGGTCCAGTGGTTAGAGACCTGGCCTGGGAGGAGAGACCCAAATTCCATTCCGTGCTCTGCACAGACTTCCTGTGTGACCGTGGGCAAGTCCCTTCGCCAAGAAGGCGGTTGTTATGTAAACACCCAGGTCTCAGATGCAAATATGGTTTCCAAGTTGCTGGTGTCCCTGTCACCGAGGAGATTGGCAGTGGGTACCTGGCTGAGGAGACCTCTCAGAGTAGCGCCCCAAAGCACCTCTGCTGGGTGGTCGTTCATTTCAGTGGATGCAGGCCCCGCGGCGAGGTGAGATTTTACACAGTTCATTAGCTCTAGAAATGAAAATGGCTCCTGTTTGCAACAGTTTAGCTGCTGTTTAAACCCATTGAAGCAGGTGCAGCTGCTAGTGACACATCACCCTGCCCGGGGCAGACACCATGCTAGGTCTGGGGCCCCCTCATCCCCCTACCCCTCTGCAGAGCAATAACTCAGCCAATTTGTCTGTCCATCCATCCCACCTTTTTCCTATCAGGTTTCCCCATCTGCAGCACTGGAGTGCAGCATCCTTCCATACAGGGAAGTAAATCAAGCCCCGCCGGGGCGCGTGCTCTGTGGTAGTGATTATGCGCACGTCTATTTTTTTTTTAAATGTGCAGAATCCTTGACTAATCTGTCTCTCCACTGATATTTTTTATCTGTCTGTCTATTGTCTGTGCCTCCCCTCTGTCTATCTAGCCCTTGTCTATCCCTCTCTGTGGAGAGAGATTTCTCCCCACAGCCAGTATGTCTCTATACAACCATCTGTTTGTCTGTCTCTCTAACCATCTGTGTGTCCGTCTACAGTGTTCACTGTGGCTCTAATGCATATACAGGCTGCATGTATGAATCTATCGATTCTAGGTCTAGCTGCCTGTCTCTCTAAGCTGTGTATTGTGGGCTTCATTAACATGCAAATTAGCAAGATCTGACTGGCTCGCTTAGCTGCTATTTCTCTTAGACAGCCATGCAACAATGCAAATGCTAATGAGGCTCTGGAAATGGCACTTGCTAAACAAGCATCCACACAGAGCGGGCTTTGACGGTCCTCAGGCATGCTCTCCATCCTCACACCCAGGGGGGCTGGAACAATTTTTATAGTGGGGGTGCTGAGAGCCATTGAACCAAACTGCAAACCCTGGATATGATAGATACCACTTCAAGTCCGAGAGTGCGGCAGCACCCCTGTGACTGTAGTTCTAGCACCTATGCTCACACCTGGCTCAGGACTGAAGAGGAACTGGGTCAGAAAAAACCCCTCCCCCGGCCTATTTGCCTATTTCAGAACCAAGATCAACCCAGATCTTCTCTCAAGGATGCTGCAAAAGTCCCCGTTGTCCCCATCACATGGGATCATTTGGATCCAGATGCTGCTGTCTGCAGCCTCAAAAGTCACTTGGATTTAGGTCCTGTGTCCCCACCATGAGGGTCACTTGGATCTGGAGTCTGTTGTCCCCACCACCCAGGCTCACTCAGATCCACTGTCCCCACCACCTAGGTCATTTACATGCTGGGTTTTGCTCTCAGCCTGTCTCTGGTTTTAAAGACCTGAACTATTTGGAAAAGGTTTCCCTCTTCCAGACTGCAGGCAGGGTGACCATGATAGCTGCCCTCTTGGCAGCATTCCCAACCAAGACAGTTGGGAGAGTTGGAAATCTGGGGAGAAAGGCCATTCCTGCAAGATTCACAGCCCTGCTTCACAGGTTTGGAGAATCCAGGGATGCTTCCAATCCTTTGGATGCACCCAAACTCTGCTGCAGAGCTCACGAGAGGTCCCTGGGCCCCATCCTCACTGCTGATAGCAGTTCAGCTCCGATGGCTTTGCATGTCTCCCTTTTTACTTTTCCCTGCTGCAAACTTTGAACATGAATCCAGGCCACCATGAGAGAAGTCTTCTGCCAATCTTCAGCTCCGTCACCTCCTCTAACGATAATTCAACCTACACCTCCTTGTGAAACATCTGACGTGATCAAATGCTGCACAGCGAGATGAAGGCACCTCACCTTAAGAACCTGGTTTCAGAATTCCTTTTTATCCAGGAGATTAAATAAAGCACCTTTTGCTATGGCAGCTGCTGCTCTGCGTTCTCTGTCTTCCCCACCCACCCAGGTCCCCATCCCTTATTGATGCTGCTTCTGAACCAAGTTTTGTCCTTTCCCCATCTCTAACCTACTCATGTTAGAACTGACCCCCATGCTACTGGGCAGGCGGATCATTAAATACTTATACCTTACAGGATCTGAACCAGGGTGTGTCAATCTATCTACCTAGCTACTCATCTACTTACCTCCCAACCACCACATACCCAGGTGCTGTCTACATTACAGTATTCTCAGCTAATGACTGACGTGCATAGATCCTTCATCCCCAGCAACCCTGACAGTGAACAAACCTCACCCCCCCCCATGGAAAAATCAGCCACCTCTAGTGCGAACAGCTGTTTCACACAGCATGGCGATGCTCCACAGCAGCTCAGGACAGGAAGTGAAGTGGATTGCCACATCCAGTTTAAATGGGGGAGAGGGGTATTTTCGGGAGGCGGAGTTGAATTCCATGAGCTGGCTGGTTCGGATGCTCAGTGTTTTAGAAAGTGAAGTGTGCATGGTGCAGATCAGGGTTGTAGGTAAATAAAGAGGAGTGGGAGAGTCTAATGTCATGGGGAAGAGAGGGGAGGTTGTCAGAGAGGGTCAGATTCTGACCCCTTCTCTTCCTGGAGCGCTCCCTCCTCCTTAGGAAGCAGCACTGGTTTAGTGAAACTTCCTCTGGGACGGAGCACTGTCCCCCTGGTCTCGCATCCGGCCTTGAGTGCCTGGCGCAGAGCTGGACAAACAGGCTCAGCCGGAGCCCAAGGACACTTGACTGTCTCGGTGTCTGGGTTTTGGGGGCTTTTTTTCCTGCCCCCATTTATGGGGCTGAAATAACACAGGGCCTGCTATCCCCCCAGCACCTAGCACTAGCCAAGGATGCTGACCCCCCTGGTACTGCTCCAGCCACAGACAGGGCCCCCAGGCTCTCCAACGCCCGCGGAAAGCACAAAGAGAGATGGAGAGATCAGACGTGACCCCAGAGATAAAAGAGGCGAGGGGCTGCAGGGACGGGCTAACGGCCATTAAAGTTGGCTGGTGCTGGAAGTGCTGACCCCCTCTCTGTCTACAGCCAGGAGCCAGCAGCCGGGACAGCATCACGTCCGGAAGAGTGGCACATGGCGCTGGCATCTGCTGGGGCCGAGATATCTCCAGCCCGTCCGGAGAGCAGCGGTCGTGCAGCTTCCCCACGGGCCCCAGAACCCCATGGGGGTTGGAGGGATCCAACTGCTGTGACCTTTGGACAAGAGGCTATGGCGATAGGTGCACGAGCAACGCCTCAGCTTGAGCCCGGCGTTTACGAGCCCGTGACAGCCTGACACCGAAGGGGAGGGTTGACGTCCAAATTAGATCCGGCTTCACGGGACCTCTGCCAAGTAGATGAGATCAAAGCTCTCTGCTTCCTCCTTCCATGCCCTGCCCCAGTGAATCCTTTTGAGGCCTGATGCTGCCCTGTCCCTTGGTGCCCAGGAGCTAGCAGAGGGCCATTTCCTGCCCTGCTCGCTGATGGGCTTGTGGCTTTTATTTCACAGGAGCGTAAACCCCCCTCTGCTGTGGGCTCATGAGAATTTAAACTCCCGCGGATGCTTGGTGACACTGTTTATTACAATGAATAATGCAGCCACCCAGGCCTTTATTCCAAAGGTGAGCACAAGGGGAGTTCTCTGTGCGTCCCAGATGTCCACGTACATTGGACACCAATTTGCAATGCAGGGCTGGACATGGTTCACCTGACTCCCCCTTGACAAGCATGGGCAGCTGGGCTGGTTTGACACATGCAGGGTTGCCTGGGGGGTGTCACATTTTTGAGGGTTTGTCCATTGCCTCTTTGTTTGAAAACTTGCCCCTAATTCATAGAATCGGAGGACTGGAAGTGACTTTGCGAGGTCGTCTAGTCCAGTCCCCTGCACTCATAGCAGGACCAAGCATTATCTAGCCCATCCCTGACAGGTGTCTGTCTAATCTGCTCTGAAAAGCCTCCAGTGATGGAGATTCCACAACCTCCCTAGGCAATTTATTCCAGGGCTGAACTACCCCGACAGTTAGGAAGTTTTTCCTAATGTCCAACCTAAACCGCCCTAGCTGCAATTTAACCCATTGCTTCTTGTCCTGTCCTCAGAACAATTTTTCTCCCTCCTCCTTGTAACAACCTTTTATGTATTTGAAAACTGTTCTCATGTCCCCTCTCAGTCTTCTCTTCTCCAGCCAAAACACACCCCATTTTTTTCAATCTTCCCTCATGGGTCATGTTCTCTAGACCTTTAATCATTTGTGTTGATCTTCTCTGGGCTTTCTCCAATTTATCCACATCTTTCCTAAAATGTGGTGCCCAGAACCGGACGCAATACACCAGTTGAGGCCTAATCAGCGAGGAGAAGAGCAGAAGAATTACTTCTCGTGTCTTGCTTAAAGCACTCCTGATAATACATCCCAGAGTGATTTCTTTTTTTTGCAGCGGTGTGACTCTGTTGACTCATATTTAGCTTGTGATCCTCTGTGAGCCCCAGATCCCTTTCTGCAGTACTCTTTCCTAGCTAGTCATTTCCCATTGTGTATGTGTGCAATTGATTGTTCCTTCCTAAGTGGAGCACTTTGCATTTGTCCTTATTGAATTTCATTCTATTTACCTCAGAGCATTTCTCCAGTTTGTCCAGATTTTTTTGAATTTGAATCCTATCCTCCAAAGCGCTTGCAACCCCTCCCAGCTTGGTATCATCTGCAAACTTTGTACATGTTCTCTCTATGCCATTATCTAAAGCATTGATGAAGATATCAAACAGAACCAGACCCAGAACTGATCCCTGCAGGACCCATTCAATATGCCCTTCCAGCTTGACTGTGAACCACTGATAGCTACTCTCTGGGAATGGTTTTCCAACCAGTTATGCACCACCTTATAGTAGCTCCATCTAGGTTGTATTTCCCTGGTTTGCTTTTGAGAAGGTCACACGACACACTATCAAAAGTCTTACTAAAGTCAGGATATACCACATCTACTGCTTCTCCCCTAGTTACAAGGCTTGTTCCTGTCATCTCATACACCATTGAGATACCACACAAGGCCTTGGCTACCTCGCTCCCGTAATTCTCCCATGCACTTAGCTCGGTCCTTTACCCAGTGCACCAGCTCACAGAGGTTCATCGCAGTACAGCACCTCTGGAGAGGGGACAAGGGCTCCATTTCCCAGCCTCCAGGCTCCTCTGCTACTCAAAATCTTTCCTCCATAAGATGTGACATTATTCCACTCAGGACTTCTCTACACAGGGAAAGTGACCAGCAGAACTAGAGCAGTGTAAGTATAGCTGTGCCGGCCTAACTCCCTGTGTTCATTCTCTATTCCAGAATAACAGTGACTTTAATCTGGTATAATTACTCCATTTCCCAGCACAATTTGTGTCTTCCATATTCACTGTTTAAGCTCCCCTCTTATCCTGCATGTGCCCGATGATATGACATGGAGTAAGGATGTAAGGAGTATGGGGAATACACAAGAAGGACTGGAAGTCTTAATATACAAGCTAAATTATGTATTAATTGGCATCACAGAAATGTGGAAGGATAAATCTCATGGCCGGACTATTGGCAAATATCTGTTTCGGAAGGACGGGCAGGGTAAAAAGGGAGGAGTTGCATTATACATCAAGAATATGGACACTTCATGTGAGGGCCAGAAGGAGGTGAGAGGCCGGCCAGCTGAAAGTGACTGGGTGAAGATAAAAGGGGAGGGGGGAACAGAATTGACATCACAGTAAAGGTCAAATCAGGAAGAGGATGTGAATGAGGCATTTCTAGAACAAAGAATGGAAATAGCCAAAACACAAGAGCCGATAGTAATGGGAGACTTTAACTACCCAGCATCTGGGGAACAGTAACATGTGAAAACACAACATGTCCAATAAGTTCTTGAAATGTACGTACTGGGGACAAGTTGTTTCAGAAGGCAGAGGAAGTAACCAGGGGCAGCAATTTTAGGCTTGATTCTGACTAACACGGAGGAATTGGTTGCAAATCTGAAGGTGGAAGGAAGGCAATTTAGGTGAAAGTCATCATGAAATGATAGATTTCATGGTTCTAAGGAAAAGAAAGAATGAGAGCACCAGAATAAGGACAATGGGCTTTAAAAAAAAGCAGACTTTAACAGACTCAGAGAACTGGTAGGTAAGGTCCCATGGGAAGAAAATCTAAGGGAAAAAAGTTCAGGAGAGCTGGCATTTTCTCAAAGAGACAATATTAAAGGCACAACAGCAAACCATTCTGATGCGAAGGAAAAACAGGAAGAATAGTAGGGCCAATATAGAGCACTTTAATGACCTGAAAAGAACCCTACAAAAAGTGGAAACATGGACAAATTGCTAAAGATGAATACAAACGAATAGTGCAAGCGTGTAGGGACAAATCAGAAAGGCTAAGGCACAAAACAAGTTACACCGAGCAAGGACCAAAAAAGCCAATAAGAAGAGATTCTATAAATATATTAGGAGCAGGAGAAAGATGAAAGAAAGTGTAAGTCCTCTGTTTAATGAGGAAGGAGAGCTAATAACAGATGACACCAAGGAGGCCGAGGTGTTTCATGCCCATTTTGCTTCAGTTTTCACTAGAAAGGTTAATTGTGACCAGATACTCAACACAATTCATATCAACAACAAGGGGAAGAAACACAACCCAAAATAGGGAAAGAACCATTTAAAGAGTATTTAGATAAATTAGATTTATCAGGCCCTGCTAACTTGAATATAATTTCCCCTCGGGTACTTAAGGAACTAGCTGAAGCAATCTCAGAACCGTTAGCAATCATCTTTCAGAAGTCCCAGAAAACTGGAGAAGGGTAAGCGTAGTACCTATCTTTAAAAAGGGGAAAAGAGAGGACCTGAGGAATTATAGACCAGTCAGCCTAACTTCAATACCTGGAAAGATACCAGAACAAATTATGAACCAATCAATTTGTAAGCACTTACGCAGGATAATAGGGTAATATGTAACATGCATTTGTCTAGAACAAATCATGTCAGACCAAACTAATTTCCTTCTTTGACAGGTTGCTGGCCTCGTGGATGGGGGAAGCAGTAAATGTGATAGATCTTGATTTTAGGGAGGCTTTTTAACACCGTCCCACATGACATTCTCATAAGCAAACTAGGGAAATATGGTCTAGATGAAATTACTATTAGGTGCGTGTAAACGTGCCCTTCTGGGGACAGCGTCAGGGTTTCCCCTCTGAGTCCTTTCTGGAGGGGGACCACTCTTCCTGACTCTCCCCTGTGGGGAAGCCTAGTCTTTCGCCCGGCCCTAGGCAGGGCGGGCGAGCCAACAAACAAACAGTCTAGCACCCGGCCCGTAGGCAGGGCTGGTGAGGCAACAAACAAACAGTCTAGCATTTGGGACGGTGAGGAGCGTAAGGTTCTCCTGGGGTGGCTCGGGAAGGGGGGAGGGGGACACAGGCCCACCCGTCTCCACTGCGTCCCAGCCCAGGGCCCTAGCAGTGGCAGGGGTACCTGTCATTGCATTGGCGGGGCTCCTGCCGCAACACACCAACCGGGCTGCCCGTACTCAGCCTCCATTTAGGGCTGTCCCTGGGCTTCTTCCTCCCCGTACCCACAGGTACCTGACTCCTCCCAGCCGCCGGGATGTGGTAGTCCCATCAGGCCCTCCTCATCCACCGGTGGCAGCTCTGGCAACTCCATGGGCTCCTCCTCGGATGGGAGTTCCTCCAGGTCCTGCGGCCCCCAGGCCGCCGGTAGGGTCTCCGGGTCCCAGGCTCGGTGCTGCTCAGGTCAATCCTCCTCAGGTTCCCTGGCAGCAGGTGGCCTAGGCGGGTCCTCCTCTGGCTCCCGGACAGCAGGTGACTCAGGTGGGTTCCCATCCACTCCCAGGCACCGGGGGACTCAGGCAGGCTCTCCATCAGTCCCCAGTTTGGGGTTGAGACCAGCCTTTCCCTAGGCTTCAGGCTTCCTTCTCCCTCAGCCATCCCCACCTGACTGAGCTCACAGGCCAGTGTTTTAAAGGCCTGGCCCCGCCCTCTGGCTTCCGGTCAGGTGGTGTCCGCCCGGCTTCTAAAGGCCTGGCCCCGCCTCCCTGCTTCCAGTCAGGTGATCTTCTCTTGGGCTCTAGCAGCCGGGTGGGTTTGGTTCTCCCTCTGGGTCTCTCTCAGAGGGGAACCATCCCTTCCGGCTACAGTGCGTTATTAGAGTAGTTATCAGTGTTTGCTTTCAAACTGGGAGGGTGTGTCTAGTGGGGTCAAATCCCCGGGGGTCTGTTCTGGGTCTGGTACTATTCAACAGTTTCATTAATGGATAATGGAGTAGAGAGTATGATTATAACATTTGCAGATGACACCAATCTGGGAGGGATTGTAATCACTTTGAAGGACTGAATTAGAATTCAAAATAACCGTGACAAAATGGAGAAGAGATCTGAAATCAACAAACTGAAATAAGACAAGGGCAAAGTACTCCACTCAGGAAGGAAAAATCAAATGCATAGCTATAAAATGGGGAATAACCGGCTAGGTGGTAGTAACTGGAAAGGATCTGGGAGTTATAGTGGGATCACAAACTGAGCCTAAGCCAGCTATGTGATGCAGTAGCAAGAAAGGCAAATATTATTCTGGCATGTATTAACAGGAGCATTATTGTCCTGCTTTACTTGGCACTGGTTGGCCTCAGCTGGTGTATTGTGTCCGGTTTGGGGCATTCCTCTTAAAGAAAGATGTGGACAAAATGGAGAGAGTCCAGAGGAGGGCACACAAATGATAAAACCTGACCTGTGAGGAAAGGTTAAATAAACGGAGCCCTTTTAGTCTTGAGAAAAGCAGAGTGAGGGGGGACCTGAGAACAGTCCCCAGATGTGCTAAAGGCTGTTATACGGAGGATGGTGAGCAGTTGTTCTCCATGGCCATGTAGCCCTGCAGAAATGAAGAATTTTCATGTCAGCTCTCTTTATTTCCTTCTTCCATAATTCACGCCGATGGGACCAGCATCCTCGCGTGTAGCGCCTTCCCAGGTGTGAGAGGGCCATTAACCCAGCCTCTGCAGCACGATGTTTCACAACGGCCCACTTCGTTTTCATAGCCCCTCTTGATGGGTGGGGCACCACTCCACCTGCCTGGGTGCACAAGTTCAGAGTAGGAATATTTACAGCTATAAAGCCAACCCTACATATTACCTCACAGCAAGGGATACAGCCATTACCACTGAGATGCATGCACGTAGCAACTTACAAGCATGTAATGGACTCTAAACATTCCTCCATGTCTAACACCTATCTTGAACAATACCAAGACACAGGTGAGCTGCTCTGGTTTCCAGCTATGAATCTGTCAGTGCTCAGCTGATGCCTACAGCTTTGGCAAAAGCTGGCATCTGGTCTACCAGCATCACACCGTCCCCCCTATTTCACAGGGGAGTTGCAAGAGGCTGCTCCATTATTTATGGCCCTTCAAGATGGTTTCTGTCCCAGCTGTGAGGAAGATGATGAGGCCCAGAATAAGATTCCCACGTGCTGAGAATTTCGGCTGGTTGACCCCAGATGTGGAGTGCCGTGTCAGAGGGGAATCAGCCTGAGCCCAGGCCTGATACTGATCAGAGCAAGGAGTAAAACACATCCCAGCAACAGCTGTGACTAAAATAATAAATCAATCCTCACACTCCCAGGAATCTGGGGAAAGGAAACAGAAACACTGCTATGGACTATTTATATCTCTTCTTAGCCACTCAAGAGGATGTAAGACAATACGCATCTTAGGAGCATGATGACAGAGAGAGAGAGAGACTAGACAGAGGGGTGTACATAGGGGTAGATAGGCAGGCAGGCAGACAGACAGACAGATAGAAGGAAGGAATATATGCACATTATTTTGAGATCCTTAGATGAAAGGTGCTTGTTAGCAGCTTTCATGCCCAGACTGATCCTGGCACGCAGCACACAGCACTCACCTTGCCCTGAGGTACCTCTGTCCCAGACCTAACAGAGCCCATCTGTTCCAACCTCCAGGGTGAGTCAGCAGAAGAGCTCTGCACCTCCAAGCAGGGTCCTAGCATCCGATGCCATTTTACTTGTTACAGAATCTACTTTAAAATACCTTACACAGAAGGAGAGAAAGAAAGAAAGATCCCTTCATTTAAACTTTCCTGTGACTCACGCTCAGCATCTCATGCTGCCAGAGCCCAGACAGAATAAAACAGCTGTTTAATTTGACCTGTCGACTCTTCAGGGAGAGTGAATGTGTTCACCGTTGCTAAGGTCATCTCATTAAGAGAAGCAAGGTTTCAGTCACCCACCTCGGGGACGCCTGGTGACTCCGTCCCCTGAAAGGTGACCTTTTCTCTCTGCGGGTGAGGCGCAGCCAGAGACGGGCAGCGGCAGACGTTCGCGCGCGCACCCTGACTGGCGGTTTGTTTTCCAGACGCTTACATGTCCTGAGCAGCGGTTCTGAACTTTTCATTCTCCCGAGGCTGTCAGATCGTGAAGCCTGTTAGCCAGCACCATGTGGCCAGGCCCCGGCCCGCGGTTAACCTGTTGTTGGAGCTTCACCTTTCTGCCTCGGTATCCTTCCATCGCTGGGGACAGGAGTTGAGGGGAGAGATTCCTACTCTCCAGCGGGAGAAATGCTCCCCGGATTTTCTTCTAAAATGATGTTACTGCAGTAAGGCGCTTACCAACACACCCTCTCTCTCTCTGCGCATTTTCTCTGTGCCCTCATCGGGGCAGCTGGCCTTTGCTTTACATAATGATCTCGGGTAGGTTTCGCAGGCCCTAACCCGGGGGACTTGGCGCCAGTTCCCAGGATGGGCTGGCTGGGCGGAGCGGCTCTTGTTCTGGCCCAGTGGTTAGCAGTATCCGAGGCAGGGCTGGCCTTGGAGACCCAGGGGAGCTCTGCTGGAAGGGGGAGGCCCCCCAAGTTTGCAGGACACTTCCACAGACAGCACAGCCTGGAGTCTGGGGGCGGGGTGTGATTCCGTCCCAGCCCACTGTCACCGGCAGGGAGGGAGGAGGGGGACAGAGCGAGGGGCTTTGGGGTCGGGGGCAAACCCCAAACTAACCGGCTGGAGACACCTCAGATCCTCTCTCCAGCCCTCTATCGGCTGAGACATTAACCTCTTCTGCACCGTGGGCAAGGAGCACCCTACCTCCCTCCCCGTCTTTCCTTTCAGCGTGGCGAGGGCAGGGTGCTGCACCTCCAGCCATGCGAAGCCATTGCGAAGCAGGGCTGCGCTGTGCGGTGCGAGGGCCCCCTTCCACAGGCTCTCGCGGGGGATTTTATGCCTGGTGCATTAACACGCAGATGTGGGGGAGGGGGCGTTAATTTTTCCCTTCAGGCCCGGCTAGTGCAGCGTCTGGCTTGCTCCATTCCCAGCTGCTGCTGCCCAACCCGCGCTGGACTGTCAGCCTCCCCCGAGAGCTGGCCCCTCGACCCCTTCCCGGAGCAAGAGGAGAGAGCCACACGGCTGCTGCGCCCATGCAGTGCCCGCCACGGACTTTCATTCGTCCTCCTCGGATGTTAATCTCGGAGGTGGCGTGTGGGGCGGGGCCAAGATGCTAGCCAGGGGGACTGTCATTGCGAGCGGAGTGGGAGAGAGAGATGGGGATTCAGGGTGGGTTCCCCATGCACCCCGAGAGCATCACCGGCTTCAAAAGCAGACGGGGTTTGCAGAGCGCAGGCTCCACTGCCAGCGGCGTGTCACTGTCACAGGCCATTGTCACTGCCGGCGGCTCTGCCGCACGCACCTGCACCCGCTCCCCGCATGTCACCCTCTGTCACAGCCACACCCGCGTCCACACACGCTGCCCCAGCCCCTCCCTGTGCTTCACCCTCTGTCGCAGCCACACCCGTGTGCACACACGCTGCCCCATCCACTCACCATGCAGTTACCCTGTGTCACACACACGCGTACGCAGACTGTCACACAGAAACACACACACTCTCAAACACACCCATTTACATACACATGCTCTTACAAACAGCCCCAGGCTTACACACACACACACATGTACACATTCCCTGGCCTAATTTGTCCTGTTTCTCTCATTCACACCTATGTGTGATGGGAGAAGCCAGGCCTTTACTGTTGCTCATCTCTGCTTTGCTCCAGACCCTGGAGCCATCGCTCTGCATGTCTGCACACACACACACACACCCCTATGCACACATGCTCATGTGCACACAGGAAGGACTGTTATATTCTGCACGCCCTTGAGCAGTGTTTGAAGAGACAATCCATTCTCTACAGCAATCCTTTGGGAACCACAGATCCACTTTGCCACCCACTGCCTGCCAGGATCCCACGGCACTGTGGCCAGGTGCAGACGGCTGTACAGTCCTCCGTGGTGTTCGGACCCCTGGCCAGTGTGGGTCACTCTCCTCTCCATAGGAAGGAGACACGTTTTCCCACTCCGAGGGATTAGAAGCGCGAGGCAGATGTAGGAATGTGTCAGAGGGCAGACTTAGGCTCACGGACGCCTGGGCTCTGTTTCCTGCCCTGTCGCTGGTTCGCTGTGTGACCCTGGCAAGTCACTCAGACCCACGTTCCCCAGAGCTGTCTGGGGCACCTCTGAATTGGGGTGCTCACCTATGGCCAGAAGGTTTAAAGAGGGGTCCCTAAAGTTAGGTCCCTGGGTCCAGAGCTGGACATGTCAATAGAAGCTGACTAACATCTGGGTACCCAGAAATGGAAGCACCCAAAAACTAGAGGCCACTTTGCCCTCTCCGGGCCTCAGTTTCCCCATCTGCAAAGTGGGACAATAGGGGTTGGGAAGCCAGCTATCCGACTACTACAAGAGTGAGCCAGTGAGATAGAAGCATTGCAATGTCCAGGTGCCCCTGGCCAGGCCCGAAAGCGTTGGGATTCCTCCTGCCCAGACATTACATACCCGAAAGAACGACCGATTGCCTGCCGCGAGGCAGTGAGGGCGTCAATCTGATAACAGCAGGGGTGGCTGGCTGCAGACTGGATGAACACCCCAGCCCCGTCCCTGTGCCCAGCGAGTGGCGTGGTGAAACATGGGCACGCAGGGCTGGCCGTCATGTGAGAGGCCGCGCAGTAATACGATGTGATGTAGATCATAAATATCTATTAAACCCCTTTCTGATCCATCAGCATTAATCATGGTGACATTGCCAAGTGAGCAGTGGGCGCCTGGCAGGCCGTGCGCAGGGAGCTCAGCTAATCACCACCGGCAGGTGATGCGGGAAGGCCAGACTACGCTTCCCGCCATGGGATATGCAGGCACTGAAGGGCTGCCCCTGTCCCCTACCCCTGTCTGCTATCCCCTGCCCTCGGTCTGCTACCCTCTGCCACTTGTCTCTGTGCCCTGCCTCCTGCCCAGTCCCTCTCTCTGGGCAGGAGACTTGCCAGCTCTCCAGAGTATCAAACCAGGGACATTCGGGACAGAATTCGCCCCTCGGCATCAGGACTCGGCGCAGGTGCTCCTGAGTGGGCGCGGGCGGGAACCGGGTGTGCGGGCGCGCCGGGCGGGAACGGAGAGTCTGCCCCTTGGAGTGGGAAGTGCTGCCTGTGGAGCAAGGCCCCCGTCCCCCATGCCACCTCGACCAGCCTAGCGCGGGCACAAGCCTGAGTCAATCTGTGCTCGGAAAAGCCAAACAAAGCTCTGCCCCGTCACCTTCCTCACAGGCGCCGGGGCAGGGAAAGGTCCATTCTGGCACAGGCCACTTGCCGCAGAGACGCTTTGGCGGGCAGAGGGTGCTTGTCTCGCCGGCACCCCCGGAACTGGGTCCACCACTGCAACCAGCCCTGGCGCCAGGGCAGGGCAGAGACCCAGGGCCAGCGCAGCCTTGGCGCCCCACTAGAGGCGGCGGGCGGCGGGCACCGGGGCACGCAGCCGGTGGAACCGGTCACTCTCCTGGGTCGGCCCTGCACAGGTTGGTGCTGACTTTCAGGGCTCTGAGAGGCACAGGCCTGGGCTGTCTCACACATCCTGGGGCTGCGTGAGTTGGCCTCGCACAAGCCATCCCCCCTCCAGAGGGGTTTTTTTGGGGTGGGGTTTCTTGGCTCTGTCCCCACAGGGCTGCTCTGGTGTCAGCATCTAGCTCAGCCACCCAAGCACGTGCCTGGGGTTCAGACGGGATCGCTCGTGGGTGATCACGCTCCTATTAGTGGCACGCTCGCTGGATCAGAGCTAGCCTGGGTATGTCTCCTCAGGCTGGGAGTTACACCACCCACTCCAAGGGGAGCTGCACCCTCAGTGTGAGCGAACCGTCCCCTCTGCTGTCGGGAAAGGGCTGAGTCTATTTCCCGATCTCAGCTGAAAACATCTTGCCCTCCATCCCCCGTTATGTGACCTCTTCGCTTCTCTCCCTGCCTCTGCTGGTATCTGTTATTGAGTGCTCTGCAGTGCAGTGGGCTAAAAAGCGGCCGCATCCTTCCCTGATGTAACTCCATTGACTTCAGTGGCGTTGCAGCAGGGATAAAATTATGCCAATTGTCCGATACGCTGACTTCATCTCAGCGCTGCCGCCAGCTGCCGTGAGAGCTGGGCAGGAAGTGGAATCTGCAGCCCACTGGAAATTCAGACGTTCGGAAATTTGGTTTCATTCTGAATTGGAAGGAAAGTCAAAATTCACCACAGCACGGAAATTGCCCCCCACCCCCCACCCCTTCTCTTTGGAAACATGGAATTGTTTTGTTTTGGACAGGTACAAACCCTTTGTTTTGCTAATGGCTAAAGGTTATACTATGAAATATGAGAGAAATATTACAGATAATATTGAAATTCATGTTCGACTAGACTAGAAAAGGCCACACAAAATTAAGCGGCAGGATAAAGCTGAAATGACACATTTGTTACCGGACTGAAACGAAACCTTCTGGATCTTATTGAACCAAAACGAGAAAGTCGAAGTGATTTGTTCTGACACTTCCTCGTGGACCAGCCTGGTTGAAATTTACATGTTCTTGCAAAACTTTTTGATTTTGAGAAAGCTACGTTTTCCAGTGGAAAAACTGTTCCCTTGAAAATGTTTTGACCAGCTCTAACTACAGTTGAGTTACTCCTGATTCACACTCGGTGGGCTTTATTCTTCTCACACAATCTGGAGTAACCCCAGTGATGTCAGTAGTGTTCCCCCGGCGTATTACTGGTGTGACAGGGTGTTCAGGCCAGCCTGCCCTCAGTTACACTAGTGGAAATCTGGATCAGGCCTGCTGTCTTCAGTAAAATGACTCCAGATACATGCTGATGAGAGCAGCATCTGGCCAGGTATGTCTGAACGGCACCACGCCGAGTAGGAGCCTGGATCTGCCAACCTTCCCCCCGTGTGGTTTAATTGCTTGACTTGGATGGGAGTCCACAGACGAGCACAGGCCTGCAGGATCGGGCCCTGTATTTGCATTGCATTCGACATGCACTTGTCTCTTGCCAGCATGGCATTTCACCTCAGCCGGGTCCTGCTGGTGCGAGAGGTTCTCCTGGGAGGTGCTGATCTGAGCAGGTCCAGGCGCGCTGCGCACAGCCCCGGAATCCCATGGCCCGCCCTGCAGAGATCCCTCAAAGCAGCTCCACTGGCCTCGGAGAAGGAGAACACATGGGAACACGGTGCAAGCTGCCCACTAGAGCGCACAGCCAGTGTAGGAGGCGCTGGCGTTTGCTTCCAGGAAAATGCCAACCACTCGCCTGGGTATAAGTGGTTCCAGTCTCTGCTGCTCTCCCGGTCAGATCGTCAGAGCTGCCAGCTTGCTCTGGGCAGAGGGGACGGAGATGGCAGGGCCATCAGCTCTACTCTCACCAGCCATTTGCAGTGCAGACGTTAGCAAGGAGGGAAGGCCTGAGAGGGGCAGGTGCCCAGCTGCCTGCCCAGTCTGGCTATGAGCAGCATGGGAGCACCCCGGGCAGGGTGGGCGTTAGAAGCTCCCATAAATGTGATTTTCGGCAGGCCAGGCGCTTGCCTTTTTAATTAGAGCCACCCAGGTACGGAGCTTCTGCCCCCTCCTCGCTGCCCCCAACCTGCACTGACCCTGGGGCAGAGTCCGTGGGAATGGACTCAGAGCTGCACCGTTGGGAGTTGAATCAAACGCGCTGAATTTGGGGGTATTAAGATCTGGGGGAGCTGGTTGGGCTCATTTTGAAGAGGGGCCTTATAAACAGCTGGTGTGTTTCGCTGGCACTCAGTGGAGCACACACACCAGGGCTGCAGTCAAAGTACCCGCTCCTGGAGTTTTCCTTTATTCTTTACTGAAGCAACAGACACAGCCATTAACCTGCAGGGTCTCCCACCCATCTCTAACTCTTCCGGGCCTTAGGGTCTGTCTGCACTGCTACTGGGAGGTGCTGCCCAGCTCGGGGAGACAAACACCCGCCAGCATGCTAAAAACAGCAACCCAGGCTGCTGCCTGAGTACAAACCTGCCCAGCCCCCAGGGCACATATGGGCAGCCAGCCCGAGCTGGGTAATACACTCCCAGAGGCCGTGTAGCTGCATCTTTGCAGAAATTCTCAGCCTTCTCACTCCTGCGATGGAGATTATGTGACCCACCCCACCTAGCTGCCAGGGTGAGTCAGCAGAATAGCTCTGCACCTCCCGTCAGGAGCCTAGCGCCTGCCTCCCTGTCATGGGGCCATTGGCAAAATAAGGATCTAGGTGCAAATTTCATCCAAATGCCCCGAAAATGCAGGGCTCTCCGGAGCTCGACTTTCAGTTCACCCTGTTTGAAAGATGCTGGGAGATTCTGTTCTTTGCAATGAGACACTCCTGAGTAGATACGTGACCGATGCCTTTAACCACTCTGTGTGAGGCCAAACAGACAGAGGGAGCGGATCAGCGCAAACGCCAAACCCTGCTCCGGTCTCTCTCCGGCTTGGGCTGCTGAGACCCGTCTCCCTGGCCCCTGTGCTAATGAAGATTTCCTGGACTGCTTGCTTAGCAGAAAATGACTGGTAACACCCACCAGGCGCGTAATTAAAAACCGAGCGTGAGCGCACTAATGGGTATTTATTTGACTGTTACCTTGTCATGTATTTATTGATGCAGAGAAATTCAAAATCATTAAATGCTTTACGGGGCCTGACGATTTACAGGCCCTGTCAAGGCTCCGTACCCTGACACCGCAGCACCAGCTCAGCGCCCGGCAGCCGTGGTCCGGGCTGCAGGGCGCTGCCCGAGGGCAGGGCAGGAATCAGCGGCAGCGTGTGGCTCCCGGCACCCCCTCTGTCTGCATGCGGTGCGGCTGTGCAGCAGAGCGCAGCGCACAAAGATTAATGGTAAGATTAAATAACCCGCCGCTGTCAGGCTGATTAGCCGTTTACCACCCAACAGGCCTTTCTGGTCCCCGCGTAGCAGGGATACACTGCAGTCAGCTCAGTGCCGCTCAGCGCCTTGTCTAACTTCTCTCCCTGGCTTTACAGCCACACGGACATGCCTGCAATCAGCTGTGGGGATGCCTGGCCTGGGGAAACACAAGCTATGCCACTTGCTGCTGCCGAACCGGAGGCAGATGTTTCAGGAGCAGCCAGTGGTTCCTGGGGAGAGCAGTGGGTGACCATACCCCCAACCTGGGCCCTGGGCACTCTCCACTTTCTCTGAGATGCTCGTGCAGCCTGAAGGGAAGGGCGGGGTGGGAAAGGAGGTGCATGGTTCTCTCCAACCGCAGCTTGCTTTCTGCCCTGGCAAACCAGTGCCACGTGGGCTGGCACCTTGTGTGGGAAGTCATGGAGGCATTTCCCAGGCCCCCTGGCAATGGGGGCAAAGATCAGAGTCTCTGGAGCCTTGCTGGCAGCCCCGCCGTTCCCATTCGTGACGCCTGAGCTCCCTGGACCTAGCCAGGGCTCCTGGGCTGCACGGTCTGTGCTCTGAGCAACAAGCCGGAGAACCTGGGATCTCTGGCCAGCCCGCACAAAGCCAGGACCCTCTGTTCTAAACGGATCTGGCGGCACAGGGGAGGGGCTGGCCCCAGCGCTGAAGACGAGGACAGGGGAAGCCCATCTGGAGCTCTGCTATTGCAGAGCAGGGCTCCTCGCACACAGCTCTGCCAGTTCACCACGCTCCTGGCCAGCTGCCTTCCTCACCGCCGGCACTCCCTTCCCTGCACCACAGCTCGGCCAATCGACATGAATCCTGCACCCGACGTGGCTTCCTTTCCTGGCCGAGACCCCGGGCTGTAAATGCCAAATGGCAGCTCAGCACTCAGCGATCTGGCACTGTCCTGCTCCCCCCGGGGGGCAGCGTGGTACGGAGCGACCTGGCAGCTCTCTGCTCTGAGCTGGGCTGCGGATTGAAAGGTATTTTTATCGTTCTCGGTGCTAATGTGAATTCAAGCTAGACGAGCAAAGCGCCTTCCCTGGCCCTGCCAGGTGCCTTTGGTAACGTGCCCCCTGCCGCGTGGTCCCAGCCCTGGGTGACGGATCCTGGAGCTACTCTGCGTGCTGTCTCCTTCCTGGGAACGGACACCCACCTCAAGCAAGCTTGCCCCCTGGCCTGGGGGCATTGACTTTCCTGCCCCTCGCCGCGATGGAGATGATGATGGGGAGGATGAAAACATGAAGGATATTTTACCTGCCCCCATCAAACCAAAATAAACCCCCACCCTGGATGCATGGGAATTGGCGCCGCTGCCCGGGGCGCTGGCGACGTGTCTGCAGTGGGGCGCCGTGTGCCAGAAGAGGCAGATTTTCGGTCTCTGAGAGGATCCCAGCTTGTGCCTGGCTGTGCTATCTGGGCCCAGCCGAGCGGAACCCTGCCCGCCTGCGATTTGCATCCTCTTGCTCCCCGTGGAGGGTGCTGATAAATCTCCATACGCCATCTCGCCGGAGACTTGTTGGCAATGCGGCTGCAGGGGAGGAGGGTGCCAGCTCATCGCTTGCATAGCAACAAGATGCTGCCTTTCTGCTAACGACACAGCCCGTAATTACCTTAATGTTCCCCTTAGCCCAGGCAGCCGAGCCCCCTCCTCCCCAGCGCGCTCCAGCAGCCAGAGCCACCCTGCCTTGTGTGCATGCTGCCCTTGCTTCCCCTCCCCCTCCACGCCACCAGTGTCACTCCGGGGCTGTTCTCGGGGAGCGCTGGGCAGCCGAAGGGGCAAGCGGAGGGACAGCCTAGCAACGGCCTGCACGCTGGCTCTGCCGGCTGGTGAACCAGGGAGGTGAGGAGCAGAGCCACCACAGGCCATTAAACCCAGCCAGCTCCGTGCTGCTCCGGCCGCCTGGCGTCATGATTTTAACTCCACGTGCAGCAGGACTCACGCACTTTGGCACTGGCCCCGGAACCTGAGCTGGCCTGGTCCCTACCCCTCCTCTGCAGACCTCAGCGTCTGATGGGGGAAGGCAGAGGACAGCTGAGTTTGCGCATGCACACGCGTGTGGGAGTACATGTGTGTGTGGCCACGTGGCTATCTGTGTGTTTGTGGGGGGGTGCACAGGTCTGGTGCTGTCTATGCATGTGCACTTGAGTGTCTTCGTGTGTGGTCATGCCTGTGCCCGTGTGTGCAGGCAGGTATGCATGGGAGGGGGCCCTGCTGAAACCCCACTGGGGTGCCCATTCCCCCAAGGAAAGAGGAGCGAAGGCTGCAGAGCGGTCATGCCCTGCGGGGTGCACAGGGGAGAGTGAGCCAAATAGGCACCTGCTCTGGCTTCAGCCAGAGATTGGGCCAAACTGGATTCCTGCCCTACCCAAACACAGGATCCAAACCCCACAGCACAGGCCCATCTGAGCAGGACTCACAGCGCCTCTGGCATCCAGTCAGAACAGCCACCAGTCGTCCGGCTGGGTGCAGCACGGCGGATTGGCAGAAGCTGCAGGAGGAGCTGACGGGACCATCCTGGGCCCAGGTACAAAAGGTAGCTGGGATTCGCTGGATGCTGGAGATGTTGCCAGTCTGCTGGCGCCCTGACACGCCCTGCTGCGAGGGCTCTCCAAGGCAGCTACCGAGGGGACCTCTGAACTGGGATGCAGGCTGCCACCGGCCTTTGAATGGAGGCACTGAGTGGCCTACCCGGATGACTACCTCCCTTTCAAATGGGATACAGAGGCCAGTAACCAGAGGCCAGGTGCTGTACTCTCCAGATCCAGACCAGGACAGGTGGGAAGGGGGGATCGTGTCTGCCAGTCAGGGTCAGACCGGACGGATGAGCATTACCGCTCTGCCCAACCAGCATTCCCAGCTCTAGAAATTCACCAGGCAACTGTGAGCACTGGGAGATGTCATCCTTCGTGGCCATCCCTGCTGAAGGGAGCCAGGCAGCTGCCGTCACCGCTGAGACACAGGAGGAGCCCCTGGAAGAGTTCGAAGAGGGTGAGGATCTAGGGTCCAGATCCTGTTATTGAGAGAGCATTAGAGATGATCCGCCACGCCTTCGAGCGCTCTGACCCCAGACGTGACCCAGCTGCTGAAGCAGCAGACCTGCCGATGTGAGGAAGAGGGCAGACTGGTACCCAAGACCTAGCCTCTGGAACTAATGAAGCAGTCACCTAGATGGCGCTGCCCCAGACAGAGCCGAGATGGGGCTCCAAGACTACCATGATGCTCTGGGCCATTCTGGCCCCAGAAAGATGGACATGAAAGTTGGCAGGCGGTTCTGCTGGGTGGGGATGGCCCGAGCCGTGCGGGAGTGATGCGACGCCTGCCCGGTCTGCACCAGGACAGGCCCCCCCTCCAGCCGACAGTGAGCAGTGGACCCTTGGAGTTGGTACCGTTGGATCACTTGAAGGTGAAACCAATCCAGAGCAGTTCATCCTACATCCCGACCATGGTGGATCACTGCATCCAATTCCTGGCTGCCGTGCCCACAGGAAGATCATGGCCAGAGCAACCGCAGAAACCTTCTGGCAATACTTTGTCCAGCCCTACGGTTACCCTGCCTTGGTGCTACAGACTAAGGCACGCCCTCGGAGTCGCCGATATTCAAAGCACCAGTTATGGGGCTGCATGGCTGAAACGGTGGCCTTGCTATTAGCATGTGGCACCGATTATCAGCAGCGGAAGCTGCATGGCCAGGAGCCGACGAGGCTTTATTCACGTCCATGTGAGTGCCGCTGCCATTGTCCTCTGAGCACGCAACTCCCACCGGCGCGGCAGATTGGATGGTGCTGTCATGCAGGAGAGAAGGTGCCAATGGCTTTATGGGTGTGTAAGTAAGTTACAAATGTGAGGCTGGGCCAGGCCATGGGGATGGGCCTTATATACTAATGAGGGGATAGATAGATAGATAGATAGATGGGAGTGTATTGGGATAGATAGATAGACAGATAGATAGATAGATAGATAGATAGATAGATAGATAGATGGGAGTGTATTGGGATAGATAGACAGATAGACAGATATCTTGGCTGGGAGTGTGGGAACATAAGTATCTTACAGCCCCACTAGCTGTAGGATCTGGTGCTGTGACTCCTCGCCCTCGCCCCCAGCCCACCATCTGCCCACGGGAGGGCAGAGCTGCTCCAACACTGCCCACCCTTGCTCCAGCTGACGGAGTTATCAGGCACAGAGCCCGAGCTGCTGCCCGCTGGGGTCCGTGGCTGTCGGATGCCTGAGGCCTGGAGCCAGGAGGGCTCTCCCCACCCGGCACACAATGGCCTTCTTTCGCATGATGGCCTCAAATCATCAAACTTGGCTGCGGGTCAGGGTCAGGCCAGGATCGGACATGGAGAAACCACTTGGCCCTTGGTAGACGTGTCTCTTTTCCTCATGGTTACGCTCTGTTCCCAGGACTCCTGCTCTTATCATCTGAATGGGACGAACATGCGGCTGGCTGGGAACGGAAGCTGCAATGGAGGGGGCCCTCTGCCCCCACCAGCCCGTCACGTGACTGCCAGCTCACTTGGTAATTAGACAGACCAGCGCAAACCCAGAGTGGAGACGCTGCTGCAAGAGAGCAGAGCTGAAATTAGCTCTCCATGCAATGGGAGATTTGTGTGTGCGCTAGATCAGAGCAAGGATCAACCCCCCTCCTAGCCAGCGCCTGACGCTTCGGAGCATGGTGAAAACTCCACATCATGCACCTAGTTGGTTGTGAAATGCTGAAGGCAGGTGGAAAATTCCTTCCTGGCCCCTGCAGTGATCAGCTGGTGCCCCCAGGCATGAGACGCAATTAACCTTCTCTTGACAAGAATAACTACCAATGATATTATCGATCGTAAAATTCTCCAGCCCTTTGCAACAGCCAGCCGCAGGATATGGCTCGAGGCTGGTGTAGCCCCGGAAGAGAGCAAAGAGAAAGCCTGGAGGTAGGGGTACATGCTGCGAGAGCTCTCCAGAATAAAGATGCTCCAAATTCTCAATGCCCCAAAGTGCAGAGCTGCTGGGAGCTAGGGTTTTGTTTCTGCCCATTGGAAAGATGGGGCCCAGTTGCAAACTCTGCATCTGGGCTTGGTTCAGGGCTATTCAGACTCATGCACACACAACCATGCGAGAAACTTCAAGGGAAAGCAGTGGGGCTAACCAGTCACAATGGCTGCCTGATAGATAGATAGATCGACGTGTCTGGGGAGAGATCAGAATCAGCCCTGTCTCTTAGGTAGCACTTTCCATCAGTAAATCTCAAAGCTTTTTACGAAGCAGATCAGTGCCATTGCCCTCATTTTATAGATGGGGAAACTGAGGCACAGAGCGGCAAAGTGACTTGCTCCAGGTCATCCAGCAGCAGAGCCAGGAATAGAACCAAGGTTTTCTGGGTCCGTAGCATTAGCCACTAGGCCACATTGTTTAGAGACTATACCTGCGACAAGGCCAGGCCTCAGCTTGCTTAAAATTATATGTCATGGTTTGGATTGATTACAAGCCATATTGGAATTTTGCTAAAACCAGTCTTGCTACAAACATGTCAAAGAGCCACACGTGAATGAAAGGTAACTCCAGCTCTGGTTCTGAGTGTCTGTGGGGTACTCGGGTCTTGCCTCGGTCCCCTTGTCTCAGCCAGGGTGGGTGCCGGGGCAAACCGTGCTGCAGCCCTACTAGGAGGTGTGCAGCTATGTCTGGAAGAGTGACAGAAATGGCTGCAAATGCTAGTCTGAACCAGACCTAATGCAGCAAGGCCTGGTTGGGGACATCCCCTGAGCCCTTGTGGTTTCGCTGACGTAGGCAGAGTAGGGACGGAGCCTTCGTGGGGCTCTTGTGTGGAGCAGGCTGAAATATTCCCAGCAACAGGAAGTGTGACAAAAAGCAGCTTTTCATCCACAAAGGCATGTGGAGAATCTCTCCTTTTTACATCAAGAGCCAGGACGCTGGAAATTTGGAGTTTGTTCAATTTTTGGTAAAAGTGTTCCGGTTTGGGCATTTGGAAACCCGTACGGGAACCCTTTCCAGGTTCTGATTTTGGTTTTTTCATTGGAAAAAAAAAAAAAACGTGTGGTGGGAAATTTTTATGAAAATGAAACCAAAAAAAAAGGATTTTATTTTTTTCCAAAATTTCCCATTGACGAGTAACAAGGACATTATGACCTGAACCTGTGGGTGGGACTGAGGGCCTTGGTCCTACACTTAAAGTCTGTCCTCCGGCCTTGGGCACGTGATACCCGGGTGCTGCCGCGTGGACCAGCATGTTAAAGTGGAAGCCAAACCTGTCAAGATTCCCCCCATGCCCTGAGCCCTGGGAGAGGCCTGTTTTTCTACAAGCTGCCTGTGATAACCTAGATTGCACTGGCTTCATGCTGCTGTTACTGCTGCTAAATTAGCACCATGTAAGAGGGATGTCACCTGGGTGACAGGGTGTCTCTGACTAGAAAAGTGTTTGACTACAACGTGCCTGTGTGCTAAGTACTCCCATCATTATGACTGAGCCAAAGCGACAGGGTGGTGGAGTTCTCCGAGATCCTAGTGCTGGGGGACCGAGGCGGGGGAAGAGAGATTTAAGGAGCAAAAGGAGAGGCTCTTAAGCTTTGGAGATGTTCTGACAGGCCCATAATTTTATCCCCCTCGCTCACGTTCCTGATGGCAATGGCTTGCACCTTGCTTTCCCACTCTCTGAGCCCTCCCGGCTCTGTGCTGTTCAAAGGTTTTTTAAAGTGCAGAATGAAAGCTGCTGCTTCCTTATCATTATGCTGGAAGTTGGGTGGCTCCCAGCCAGCATCTCTTTGATCTGCAGGCAGTAGCAAACCTCTTTGAAGTTGGTGGGCATGATAGCTGCCTTCTCTTCAGGCTACTTGAGGGAGCAGTGAAATGCTCCTTGAGCTAGTGATAGCTGAAACAACAGAAGCCACCACCCATATCACAGACCAGCATGGCAAGGCTAGACTAGGAAGCAAATTGAGCCATGTGGTCTAAGGGGTTTTCTCTGGGGTCTGAATGCAAATACAGAGGCGTTTGTTTGGAGGAGCTGTGTGTGTCTGTGAGCCAAAAGCAGCAAGAATGCCAAAGAGACAGCCAGAGAAACCCTGGTAATGCAGCCCTGAGATAAAGCCAAGAGAGAGACCATTTTGGGTGGAGTGCTGGCTCGAAAAAGGCTTGGGACTGTGAGCAAGAAACTGCTTCTTAGACTCTTAGACTTTATGGTCATACGGGGCCATCATGATCATCTAGTCTGACTGCCTGACCTCCCAGGCCACAGAACCTCACCCACCTACTCCTGTAATAGACCCCGAACGTCTGGCTGAGTTCCTGAGTTCTTGCTGTTTGATGTCTGCTGTGCTCAGGGAAACAGGACTGTGTGTACATGTTTTGTAAATAGGATTTCACCAAAGAAATACCTGACTCATATCAACAGTTTCTCCCCAAAGAAATAACCTGAAAGACCCTGCGTATCGGCTAACGGCTCAAGTTAGAAAGGGGTGCCCCCCATGCCCACTTGGGGGTGGCCAGACCACAACGAGATGGGTGAGCCTGCAGCAGTACTGCCTAGGAGAGTTAACTGAGGCCATAGAAGCTCCTGCCTTCATCTCCAGCGGGCCCAGATTCAGTCCCTGCTGCTGCCAGCTCACTCAGAGCCATCGGTGTCAGAAGGGGTGATATTATTAAGTCACTAGAATCAGTGGCTGAGCCCATGGCCTGGTGATTGGCATAATACACAGCAGGGGTATGATTTCTTTGTGACATGCTCTCCTAGGCCCGGGGGGGAGGAGGTTCTGGATACCTAGCAAGGCAAATGAGAATTTTAACTTTGATTAAAAAAGTCCTCCTAGTTTTTTCCCTTTTGAAATGTAGCCAAATGACAAAGTTGAACATCTGTCCCTGTGATTTCTCCTGTAGATTGCTGGTTCAAGGTCCTTCCACTACAGCTACATAGGACTGGACTTTTAGCCCTGGGCAACCCACAAGCTCCCAGCCAACACCTCTGCTGAGCAGTAAAAGTGCCAATGCGGGGTCTAACTCAGTAGTATGCGAAGAAGCCTGGTCTAGTGGACAGCACATGGGCCTGAGAGCAAGCGTTCCCGACTCTGACACTTAATTCCTCTGAGATCTTAGTCAAGTCACTTATTTTTCTGCCTCGGTTTCTCAGTTAAAAAGGACATTGTAATACTTAACTAGTGAATGTTTGTGAAGCGCTGCTCTAGGTGAAATCAGTCAAGTTAGGCCAGCAGAGAACTGGCCCTTCAGTGTTCCTCTGCAGACGCGAAAATGGGAGGAAGTGCATGGCTGAAGGATGGGATACAGAACCAGCCATGGCTAGATATTCATCACCCCGGGAACAAGGCCCAGTCCTGAATCTACTGAGAGCCATGGGAGTTTTGCAGTCAGCTGCAGCGTGAGTGGATGTGGCCCAGGTAGAAGGAGCTCTGGGTCTCAGCGTAGAGTCACCACCACAGTCACCTATGGTTGTCATCAGTGGGCCCCTCGCTGGGCACTCTCAGGAGAGGCCAAGCACTGGAGTGGATCTGGTCAGAAAACAGGGGGCTTCCACGGAAAATCTTGTGGGAACCGAAATACTCCAATTTGAAAATGCTGCCACAGTGCCTCATGGGAGTTATAGTTCGGGCACTTCACACTCCCATTCGCCTGTATGGGCTGGGCTTCCTGGTCAGACTGTATCTCCCATGATGCATCAGGGTCTCCCCTCTTGTTGAGAGAAGGTGGGTGCATCATGGCAGTCACAAGGCCGCAGTGCATCATGGGAGATGATGTCTGGCCAGGGAGCCTGGCCCATGGCAGGGAATGGGAGCATGAGGCACCTGAACTACAACTCCCACAACGCACTGCAGCAGCATTTCACAGTCTAAATATTTCAGTTTTTGGGTGTTCTGTTTTTGACCAAAAAACCACAAAATTTCCTGTGGAAAGTGAACACGTCTTATAAAAAAATGATGTAGCTGAAAGCCTGCAATGTCCTCTGAAAACCCAGCTTTGGCGGGAAATTTCCAAGCAACCCTACCCCGGAGTAGGCGCTCCTGCCAAGCTGGTCCCTCTGTGCCAAGGGGCGTGGTGGGACTGTCGTGCTAGGGTCTGCCCTGAGTCTGCCTGCTTCAGCACTCCTGTGCCAGCCCCTTTCACAGCACCGAGAACCATCAGGAAAGGTTGTGAAGCCGTGTGTGTGTGTGTGTGAGAGAGAGAGAGAGAAAGAGATGATCAGGGATTATGTACAGTGTCATCACTCACAAATAGTAATGGCCCGGCGTTATTAATATTGCCACTGCAGTCATATCTGGGTAATTACTCCCATTAGCCACCAGCAGTACTATTGAGTTCCCATAATCTGTGCATTATAATAATTGGCACCAAGTGCTTTATAGATCTGGATGCTAATTCCCTGCTAGCACCTCCAAATTCTGTCCTGATCTTGCCGTCACCACCCAGCTCCGTCAGCGAGGCCTGGCAGCTTCGGTGGAATGGGGCGCTGGTGGAAGCGGTGGAAGCACAGGGCCTGGCCTTTGGGGATTTGCTATGGGCAGCAGGTGAGAGTGACAGTTGTTTATCAAACAAAGAGGAGCCCACGCGCTGGCAGAGACGCTGGCTCTCTTCTGTCTGCAGGGAACATTTACCCTTGAAGAGCTGAACTTCCTTGGACTCGGGAGATTCATCCACTGGTTTTGTCCTAGATTGCCCCAGTGCAGGATAGAGGAAAGAGCCGATTGCTGCTAGCAGAACTACTCTAGTGACAGAGCGACTAGGTGCTAAAAGGTTCAGATTCAATCCTGGCCTGCTGTGGGGTGGGTGGTGATGTACAGCCATCGTCCCAAATGTCAGGCCTGACTCTGATCTCACGTCCATCGACGCACCTCTTGCCTTGCACTGGGAAATCCCACTCTGGTCTATTATTTCTTTGAGTCCGTGGTGTGTTTCACTGTACAGGACATGGAGAAGGACATCTTCTTCCACTTCTTGGTTTTCGAAGTCGAGCAGGCTCCAAACCATGCTGTGCAGTGCTCGGTGAAGCACCGTTGTCTCCAGAACCGAGCATGCCAGCGGCAGATTTCGGTCTGGGGATTCCAGTGGGTAAATCAAACTGCTGGTAGTTACAGCGTGCGGGACTGGAGAGAGCGCTCTGGTTACAACGGCGGAGTTTCTGTATGGATAGAAATCTGGTGTGGGGGAAATGAATTTCACAATCTGCTATTTACACCAATTTCCGATTGCTCTGGAAGGCTCTTCGCTGCAGGAGCCATCTGGACCTTGGAGCCAAAACCTTCCTTGGACCAGAATCGTTAACTTTCAGGTAGTGATTCAGTGTGTTGCATAAGAGAAGCTTCTTCCAGGGGATAATTCTCCTCCGCATTCCTGCGTCTCTGTTCCGCAACAGAGTGGAGGGGGGAATGCTGCCCTCGTGGAGACAACACACCGTGTCTCACTCCAGCGGGGGGCAGAGTGGGTTTTCCAGTTTCCTGGCAGTTCCGAAAAATACATTGAAAAATAAATACATTCATTTTGGGTCAAAGTAAGTCCAAAAAGTGCAAACTATTCTGGGAAACTGAAAAAAAAACCATTGGAGGTTGAACAAAACGTGACAAAATGGATTTTTCCAGGGAGAGGCAGCAGCAGCCTCACTGGTTAAAGGCCTCATACGGGCTCATACGGGCTGCCAAAGACCCAGGTTCAATCATTCTGCCTCAGAGGGGAAGGCGGCAGCAAATCTGGAATCTCCCCGGTTGCAAGAGAGCGCACTAACCCCTGGGCTCCAGGGTGCTTGGGGGAAGTCTCTTTCAGCCTCTCCTGCTGAAGTTGTTCCACTTTGTTAATGTTTAGCCATTTTAGAGGAACTTCATTCCCCCACACCCTGGTGGTGCCCTGACCACCAGGCCACAGAGCCAATCGCCCTGGTTTTCCCGGGCCCAGTGACGCTCTGTTGTCACGCAGAGTGGCAATTCAGTGCCCCTCTGGCTCTGCCTGGGCCTGCCTCCCTACCCTAGGCATTTGTTTTACTTTGTCCTGTTGAATTTTGACCCCAGGCTCATTGTGGCCCCACCCCTCTCCTGAGTGGATGGCTTATCTGGTTTTGGTGGGAGGGGCCTTTTGTGGCCCCACCTTCCCCAGCTGGAGGTCAAATAGGGCCGGCTCCTTCGCCAGCACTGCGGTCCCTAAATAGTGCTAACAGTCCCTCCCTTCTCCCCAGGAATGCACGAGGCTGGTCTGGGCCCGGCAGACACTTAATGAGCAGGTGACAACAGCTCCCAGGAAAGCCAACCCCTAATGTCCTTTGTGACCAGCAGAACTTCTTGTCCTGATGCATGTGCTTGTCCAAACCGTTCCAAGGGCAGGAGAAGGCCATGCAGGGAGAGCTGGAGGCTTCTGAGAGCCGTGCCTTTGGGATCTGCGGAGCGACCCATCGGGCACGTTGCAGGGAGACGTACACGTTGCCAGTCCACATTTCTCCCCTGGTGCCAAAGGTGTGCAGGGGGCTTCTCGGGGCAGCTCAGGCTGGCTTGGTGCATGACCATAAATGCCAAGGGGGGCGATCGGTCACGTGACAGCCCAGTGGAGGCAGGGTCATACCCAAGAGCAGCATTAGATGACAGACAGCATTCGACTCGAACGTGCAGGAATGAAATGAGGAAGGCCAAAGCACAATTGGAGTTGCAGCTAGCAAGGGACGTGAAGGGGAACAAAAAGGGTTTCTACAGGCATGTTGCCAACAAGAGGAAGATTCGGGAAAGTGTAGGCCCCTTAAAGAAAGAGGGAGGCGACCTAGTGACGGAGGATGTGGAGAAAGCTGAGGTACTCAATGCCTTTTTTGCCTCTGTCTTCACAGACAAGATCAGCTCCCAGACTGCTGTACTGGGTGGCACAGAATGGGAAGGAGGCAAACATCCCGCAGTGCTGAAGGAACAGGTTCAAGACTATTTAGAAGGATTGGACATTCACAAGTCCATGGGGCCGGATGCAATGCACCCGAGGGTGCTGAGGGAGTTGGCTGAGGTGATTTCAGAGCCATTGGCTATTATCTTTGAAAGCTCGTGGCAACAGGGGGAGGTCCCTGAGGACTGGAAAAAAGCAAATATAGTGCCCATCTTCAAAAAAGGGAGGAAAGAGGATCCGGGGAACTACAGACCGGTCAGCCTCACCTCAATCCCTGGAAAGATCATGGAGCAGGTCCTTAAGGAATCCATTTTAAGGCACTTGGAAGAGAGGAAGGTGATCAGGAACAGTCAACACGGATTCACCAAGGGAAAGTCATGCCTGACCAACCTGATTGCTTTCTATGATGAGGTGACTGGCTCTGTGGATGTGGGGAAGGCGGTGGATGTGATATACCTTGACTTTAGCAAAGCTTTTGATACGGTTTCTCACAGTATTCTTATCAGCAAGTTAAAGAAGTATGGGTTGGATGAATGGACTATAAAATGGATAGAGAACTGGCTAGAGCATAGGGCTCAACGAGTAGTGATCAATGGCTCCATGTCTAGCTGGCAACCGGTCACAAGCGGAGTTCCCCAGGGGTCGGTCCTGGGGCCGGTTTTGTTCAACATCTTTATTAATGATCTGGAGGATGGGGTAGATTGCACCCTCAGCAAGTTTGCGGACGACACTAAGCTGGGGGGAGTGGTAGATACCCTGCAAGGTAGGGATAGGATACAGAGTGACCTAAACAAACTGGAGGATTGGGCCAAAAGAAATCTGATGAGGTTCAACAAAGAAAAGTGCAGAGTCCTCCACTTAGGAAGAAAGAATCCCATGCACAGCTATAGACTGGGGACCGACGAGCTGGGCAGCAGCTCTGCAGAAAAGGACCTGGGGGTAACAGTGGATAAAAAGCTGGATATGAGTCAGCAGTGTGCCCTGGTTGGCAAGAAGGCCAATGGCATATTGGGCTGCATTAGGAGGGGCATTGCTAGCAGGTCACGGGAAGTGATTATTCCCCTCTATTCGGCATTGGTGAGGCCGCATTTAGAATATTGTGTCCAGTTTTGGGCCCCCCAATACAAAAAGGATGTGGACAAGTTGGAGAGAGTCCAGCGGAGGGCAACAAAAATGATTAGGGGCTGGAGCACAGGACTTATGAGGAGAGGCTGAGGGAACTGGGCTTGTTTAGTCTGCAAAAGAGAAGAGTGAGGGGGGATTTGATAGCGGCCTTTAACTACCTGAAAGGGGGTTCTAGGGAGGATGGGGCTAGGCTGTTCTCGGTGGTGGCAGATGACAGAACAAGGAGCAACGGTCTCAAGTTGCAGGGAGGGAGGTCTAGGTTGGACATTAGGAAAAAGTTTTTTACTAGGAGGGTGGTGAAGCACTGGAATGGGTTACCTAGGGAGGTGGTGGAATCTCCATCCTTAGAGGTTTTTAAGCTGCGGCTTGACAAAGCCCTGGTTGGGATGATATAGCAGAGGTTAGTCCTGCTTTGAGCAGGGGGTTGGACTAGATGACCTCCTGAGGTCCCTTCCAACTCTAATATTCTATGATTCTATGACTGAGCGCTCATTGCCTGGTGGGGACCCTGCCAGCACACACAGCAGTGGTGCCGTAGCAAGGGCATGGCCTCGTTACCGTGGTAGAAGGTGAACCAGGGGAGAGCAGAGCCTTTGATCCCCCCAAGATCCAGCAGGTGAGAGAACAGAAAGATGCAATCAATAGTGCTAATTGCAGAGGCGATGTCTAGCAGAAATAAAATGGTTATTCTGCATCACTGGACACTGCTACAATCAAATTGTCCACAGACAATTAGCTGAGCAGCAGAAATAAGAATTAGATATCTAATTATTCGCCGCAGTAAAAGCCATTCCTGGGCCGGGGAAGAGAGTTTGATTTGATTTTTTTTTTGGGGGTTCCAGGAGTTAGAATTTCTCTCTCTCCGGCTGCCGTTCCCATGGCTGTCTGCTGGGCCGTTCAGCCTGCTGCTCGGGAGGGTGGACAGTGCTGGCTGTACACAGATGGGTTATTCATGTTTATTTCTCTCCACCACCTGCCTGTCTATGCGAGAAGCACCACCGTTTGGCTCTTTGCGGGCACCTGGTCAGTGGCGAGATGCCTGCAGGAGCCTTTGCACATGCCACTGTCACGTTGCTAGCCCAACCCTCCCCACTCCTCTGCCACATTGTGGTGATCGGCGAGGCACCAGCGCCGAATGCAGGCAGCCCCTTCTACAAAGAGCTTCCAGTCTCAGCCACATGGAAATAATCATCCCAGGGTGCTTCACACAGGAGGGCAAGTATCACTCTCCCTGTTTTATAGATGGGGAAACTGAGGCACAGAGATGGGAGGGGGTCTTGCCCAAGATCACCCAGCAGGTCAGAGAGAAGAGCAGGAACAGGGCTCAGGTCTCCTAAAGCCCCACTCCTGTAGCCTCTCACTGGACCACGCTGCCTCCTAAGCAGGGCGTCTTGAGGAAGGCAGAGGAGGAAGTGACTGGATGGTGCTGTTTGTTATTCATGTTCTCACTGACTCACTCCTGGTGGGTGTCGCACAGCACAAGGGCGTCTCCTGATGTTACTAGCACTTGGGCTGCATTGGGAGGGGCACAGGAAGTTCTCTTGTCCCTGCGCTGGGGGTTAGATGCTCAGCTGGTGGAAATGGGCGCAGCCGCATTAAGGCCCCTGGGACTCGCCTTCTCACTGGTGCCAGCAGAGTCTGGCTGGGAAGCTGTTTCCGGAGAGAGTGTACGCTTGGCGGATGAGGGATAAGTATTCGGTCCAGCAGGACACGCTCTCCTCCTTCACTCCCGCAGGGCTGATGAAGCAAGGGGGAGAGGCAGAGAAGTTCCCAGAGGGCAAGTGGGGGTCTGATGTGTGTAACTTCTATTCCCCTGCCACACCTTTGCAAGAAGTGCTCTGTTCTGAAGAGGGGTTCATGGGTCGCGACTCTGCCGTGGGGATGACGCCAGAATCAATGGGGCTGGCTAGTAGGGTGTCTTCTACCCTGGGAAATTCTGGTCCTGGTTTAAAAAGGGTGAGTCAGCATGGCTTATTGTGACACAGCCTGTAAGTAGCCATGGGATGAAGGGGTTGGAGAAGAGATACCATTGCCAGCATTTCCCACCCCGTACAAGTTTGGGCATGCCCAGCTGCCGGAGGCTGGTTCACATTGTGGGGAAGGTGTCTCACTGCATCGGCCATTGTCCACCATGGATCACGGCTGACTGCTCACTTATCTTTTTTGATGTGTTTGTACAGCCCCTAGCACCATGGCCCCCAGATTCTTACTGGGGCATCTGCACACTGCTGGAAACATTAGTATTCTTTATTATTTGTATTACCATAGCACCTAGCAGCCCCCAGCCATGAAGCAGGACCCCATGGTGCTAGGTGCTGTACATTATATATTAGGTGTATTACGGTAACCCCTAGCATTGCACTGACAAAGGACCAAAAAACAGTCCCTGCCCCCAAGAGTTTATAATCTAAGTAGAAGACAAGAGACACCAGATGGAGACAGACAGACGGGGGAGTACAAGGAAAGAGTGAGACACTACGGGTCAGTAGGCGGCTGTCCCAGCACACCAGAGCCTGACCAGCGTCACGTAATCATTCCTAATAATGGCTGACTCGCATCCTCTTCCGAGTCTGCAAAATTAGGCCAGAGATCTTGTGAGAACATGTCCTCTCGTGAGCTCGCAGGTGAACTTGGTTCCCGACTTCAGAAGGGTCCAGACTGGGGAAGAAAAGTGGAGGTATTTGCCTAAGCTTCGCCCACAAGCCCAGCCTCACCCCGTCATGACACCAACACAAGATGTCAGTCCCTGGAGATTGCCCAGATCTCCATACTCGGATCATCCTTTTCCTTTCCAGCATACTTTGCCCAGCAGTGAAACCACTGACAATGCGGGCTTTTTAACAGCCACCATTAGCACTGAGAGTCAACACGCCATTGAGATAAATGGGGCAATCCGCAGCAATCACAGCTGTTATTTCGAGGTGCCTGCCAATGGAGGCGAACCTCACTGTGTCACTTGACATCTGGCTCATGATCATAAAAGTTAAAGACCGAGCGTGTTCGTAAAGGGAACGCTTGGAGCTGGGAGCATGCGGTGACGGTCCAGCTCCCCCAGCCACGAGCCGGGCCAGCTGGAAACCTTGGCTGGAAATTGGGTCGAATTTGGTTCTAAAACCCTCTGACGGCAGAGTGGAGGGAGCCCTCCCTGTTCCTGACAGGGGAAAACTGGCCACTTCACACAACTCCTCCAGGACCCGAGTGGCCTACGCTCCCGTGTGTGTCAGCCCCTCTCTCCCAGAGACCCTGCCAAAGTGTCTGGCCTGCTGCAGAGTGGTCTGGGGTGTTCCACAGTTCTGTATGTGTGTGTTGTGTGGGCGCACGCATGGGAATGGAGTGGTTCCTATTCTCTCTCTCACACACACACTTCCTTCTGGCCAGTAAGTCACGAATTTTACGTGTCTTTTCGAGCAGGAGTTCTCTGAGAAATATCATCTCTCTCTCTCTGGCTTGCATACGGGCTAATTTTATCATCTGTCTTTCATCTGCCTGTGTCTCTACCACTCCTGACAAAAGAGGGATTTTCACAGAATTCGCTAGTGCTCACCAGCGCTAAAAGCTTTCATCTTCCTTCCGACGATGAGTACATGTCGTCTGCCAAATTACAGCAGAGGCCTCGCCATTCATCGGAGCATTCTCTGCCTAATTTCCAGATGGCAAAATTAACTATTGGCTCCAGGCCCCAGGCCTGATCCTGCCTGAGTCAGTATTTCATTCTCCGCAGCCCCATGCAGGGTCGGAGGCTATCGCTGGGGGGCAGGGGGCAGCACACTTTTCACTCAAGCCCTGAATATACAGGCAAAACAAGCCCTGGTGCGGTGCAAGACCCGACGTAAAATCAAAACCTGCGAAGGGTGGACACAGTGTGAAGCAAACGATGAGCCAGAAGCCAGCATGGCCCTGCCATCGCTGGATTCCTCTGCGGTCTGGTCATGGCTATCTGTCTAGGGGCTTCAACCACCTTAGTATCAGGGAGCCTCACAAACCCAACGGGATTGTACCTGCCCCTGGCAAGGCAGGGACGTATTATCCCTGGTTTTCAGATGGGAATCCGAGCCAGCGGGTAGATCAGTGAGGTGCTCAACATCACACAGGACAGTGTGGCCGAGCTGGCATTTGAACCCAGGTCTCAGAGTGGTCCCCTCTGCACGCGACCAGCCTCCCAGCTGAACCAGAGGCAGCGACACCTGCTTTGCTGCACGGTGCTCCTGCGGGCAAGGCGCAAAGGAAAGAGCAGAGAGAAGGTGTCTGGAGTAGCAGCACGTTGGCTGTGCTCACCCACTTGCAGATGTCACCGGCTCCCACTGCAGCCTGGTGCAGCCCAGGTCACTGCCGCTTTCGAGACTTCCTTCCATCTACCCTCTGCCTGGGGTGTTTATACAGCACCGAGGCAGAGACCTGGTCCTCCTCGTCCAGCAGTTCCGAACACATCCTGTTGTACCAGGTGCTGCACTGACATGCCGAGACAGTCCCACCTCGTCACTGACCAGGAACACCCCTAAGCTGCCCCACTGTAAAACCCTAGTGGAGACGGGGCTTTGAGTTGTGCTGCAAGGCCACCCGTGGACAGGGGCATTGTTATTATTAATAATAATCCTGTTCATTAGGGCAGTGTCCAAGGGCCGGCCAAGACTGGGGCCCCACTGTGCTAGGTGCTGGACAGACAGCGCAGCTGACAGTCCCTGCTCCGAGCAGCTTACAGTGTACACAGAGCAGACAGACGCAGGCTGGCGAAGGGTGAACAGTGATGGCAGCAAATGGCATGTTAGTGCCAGGACTTTTTGGGGTGGAGGGGGGGCGAGTTACTTAGGAGGGGATATTGCTGACCTCACCTAACTACCTCGTGGTAAACACTACGGAGACCCTGTCTGCACTGGGGCTTTGCCGCGAGACAGCTCTCACCGGCTCGTTATCGACCGCAAAACGCCGGCTCTGCGGCAGTGAAGACGAAGTCTAAGTCGGACGGGGGCAGTAATACAGGCAAGGGAAACGCAGGGAAACGGAGCCTGTTCGCCCACTTCTCATTTGGGGAATCTGCAGCTGCGTTTCAGGCCGTTCTCCACCTCGTCGTTTAGCACTGCACCCCTGGAGGGGATGGGGAGCAGGGACACTGATCTACACAGCGGGGCTCTCACATCCCTGCCCAGCACCCTTGCCCTGTGACCCTGCTGTCCGCCTCCTAGGAGCTCTCTTCCGAGGCAGACACCCTTCTCACTCCTTCATCGCCAGGGCCCCGCATTCTCCTGCAGCTTCCAGGGCCCCCCCAGCGCTTCCGGGGAGCTATCCCCGGCTCTGTGCCGGCAGGGCTCTCCCCCTCTGCCGGCACCCCACACTGCCCACTGTCCAGGTCTCCAGTGCAGCGACAGGAACGGCAGGAAGTCCGGGGGAGGGAACCGCGCTGCTGGCTGCGACAGTGACTGTGTGTGGATGGAAGCTGGATGTGATTCCCCTGAGCGAGGAAGCTGTGGGCGGAGAATTGAAAGGGGGATAAGGAACATGACCAGCCTTGTCTGAGTGCAAAACCTAGTGCCTTCACCTTAAAGGGACAGGGGCTGCCCCGGGTCCCCCTGACACCGGTATCCATAAGGAGCAAATCTGCTGAGGTCCCTGGAGTCTCGCTGGGGTGAGGCCAGGGCAAGGGAGACCAGAGCTGAGCTGGAGGATCCAGAGATGGGTGTCGCAGAGAGAGACAGCTAGGCCTCAGTTTCCCCTCACCCAGCCACCTGTGAAACAGAAGCAACTCTGCTGTATGGAGGGTCCCCCAGTGGGAGCAGGAAGTCAGGCCCCAGAGCACGGCGGGAGAGCCTGCAGGAACTAGAGGGACTTAGCCTGGAGAGATGTCGGCTTGGAGAGGCTGCGAATGAGGGATTGAAGGTTATGCAGGGTCCAGTGGGACTGGTCAGCCACCCCACACTACCTGCCTAGAACGAATGGGCTGGCACTGCCTGGCCCCAGGACTTGTAGCTGCCTGAGGGACAGGAGCCCCGAGCCAGCAGCCAGCTACAAAGAGGGTGCAGGGTTTACCAGCATCTACAGCATTTGCACTTGTGCCAAAGTAAGGCTATGGCAAAATGTAACTGAATGTCAGGCTTCAAGGCACCAGCTGATTCCCCAGAGGGGTCAGGAAGGAATTCCGCCCTCTGCCCCTCACACAGTATTGCGCGCCGACCCTGCTAGAGGTCGGACACTGCGCTGGCCTGAGAACCCCTGCTGCACTGTTGCTGTGTTTCATCTCCCAGGGCGAGCTCCCTGCACTCCCGAAGCTGGTGCCTGTACATGACTCTTCTACACCTCCCCTGACTGCTGGACAGAGATCGCCAGGAGAGAAGGTGTTTTCTGAGCGGCGCCACCTCCTCGGGCTGCCAGGAGGTGGCTGACCAGTGGCACTGACAGATGAGACTAACGCCATTAGCTCTGCCGACAGCTGTGTCACCTTGTACACTGATCTTACCACTCACCAGCTAAGCGGGCTCAAGCCCTGTTCTCCTTGGAGGGGAGGATGATGCCGTGCGAAGGGGCGATGGCGATTTGGCAGAGAATTGGTCACTGAACCTTGAGCCTGACATTAACAAGTAGGAGGTGGCACTTCTGGCTCTGAGTGTTTGGTGGTCTGGGAGCGAGAAAGAGCCACAGAGTCTCTCTGGGTTCAGCCGCCCTGGGGAGAAACCCCCGCTTCAGCTGGCTGGAAAAGGGGCTTAATTTTTCTTGGAAAATTCTGAGTTTTCATTGAAAATCTGAAAAGTGAATTTTTGTTTTTTGCCAAAACGTTTTTAATGGAACGTTTTCAGCTAGTTCCAGTCCCCTCTCGATGCATTACAGCCATGCAAGGGACATGGTAGTGCCGGGGTCTGGGGGAAATGCCTGGCTGGTTGGCATCATTAGAGATTCTCTGGCAAGAGCTGGGGTGTTAACTGGTGTCCTGGCCAAATTCCTCCCAGGGGTATTTAAACTCCCCCTAAACAGCTGCTGTGCTTCTTCCCAGAGGTGGCTGCCTTTCGGTTCAGGGCGGATGTGATCCCTGCATGTCTAGCAGGGATCATGCAGCACCCAAGGAAAGATACGGTCATTGTCTCAGCTCCTGAAGTCTGACAAAAGGCTCAACTCATTCTCTAAGGCCTCGGTGGGTTTGGAACATCTCCTGCCCTGTCTCTGGTGGGTGCTGGAACTCAGCTCCTGGCAAAAGCTATGTAGCCACATTGGTGCCCTGAGGTGCAGAGCCAGGAATTCAGGGCATCCTCCTTGCTGCTCCAGCTCTGAGCTTCCTGGTCCCTGTGTTAACTGCCCCAGCCTCTCCAACAGCAGCCGGCAGGTGCCAGAGGAAGAACCTCTTGAGCAGGGAGGAAGCAGCTTGTGGGAAACAGCACAGCAGCCCCCATGCTCCTCAGCTGGAAAGAGCTCAAATAAATGCTTCAAGGTGGCTCGCAGAATTTAGCAAAGCCTCAGCCGAGAGAGAGGCTGGAGCCGCTTAATAAGGTTCCTTCTCTGACTAAATTACATCCCTTAAAAAAAAACCCTGAATAAATCTACAACTGCACAGACCAACTTCAAACGCTCCAGGATCCGTGTGCGCGAACCTGTGGGCAGCTCACTCCTGGATGTGGCGGGCCTGCAGGCATCAGGGGGCTTTCTCTCTGCCTGCCAGTATGGACCCTGCTTGGAATCCAGAAAGCGTACGGCCTGGTCTGCCACAGTGATTCCTTCCAAGGGAGAACGTGAGCTCCTGGATCAGAAAAATCACATCCTTCCGATTAACCCCCATCTCCCTGACAGACGACGTCCGGCGTAATGTAGCGTCCTGGAGTTCACAAACCTCTCTGGCCAGGGATCAGTGCCTTCTAGCTATTGAAGTTCGCTGCTTGAGGCTGTCCTCTGAGGTTTTAAACCATTTCTACCAGCTCTCGCTGGTCTCAGAATACCAACCCCAGAAGGAAGGAAGAAACAAGACTGCAAGAAGAATGGTGTGTCCTGCCAGGGCTACACAGACGTGCTTTGCACCATGGAAAACTAGGCCTCCCAGATGGCCAGTGGGAGAAGCCAAAGTTCCCAGGCTGTGGCTCGTGGAACACTTTCAGGTGGTAAGTGTGGGGCTGGCCGGGCTCCTGGTGCTGGCCCCCCCGCCCGCTTTCCAGCAGAGAGAACCATGGAGCTGTGGAGGGCAGATGGAGTGAGGAGCAAAAGCAGCTGGTGTGATTAACTCTGTTCAAGAAGGTCAGAACACTTCTCGCACCGAGGGAGCTAAAAATACACTCCGCACCTCCCTGGCGTGCTGGGGAAGCAACTGCTGGGGCTGCCGGGGGGCCGTGGAATTGTGACTGGGACGCTGGGGACAGGAGCGGAGAGGTCTCCACAATCGCTAATGGGAGTGGAGCTGGTGTGGCCACGGGCCTCCCGCTCCTGCTCCTCACTGGCTAACGTGAGCCTCCTCCCCAGCAATTAGAGGGTCACGGGGAACAAGGGAACCTGGAGACATGCTGCCCCTAAGTCTATCATCTAGACAAGGGCGCGGCAGAGACCCAGCCCAGCGTGTAAGCACGCAAGGCACTGTCTAGGGACATGTGAGGTGGAGGAAGAGCAAGGGGCGGCCAGTGAGGCTCCAGGACATTGCAGGGGACCGGAGCTGGGAGCACGGCACAGTGTCTCAGGGGAACGTTCATTCGGAGCGCTATTCAGGTGTGCTGCGCCGGGGCTAGGGTCACCAGATGTCCCCATTTAATAGGGACAGTCCCGATATTTGGGGCTTTGTCTTATATAGGCGCCTATTATCCCCAGTCCCACCTCGATCTATTTCATTTGCTGTCTGGTCACCCGAGCTGGGGCTCACACCCTACGGTGTTTGCTTCCAGCTGACAAGCATCCAGGTGGGAGGGTGCAGATGCGGGAGTAGCAAATGCTGCGGGATATTCGCCAAGAGTGAATTTCGCCATCATAATCAAGAGTACGTGCCCCGGGAACCTGATTCCGAGGATCATGGTGAGCCAAGCCGGGGAGGAAACATGTCCTGTGACGTCCATGTCCAAGCAGAACAGCTCAACCTTTCAACACATGCAGTGGCTGCTCCCAAACGAGCGACAGGCCTGGAATCAGAGGATGAAATGATTCAGCCAGTGACGTGGTAACAAGTGAACGCAGGAGAGTCGTGATCTGCTCGGGGGCCAGTTGCCAACAGGAAAAGAAGTAACGCTGGCTGCTAGGAATTGTTCACCCCCCCTCCGCAGGGGACTCTCCTGCACTTGTGCCCAGGGCGACGTGCTAGACACTCTCCGCTCTGGCGTGGCTGATTCTGGCAGCTTTCTCTGCACACGCTGATGCCTCTGGGGAGCTGCCCTGTCTCTCTGGCCCTCAGAGCTGCATGAGACAGGAAACTATCATGAGACTCTTCCAGTCTAGGTCATTCCTTTTGTCTGAGAAGTGAAGGTTTCTGTTAATGTGTCTCCATCCCAGAACAGCTTCACTTTCAGCACAGATGGCGCTCACCCCAGCCTCTCACTTCCACACACAACCAGCCTCTTTGTGCTGGGGGGGGCGATGGATTGACAGGCAGAGACCGCTGATTCCACCCCCACCTCCCAGACACATGCACTGCTCCAGCCCCCAGAGATGGAGAGAACAGGCGTCACCCTGCACATCCACACGCAGACTTGAGGCTGACGGGGGCAAACAGCCAGTTATGCTAGAGGGTGGCAGTCACGGGGAGGAGCTGCAAATGCGGACAGGAAAATAATCCAGTGGAATTTAGCCCCACAAGTGCTTCAGCTAGAAAAATGGGGCTAGTCCCCTGGAGGAAGACAGATCTTTCAGGTGAGTGTCGGGCAGCAGAGAGTCCCCTGGAGGAACAGAAATGAGCTGGAGCCAGGTGCCTAAATTCCTTTGAGGATCTGAACTGAAGCAACAAACCAGTGTGATTCTGGGCTGTATAAACAGAAGCATCACACCGCAGAGAAGAAGGTGACAGCACTACTTTACCACACAGCTCCAAAACACTGTAGCCACCAGTAACTCCCTTCACATAGTGTTACCAGGGTAAAGATTTCGCTCAAGTCTTACCCATTATCATTATTAACAATGATCGTTATTGTCAGTGAATTTAATAATTATTGACACGTTGCAGGCAAACCCCTGCCTCTGAAGTATCTGCCGAGGGCCCCTGAAGGCAATGACTAGCTGGTTTTTCTGGTCTGGGGATTCCTAATTTCCAAGCAGAGGAGGAAAGTGGCAGAAGGTGGCTCCGTCTCCCAGTGCAGCATCTACTGCAGGCTACTGCAAATGGACAAGACGTGCTCATTTTCAACCTCTTATTTTTCTGACTCCACCTTCAGTGAAAGAGGCCCTCGGGTCTCTAGGAAGCCGGAGACTCCTGCCAATCAGGGGCGAGGCTGGAGAGGCCAAGGTGCCGGGAATCCTCCATCCTTAGAGGGCTTTAAGGCCTGGCTTGACAAAGCCTTGGCGGGGATGGTTTAGTTGGGGCTGGTCCTGCTTTGAGCAGGGGCTGGACTAGATACCTCCTGAGGTCCCTTCCAGCCCTCATCTTCCACGAGTCTGTGATTCTATGGAGCAGACCTTGCCCCTGGAGTCACGAGCCTGGCTCTGAGTGGAGGAGGCCGAGGCCTGGGAACGGTTCCACAGAAGCCCTGTCGTGGGAGCGGGAGGTTCTTGCCAGCCCTAACCCTGCCTTGCTCGGGGAGGCCGTTCAGCGGGAGACGGCCCTTGGCTCAGCAGGGTCGAGCTGGAGCGGTAAAGCCGAGCTGGAAAGGTGGGAGGGATTTCTCCTCACTCCGACCCTGGCCAGCTGAGTTCTCCTAACACTCCAGCAGTACGGGGACAGCCACTGTAGAAGCAGATCCTCTGAGTCAGGGAGTGGGGCCGGGGGAAGGTCCCAGAGGGAGGCACAGGACACAGGCACTCCGACTCCAGCCCCCTTGTGCTGATCTCTGGGTTGTCCTTGGCTCTGTTACTCACTGCGAGGGGCTGAGCTCCCCTCCCTCCCTTCCTTCCCCCCGTTTGCTGGGTGATGGTGGGAGACACCTTGCTGTGAGCTGCCACTGGTACCAGGGAGCGTTCTGCTGCAGCTGCAGGGCAGCGTCTGTCATAAGGGAGGCCACCATCAAAATACCCCTCCCTCCCTGATGCTGGGAAAGGAGGCCTGTCCGTATCTCTGCTCTCACCTCATCTCTGCTTTGGGGCAGGGGCTTTGAGTTCCCCCTGGGACTCGCTGCCCCTGTTGTACTTACTCATGTCTGCTGTCTGGTCATGCCACATATCCTACAATGCAAGGCTAGAAGTTATTGTCTTGTGGACAATTGATGACATCTATCTATCTATCCATCCCCAAAAACTCAATCTATCTACCTATCTATCTATCTATTTATCTGTCTGTCTGTCTATCCATCTATCCTGCACCCATTACCATAGTATCGCACTGTGACCTCTCCTGCCCCTTCCTTCACTCACGTTCGTTCCCCGCTGTACTGAACGCACGGTAAGAACTTGTTGATTATGGATGCGAACGCTTGTCATTATTTCTAAGTAATCATCTGTTTCAGTTCACTGTCTGATCAGGCCCCTCACAGAGGAGCCATCAGGGCAGAGATGTGATTAGTTGACAAGCAGGGGCTCCTTTTGTGAGCTCCTGTATCTTTAAAGGAAGAAAAAAAAAAAATTCCCTCGCCTAGAGGGCAGTGGAACAATTTTGACTTTAAAAAGAGAGCGAGACAGAGAGAGCGAAGTGAGCTTTAACAACTCCTGATCCAGTCCCTGGGCATTCATTAATGTTTCATGGCGCTTTCAATTATTGCCTCCTCTGCCACTGCCGTCATCTGTCTCTTCAAATCGACGGTATAATAACCACTCAAGCAGAAATCCACTCTGCTGCCGCCCGCCTCCCCCTCCCAGCCTGGAGAACTCGCTCGGTGAAATCTCCTTCATCTCCCGCTCACACAGACTCCCCTGGAAATGCCTTTGCCCTTTCCTTAGCCTGGGCCAGCCCAGGACAAGCAGTCGGGGCGACTCCAGAGCCGATGGAGTGACAGGGGACGCCTCAGACCTTCCTATTTTCAAGTCAAACTTTTATCCAGCATCAGCTTCTGCCTCCCTCCCCCACTCCCCATGTAGCTTCAGCGGCTCCATGCACCGTCCCCATCAAAGGGCTTGTAGTGTTGGTGGCTGGAGACATTTTACATGCAGGCATAGACAGAGTCAGGCGCGCCCTTGTCAAGTGCCCTGCACACACAGAGCCCCACACATACAGATGCATGCATGCCCACACCCACACCCACGCTGATAAAAATGTGTGTGTACACATGCATGCCCCATGTACACACACACACACACGTTGATAAATGTGCACAACACACAAACCTGCACACTGACACACACATCGCGAACATAGACAAGTGAATACAAGCAGACACACACACACACACACCCCCACCCATGCCAATACACCCCAGAAAGGGGGCGCACACACAAACGCTGGCTCTTACACACACAACTCCACGGAGCCTCGCTAACACATTCACACACGTGCACACACGGACCTGCACACATGCCTCTTCCCCCTTTCCAGCTTTGTCTCTGCCCCGCCCCCCCCCCCACACACACACGATAGCCCCCAAGAGGTTGCAGCTCTCCCTTGACCCATGTGTGTAGCATGCAGTGTGCGCAGCTGAAGCAGAAGCGCTCTGCAGAGCTTGTCTCTCTCGCCAACAGAGGCTGGCCCAATAAAAGAGATCCCCTCACCCACTTGGTCACTCACGTTCTCCTGTATCGTGGTCAGGTGACCTTAGTGCCTGGTTTATCCAGCAGAATCTCCCACCTACAGAGGGCAGGGGGCATCTCTTGGGTAGGGCAGAAGGCTGCACAATTCAACGCTGTCTGTTGGCAGACTTTGCCCTCCTCGGGGCATGCTGAATATGGGGCAGAGTCCCAGAGCCCTGTCTAGCTCCCTCCATCGCCAGGCAGGTGAATTTGGGATCAGATACTTCTTAGCCCTAGGAATGGCAGGGGCCTGCAGACGGGTCCCACTAAAACAGCACAAGTCTAAGGGCCAAATCTGGAGAAGCCAATCATCCGCCGATCCCAGGTGCAAAGCACCACTCTGGACTGAAGCCTGAATCTGGGGCCAGAGGAAGGGGGTTGTAAATCCATGCCTATGGCTATGCAGCGAGCGGTTGGCAGTGCGGGCAAATCAGTGCCCGCTGCACATGAAACCAGCGTCTGTGCGAGGTGAGGCCCTGGACACACGGGAACACTCCTGCACTGGATGGACCAGACGAGAGGCCCTGGGGCTTTCCCACCTTTCGCTTCTGTGGTGCTGGGAAATGGGCAGAGCGCATTCACCCACGTTCTGGGGGTCTGCAGCCATCAGAGACGCACCCACAGATTCTAAGCCCAGAAGGGACCACGGCGCTAATCTAACCTGCCCTGCTGGACAGCACAAGCGAGAGACCCGAGCCTGGCGTGTGGGTGAGCGGGAGCGGAGCGTTAGCCAGCCTTGATTGAAATAGTTCAGTTGAATGGAGGAGCCACCGTACCTCGAGGGAGGCTCTCCCCGCCCCGCGGAGAACCTGCTGGGACCGAGCTGGGCATGGCTCAGTGGGGTGGGGCAGAGCTAGGTCCGGTGTGCCAGGCTTGCTGCCTGCAGAGGGGAGACGTGCCGGCTCGTGGGTTTAGTGCCTTGCGCAGGTTGCACCCTCGGGTGCATGAGGCTTGGAGAGAGTAAGAACCGTCCAGTCTCTGACCCTCCGTGAAGGACCCTTTGTACCTATCATGGGCTCGGCTTGGCTCGGCCCGGATGGGACCCAGACCCTTGTCTGGAGCACAGGCTGGCGTCAGCCCGGCAATGATGCCTGGTGCCCAGGAGGGCTCTGAACTGCCTGGTCCTACGGCCAGGCCACATCCAGCCCCAGGAGGTGGGGTGGGACAGGGCCTAGAGCAATTTGATTGCAGCCCATGGAGCTCCCTCAGGGGCCCGCCCCACAAAGCCCCACGGGGACAAGCTGGTGTCCCCTCCCCACACCTGCCCTGCGCCAACAGCTCCATGCAAGGCCCCGGGGCATGGGGGCGGGGGTGGGGCTGACTCACAAGAACATGTTTTCTCAGGCAGTGACCCGCGAATCCTATGCTGGCCCTGCCCAGAAATACCCGCTGGAGTCGCCCACAGGGCTCGCAGATGCAGGAAGCACCGGCGATGTTGGGGACATTGATTGCTTCTTAAGGTAACCTGCGATTTCTCTCTCTCAGAGAGGGCTGGGGTGGATTTGGGTGTCAGGTCTTGTTTTCCTTCCTGAGCGCTTGTCCAGGGCTGAGTGCCAAGCGCCCTGCTGACCTCTCTCGGTGGGTCTCTCCCTATTCAGCACCTGCCCTTAGAGATATTTTAAACACAACAGGCTCCCGTCGGAGAGCGTAGCGGCATCAAAAGCTAACTGATTCTTGGGGCCATGGATTGTGAAGACATCTGTGATGGACAAGTGTCCGAAGGAGCTGTTCTGACCAGCCGGTTCATTTCCACCTTTATTGTCTATTCCAGAGTTAATTTTATATCATTACCGAACATTTCGCAGTCACGCAGAACGAAAACCAATGTCCAGTTTCCCAGGGAACGGAGATTCCACGTTCTGCCCAGCTGTACCACAGCCCTGCATTTCCTCACTCACCCCTGCCATGCTGGAACACACCTTGCTGCGGAGTGTTCAAATAACCACGCAGCTCTCGGGTAGCCCTTTGCATCCCACAGTCTTAAAGCACTTTGCAAAAAAGGCCGGTAGCATTCTCCACTGTCCAGATGGGGAAACTGAGGCACCGAGCGGCAAGGTGACTCGCCCTCGGTCACACAGGGAGTTCCACTCTGCTGCCCTATTTGCTGGACCGCACTACCTCCCAGAATTGTGATGCGAAGTTACATAGGTATAAATGAGGGAAGAACTGAGCCCAGAATAAACAAGCTGATCAGCGTCGCGTCGGCTGTGAATAGATTCCCCTAAGAATAGCTCCCTCTCTCTCTCTCTCTCACACACACACACACACACACACACACACCACTGGCAATAGCTGGCGTAAATAGCTGTGCCTTCCACTGTGCCCCGCAGCTACGTGCCCTGGGGCTTGGTCAGACCAGCTGGGGCCTCTGCTGAGCACGCCCTGCTTCCCAGCCTTCAACGCTAGGCTGCTTGCCAGAGCGCTCCGCCCTTTCCCTCTGCCTCCCCCGATGCAGGCGCAGGGTGCAGAGGGAAGAAGGTACCCCTGAAGGAGCCAGGCCACCGACACCACAGAGCACCTGGGCGTGGAGTTGTGCAGCTGTCCACAAAGGCCCCGGGATCCTCCTCGACTGAAGCGGAATGACCGCGTGTGCGGGCACTGCGTTTCTCGCCACGGCCAGTGCGAGAACCGGTTCCGAGCCCATTTCCCCGAATCCCCCAACCCCAGCGGTCGCCGCGGCTCGGGGCTGCTGCTGTCACTGGTGCTTTGCCGTTGTGTCTACCACTGACGCGTGGAGGATCCTCTCCAAGCCCGATTCCCGCCCATGATCCCACCACTTCTAATTCCCCCCTTCCTGGGCCACTTCTGGCTGGAGGAGCTTTGGAAGGAGGCGGCTGGGGCTGGCTCTGGGTAGCGACTGGTTTCCAGTCCCAGCTGAGGCTGAGCTCAGGGAACGGGAATGCACAGGAATGTCTCAGAAGGAATTTCTCTTTCTTTTTCTGTGAGCTATTTCGGTGTCGCTGTGATTAGAGACAGCTGTTTCGCAGATGTGTCTGGTTAGTGGAACACTGGCTGGCTTTCCGGGCCTCTTTAAAGTGTGTGTGCATATTCCAGGGACATCATCACACACCAGCGCGTCCTGTCTGTCCCGTACACACACGCAGCCCCGGGCCAACTGGCCGATCCGGCACAGCACTGCTGCGGACGGAGTGCGGCTCACGCGTCACACAAGGGAGCACGGGCACCCCCGCCCGGCGTTTCTGACGCACCAGCCTCGCCCCTTCCTACCTTGCCACACTCTGTCCTCCTCAGCCAACAATTCCCCTTACCAGCACCCACAAGTAGCCTGGGCTCTCGATTGTGCTGGAGGGCAACGGCCCTGCTATGCTCTGTGCGAGGGCCTGCAGGCCCCAGGCAGTAAGCCTGGCACATCTCGTTAGCCACATGCTTCTAGCAGCAGCGAAATCACGCAGAATTCGAGCAGGCCAAAAATTCCTTGCCAGTGACATTCACTGTGGAGGTTGGCATGCTCTGTAATTAGTCGCAAATACGTTCTTGCATTATTCACCTGGCTCTGTTCATAATCCCACCCTCCTGTCTTCCGCACGCTCACACAGACGGGCACACAAGTCAGACCTCTCACTGGACCCTGCCCTCTTTCCCCACGCCATCCTTTTCCAGACTGCTGCCTGCATGCTTTGAAGGATACACTGTGTCTATGGCTCAAGGTTGGGCTCCAGGAGTCCTGAGATCTGCTTCCAGCTTCCTCATGGAGACTTGGTCATTTCACCTCTTTGTGCCTCAGTCTCCCCAGTTTGAACTGGGGATAAGAAGATGAAGCCACCGCAAAGGAATGTTTGTAAAGTGCTTTGCAAGCCCTGAATGACAGGTGCGATGGACCATCTGGTGACTGGCGCTGCATAGCCGCAGTAGATAGGTTGATGTGCTCATGCTATTATTAGAAGTATTATTAATTATTATTATTTCCCAGACTCAGGCCCCCTGCTGGGGCTGCAGTTTTCTTTCCCATGTATGGACTTAGCTTGCTGCTCGCCGTTCTCCGGGTAGCATAAATATAACTGATGCTGGGTGACATTTAAGAGCTTGCCTCTTGTGGGCAGAGGGCTGGCAGTGGCGGCCCAGCGGGGAGTGAGTGGTTTGGATCTGGACACAGCCAACCTTGGATGAACCTGTCACGACCTGGCAGAATGGAAGAGTTCAGAGGCTTTCCTCGTCATCCCCCCCCGACCTGACTGCGTCCCGGCATTAGGGGCGTGTCGCCACAACGGGCCGAAATCCGGAAGCAAGGCTGGGGCAGGCACAGGCCAGGAGCACAGACAATACAGGACCCTTGCCTGGGGATTTGGAGAGGCTGTGTCTGCCTCCCCCTCCATCCCCCCCATCTCTCTCTCTCTCTCTCTCTATCTGCTAATCCCCACAAATGCTAAGATATTTAAATGTGGTATTTTCAAATCTAATCAACGTTCCAAAGCTGCTCTGCCGCCACTCAAATTTAATTTGAGCCGTTCGCTGGCTTTGTGGTGCCTCTAATCAAAGAGAGGAGACAATTAGGTTAATGTCAGGGGTCACCTGCACAGCCTCCCGCTCCCTTCAGCAACAGGAGCCGGGAGCGCAGTGTAACAAAGGCAAGTTCCAAGGAGCCCCGCGGAGAGGGCTGGAGACCTGAAAGTCTGGCGTGTGAGGTACCGTCCCTTGGCCTGTTCACAAGAGCCGGCAGGGAGCCCTTCGAACAAGAGGGTATTGTAGGAGATCCCACGGCTGGGCCTGCCTCTGGCTATGCCAAGGCATGGCAGGAATAGGGCCTGTCCTACTCCAGGGCACAGGCATTGCACCCCGCTCTCAACAGCTTCTGTCCCTGGAAGGATGCGCTGGTGGGGGAGCTGGGGGCTCGTCAGTTTGGAGAGGGATGGGCTGAGTGGAAAGCAGGGAACTTGCCGCTCCCAGCAGGGAAAGAGCTTCACAGAGCAACTTCCAGCTGCGGAAACCTTCGCCGAGCTCTGACCGGCTCCGCCGGGGCTGCTTCTGCTTTGACTCAGCTGTGGACTGCTTTGACTCTGAGTGGGAGCTAGCTGCAGCAGCCAGCCAGCGTGTCTGATCGCTGGACCGTGGCCTCTGCAGCCTGGCTGAGTCAGCTCCCACGCCGGGAGTCCACACGTCGTGGCATAAGCGGTGAGGGGCTAGGGTTCAGCTTAGAGCAAAGGGCGGGTTAGAATAGGCACTGGGTAGGGCCTGCCCACACTAGGGCAACAGGTGCATTTCTAAATCATGGGGGCTAACAGTTTCAGCTGACATGTTTTAAACCCCACAGGGCAGGCAGGCAGGCTGAACTGTAACAGCTATCGGCTGCTTCCCGCACACGCTGGTGGGCATGGAGGCTTTCACTCCACTGGGCAGCACAAGTGCTGGGTTACACACTGCCTTGTCTAGTCTAGGCTTTGTCTGGCCTAGGAAAAGTGGGAGCTGAGTTAACATGAGCTAGCTAACACCTTATCCGTGTAGGAAACCTTTAGAGGTTAAACTGATAGCGGCATCCAGGCCAGTTATTCGTTATATAACGCCTGCGTGGAGACACGCACTCTGTGTCAGAATGCCAGGTTAGGGTTCACTTAACACCATCCCCCCGAAGCAACAGAAACTAACCCAAAAAAGAACACTCTTCTTCTGCGTAGACAAGGTCCTCGCTAACACATGCTAACTAGCATACTCTGAGGCTGTGTCTACACTAGAAAGAGTGATCACATTTACGTCAGGCTCAGTTCACTATATATAGTCACAGTCCAGGTTTCTACCCGATTATAAATCAACCTGTTCAAATTAAGCTAAAGGTGTTAGTCTGCATCGGCACTCAGAAAAGTGATTGAATTTAGGTCATATTCAGCTAGTTATTGTTAACAAAGCCCAGGATTAACCTGATCTATATTCTAGTTTAGACAAAGCCTTATGGTTAGGGTTAGAATTGGGTTCAAGGTTAGAGTTAAGGTTACAGTTGGGATTAAGGTTTGGTTAACAGTTAAGCTTAGAATCAGATTTAAGGTTAGGGTTAGAGTTGGGGTTAAGATCAGAGTTAGGGTTGGGTTAAGGTTAGCGTTAAGGTCAGAACTGAAGTTAGGGTTGGGTTAAATTAGAGTTAAGGTCAGAACTGAAGTTAGGGTTGAGTTAAGGTTAGCACTAGTTTTAAATTTTGGGTTATGAATGTACAAACCAGTCTGAGTAAAGTGGGATTTGAAACAAACCAGAAATTTTAAAAATCCTTATAAAGTTTAGTTAATTTCTCTTGTTTATGAGGGTCCATGCATCCCTGTCCTTGGTTTTTTGGGACAGGGCAAGACACAGAAATACCCATCAGGGAAGCTACTCTTGAGAAATTTCCCATCCAGCCAAAACCAAGGTGTATAAACCTCTCACAAGGTCAGGCTTCCTTCACAAGGAAGCCTGATCTTGTGAGACAACTCTCAGCCCATTCCTGATTCAAAGGAGATCTGTTCTTTGGCCACGATTGCAGCCTGAACTTTTAGATGCTCAACTCAACTGAACCTCTGAGCCTGCTGATCCCACTCAGCTCCAGCTAGCGTTAATCATGATTCCATAATTATTACATCACAGGTGTTTGGTAAGGGCTGACCCTGCTTCCTCCCCGGAAACGCCGAGAAGTACATGCGAGACTCAGTTGGACTGGCCGGCCAAGGAACCTTGGAGAGAACCTGCAAATCACAATTGAGAAAACCTGATTCCCAAACCTTGTCATTACTGAGGGCATCACACTGACCCATGGAGCCATATTATTTTCCTGTGCAGTGATTGGTGGCGAGGGCTGGCCCAAAACCAAGAATTCTGATTTGCAACATCATTGAAAGTTTTGACATGTGTTTTTGTTACGAAGTGGCACAACTCCACCCCCAGAGCTCTGCACATTTTTCATGCCAAGCTAAAGAGCAAGAGCCTGCAATAGCCAATAGCCTGGTGATCTCAAAGCCCTTTACAAGCATTCCTTAACCCTTCTAGCACCCTGACTGGTGAGTAAGTATAATACTGGCACCGTAACACCTCCTGACCTGCAAGTATCACAGGGCTGAGCAAAATATTCACCAGGAAAAGCAAACTTCTTAAACTGAGAGCTTTGTTTCATTTCAAAATTGAAAAAAAAAAAAGAAGTGATTTTGCAAAACTTGCCACATTTCGTTGACTCCGACCCATTGGAGTGAAGGTAGCCCCTTTTCACTCAGACATGACCAAGTGTACAAGTAAAAAAGTCAGCAATTTTTTTTTGAATTTCAAAATCTGAAATGTTATGTGGGCTAAGATCGAGGTTTACACTGCAACATAAGAGACGTACTAGTTTCTCATGTGCTGGCAATGTTATGTACTGGCTGGTTGTTTTGCAGGAGGAGCTTGAGGCTGCAGTCTGGCTCTAGGCTTGTGCTAGGTGCTGTACATCGGGGGATCTGGTCAGCTCTTCACAAGCTAAAGCACTGATCCCACAAACACCTACTCATGTGAGTAGCCCCACTGAAATCCATGGAACCACAGGCACGAATAGGGTTACAAACATGCAGAACTGCTGGTGGGTTTGGGGCCCAACGTGTTTCCAGCCTGAGTCACCAGCGCAGAGTTCTTGTCCCCATCTTTGTCTCTCCAACACCTGTGGCAGTGGGTGCAGCTATGCACGGAGACCCCGGGCTGGTATGGACAGAGGGACGTTGCTGAGCTGTCAAATGGCCTTGAACCAAATATTGACATTTTTTTTGGTGCAAAATCACCCCCTGCTATTTATTGCCCCAGGGAAGCTGAGACTTGCCCAGGGCCACCAAGTGATCAGGGGCAAAGCCAGGAACAGATCCCAAGAGTCCAGAACCCCTGTTCTTAACACCTGGCTAATCTGCCTAGCTGAAAACCAAGAGGGCTCCATCCGGACGTTTCCCTGCAGGGCATGAAAGCTAGAGAAGGGAACCCCCCGTCCTGCTTTGGGGGCCTGTACCATTTTCCAGATAGGGGCAAGGTCAGGAACCGCAGCATCGGCATGGAGCCCTGCAGGTGACAGTCCAACCTGGACTCACACTCTGCAGCTCGGTGCTCTCGCACTCCTGGGTCTCAGTGAGCCAGATCCCAGTGCAGCCAGGAGGAGCTGAGCAGCTGAGGAAGAGACCGAGGCAAAGGGGAAAAGTCTCTGGAGCTGCATTTTAAAGGGCAAGCGAGGCTGGGACTAAGAACCTGTTTCAGAACCAAATAGCTTCTAGCACCTACGCGCGGCCCCAAGGTGCTGAGCTCCATGCTGCCTTGGCGTTTGGAGACGCCTCTTCTCATCCCATCTCCCCATCTCGTAAACAGTTGTACATCACTTGTAAAAAAAAGCAGCTTGGCAGTTAACCCGTTCGGCGGCGGAATTAAGTGGCTTTCCAAGCCCCTGCAAGATGACTAGGAGATGGTAATTATTAAATAAGGAACGGGGAGCCAAGCAGCCTTGTGGTAGCGCCCGGCCATCAGGAGAGGCAGCTGCAGCACGTAGGAAGGGAAAGAAAGGCGGAAAAAAGGGAATAAACAATTTTTTTTAATAAATTTTTTTTAAAAAACAGGGAGATAAATTAATGTAGAATTAAAGTGAAAGGCAAAGAGGGGGAGGGGCTGAAAGCAAAAGCGAGAAGAACATTCAGGTACCAGGAGTAGGGAAAGGAAGATAAATACCAGAATTGGACCTCGGCTTCTTGTGCTACACAGAGGGGCACATTAGCGCATAATGGCCCCTTCCGGGAAAGCCGAGATCTGAAAACTCCTGGGCGTTAGGAGGGGTCTGGATCCAGCTTCCTGCTCCATGGCACGGCCGAAGGCACGTGCCTTTGCCTGGTGGCGGTGCAGAGACGGCACAGCTGGTCGATCGGTCTGCAAAGCAGTCCCCGGCTGTTCCAGGGCTGCCCACATTGAGCTAGCATCACTGGCAGGACACACTGTCCGTCGCTCACCCTGCTGGAGATTCCATCCAGACGGTGCTCAAGACTCTTCACAAATGTCAGCACAAAACGTTCTCCAACAAAGGTGTCACCTCAGGAGCTCGCCCCGGCTGGTCGACTTGCACGACCCCCTGATTTAAACGTTGGAGTCATCCAATCAGGGAGCAGCAGCAACAACATGTGACTTGCATGCCCATGAGTGACCCAAAGTCAAAGTGATGTGTTTCAGGACACGCGCGAGGCTGGACTCTGTTCCTGGGCACTGTTTTGGGGAATGATTAAGAATCCATGTCCATAGCCAAGCAATCAGGGTGGGGTTGTGAATGAGTCGCACACAGGACACAGGGCCACAACTGCTGGACAGTTAAGTCCCAACAGCTTCCCCCAGAAAATCTTTTTGGTAAAAAAAAATGGAGTTTTGTCAAAAAAAGGTTTTCTATGAATAAATTAATTTCCAACACCCCCTCCTACCCTCAGGTTTTGCTTAAAGCCAACCTCCCTTCCCAAAAGCTGGTGGGGGGAGAAGGGAAATTGGTTGCTAAAAAGCTGGAAAACATTGTTTTTCAAGAAACCGCCTGATTTCTTTCATTTTCTGAATTTTGTGTGAAAAATCATTTGGTGGGGGGTGGGGGGAAATGAAGCCATTTCCTGACCGGCTGTAGTTCACAGCGAACACTGTGAGTGGCTCTTAACCTCTTCTCTCAGACATTCAGACATTCCCTGGGTCCGCTGCTCATTTACAAACCTTAGAACAGGGAGATGTCAAACTTCTGCCTGCACCACCCGCTTATTCCTCCCAGACTGGAGAACCAGTGCCCCCAGTTTGGCTCCAGCCCGGCTGATGACTAGATCCCATGGCTGGAACCTTGCAAAGAAGAGTCGAATTTTGAGCCATTCTGAGCACAGCAATGCTGAATGATTTTCCCCCAGCCCTGCCCTGCCAACCCCAACTAGGTACACGGCCCTTGGGGAAGGAGCACGAATGCAACAATGAAAGGAATGTATTCTGTGCTGTGAATGTGGAATTATCAACTCAGAGCAGCAGCAAATAAATTAAAGATGTGGCAGAGTTTTATTGCCTTTGATGTACAGATGACGGCTTGTGAGTGTATGTGTGTGTTGGGTTTTTTCCACTGTCTGGGATGGGGGGAGCAGCTCCTATATCAAAGTCTCTTTTCTGTTGCTGGGTATGTAGAATCTTTCCCAGTCTGGGGCTTGGTGACATATGCTGCAGGTACTAGAGGGAGCTGTAGGACACCTGAGGACATCGGTCCTACAACATGCCTGTGGCTCCTACTTTGGATTTTCCCCTGAACTCGTAAATGTCCTTCCCATCTGACAGCGGACCTCGACTGACCACGTATACAGGCCAGTCTGTGACGATAACCCCGTCCCTTCGCATGGAGCCAGAGCTGTGCAGCAGGCTGGAGAGGGCCATCTGCCCTGCTCTGCTTTCAGGGGACCGAATTAAAGAGAATTGGGGTTTTGAGGCTGAGGGTTTGGGGCTGCTCTGGCCCCTGGTGTGGAAATACCTCCTCCTCCTCCCCCTTCCTCACTGCTGCCGATGGCTACTTCTCCCAGCTCACTCTCCGCTGCATGGCAGCCTTCAGGACTGCAGCGATGGCTCCACTCCTGTCTCTTTCTCTGCTGGCCGCTTCTTCTCTGCCCCCCCGGTGGAGCGCACAGGCTTCCCTTCTCCTCCCTCTGCTCCTTTCTGTCCCCACCCCCGTATCTGGCACCCTGACGCCCCTTGGCAAGCCCCTGAGTGACCCCAGCCACCCCAGGGCAGGTAGGTGAGATGCCTGCCGTGCGTCGTGCCATCCCTGGCAGGGTACGGTGGCTTTTCACTGTCAAACCTGGTGTTAAGGATGTTTCTGCACTGTGTGAATTAAATACACATGCTCTGCAATCTGTTCCGACGCTGGGGTGGTTGGCAGGGCTCCCTGGCCCAGGCTGCTCAGGGACTGGCGGGTTTGGAGAGCGCCTGGCTTCCCGTTCACAGACCACGCCTGACAAAGGGACCCACCCGGGACCCAGCCACCCACCCGCAGCTGCCTCTTGCACTGAGCAGGGCCCAGCAGGGAGTTCACCCCTCATGCGGCATGTGCACCCAACCCGCGCCCACCTGGCCAACTGCACCGCGGCGCCACAGCCGGGGGCTCAGGGTCCCTGTGGCACCCCTGCCCCAGCAATGTCCCTGGTGCTGGGAGCTGCAGCAGCAGGCTCTGAAAGGAGACTTCTGTCCAGTCACCTGGCTGCCTCTGAGCCCAGTGTGGGGAAAAGCTGCGTCTCTCCCTCTCCAGGGACAAATCCCCCAGGGAGGGGGAGCAGAGAGAAGGGGGGGTCCCCCAGGGAGGGGGAGCAGAGAGAAGGGGGGGTCCCCCAGGGAGGAGGTTTCACAACCAAACTTACTCTTTTTAAAAGCCGGTTAATGCCCCCTTGAACTGTGCTGGCCTAACAGCCCCCCTCTGCCCCCAGACACCCCCAGGGGCCTGTTTACTCCGTCCCCCAGCAAGCTGCATCCTTGAAGGCAGCGTTTATTGTTGTTTAAATCTCCTGATTTGGTGGCCCAGACTCAGGACGGGTGAGTGTCGGGGCCGGTGGGAGCCCTCCCGGCGCTCCTGCCCGCATGGATACACAGGCTGTTTTCAGCTTCCCACTGCAGTTCTGACCCTCTCTTCAGAGCCCCCATTTGCCTCCCCTGCTTGTCACCCCCGTCTCCTCGGCCAGGCCGTGGTGCTGTGGCCGGTGGCTGGGTGTGGGATTCAGGAGAGCTGAGTTCTTGTCCCACCTCTGACCCGGACAAGGCCCGACATTGTCTGTGCCTCATTTCCCCAGCTGTGAAACTGCCCCAATGCTAGTGACCTGCCCTGGGAAATGGCTCCAGGCAGCACGAGGAGCCTGGGTCGCAGCCGGGCAGAAGAGGTGCTGCAGAGGATAGTTTTGCTCCTGATTAGTCATCTGCTTTGATAATTGGCTCCTTACAAGACACCGAGGGCCACGCACGGTCTAAACAGGAGCTTCCGCCTGGCCAGGTCCATTGGCCCAAATGAGTTCTGACAGGAGCAATGGGCAATAGCTCTGGGACCATCTGTTCTGTGTTCGTACAGCGCCTAGCACAATGGTGCAAGCCCAGCACAAATACATCACCGTACATCATCACTCTTTAGTGTCTTTTTCCCCAACGGTGCCCTCGGGGGTTTGGTCTGGACACAGCATGACCAGCCAGGCAGTGGCCCCAACGGGGGGGCGGGGAGGGTGCTTCTAACCATTCTAACCAAATCAGGGTCACACCAGAAGGTAGGGCAGCCCTTGGGGGAGGGGAGGGGTGACATGACCCTGGGAGCAGGCTGCGGCTGGGGAGGAAACAGGTTAACCAAAAGCTCAGGGCAGAGCCGGGAGCTGGGAAGGCCCTTGACTGTTCCGGGGGGGCTGCATCGGGCGCAGTGTCGGGGGCCCGGAGGCTCGCGGAAGCTGTGGGTGCAGGGGAAGCAGGCTGCTGAATCTGTCAGGGTGGAACCGGCCTTTAAACGAGCAGAGGAAATGCCCTGTCTCGGACCGGCTGGGGGAAATGCCGGCCTTCCTTAGCTTCCCCGCCGAGCCCTCCCTGTGCTGGAGGGGGGAGGGCCCACAGGGCAGCAGCACAGAGATGGTCTCTGCCCAGCGAGACCCACGGAGGCTCCTTGGAGGCACTGATCTCTCTCGTCTCTTCCTCATCCCCCTTTCTCTCCGCGCCTCCCCCTGACACACTTCGCCTTCTCGTCCCTTTCTACACCCCCCGCCTCCCCAGTTTCCCGGCTGCGTGTGTCTTAATCAGCCCATCTGCCTCCCTCCCCGTTCACACGTGCAGCTAGCTCCCACCTGCTCCTCGCGCCCGGATGCTGGCGGAGGGAACAGCAGCAGGAAGCTGGGGTGTGTGTGTGTGTGTGTGTGTGTGGGGGGGGGTTAAGGACATGGTAGCAGCATCAGAGAGACAAAGCCGGAGAAACAAGTAACACAACAAAGAGTTGACAAAGCTTGCCCCGCCGTTTGCTTGCAAAGAGTTAACGCTCTGATCTGTTGCGTGAGTTCTGATGAGAAGCCGCTTGACACGCCGCGCTGGAATAATGAAACGTAATACACATTAATAGGGCCTCCCACTGTTTGATCGCTTCTGCTCCAGTGGCCCCATTGAAGATTTCACTTTTCTTTTAACAGTCAGAATAACAGAATGTGACATTAAGCCTTTTACATGCGGCAATTTATTTTAAAATATTGGGGCACTCAAAACAGGCTCCCGAATGTTAAATAAGCCAGGCAGAAGCTGGAAATCAGAGCCGCGCCGCAGCGAGCCGACGGGAGTCAGACGGAGCTGCCTGGCACGGGCAAAGGCAGCTCCTCTTTGATCCTTAATTGCTGTTTAGGCCACAAAGAACTAGTGGAGCTGGAGAGAAAAAAACTCTGCGAGGGCTGTAGGGCACCGGGTGTCCGGGCTGCTCAGAGGGGGAGAAAATCATCCACTTAAAATAACTTCAGGCGGAGAATGTTACCAAGAGGCCTTTAGCCACCCCCAGGCAACGGGCTTACCAATGGGGCTAACAGGCCAGGAGCTGAGCCAACCCCAGGAAGGCGCCTGTGTTGTCTGTACAATAATATCCTGTATTTCTGCTGCAACTTTAATCACAGAGAATCCCTGAATGCTTTGCCAGCTCCAGCCAGAAACGGCTGGCTTTGCTCTGAATGGCAGCCACCTCTGGGGTGGGAGGCGGCAGCAAATGAACCGTTCACAGCAACGCTGCTTAGCAACTGGGGACAGTGCAATGGGGTGTATGCCCCACACCAGCCCCGAGACAGCTGAATTAGGCCAGGTGGGCCCAATCAGCCAGGTAAGCTGCAAACAGGGGAGCGATTGAGGCTAGGATTGGAAGCAAGGTGGCCTGCGAGGGAACAGGTGGGGCTTCCATAAAGCCAAGAGGCTGACAACAGAGAAGGGCTGCAGAGTGAGGAGCGGCAGTCACTGTCCCTGCGGGAAGGAGGGGCAGGAATCGCTAAGACCTAGAGGGCCCTAGGAGAGAGGGGTCTGACTAGGAAGAGTAGAAGCAAGGCAGGACGTAGTCCAGGAGCGAAGGCAGCAAGGTTAGGGAAACGGCAGAGTTTGACTGTCTGGTAGAGGACCCGGGGCTGGAACCTGGAATAGAAGGGGGCCTGGGCTGCCCTGCCATCCATCGCAGAGTGGGCTTGCTAAGGGCAGTGGATACAAAGGCTGCTAAAGTCACTGTGGGAGTGATACAGGGCGTGAGAACGGCCTGACACGGCTTGTGGAGGGAGACCTGGAACCACCCCCCCCGGAAGGGGAAAGCGCTGAGTGACCTGGCCAGGGGGCTGAGTCCCGAAGAAGAAGTTGCAGCTCCCGCAGTGAGAGAGGACAGCAGAGTGAGGGAGCACAGCCACAGGAACAGGCGTCGGCCCGGCTGGGCTAGTCCCCAGAACGGCCAGGAGGAGGCACTGTCCAGCGGTGAGCAGAGCACAGCCAGCAAAGCTCAGGAGTGGCAGATCCCGGGCTGGTGTCAAAGGGCGAGTCCCATGGAGCTGCCTGAGGGCCAGCAGCGGGGGAGCTGGCCCAGCGTGCCCTCTGGGAACAGCTGGAGCAATGTGTGGCGGCTGGCAGGGCATTTCCCACCTCTGCTCTCGCTCGGGTTGTGTGTGCTCCGTATCCCAGCACGCTGGGATTCCTGGACTGCGTGAGGCGCCAGATCAAATTCTGTCCTCTTCTTCCTTTCTTCAAGAAAACCTTCGTACTGAAGGTATCAAAGAAACGCCTCTTGCTTACCCAGCCGCCCAGTGCCCTGGGCAAAGCTCCAGGAGGGGTATTTCCTCCTTGTGCGTCTCCGTGTGCGTCTCTGCCATTAGCAGCGGTGCGATTCTCAGACCCCTGCTGTCATCTTTGCCAAGGGGCAGGATGTGCCGGCTAAGCCCGAGGCTCAGTGTGCAGATCCTAGGTATTTCCATTCACCTCGTAGAGTCTCACAGCCCGTCACGGGCGCTATGGTCTGGTGAGTAACTCTCTCATTCGGCACACGTGCCAGTGTGGGAAATGTCTAATATCTACTTGACAGCTCTAATGGCTTGCAGGAGACATCCTGATCCAGCACGGAGGGCTGCTGAAATCCACCCTGCCATGAGGCAGGCCCTGGCGAGTCCCACTGCAGTGCGGGGTCTGCAGCAGACTCACTGCCACGATACTGGACACGGGCTAGCTGAGCCGCTGCAATGCCAGTGGTTCTGCAGGGCTGGGAAGTCGCTGAGCCAGGATAGAGGGTCTTCCCAGCCCATAAAGCCATGCAAAATCAGCCTTGGGTGCAGGGCATCGCCTCTAACTGTGCACAGTGCCACGACCCCTGTGCTTCAGCTCGGATCCCTTTGGGTGGTCGTGTCTCGTGTTTCTTTTCCAGAGGGCAGCGGTAATGGTCACTTGGTGAGTTGCATTTGGATTTTATTTCACACCCAACCCAGGACAGACTTTGATCTGGCGCCTCACGCAGTCCAGGAATCCCAGAGCGCTGGGATACGGAGCACACACAACCCGAGTGGAGTCATTGCCAGCCCTTGAGAACAGCAGGAAAACCGGCGGCCCGGCAGTGACACCTCTGGGTCAATCCCAGCAGCCTCCTTCCCTTCCCAACACACCCCTTCTGTGGGAGGCTGCTGCAGCCAGGAGCCCAGCCCCGGCAGAGGCCGTGGGGAGCATCGCTTGCTTCCCCAGGCAGACGGGATATTGTGCTCACACCCTGTGCAGCAGAGGGAAGGCCTCTCTGGGTCGCAGCTCTGCTTATCCTCGTCTTGTTAACGATGCCAGCCACACAGCCTCCTGCTGCCCGTGTCCTCCTGCCATCAGGCGGCTGATGTGGCCAGGGCTCTATTAAGGATCCGATTTGGCATTCCCGCTGCAGCGGCTGGAGCTCCCCATGGTGCCAACGAGAGGAGGGCAGGATCGAGCCCTAAGCCACGGGCCTTTCCCAGCGTTGCCAGCCCCAAGTGGTCAAACAGGCTGAGCCAGGCCCCCAACACTGGGGGATTTCAAAATAACGATGCAGTCTGGATTCTTTTAATTTTCCTTTTGGTTTCTGAACCTTTGGATCACACTGGGGCCATGCTTCCCAGCCAGGAGGGCTAGAAACATGAAAGAAACGTGAGACCAGAAACGTTCTCATCCAACCACGTGTCTCCAGGAGCTGGGGCTTTAAAAAGCACCAGATATTCCGAGGCTCACATCACCACTTCCCCTTCCCTCCCGCAGGCCCGTGCCAATGGCTTTGTCAGCATCGCTTCAGGCCCGGGGGCAGGGACGGGGCTGGGAGCCCACACGCCTTTTCCAACCTGCGAAATGGACTCCAGGAGCCTGCGTCTCAGCGTAACGCCCTTCGGGGGGCACCATGCCAGAGTCGGGGGGGCTCCCAGCAAAGTACACAAAGAGCCGGCATCCCCAGTCACCAGTTGTTGTATTGAATTGGCCTGAATGAGATCTAACAGGTGGGGGCAGAGATCCTGACCAGGGCGACTGCATCTGTCCTGAGCTGGTGATGCCAAGAGCCAGGAAGAAGGAGACGCAGGAGCTGTCAGCCTTCACGAGAGAGGTCAGGATCTCAGGCAACTGGTCAAAGACACAAATCTATCGGGTTTCAAGTGTCCTGAGTCAGTTGTTCTCAATCCGCTGCCCAGGGTCTGCTAGCACTTGCAGGCATCGGCTGCACATTCTCCCGCCGTAGACTGTGCCTTGATATTCTGGTCCACGCTCCTCTGCCGTCACCTTGCAACATTCTGCCAAGAGGACTGCACGCTCCGATTTGCATGTCGGCAGTGATGTGCATTGCTAATCCGGGATGGCAGAGCCTGGGGTGGGAGGGGCAATGCCATCTCCTCGGCAGTTCGGGATGGGCCGAAACCCGAAAACTCTTCAACGTCAGGGCTTCGGAGCTGTGGCTCGAACTGGGACATTTCTGGGTTCCCGCCCCATGCAGGTGAATCTGCGACCCAGGAAGAGAGGGACGGACAGACAGATTCCATCCTGGCAGCGTGCACAGACCCCATTTGTGCCAGCCGAGCCTGCGGGAGGCATCTCCACGCTGCTAAACCGCTCCAACTGCTCTTTAAGGTGCAAAGCCAACGGATGTGGCCTTCATTCCCCAGCTGACGTCACAATCCCTGCGGGAGGCAGCGGGGCGCCAGCCTGGTACCTCCGGGCAGGAGGACCGTTAGGGTTTATGCTGAGAGTCTTGAAGGGTGCAGTGGAAATCAGGGGGCCTTGTTTGGGAGTGGGAATCCCCGAGTCCTGGTGCTTGTGATAACAGGGAGCTGCGTGTTGTGTTGGCCTCCCAGAACCGCCCCCCAGTGTCAGTCAGACCCCGAACCGAGCAGGCTGCACGTGACTGAGAGCAGAAACCTGGTCTCCTGGGACGTGTGCAGTGAGGGAGGCAGAGGGGACAGCGCGTGGGAATGGTCTGAGCCGGAACAGGTCAGATGGCGTCCCAAGGAGCGAGCGAGGGAGAGTCAGGGGCACTTCAGCCCCGCTGCACCGGCTCTGGGCAGCCTGGATGTTGCGAGTACAACTCATCGCCGGGGAAATGGCCGGGAGGGAGCAGATGGCTTGCCAGAGAGGGCGTGGTGGAGGGGCTGCTGAAAGTCCCTGCCTGCCCCGTCCTGTCCCAGAACTGACATGGGAGAAGCGGCCCCAGTGCCGGGGAAGGACCTGGAATCCAGCCCCTCCGCTTTCCAGGAAGCAGCAGAGAGGAACGCCCCAGGCCTTAGCACCTGCTGCACGGGTTGGCTGGGCGGCAGGCTCAGCACAGGGGGTCTGGAAGGGCCGCCTCTCGCAGCCTTACTTGGGCCAGCGTGGCAGGGGAGATGCTGAGGTTGACGGGAGCTTTCCCTTCCAGAAAATGTCCGGGCGTGGCCCTCGGTGCTCAGCCTTTCCCTCCGGCTCCTCCTCCTGTGCTCAGGCAGGAGGGAGAGGCTGAGACCTGGGGCTGCAGGGGGGCCCCAGCCCTGTCGCTTGCCGCTGCAATAGCTCGTGGTGGCTCACGGATTCTGCCCTTGCTGCTTTGACACCGAGACCCGCTCTCCCTTGCCCACACGTTGGCTGCCATGCTCCAGCCCTGGTGTTCTCCAGACTAAGCAGCCCTGTCAAGAGAGGATCCAGCCTCCTGCAAAGAGGGGATCTGAGCTGCTGAAGGCAGGAGCCAGCCAAGGGCTGGTCCGGCAAAGCGTTGCTATCCCACATATCCTTGCTCCTGTGTGTGGTGCCGCCCTTGTCCGGGGCCGTGGTGGATGTGCTGCAGGTGGTGGGATTGGGCCCTGGGTTCGCCATTCGCTATCCGTCAGTCATTGGTCAATTTTCTTCCTGGCTAAAAAGTTCCAGCCATCCAACCAGGGAGCAGCACCAGCTGCATGTGAGCAGTCACACCTCATGAACCCTGAGCAGAACAGACTCATGGTGGACAATGGAGGGCTGGCCTCCCTATGCCGTGTGCCTGGCTCTGCCTGCCACGCGGGAGAGGTGACACACAAGGCAGGAGATGAGTTACAGTGAACAGTGGGCAGGAGGGTGGGGGTTTGACCCCAGCTCTTACGCGTCTCCTGGACTCGAGGGCTTACCCTGCAGTCTGCCATGAGAATTCCCAGAATGCAGGGAAGCCAGAAGCGCTTCAAGGAACCCTGGGATACAAACCCACAGTGCACGGTGCTTAAACTGATGCAACACAGTGCTGTGCGGACACCAGGCTTGCAATGTGGAGTTGCTTAGACTGGTTTAGCTGGTTTAGGTGAGCTAAACCAACCTGAACCCGGGGTGAACGCGTGGCAGAGTGTCCACACTCAGAGTTGCAGTTTAGCTACATCAGTTGAACATCACAGCTTTAGGGCTTGTCTACACACAAGGTTGCACTGCTTTTACTTGAGAGGTTTTATTATAAATCAGTTTAGTTAAACCGGTGCCAAAGGCTGTGGGGACATTCTCATTTCAAGTATTTCCGTTTATCTGGACAGTTGGGAACTGGTTACGGTGAACCAAATAAACCATTCACACACTAAATCAGTGTCCACCCAGGGATTTGCACCTGTTAACTAAACCGATTTGATTAAACCCAGGCAAGTTTGTGTGTAGACAAGGCCTTTGATGGTATTAATACCGTAGCCAGGAGGGATTTGAGCTGGCCACTCCATTCACTGGCAGAGCCATCTTAGGAGGGGAAAGAGCAAATTTAAATACATACACAGCTCTCTGGTGCCCCACATTGAGGAGGGCAGGTATAAAATTTCTTAATGAAGCCAGTTAAATCAACCCTCCTCCTGCGGTAGGTGAAATGTGCTGCATTAATTCACCACTTTGCAGATGCTGTCAGTAATGTGCTGCTATCGCCAGTAATAAATTGGGAGCAGAGATCAGCTTTCTGCATCAGAATTGGTATTCAGTCCCGGGGAACATGCCTTCTCCCTTGGATTTTAGCAGCTCACGTCAGATTGCTTCTCTTCCCTCACGCCACTCTCTTATTTCAGAGCACGCAACCTTGCCGCGAGTCCCTAGGTCTTATTTAGCCAGACCCACAAGGCGCTGCTGGGCCTGAGCGTTAAAGCACACACTGCAGAGGGGGAGAGGAGCAAGTCAGGGCATGGGTCTGACACCTGGCCTGCGTCGGAGGACCCCTCCGGCTGGTTCACAAAGTTCAGCAGGAGGAATTCGTGGCAGATTGAAACCTGGTGCTATTCATTTGCTAGCTGGCTGCCAGACCCGAGCAGCAAAACTTTAGGGAAACATACCATACACCATCCGGGCTGAAACCTTACAGCAACACTAGATCCTGCTACTGCCACCCGTACGCTTCTGATCATTAGCTAGGATCCCCCCTAGGGGGTAATATTGCACAATAGACCAGGTGCATTCTAGCTATTCTCCATCCTCTGAAGACTCCAGTGCTGGCCAGAGAGGATACTGAACTAGATGCAAGAAACAGTGGTTCATTTTGGTTAGCAGAGTTTATTCATATTGCCAAATGTGATGTCTCTTACACCATCCAGGACTGCCGGGCTGGATTTCACAGCCTATGGAAATGTGTGAAGTGTCTTAAAGTGGCTGTCAGTGATGCTGTGTCACTAATAATAATAGGTGTACTTGTGTCACACGTTTCCTCTGAACATCCCAAAGTGCTGTCCAAAGGCAGGGAGAGTGACAAATCTACAGTCACTTGGGAACCCAGGAAATGTACGAGATCCCGTTTGAACAAGCCCTGTGTGAGAAGAGCAAACTGAGCTGGTCTGGAGTTAGGAGGAACTGGAATCGGACCAGCCAGCTCTGACACTTGGGGAGGATGCTAACATCTCTGTGAACAGCAAAGCTAGGGAGCTCTGTGGGGCACGTTGGTGGCGCTCTCCCAGCATTATGGGAGTGTGTGGCATTACCCATCTGGAGGCCAGACACGCAGCCCAGCTGAATGAGCCAATTAGCAGCATCCTCCATCAGTGGTGGTGGTTGCTCGGCTTGTCTCGGGGCATGCAGCCACAGCTGAGGCTCGGACCAGGACAGTGGACTCTGATGTTCCAGGCAGCAGCTAAACAAGGAGGCTCATCATCCAGGTTAAGCTTGTGTTGGCTGGGAGCTGCTGACAGCAGACACCCATCACAGTGTGCGTGTGCTGGGGAAGGGAACGGGCCCCCTGCAGTCAGCCCAGCACATCTTTGCCTCTCGTGTTTTCTGCTGACGGTGCTGAGCGTGTTTAGGTGGTGGAGATTCATATCTTTGCCCAAGCAACTTCCCCTGCTGCCTGTCGATGAGTAATCCCAGGAATCTTGGTGCAGTGTCTGATCTCCTCTTCCCACCCAGCCACCCACCCCTGTGTGCTGGGACGGTTTGTTCACAGTGAGTTAGTCAAATGGGTGTAGTCATCAGCTTATGCTTTAAAGTGCCTCCTTCCAGCTGTCTGCGCACTCACTTGGCGGCCCTCAGACACGGGTGGCCAGGGGCAGAGGGTTCTGCTCAGGGTTTGCCGGCCCTAGACTGGTTTAAATGCTCCTGCTGTGAAGTCAGCAGCTGCTATTTGTGATCCTTCTGGCACCAAAGTAAAATCACCTGATCCTGTGATGGGAACCTGAACCCACTTAGCCAGCTGGGCCCCAGGAGCCATCTGAGGGCAGAGCTCAGTGCCCACGGATGGAATCTGCAAGGGGGTGGGCGCTGTCTCTCTCACTCCGGAGCAGGAAGCCAGGCTGGGAACGTTCCTGGCAGATGCTGTAGCAAAGCGGAGACAGGGACGGAGCAGCTTCAGGGGTAACACTGTTTCCCTCATTCCAGTAAAGTTCTTTGTTCAGCTGGAAAAGAGAGTGACTCTCCCTGTGGCCCTTTGCCATTGTCCTGTGTGTGTGTGTGGGGGGGGGGGTTCAGAGATCACACCAGGGCACAGCCCTCCAGACCCTCGGGCACGGTGGGGGAGCAGAGCATGCGCCCCTCATTAGCCAATACATAAAACCTGAACCGCATCAGTTTATGCTATTAGTAGCACCTACAGATCTCAGCGTGCTAGATGCTGTATACGGCTAGTCCCTGCCCCCAAAATCTCACAGTCTAAACAGACACAGAAGCACTGAGATAAGTGACTTGCCCATGTCAACACTGCAGGTCAGTGGCAGGGTTACATCTCAGGCCTGCTATTTCTTAGTCTGGTGCCCTACCCACTGGGTCACACTGTCTTCAGCAATGCCCACCGGGCTGTGGGGTTACCTGTTTCTGCTCCAGCCGCACTAATCTCTCAGGAAAGCGGAAACATTCAAAATAAAAACCGCAGCAGCCCCTGTAACCTGTGAATGTCCTGAGACCGGATGAGATTTCCATCCAACCATTTCAATCCACTGACACCCAAAGGAGTGGAACCAGCCCGGTAAAGAGAGAGATGCAGCAATGGGATAACCCTAACCCAACTGTGGCCATCATGGCCTCTTCTGCTGCATGGGGTCTGGCTGGAACCTCCCTGCTCTGTTTCCTCTGCCCCTCGCATCTAGTTGCCATCTAGTGACTAGGCAGGACTTGCCTGCTGTTGTTCCGCCCTCCCGGGGACCTCGCAGCAGGGCTCAGTGCAGGGACTCACCGGTGAGTGACCCTGGATGATTCTCTCCCTGCCTTTGTCCGTCACTTTCCAACGCTTGGCGTGGCAGTGGGGCAAATGGAGGCACCAAGATCTGCGGGAGACCCCCCCCCCTTGCGGTTGTGACTTTGTAGCTATGGATTTGCAGCCTTTTTGCATCCTCGCTCAGCATGGAATACGATCTACGCTGGTGAATTTGCCAAGAAAGCCCTCTCCGCAGTTTACAGGGACAGAAGGGGGACTTTTATGTGCAATCTGCACAGCTCTCCAGAAAGCACTTACATTTATGATGTTCATGAAATTTATAGCCAGTTGGCACGGCTGCTGCCTCCTTTCCACCAGCCCCCATGGCAGCGTATAATAAGCAAGCCACACATTCAAAAGGCATAAAAGGCATTTCTGCAAGTTAGTCTCCTGCCCAGTCTTATAAACTCTAACAAGTCTATAACAAGCAGGCAAGAGAAATCCTTTTCAGCAATGGCCTTTTCACAAAGCCCACACCTTCCTTCTAATTAAGGTTAAATAGCTCCATGTTTTCTGGCCAATTTCATTCTTTTCCCTTATTCCCCTCTTAACAAGGCAGCCTTTAAAAAGGCACCACTAATTGGTGTCTGCTTCTCACATACCATGCATGCTTTGATAGTCAGTTAGAATGCCTTCCCCCATCGATCAAACTTGTACTGAAAGGCGGCTAATGTGTTCCGTGTGTCTGCCACAGGACACAGCCGAGTGGAGGGTCCCCGGCTTCAGTCGCTCTTTGCTCCCACATGCCCCCTGCGCACCTCCCAGCAAGCAGGGGTGCAACCCCCTCCCAGCCTCCCTGGGAATGGGCAGCGAGGCGGGCCCCAGCCGTGAGAGCCGCGCCGTAAAGAAAGACTGCCGACGTGTGTGGCACTGTGGAAATGGCTGGGGAGTGGTTAAATGGAGGATCTAAAACCGAGAGCGAGCGAGAGATTGTCATGCTGATGAACCTGGACGCAGGCCAGTGAATCCCAGTCACCCCATCCTTTCTTCTGGTTATTAATTGAAGCGCTGGTGGGGAGCGGGTGGGGGAAACATCACCATTAAAGGCAGAGTGCCCGCATTCCCCCGCCCCCATAAAGAAATGTATGGGAGGGAGAATCTCACCTGTAGTGTCCCGTCCCCCCATCTCCTCCACCCCCCAGGCTGGCATTTGGCCGACACAGACTGCATCTGTAAGTGTTGGAATCTGCAGCTCCTCGGCTCTTCCCCAGCCAGCAGGTCACGCTGTCATGGTGCCCTTGAGGACAGACCGCAGGTTGTTCCAGGAGATTATCGTCATTAGCGAGCACGGCTAGGCCACTGCTAGCCAAATGCTCTCCTGAGCTGCCTCGCTCCCTTAAACCTCGGCTCTGCTGCAGCTGATCTGGCCCTGCTTTCCCACTCGCCCTCTCAGCTGTTCCCAGACAAAGGCTGTGCCATGAAATCACCTCTCTGGGCCATTTGCTGTTGATTCCTGCTGGCTTTGCGCCTGTCGGCATGGCCCAGTTTTAGTCGCTGTCTCGCCTCTGATTATAAGGTTGCGGATTCCAGTCATACCCTGGGGCTGCGGCTTGGAGCCAGCAGGGACCCACGGGTGTGCTGTTAAAGGGGCTGCAGACATGTGGGGGCATGGACACGTCAAAGCCTGAAGGCCACTGGTCAGAGAGCTGGGCGTGGTTTCGCTCTGCTAGCGGAGGGCCCTACGCCGGGGCACACCTGAGCTCTCACTGCTCCGCTCGTGCTGTCCGTGCATGGACGTGGGAAGGAGCGAAAGCCCCAGGCAGAAGTTGGAGCAGATTCTGAGCTGCTCTGTGGGACATCCGCCAGCTCGGAATAGCTGAGCCTCCACCAATCCCCCACGCCAGTGCCTGGGGCGGGGGGCAGAGCCCTTGTGCGCCAGCTCCCCTATACTGGTGTATCCTCCAGGAGCCACCTGCAGCCCCCTTTACACCGCAGGAGCCAAGAAGGGCAGAGAGATGGGCCTGGCCATGGAGTCTTGCTCAGATCCCACCACCCAGAGGGGTCTGTGTGATTTGAAGAGTGCACACTAAGGTGTGCAACAGGCAGAAACAATCGAAGAACCGGCCAGAATCGTTCAGAGAAACAGTCGAGAAGTGGGCACTATAAAGACCAAACAGTGAGAAGTGTGGATTTTACAACCAGCTACTGCTGAAAAGTGATTCCTTGCCAGACAGAAAGCTAGCAAACAAAGCATCTTAAAATCTGGTCCTGTATCTGGTGGGGTAGGTACTACGAGACAGTATCACCCTCCTCGCAGCCCGACATTACAGTGTCTTGATGTAATTTCAGGAACGTGGAGATGTGGCTACCTGCTACTTAGCTTACGGCCGCTGTCTCTGCTAATGCGGCTGCTACTGCTTAGTCAAAAGAACAAGGCCTCTGACCTTACACACCCGCCACCCAGCACCGTGCAGAGGGAAGGCGGGAGGTCAAGACCCTGTCTTCCGCCTGCCCCCTCCTGAGCGGCTGCCTCTCCAGCGACACTAACAGGGAGCAGCCCCTGCATGAGGCGCAAGGAGAACAGATGCTTGTTCCTTCCCGCTCGGCTGTGCATCTGCCCAGGAACCAGCCCCAATGGGGCCTAAAGAGAACAGCAGAGAAGCCCCCTGGCCAGGCCAGCTGGAGCCGTCTCTGGTGCAGCTCCAAGCACAGAGCTGGAGCTTCTCTGATGCCAAATGACGATGCAGCTTTGGGAGAGTCTCTCTTAGCAGTCAGACTCCCCTGTCCTGATGCTCCTCCATCTTCCCACACTCAGGATTTTCTGTTTTTTCAGTAAAATAAAAGGTGGGGGGGGTTGAAAATTTAGCTCTTTTGTAACCAAAACCTTTTAGAAAGGGAGAAAAACAAGGCTACTTTCCAGTAACTGCTGTTCTTCGAGATGTGCTGCTCATGTCCAGTCCATATAGGTGTGTGCACGCCTCCGTTTCATCTCTCGTCCAGCGAATGCCATCTCCTCTCCTCCTCTGAACTGTGCGGTTTGGAAAAAAACACGGGGAGAAAAATACTTTGGTTACAATGAAACTGGGGAACCACCTTGGGCAGGAAGGCTGGATGCAGCCTCAATTGCACCTTATCCTTATAGAATACAGTATAAGGGGGCTCCGAGGTCAAGGCCCTAATCTCGGAGACCCTCCTGGCTGAGGTAATGGCCACCAGGAAGGCTACCTTCCATGGCAGCATGAGCAGGGGGCATGAAGCCATGGGTTCAAAGGGGGGCTTGAGTCTCGAGAGGACCAGGTTGAGATCCCAGGGAGGCACCGGGTCACGGACCTGCGGATAAAGCCTCTCCACCCCCTTGAGGAACCTGACCGACATGGGGTGGGAGAACAGGGATCTCCCCTCTAGCGGCTGATGGAAGGCTGAAATGATGCCAAGTGAACCTTCATCGAGGCCAGCGCCAGACCCTGGAGCTTTAGCTGGAGCAGGTGCTCCAGGATCGCCTGCAGAGGCGAGAGGCTGGGCAGAACGCCCCGGGACTTCGCCCAAGAGGTAAACCGCCTCCACTTAGCCCGATACACGACCTGTGTGGAAGGTTTCCTGCTGCCCAGCAGGACTTGTTGGACCTGCACCGAGCAGGCTCTCTCTCCCTCCGTCAGTCAGAGCCTCCAGGCCGTGAGGTGCAGGGAGTCCAGGTCCGGGTGCAACAGACGACCCTGGTCCTGGGATAGAAGGTCATGCCGCCTCGGGAGCTCCAGGGGCGGGCGATCGAGAGGCCCAGCAGCATGCTGAACCAGTGCTGTCTCGACCAGGCGGAGCGATGAATATAACATCCGCTCTGTTCCTCTTTATTTTCAGCAGGACCTTGGGCAGGAGCGGAATGGGCGGGAACGTGTACATGTGGGTCCTCGTCCAGTCGATGAGGAATGTGTCGGAAATCAACCTGGTCTCGCGACCCTGGAGCAAACAGAACCTCGGGCACTTGGCGTTCCAGGCCGACGCGAATAGGTCCGGTTGGGGAACACCCCACTTCTGGAAAATCATAGCCACCACCTCCGGGTGCAACGACCAGTCGCGGTGGGGTAGAAACGACCTGCTGAGGCGATCCGCCTCGTCGTTCCTCACTCCCGGGAGGTGAGAGGCAGTCAGGTGGAAGTCGTGCCTCACAGCAAAGTCCCACAGATGGATGGCTTCCTTGCAGAGGGCTGAGGAGCACGCCCCTCCCTGCCTGTTTATGTAGAACATGGCTGCCCTGTTGTCCGTCAGCACCTGCACCACTCTGCCTGTCTGGAATCGGAGGAACACCCTGCATGCTAAGCGAATAGCCCTCAGCTCCTTCACGCTGATGTGCAGGTGCCTCTCCACCCCCGCTCAGAGCCCCTGGATGCCTAGGTTGGCGCTGATGTGGGCTCCCCATCCTACGTCCGGAGAGTCGGAAATTTGGGTGACTGACAAGACCAGCACCCTGAACAGAACGCCCTTCATCACTGCCCTGGGAGTCCGCCATCAGTTTAGGGAGGCTAAGACGGGTGCGGGAACTGTGAACACCTGGTCCAATGGATGTCTGCTCGGCACATATACTGAGGCCAACCATGCCTGAAGTGGCCTGAGTCTCAGGCGAGCTAGTCTCACTACGTACGTGCAGGCCGCCATGTGGCCTAACAGCTGTAGGCAGCGCCTGGCTGTTGTCATGGGTCAAGCACCTGGGAGATGATGGAGACCATCGCCTCGAAACGTGGCTGAGGCAGGAAGGCTCTGGCCTGGGAAGCGTTCAGGATGGCCCCAATGAATTCTATGCGTTGCACTGGGGTTAGTGTGGACTTCTGCTTGTTTACGTGTAGCCTCAACCTGCGGCACAGAGAGCAAGTAAGGGTCACATTCTCCTGCACTTGGGACCTGGACCTGCCCCGATCAGCCAGTCGTCCAGGTAAGGGAAGATTTGCACACCCTTTCATCTCAGGTGGGCAGCCACTACCGCCATGCATTTAGTGAACACCCTGGGAGCTGAAGATAAGCCACAGGGCAGGGCTGTAAATTGGTAGTGGGAGCCAGCCAGCGTGAAATGGAGGAAGCGCCTGTGGCTGGGGAGGATAGACACATGGAAGTATGCGTCCTCAAGATCGAGGGCGGCGTACCAGTCTCCTGGATCCAAGGAAGGGCTTATGGAGGCTAGGGAGACCATGCGAAACCTGAGTCGTTTGACATATTTGTTTAGACGATGCAGGTCTAATATGGGTCTCAGCCCCCCCCTTTGCCTTGGGGATGAGGAAGTACCTCGAATAGAACCCCTGCCCCCTTCTGCCTTGAGGGACCATAACCACCGCTCCCAGGTCGAGGAGGGCGTCCACCTCCTGCAAGAGGAGTTGCTCGTCAGAGGGGTCCCTGAAGAGGCTGTGGGAGGAGATTGTTGGGGGGGTAGATGTAAACTGTAGGCATAGCCCCCGAGACTATCCCAAGGACCCAACGGTCCGAAGTGATCTTTGCCCATTCAGGATAGAAGGGCCTTGACCTGTTTAGGAAGGGGCGGGGCGGATTCAGGAGAGCAGTCGGGGCGCCACCCTCGGGCGCACCATGAAAACTGTCTCCTCCGGTTAGCCGACACCCTGGGGGGCCCCTGCTGGGGGGCTGAGGATGAGCTGGGGGGCTGATTTCTCCTTCTAAACCCCCTATTTCTATCCCTATGCCTATAGGGTTGGAAAGGCCTGGGCTGAGCCTTGGTTGCTGCTGCGCCTGGGGCCATGACTGACGCCTGGAAGCCTGGGGCGTGTGCAGGCCCAGGAGCGAAGTGTGGCCCTGGAGTCCTTCAGACCGTGCAGCTTCGCATCGATCTGGTTGGAGAATAGGGCCGATCTATCGAAGGGGAGGTCCTGGATCGATTGCTGCACCTCCTGGGACAGGCCTGAGGATTGCAGCCACGAGCACCTTTGCATACAGATGGCGGAGGCTATGACCCTAGCTGCCGAGTCAGCAGCGTCACAGGACGTCTGAAGCGCTGCCCTAGCCACCGTGGTTCCCTCCTCCACAATAGTATTGAAGTCTGTGGCCTGTGGCCTGGTCCTGGGGCAGGGCCTCAGCGAACCGCCTGAGGGAGTCCCACAGGTTGAAGTTAGATCTGCCCAGGAGGGCCTGACGGTTGGCACTCCTGAACTGCAGGCTGCCGTGGAATACACCTGTCTCCCAAACAAATCCAGCTTCTTGTTGTCCTTGTTCTTGGGCGTGGACCCTGGCTGGCCTTGCCTGTCTCGCTGGTTAGCAGCGTCTACTACCAGGGTTCCCGGGGCGGGTGAGTGAACAGACACTCAATCCCCTCGCCCGGGATGTAATATTTCTTCTCGGCCACCTTTGACGTAGGGGCAACCGAGGACGGGGTTTGCCACAGGCCTTCACAGTCTTAAGGACCCTTTCGTGGACAGGGAGAGCCACTGGCGCTGGGGCAGCTGCCGCCAGCACATTGAAGAGGCTATCTACTGCCCCTTTTAGCTCCTCCATCTCCAGCCCCAGGTTGGAGGCCACCCTCTTGAGCAGCTCCTGGTGCGCCCTGAAATCCTCCAGTGGCGCAGAGCGATCCCGGGAGACTGCCTGGTCCGGGCAGGAGGAAGAGGACTGCCGAGGTGCAGCCTGCGGGTGTACCCCCTCCTGACGAAGGGTTGCACCCGCTGAGGTTCCCTCCAGGGGTCTGACTCCTCGTCCGAGGAGTGGTGCTGATGGGCCATTCCTGTGCTGGGGGCACGGACTGCACCCCCGAAGATTTAATGGACTGGGGCCCTGGCCCCACCTGGATACCCCATGGGGTCCAATAAGGCCATTGTTGCAGCCATTGTCCCTGGACCCAACCCGGGGCTGACTGCGCCACAGGCTCTGACGCTTTGTGGGGGCGTCAGCTCGCCTGACAACTGTCCTCCCCTGGGAGGCCCCGAAGCACTGTCAGAGTCAGACCTGGACCGGCGGTGCCGTGTTCGTCCTCGGCCCTGGGCGCCTTTCCGTTCTGCGGACTGCCCTCTCGACGTCTCCGACCTGGAGGACGACAAGAACTGCCTCCGTTGCTGCGAGTGGTGCCGACAAACGGGGGCGCGCGCCGAAGAGCTAGAGGTACCGGAGCGTCAACTCGGTACCGATGATTTCCGCTGTCTCCTGCCCTGCGGCTCTGCAGACACCTTCGCTGACCGAGGTCGGCACCACCCCGAACTCCTCGGTATCGAATCGGACTCCAGTGACCAGGTTCCGCACCATGAACTCTGCGGTGCCGGGTTTTCCTCCTCCGACGACCAGGTTTTGCACCGCCTCGCTGTGGGCGAACTCCTCGGTGCCGGGGAACTGGGACAGGAGCTGCCCAAGCGCTGCCTGGCAAACCTTGACCGGTGCTGCCTCCTGCCGTGCGCTGCCTCCAGAGCCGGGGAGCGACATTGGCACCGAAAGGGAGACTCCGCGCCCTGTGCCGGGGAAGGCCGGCTCGACGTCGCTGACCTGGAACGACTGCTGGGGGAGCATCTCTGCTCTACCCCCGGTGGCCATCCGGCGGGAGATCTTCCTCCCCGTACCAGGAATCTCCACCATCCTTCAGGGGACCAAACGCGGGTTTCCCCCAGGACACCGGCCCCTTCTCCCTTGGCGGAGGGGGGTGGAGGTGGCGTAGGCAAGGCCAACAAGGCTCTTGCCGCCTGAAAAGCCTCCTGTGTCGCCGGCGTCAGTAGGGCACTCTCCCACTCCCAGGAGTCAGGGGAGGCTCCCTGACCGGAGATACAGGCACCGGAGAAGTCTCGATGGGCCGGGTCTGGTGCATCTCCACATTCGACCCTGCCTGTACCGACGGTGCAGGGGACTGTCCGCACTCCACATGCTGCTTCTTTCTCCTCGGTGCTGGCGATGTTGCGCGGTGCCGAGTGGAGGGCAGTGCCGGCGGTGCACTCTGTACCAAAGTCACACTCGGTACCGAGGCGGAGCGGGCCGGCTCGGACGCTGAGCGGAGCGCTGCCTCCATCAGCAGGGCTTTCAGCCGGATTTCTCGGTCCTTTTGACTCCTCGGTTTGAGAGCCCTGCAGATCTGGCACTTGTCCTTTCTGTGCGCTTCCCCCAGCACTTAAGGCAGCGGTCGTGGGGTCACTGAGCGGGAAGGACTTCCCGCAGGAGGCACACGGCTTGAAGCCCAGAGACTGGGGCATGGTCCGGCCGCTCTAAGTCCCTGCAGGGACTTGCCTTATCTCTAACTAGTCTTTTTAACAACACTTAGCAACTACTTAACTAACTAAAACTAAACTTAGAATACGAGCAAGGCTAGTTCCAGCAACCATCATGGGCGGAAAGAAGGGACTGAGGGGGCGCAGGGCCGGCAGCACCTAATATACCATGGCATGTGCACGGGGCTCCAGGGGACGCCGGTGCCAGCCTACGGGATCTGCTAAGGGGGAAGAGGTTCCGGTAGCCGTGCACGGAGACGTGCACTCACCTAGAGTGGAATGGACATGAGCAAGCACTCGAAGAAGAATTTTTCATTTCTGATTTTCACTGCAAATCGCAAAATATTACCGAACATCTCGTAAAAAAGAGAGTTTTATTTTCAGGAGTTGTCTCTTTCTCTAACAGCTCTAACATGGGGACTTCCTTGGCCGAGCATCCAGCAGGAAAGGGTAAGCAGGTCTCAGATTTCTAACGTGATGTATAAAATCTCAGGAAACACACACCCCGCCCCTGAGCTTTTGGGATGGGAGCAGGGGGAAAGAGCCCTTGTGACACTCTTTATCCTGTGCAAAGAAGCAAAGGCAAATACATCCTGGGTCAGACCAATAGTCCATCTAGCTCTGTGACCTGTCGGCCAGCAGTGGCCAGTGCTTCAGAGGGAAGGAAGAGAACGGGGCAGTTACTGAGTGATCCATCCCTTGTCGTTCAGTCCCAGCTTCTGGCCGTCAGAGGTTTAGTGACACGCAGAGCGGGGGGTTACATCCCTGACTATCTTGGCCAATAGCCATCGATGGACCTGCCCTCCATGAACTTATCTTATTTCTTTTTGAGCCCAGTTATACTTTTGGCCTTCATCACATCCCCTGGCAGTGAGTTCCACAGATCGTCTGTGTGTTGTGTGGAGAAATGCTTCTTTACGTTTGTTTTAAACCTGCTGCCTATTCATTTCACTGGGCGACCCCTGGTTCTGGTGTCCTGTGAAGGGTTGACGGTGCGGCTGTTGCACTTCAGTGTAGACATGCACTACGGCAACGGGAGAGGTCTCCCATTGGTGGAGTTGATCCCCCTCCACGAGGCGTGGCAGCTCAGTGGACGGAAGAATCCTTCCACCGACCGTGCGATGGCTGCACCAGGGGAGACGTCGGCTAACAACCTCTCTCAGGGGGTGGCATTTTGACCCCACTGAGCGAATAAGCTGGATCGACCTAACTGTTTAGTGTAGCCCAGACCAGAGTCGATCTTCTCAGATACCGTTCAGTATAAGGGTGGCAGACTCGGCCCCTCAGGGACCACCCATCCCCACCCTCCCCAGGGCCCCCATGCTGACTTGTCACTTCTCAGGCAGCAGTCATGTCACCCTGGGACTTAGCAGACACCTGGCTCATGCAGCGGCTGTAACTGTTCTAGCAACTCTCCCCCCCCCCACCGCAGCCTGACGCAGCCTCTTCCACGGGAAGATTGCCGGGGAAGAGATTCAATATATGCACTTCAGTGGCTAAACGGCACACCTGCTTGGGCAGAGTTCATTGAAATGGCGCTCCGACAGCGGCACGCAGCACTTAACAGGTGTGGACTGGTAGCTGCTACAGGCTTTTCCCACTGCGCAGCCCTTTATTCCATCCCTGCTGCGTGCCTGGCTCAGTCCTGCCTGCAAAGCACATCAATCTTGCCTTCCTTGCGAACGTTAAAATCTTCGCCGCTTTTGACTTCTCCGTAGCCGCTCTGCGTCTCTACCCAAACAACGCGGGGCTGGTATTTAGAAGAGCCCTAATGGAGATGGAGGAGTCTCAGATAATGGGGACAGAACTGCAAAGGACGTATTTCTGGCTGTGCTAAGGTTTGCCATTAAAACAGGTGCCCTGCTCCTGCGGGGGCAGGTCGCCCCCTCCCCCAGGCAGCTGTACGTTCATCCCCGGGCTGTTAGCACCCTGAGGTGTGCTGCCTGTTGAGGAAATGGAGCCATCCCTGCCAGGCTGGTACAAGGGTTTCGGCGAGTCGCCTGCATGCTCTGTCCTTCCCGGGGAAGACTGGCCCTTCCCTCCTCAGCGCTTCTTTGTCCCATTTCTTTGGGCAGCAAAATTAGAGTGAAATGATTCCGCATGGCTGGGTTTTTTTTTCCTCCACCGCATACTGGGTGATATTTATCCCTGGGCAGAGAGACAGTTCCAGGAAGTCCTCAAAATAGAATATAAGTGGAGCATCATCCCTCGGCCAGGAGATGAATGTCACCTCTCGGGAATGTTTTTACTGATTACAAGTTTTCAGTTGCACTTTATAATACAGTTACTGTAACTAGGCTGCAGTTATCCTGCTATTACAATGTAATTACACCGAGGTTAACGATGCCTGTAATTATCAATCATTTGGATATTCAGCAAGTGAACTATATGACGTTATTAATTCCCAGCACCCTTTTAGTGTCTTATTTAATACATACCACTGACACTTGCGGTACCAGCACCTAACCCCACAAGCAGAAGATTAACCAGAAGAAACACGTCCAAGGGATTGATTCAAATGCCATGGCAGTCAGTGGTAAGACTTCCACTGACTTCAGAGAGGCTTGGGTCAGAGTTCCACTATTAATAAGGATCTATTTAAAGTGTAGGAACATTAAACACAGTGTAGCTGCCTTACTGGCTTTGAGGTTTAATTTTGCTGGTATATGTGTCCCCCACAAAATAGACCCAAAAGTCTCAGTTCAGAGTAAATACCTGAAATCAAATGTACCTACCTGGAATCAAAAAATATATGGATTCAGCCTGAAACGAAACAGGCAAACTGTAAGTGACGTGGTCAGACAGTTAAACTCCTTACAGGGACCGGTATTGAAAAGCCACAATCTCAGTGTGGCTAGAGCAGGAGCTTAGGAGATCTGCGTCCTAGCCTAGACTCTGCTGCTGAGTGATGCTGGTCAGGCATGTTCCTGCTCTGTGATTGACTGTCTTCGGTGATACAATGGGGGAAATGCAGCCACGTGCTCTGGGCTGGACGCACATCAGCCAGGTGCTACTCTGTGCAGTGGAGCTACTGCGTAACCAAAGTCACTGCACTGCAAAGCTCAGGACTGGCAGCCGGATCTCAGCTCCTCATGCAAATCCTGTCAATATCTCTTGATCAGTGCATCCAGTCAGCCAGCCCCAAGCCTCAGGGATCAGAAGGGGAAGGTGCTTCGTGCTGGCTCTCTGCTGAGCAGTGACGTCCGCCCTGCGTGGCCTTCGGCGAGTCCCTTCGCCAGTCAGTGGAGTCTCATATTTTCAGGGATTACGTCTATTTCCCCACCTATGTTGTGGGTTTTCATGACTTAGTATATGAGCAGTGCTTGGGAATCCCTGGGGAAACAGACAGCATTCGCATTGCCGCACCTGCACTTTGCCTCACTCAGCTGGCTGGCCTTTCTCCACTGGCCATCACGTGTTCTAGCAGACGTGGCTCGTCTACTGCCTGCCTGCTGCTCCGACCCTGCGTTTCCCCTTGGGCCCCTCAGCGTTCTCTCTCTCCCCAGTGGGAGGGGGCAATGGGATCGTTTCTCTAGCTTGCTGCCGTCTTAGCTCTTTGCAGAGGTTACACACAGACCGAAGACTCATTTGCCGCTTTGGGATCACCCTGTTTGCTTCCTGTTCTACATGGGCCCTCGCTGTCTATTGCTGTGGGTGATCAATGGGTGTCAGTCAGAGATGAAGCCGGCCTCACCGTTCCTCTCGCCTCTCCGGGTTCCTCCACGTCCACTTTATTCTTGGAGACGGTGACCCGCAAGGTAAAAGACTGAGCGCGCCACGCCAGACAGCCGCCCTGCAGCTCCCAGCGTGGCGCGTGGCACCCCGTGCCTGACCGAGCACCCGAGGCCGGTCCACGTGAAGTCTGTGCGATCTTCTTGGGGCTCTTCTCCACTTCCACCTAGAAGGGCTGGAAGGGGCCCTGGCAAGGGCATCTGGCCCATCCCCTGCACTCGTGGCAGGACCACGAAACATGAAACCCTCCCGCACTGAGCAAGGAAGCGGCCTGCCCTTCAGTCACAATAGAGCGCTCGGTGTGTGTGGGGGTGCCTTGCTGGTGAAAGGCGCTAGACCAAGGACTCTGGAGACAAAAGGCTTCTGTATAAAGGTAACGCAGGGCTGGGGCTGTGGAACCTCTCCCCTTCCTATACACGTCACCTGTAACCCCGGGAGACCATCTCTAGGCATGAGAATTGCACCTAGGTCTCTTTCGACTCTCTGCTGAGCTGGCCACAGAAGTACCCATAAGCACACATGGAGATGGTGGTTTTGAGCTGTGGACACTTGTCCTCTAGGAACTGGGCTGAGAATCCACCAACTTGTTTACTTAGACCACCAGAAAGCCAAGAGACCTCAGCAACATTGGCGTCCATGTGTGTCGTGCATCTGGGCCCTGGTGACCTGTGTGATGGGCTATTCCCTTCAGGCACTATGGGTATGTCTGCACTGCAATAACACCCCCGCAGCTGGCCTGTGTCAGCTGGTCTGGGCTTGGAATGCGGGGCTGTAGTTGTGTAGACATTCGCCTGGGCTGGGGCCCAGGCTCTGAGATCCCACAAGGGGGGAGCGTCCCACAGCCTGGACACCAGCCTGAGCCTGAAAGTCTACACTGCAACTTTATGGCCCGGTATCCCAAACCCCATGAGCCGAGTCAGCGGACCCAGGCCAGCCGCTGGCATTTCCTTGCAGTGTGTTTCTGCCTGCAGTGTGATGGTGGGGAGCATGGTGTGTGCTGGGTCGTACTGCACACGTTGAGGAAGCAGGAGACTGACCATGGCATGGCAGACTTTGCGGTCAGTGTGATGTGTGGGGGCGAGGCAGCATTAAAGAAGGAGCCTTTGCTTGGCTTCTTTTTGCTGTCAAGGGTTCACGGGGCCGGATGATCCTCTAAAGAATTTGCACTGCTTTCTAATGCAGTTTTTCTTTGTGGGAATCTCCTGGTTTCTAAGTCGGATGCCGGAGGGATGTGGAAGATAAAACACCTACAATCTCAGTAACATTGCCATGGACTCGTGCACGTCAGATCATTTCAGAGAGACAGAGAGACAGGTGCAGACAGGCAGGTGAGTGGTTTTATTTTGTACCTGTACTAGAGAGAAGACAAATTTGAGTACCATTTTCATGGGCGTGGTGGAAACCCACCTGGACTATCTCTGCAGGCCTCGTATTGCCAGTGTCCTTAGATACTAGCTGATGGGCCAGTTAGGTGCCAGAGATAGATGCACTCTTGTGCGTCAGCCTCTGACCAACTAAGGCCAAGATCTCCCAAAGGAACAAGTGATTCTGGGGGCTCGATCTCTGGCCATCTTACAGAGCAAACTGGGGACGCTGTCACTGGTGGCTGAGCAGACATTCAAACCCTCATCAGCTTGACCGAATCTGGTTCCGTGGCCATAGACTGGCCAAGCCCAAGGCTCAGTGGCCGAGTGGTTAACACACTGGCTGTGGGTGCAGAAGAGGGGGGTGCAGTTCTTGCTCTGCTATTGGCTCCCTCTGTGACCTCTGGTGCTTCTCCGTGTGCCTCAGTTCCTCACCCTGCAGCTGGGCGTCACGTTGGTGCCCTCTGCCGCACAGGAGGGGCACGATGGACCCTTCCTTCAGGAGAGTCAGGCCATGGCCATGGGGGCCAGAGGAGACCCTGGAGAGCTGTAGAGTGCTTGGGCCCAAGCGGGGTTTGTGCTGTAGTCCCACGCGCTCCCTTTGCACAGTGCATGCTCGGATTTACTGCCTTCCAGCGCTGCCGCTGGGGCATGGTGGCTAAACCTCCAGCTGTCGAAGCGGGTCCAAAGTAGCTGCTGTCTCAGGCACCTGCTTCTTTCCCTCCCTCTCTGCGCTTGTCCGAGGCCGTCATCACCCTGCAGCAAGCCAGCCATCACCCGCTTCGTCAGCTACGTTTCAGCGCCTTCTCTCCCGTCACATCCTGGTGGAGGGCGCCTTCCCAGTGCCACAGGGGTGGCTTTAAATATAAAAAGGCCAAACCACAGAAGGGCGCTCGTGGTAAGTTGCACGCCAGCTCCGGACGGGACGCATGCCCCTCTGACAGCGCATTGCTGCACCGCAACCGGCCCTGCCGTGACACTCCACTCTCCTTGCGCCTCGCACAAGTTCTCCAGCGGAGCTCCCCGCCCAGCGCGAGCGGCTGCACAAGGAAGAGCTCTTCACAGGAGCTGCACAGTGGGGTCAGGCGGGTGGGGATGAAATGCATTTGAGCTGCTACTTAACGGTGACGTTCTGATGCTTTGTAGCTCTCGCTCTGTCACGGAGCTTCCTCGGGTCTCTCCGTGCTGCTGACTCGGTGTGCAGGGACCGCCTGTTACAGGGACACAGTCACTTGCATTCCTGCTGCATAAGGGAAGAAAGTAATAATTACTCACTGGGTCTTACCCGGTCAGGATCCAATCTGGAAAAGTGCCCGTATCTTCCCACGTGACAGTCCTGGGCACTAGGGATGCTCAGGGCCGATGGCCACGTACGTGCTGGAGAGCTGGGCAGCCCAGCGTTTCGAGGGGGTGAGCTGAGTCAGAAGGACCTTGGGCGTTGAAGAGAGTGCTGGGGAACCCAAGTTTGGTTTCAGGCTGTATCAACAGAATCAAATCATCTGCACTGGGGATGGGGGGCGCCCCTCTTGCTTAGTTTTAAACCAGTTCAGTGGGCAGCCTTGTGCCGCCTTTGCTTGAGGCCCACGTGCAGAATCCTGCGTTGTTCGGACCTGAGCCAGCTCCCGTTAAGTGGAATGACTCCCACTGACTCAGTGGGAATTGGCTCGGGCTCTCAGAGTGCTTGTTAACCAGTGCATCTGTCTAGCTCTGCGGCTTAGTTGGCCCCTTAACCATAGTATCTGCAGAGAACGCACAATCTTTACTGAATTTATCCCCACCACACACTTGTGAGGTGCTTTTTTTGCAGACAGGGAAACCGAGGCAAGGCGCGGACGACCTGGGTCTGCGGGACCCAGGCTGGTGGCCTCAGCCTTTCCAAGTCCACGCTTGAGTGCCCACACTGCACTGTAAAACCGGCCTTACAATGCTGGACTCAGGGTTCACAGCCAGGCTGACACGTCCACACTGCCGCATGCAGAGCTTCTGATTCACCACTGGGTTTGAGCTGTGGTCGCACAAAATGGGCCCTGAGGATTGCTGACCTGAGTCAGGCAGATTTGTGAGTGGACGGTAGGGCTCTGAGCTGAACATGAGCCCAGGTTTACAGTGCAGTGGAGACATACGCAGGGTGCTAGTGACTTGCCCTATGTCTAACAGGAAGCAGGGAACTGATCCCTGGTCCCCTAAGCCCTCGCGCGTGCCCTAACCACTGGCTATCCCTCATCTCTAAGACTGAAGGACATGACTGTCACTACTGGCTACTTTCTTTCCTCCCTAAGTGGTCCAAGGTTGGGGCTGGGCAAGTGCTCCGGCTCCAGGAGCTTTCTCGTGTGTGGGCTGCTGGGGGAATCTGTGGCCAGCTCTGCAGCAGAAACACTGCACGGATCTATCTCTAGCCAAAGCCTAGACGAGCAAGAGAACACTTACATCGACACCAGGACCTTTATCCCGGCACAACTGCGTCTACACTAGGGCTTTAGCCAGGATAGAAATGTCTCAGAAAATCACAGCCCTAAGCAACGGTGCTAAACAGGCAAAAGTTTCTACCGTCCACACGGCCTGTGACATATCTGGGGCTGTGGAGACCCCAGTCCCATTGCAGCCAGCTCCTCATTTCCTTTCCAGCAAAGGCCCAGGGTTGTTCCAGTGTCTGCTTTCCTGACTGGTGCTGGTCAAAATGTCTTACACAGACTTTTTGGGGTGTTTTTATGAAAATTAAAAGTTATATCAAGAAAAAATGATTTGATGAAAAACCCCCTCATTTTTTCCTCACATTTTTTTACTCTACCCTGTTTTTCCACTGGGAAAAAGCAAAAAAAGTGACCGAGGCTTTTTTCCCCCCACAAATTTTTTTTTTTTTAAATTCAAAAATATTCATTTAGGAACTTTTTGTTAGAAACAAACAAAGTAATAACCATTAACATTGTAGGGGAAAATTATTTCCCCCCAATGTTTTTGGTGAAAGGTGTAACATTTTGGGACTGGCTGTATTCCTGATGTCTGGCCCAGGGAAGGCTGAGCTGGCTGAAATTCAATTGAGACAAGATGGAAATTATGCTGATCGGCAGGTGGAGGCTTTTGTAGGAACTAGCAGAGTGTGCGACTGCTCTGCCTGGCCAGGGATGCTCCCCGTCTACAAATTCTCCTGAACGGCTTTTGTTCCTGATTTCCCAGGTAGCAGTGGGGCTGATCGGCAGTTGGCCAAAAGCCTTTTCTCGCAGATGCAGAGCTCAGTGAAGTTATCCAAGCCACTTCCAGGTTGGAGCGTTGTAACTGGAATGGGGGAAATCTGCAAAGAAGTATTTGTGAGCAAGCACAGAATTAAAAAGAAGCGGATTTGCTTGGCCGCTATTTGTGACTCCTGTCCACTCTCTGTGAACGCTGCTATAGCAATGGAGCAACCTTCAGCCTAGAGGTGGCCCACTTGAAACTCTGGGTGGGTGCAGAAGTCATCCAATCCGGGAGCAGAGACAATACCAGGCGGTTGAGAGGACCAATCACAGAGTGAGAAGAACAAATCGCGAATAATACCAAACATGAGATGAAGCGTTGGTGTGTTCCCCAAACTGCCCATTGGATACTGGCCAATAACTAACATGCATTAAAAGATCAAAGGCGCAGCCATTCAAGGCAAAGGGGTTAAATGTGCTGCGTCAACGCGTCCCGGCGAGTAGTCTGGCAGTTCCAGCTCGAACACCTTCTGCTTGGGGATATTCTCGAAGAGCCATGAGAGTTTCCAGCTGGCAGGATGGCAAGGCCACAGGCTTATGGTAGCTGTGTAGAGCCCAGTAATACCTACTACTGCTGCAGTGCTTTTCTCCTGGAGCCCTCAGAGCACTTTACACAGGGCTATCATTAGCCCTGGTCTGCAGACGGAGGATACAACAGCCAGGTGCAGACGGGGGAAGTGACTTGCCCAGCTTTGTACAGAAAATGACCGGCAGAGTCCATGACATACCCCAGACTCCTGGCTCCCAGCTCCACAATCCATATTTCACGTACGCTTCCCTGCCTTCTTTCTTAGCCAGTGCCTGTGTGATGCTTCCCAGGGCATCTCACTACCACCTGCCCTTAGCACGAGGACTCCTCGTCCGTGCTGACAGCGATCAGCTCCTGAGCCCCACCGACCACAGGCAGCACAAACACTTCCCCTGTCTCACCGGGCTGGTGATGCTCACACCACAGCACCTGTCCCACGGCAGCACCAGCTGCACCTCTGACGCTCGCAGTGCCAGTTCCAGCTCGGACCAGCGTGCCGCTGAACTCCCAGCACGTGGCTACGTTTCTAGGGGAAGCCAGTGCAGGTTTATTTAATGAAGTGTAGAGATTCGACTGATAGCGAGCCGGGGTGTTGGAAACAGATGATGACATATCATATCAAATCCTAACACGCTTCTACAGCCTAGGCTTAATTAACCAGATCCTCTCGTGTCCAACACGGCATTGCTGAGCAGCGCTTTCCAGCCAGGCGGGCTGTGATCCTCTGTCATGAGACAAAACACCCCGTCAGCTCGTCTCATAGGGAAAAATTCCTGTCCGCTCTCCTCTTTGTTCAGCAGTTACTGATGATTGTCTCTTACCGCAGGAGGTCTCCTCTTCAGACACTCATCTTGGGATTCCTTTGTCTATGTAAGTTGTCAGGCCTGCCCTGGCCCAGACAGTACATGTCGCCTGTTTCCCTGGCCATTCGTTGTTCCATGTGCTAACTGAGGCGGGCCTGGGATACACCTTGACTCAGGTACAAGTTTTACTTACTCAGGTTTGGTATCCAATAGTTTCCATATTACATATTTCTTCAGCTAGTTCCTGTACAAACATCTTTCAGCAGTGATGACAACCAGTGGGCTACTGGCTCTTGGTAGAGACCTCACGTCACCCTTTGGTGCACTATGATACTTATATCTGACCCAGGGCATCCCTTTAAACCCCTGTGCACCCCGTATGCCCTCTGCCAGCTGGCATCAAGAGATCCCTGTGTCACAGCCTGACATTTGGGTTTTGATCAAGGCCCGTTGCTTTACCCAGATCTTTGTTTGGGTAAAGATTTGGACAGGTGGTTCCTCATAGCCACGGGACTCTGGGGGATGGCGTTTCTAAGTGGCCTCAGATCATGGTGATTGTTATGGTTAGCCTAACAGCGGTTTATAACTCAGCTCTGCGAGCTTGTGTGTTCATCTAAAAGTCAGTGCACCAAAAGGCAAGTGCACAGCCGATACGTAACGACAATACGTGGATGGATGGATGGATGGAAGGAAGGATGGATGGGTGGACGGAATGGGCCTACATTCTAACAAACCCGCCTACTTCAACACCTACCAGTTGACCGGCTTTGGCGAGAGAGCCGTCTAACTGCATTGCTGACCGTCCAGCAGCCAGAGGGCTCCAGATTCACGCTTGTGCATCTAAGTCATCCAGTTTCCCACACGCGTCGGCAGCTCTCGTAAGAGATTGAAAAGGTGTCTGTATCTTTGCTCATCTCTGGAATCACGTTCGCGCAGGATCGTGTGAAAGCTTCCAACCTCTGGTCTGCCTGGAGATCAGGCCCTTCTTGGGAGCAGCACTCCGTTTCACAGGGGCGCTGTTTACCTCTTTCAGATTTGGGGCTCTTGGTTGTTTCCCAAATGCAGAGAACTCTGCAGGCCCACGTACACCTGCAAGGAGAGAGAGTGCGTGCTTGTGGGGAGGGCCAGGAGTGGGGGAAGCAGTCGATTTCCTTCCTTCTCCTGGAAAGGAACCTGCGCTCGCCCCCCACACGGCGATCACTCGGAAATGGTTTTTCTGCTATCTCGGTCTCATTATTACCTAGCAGAGGAGACGGAAGATTCTTGCTGTCGCCTCAGAGCAACTGTGCTCTTAAGTTTGTTCCAAGACTCACACCGGGGCCACTTCTCGGCGTGTGTGGTCTCTTGGACTACATGGTGCTCATAAATAAATAAGGGAAAAAGTTCTTCATCTTCATTCAAAAGCTCCTGGTATCACAATGCTGCTGCACAAAAGCCGTCTTATTAGCCCCCAGTGCAAAACGCTGCCTTTCCTTGCAGAAGCTCATTAATTGCAGGTCACCATTCAACAAGAAAGATGAGGCACTTGAGTTCTTCAGGCTCTCATTAGCCTCCGAGCTGAACAGTATGTGTGAAATTAACAGTCACCTGAGTACCTCTATAATTTCATAATTATTAGGCCTAATGGGTTAGTCTCTGCCAAATGGCTTTAACTCCTTCTTGGCCGCTTTAGGAAACTGCACAAGACTTCAAAGTTGGTGTATTTCAGGAGGGGGGTTTTAATCCATTGGATGGATTCTTGCAAAAATAATAAGGAGGAAAAAAACCTCTCCAGTATCATGTACTGTTTGCATTTTTTAACATATGTTTTGCTTTTAATTATTCATATACAGAGAGCCAAGGAAGCGATAGCCTCGTATCCTAGAGAGTGGGTGAAAGAGCTCTCTCTAGAAAGGGAATTTAATTGGTTTTAAAATGTGGTCTGTGTGTGTGTGTTTATATTTGTGTGTGTGTGAAAGTTGTGCCTTTGCTTTCTCTTCTCCTTGATGATTACATCACATTATTTCCTGTGTCTGACATTTTTATTTATTTTAGGCTTACAAACCAAAATAATCACGGAGATTCTCTCTCTTTGCTTTCGAACTCCAAAATCTTGGAAATAGCAATGGCTTTTACCTGGGTTTTCTGATACTTGAACTAGGCTTAGAACAGGAGCCAGAGCGCAAGAGGCAAGGAGGGAGACTTACGTCCAAGCAACGAATTGTTTGTTATAAAGACCTGTACCCCATCGCACACTATGCTGGTCTGATGCCAGCAACTGGCGTGAACTTGCCTGAAACCTTTGGGAAGGCACGTAACAGACTAGAGCAGGCACAATGGAAGATTCCCCGCCATTTCTCAGGAACCACAGCAAGACATGGCAGTTAGCAAAGCCCTGTGCAGGCTATCCTGGCCCATCTCAGGGGAAGGCAGGAAAGAGACTTGGGTTCCAGTCCTGTCTCTGCCACACACCTCGCACTTGGCCTGCAACAAGTCACTGCCTTGCCTCAGGTTCCCATCTGTATATCAACTGCTGACATATCACAGAGTGGAACGGTGACTGGAGAACGGCCACGTGTGCGGGTTACTACTGAAGCCAGCTCTGTTCTCCTACCTTCTGTTCACGAGTTGGCTGCACACCCGCCATGTGCTGGTTATTTGTACCTCTGCAACAACTGCAACTCCTTGGACTATTCGATATCCAGTGTCATCTCAGGCACATGGCAGGATTTCTGGTCCCTGACTGAACAACCTTCCCTTATAAATGGGAGGAATGCCCAAGAGAGGTTGCATCTTTCTGGGAGAGAAGTGGAGACGGAGCCGTGTAGGAGACAAGCAGGCCTAGGAAGTGTGAGGATATGCAACATTGTCTTCTCCCAGCATCTTGTGCGCAAGGAAGAGCATCACATTTGGCTATGGACACAGATCTGAGATTTAAACATCCTGGGTGGGTTCCTTCCTGACTGAAGCAAAGAGAGAAAGTTAGAGGCCGGTTTTATCAGCTGGCTAGCTAGTTGGAGATAGATAGATAGATGGATAGAAACTGGAGGACCTCTGGTGTAAATATGCTTGTGCACTTGTGACTATACAGGTATAAAAGCTTGTCCCAAAACAGTGGCATAAGTGTTTGCAGACAATTGCGTAAGTGTTTGCAACTAAAAATGGGTGCAACCTTTAATGGAATGACTAACGAGCTAGATTTAGTGATATGGTCACAGATATGACCTACCTAGCTATCTCAGGGTGTTTCTCGGGTGCTCATCACCGTAGTATCTAAATGCAAAGCCCACTGAAATCAAGGGGGGTCTTTCCACTGCCAACAATGTGTATTTATGGTGTTAGGCCCTACACCTGCTCTGTCCCCTCCTGCCCTTTTGTGTGTCCCCATCGACTGCCCAGTGCAGCTGAGCACTCTGCTGTGCATTGCAACACTCTGGGCTGTGAATGCCAGGTACTATTTCTTGCCCCAGAGTTCTGTTGGATTTTGTTCACTTTTGGAGCCAATCCCATCTTGAAACGCGTTTTCCTCACATTTTTCCTCATGTGAGCCATAAAAAGAGCAGTTTGTGAACAGGAAAACCCAGCCATGGCACAGCACAGAGCCACAGCCAAAGTGCAGCTGAGTGCCGGGCCTGCCCAGGGTCCTAAGGATGCTAACTTTCTTCCAGGCTCAAGTTCTCTGAGCCTCCCAAGCCCCTCAGCAAAGCGTCTGGGTGAATGGGCCTGGCAGGTGAGGATCTTAGCAGCAGCAAAAGCCCGGGGAGCCGGGAATCCAGAACCTCGTCCCCGCACAACGACAGGTAGGATGGATTTTTTACGCCCCTCCTTGGGGAGGGAAGCAGCTGGGAGACGTGCAGGGGGCTGAGAAAAGAGTAAGAAGCAGCTTTGTGTGAAACACTGCGGATGGTTTAGAGGAATACCTGCGACAAATCGTGCTAAGGCCCCCCCTTTGCTGCCTGCGCTGGCAGATCAAGGCTTGGAGAAGGGGAGGGTCTTTCTTCACATAGGTGCCTGCGAAACGTCTCCTTCAGTGATATTTCACCTTACTTCTCCTTGCCACATCTGTCGACTTCTCCTAATTAACCGAGTTTGCTATCACCCTCTGCACTGATATGAAGGGTAGAAAAAATAGAAAAAAAAGAGGTTAAGGGAGTCTACAATTATAAATGATGTCTGGCAGGCTAAGGTACCATATAATGCATTATAAGCACTTAAAAAGCTAACCCATTCTGTCTTCTTTCTTTGGCATAAATAATGGCTTTTTTATGAATAAATCATGCAACCAAGGTCTCTGAAAATAGCAGGAACCTGAAGTATAATGTCTCCATCCTCATTTTTGCTAGGACAGCAGAGAACTCAGCAATCCACTTCATCACTGCTGATAAACCAGAATGAGTGCAACTTGCAGTAATGAAATAGGGAGATAAAGTTTGGGGCGGGGGGGCGTTTCCTTTGCCAAAGCATTGATTGCACTGATGCTCCAAATGAAACATAATGGACTCTCAGGAGATAAGCATGAATAAAGCACGACCTCGTAACTCACTGAGAGGCAAAGCTGCCAGCAACTTAAAAGTGCTTCCTTTTGCTTCTAGTTTGTGTTTCTTTTTAATGACGCTTCTCTGAGCCAAAAGGGGACTTGGGAGGTGGGACTGGAAACCAGCTCTGCCTTGTCCCATGTGGCATCCTATCTGCTGCGGGAGGTGGAATGAGTTTTTTCTCAGCCCCCGCAATCAGCAGTAGCCTGAAGCAGTGCAGCAGGCGGTGTGTGCTGGGGGGGAGGGGTTGGGAGGGCTTTGGAGATCAAGCCCTTTCTAGCAGAGAGGGAGGTCTTGGTGGTGTTTGAGTGAGTGGTGAGTGCTGGGGAGAAATTTGCATGGCCTCTCCCTGCACTCATCTGGACTTGGAATATCTGGAGAAGCCGTGGTGCTGGAGCTGATGACCACGTAGCATATTCACCCATGGCTCCCTCCAAACTCAACTCCCTTCCGTCAAAATGGGTGCCCGTCTCTCACAGTCATTCCTCAGGAGACAGGGCGCTGAGGACAGAAACCCATCTACAAACCCAAACTCCCTTGCAAAACACCCTGGCCAAAGCAAGGCTAAACGGGACCGGGGCTCCCAGCTTGTTTCTCCTGCAGTGTGGCGGCTTCTGAGACTCCAGCTGGAACGTTACCCGGCTTCTGTCCTTGGTGGGCTGACAGGGAACGTCCCTGGGGCGCGCTGCAATCTTACCTACCCCTGGCTATCCCCAAGGGGCCACATTCCCCAAAGACGTGCCAGGCTCATCTGAGCTCTGGGCCCCAATCGTGGGTGCTGAGCCTATCCACCCCTGATGACTTCCAGGCTGCAGGTGCACACGACGGCCCCCTCCGCTCACACGTTCATCTCCCAGCACGTGCTGGGTGCGGGTGAAGCAGGTCACGTTGGGAAACGTCATGAGCCACGCCCAGCCTCCCCCAGCCCAGCAGAGCCCTTCCCCTCGGGAGGCATTGCCCCCTCTACGTGCTGGAGGGGAAGTGAGGTCGTGTTTCATGCCCAGGCACCTGCAAACCCAGCACTCTCCCAGGCGTCTCTGCCACGCCACGGGCCTGCTGTGTAACCTGGGCCTGCCCTGCAGGCAGGGCCGTGAGGAAGGCTCAGCTCAGACCTGCTCCCACCACCGGGCTCTGTCCAGGCGCAGGAGGCATTCGTAGCCTCTCACCGTGGCCACAGGCCTGGAGGAACTTGCTCCACCCAACCTCTCTGCAAACCAGCTGCCGTGTCTCTGGGCCTTGGGCATCGTTAGCCCCAGAGCCACAGCCTCAGCTGCCCCTTGTGGAGCTGTAACCCTGGTAGTTGGTCCTGGCCCCTCCCTGCAGCTGTGGGTCAGTCCTGCCGGCTGTGGCAGCCGTTACTAAACATGATCCTTTGCTGTGTCCAGAGCTGTGCATAAGAACATAAGAACGGCCATACTGGGTCAGACCAATGGTCCATCCAGCCCAGGGGCCTGTCTTCCCACAGTGACCAATGCCAGGTGCTTCAGAGGGAATGAACAAAACAAGCAATCATCAGGTGATCCATTCCCCGCCATCCCGGCCCAGCTTCTGGCAGGCAGAGGCTTAGGGATACCCAAGAATGGGGTGGTGTCCCTGACCATCTCGGCTCATAGCCGCTGATGGACCTGTCCTCCATGAATTTACCTAATTCTTTTTTACCCCAGTTATACTTTCGGCCTTCACAAATGTCCTCTGGCAAGGAGTTCCACATATAAATTGTGGGTTGTGTGATGAAGGGCTGACAAAGTGGATTTGTTTTAAACCTGCTGCCAATTAATTTCATTGGGTGACGCCTGGTTCTTGTTTTATGTGAAGGGGTAAATAGCACTTCCTTATTCACTTTCTCCACATTGCTCACGTTTTTATCAATTCCCCCCCCCCCCCATCTCCCCTTAGTCGTCTCTTTTCTAAATTGAACAATCCCAGTTTTTTTAATCTCTGCTCAGATGGAATCTGTTCCATTCCCCTAATCATTTTTGTTGCACTTCTCTGGACTTTCTCCAATTCTAATATATCTTCACAGAGATGGGGTGACCAGATCTGCAGGCAGTATACAGCTTGCAGGCGTACCAGGGATTTATAGAGTGGCATTATGATATTTTCTGCTTTATTATCTGTCCCTTTCCTGGTGGTTCCTAACAGTCTGATGGCTTTTTTGACTGCCACCGCACACCGAGCAGATGTTTTCAGAGAACTCTCCACAGTGACTCCAAGATCTCGTTCATGGGTTGAAACAACTAACTGAGACCCCATCATTTTGTAGGATTACGTTTCCCCATGTGCATTACTTGGCATTTATCGTCATTGAATGTCAGCTGCCTTTTTGTGCCCAGTCACCCAGTTCTGTGAGATCCCTTTGCAAGTCCGTGCAGTCTGCGTTGAACTTCACTATGTGGAGTCATTTTGAATAATCTGCAAACGTTGCCACCTCACTGTTTCTCCCACTTTCCGTGTGGGGCAAGCTGTCTTGTGCACATTACCCCCTCAGTGCTGAGTCACTCGGCCTGCAGGGTGGGGAGGGAGAAGTTTTACATAGAGGAGTTAAAGGCAGCCATGTGGCCTCAGCAGCTGATTGAAGCAGAACCCAGAGAGGTGTCTGCCGTGAGGGCTGGCTCCCAGCACCTCTCCCTCTTTATGCAGAGTTCCTATCTCAGCAGCTGCTCCAGAGACCAGGCAGCTACTAACCCCAGGGCTGGAACTGCTGCTAGCTGCGAGGGGCCCAGCCTGACCAGGCTCTGAAGCGTTTGGAGAAGGACTGGGCGAGGGGCCGGGCATAGGGGAGCACCGCCGGGCAGCGGCCTTACCTCTGCACCCCGCTGCGTCACCCTGGCACCGACCTCCAGCAGCCACCAGGGTGGAAGAGGCAGAGCAGCTTCTGGGGCCTGTGGGGTTCCCAGAGCCCCTGGGATGTGCCCGGGTTGCCGGGAGTCCCTGGCCTTGGTGCCCAGAAGCACCGACCCAGCTCCTGGGAGTGAGAGCTCCCTTCAGGCAGGCCAGTCTCGGGGGCTCGCCGCTACCTGCCCTGCTACCTGGGCACAGCTGGCCACTGGCCTGGGAATCTCTGGGCGAGGCGGCACTGCGGGGTGAGAGCCCATGGCTGGTGCACAGTCACGCAGCGCCAAACTGCTGCACAGCTGCTCCCAGGCCTCGCTCCCCGGAACACAGTGTCGTTTGTGGCGTGGACTTCGGGGGGCTTCAGGAGACACTTGTGCACAGAGTAGCAGGTGCAGCTGGCTTGCACACGGACGCGGCTCGCCGCAGGACTGGCAGCTCGTCCACGGGCTGGGTATTGCTTCTGGTTTAGTCGCACGAACCCTTTGCAAATGGAGCCCTTTGGTCTGCAGCAGTTTGGACACTGGAGTCTCCACAGAGCAGCACTAGATACATGCCATGGGACACGCGGGGGCTCGCTCCCAGCAGAGGCACGGGCTGGGGGCAATCGGCCTGAGCCTGCTTCGTTTGTGCTGGAGACACAGCCCAGCAGCAGAGGGTGGGTTGGAGAGGAAGAATTGCTAAACATGCCCTGCCCCACAAATGTTGCCTCTGTTCCAGCCCCAGCCAGAGCACCCTGGGCAGGTCATCTGCAGTGGGGACTGAACCCCGAGACCGCCGGATCTCACCGAAAAACAACACCCCACACTGCCTGAGTTAAACGGCCAGCACGGGGGCAGTGGCAGACCCATAAATCTCAGCTGGGATCCAGCTGCTAGACACCCACACTGTGTTAGCCTGGTTAATCAATAGCCAGCTAGCCAATGGTCTGAACGCCAGGGACGAGGGGGTGAGACGCCGCCTTCCCAACCCAGGCTCAGAAGGCAGCACGGCAGGGATGTTGCACAGACAAAACCCTCTGAGAAGCTGCCAGGAACAGGTGACGTTACCGGCACCTTTCCGGGATGTTTGAATGAGGAGCCTCAGGGAAGGAAGCTACAAACTGGCCTGGCACCTGTCAGCAGGGAAATCTGCCCCCATCTCCCGCAGCGTGGGAGGTGCCCAGCTCCGGTGCCAGGCCTGCTGGAGACACCAGATCTCTATATTTCAAGGGCCTCAATCCCAGGGCCACAGCTGAGCGAGGGGACAAAGGACAGGCCCCAAATCTGAGGGCGGGTGGGGGAGGCCCCTGTGTCACGGGACTCGGGGCTGGTCCGGCTGAAGGGAGTTGACTCCTCCACATGACCGGCAGCCGGGGTCTTGGGTGGGTCTGGCTGCCCAGGGATTGCACGCTGGGGCCAGCTGTCTGGACCAGGAGAAGGGGCTGGGCGGCAGGGAAGGTTTGGAGCTGGGACTTTTCCTTCTCTAGTGAGAGAGGAGGTGGAAATGGGGCCCGCTAGCTGCCGGGCATGCCTGGCCAGATGGGTTCATTCCCTGCAACTTGGCTGGGCCCTCCAGAGTGCGGGAAATGTGACGTGGCCTTAGCGGGTTTCTCCAAGGAGCCGCCCCCCCGCCAGCGGAAATGGACCAAGCAGGGGAATGCAGACGACAGGAGCCCTTCGGTGCCGGCCCTTCGTGCTGCGCCCAGCCTCAGGCCAAGTCAGAAGCAGAGTCAGGCAGAAGCAGTGCCTGGCTCTGAGTGGGTGGGCCAGCCAGCAACGCTCCTCCCCAGACCACTGCGCCCCGGGGCTGGGCACAACGTGCTCCTCGCTCTCTGTCCGCAAGGCTGTGCCCCGTCCAGCACTGACCTCACAGCCACTGAGGCCCCGCCCTGCAAAGGTTGCCGGTGCCTTGGTGGCAATGCAGTGTAGACAGGACCAGGTGCACAGCCCCCGTGACGAGCCCTCCCAGGCCAGTAAATGGGCTCACTCCTGCAGTCGGCGCTACACAGCCGAGGTGAGGACAGCAGAATCCGGCCCGTGCTGGGCACACGCGCTCACTCGTCAAGTGCACAATGCTGACTCCGTACACACACACTCTGATGTGAATGTGTGCACACATAGTCACACGCTGGTGGCGCGTGCACACGCACTCCCCTTGAGCACACACACAAACACACAGGGAATGCATGCAGATGTAGCCTCCTTGAGAATCCACATGCACAGAGTGCAAATCACACACACACACACACACACAAGGTGCACACATGCACCCATTGTGCTAGCACATGCCTGTGGAATGTGCACGCACACACACGCGCACACATCCCCAAGCCAAAAGCAGCCCACGTGTGTTGTTTTGGATTTTCCCAAGGTCGCTGTCTTGGCGCCTCTCCCATACAGAACTTTCCCTCTGCTTCTTGCTAAAGGTTTCCCGGGGACAACACAATGAGGGAGCTCCTTGCTTCTCCCCCTCCTCCTCCAAGCCTCTCCAGGGACCGCTGCGGTGTGCGCAGCACACAGATTATTCGCTGACTGACTCTCCTCTGCGGAGGCAGCACTTTTGGCCACACAGCGCTGGGCAGAAGCGCGTGCTGCCCTTGTGCCTGTCTTATCTGTCCTGTAGTGCGCACACGTCCCCTGGGGCCAGCCGTTTGGATCAGCGCCCAGGTTCGTTTCAGAGCGAAGCTGGCTGGTGATACTTTCCCTTCTCCCCTGGGGCAGGCTGCTCATTTCTGCCCCATAAGACAATGGCCTCTTTGAAAAACAAAGAAATTATAAAGTACATATGAACATATGGTAACATATATTCGAAGCTGCCTATGTGGCCAATTTTCTGTATGTTACCATATGGTGCGGCGTATTTAGCAAAAATATAACTTGACTGTTTCTCTTTCCATATGGGCATTCTTGTGCCTTAATTAATAACATTGAGCAAAAACTCTTTCTAAGGTTTCCAAGATTTCTGCACAGGAATAGTTTATGACAGAACTATGCTCCTTAAAGTCTGCATTGTTATTTGTCTGTAACATTCTGTCCTTCTCGGCCGCAGACTTTTCTCCGTATGGTCCGGGGCATCTTTCACAAGGGGGGACGGCTGGAGCCAGAAAACCCCTTTGCCACCGGGGCGGGTGCCTCGGGCTGGCTCCTGCCCACTGGGCGGCTGCTGGGAACGGGGAGGCTGCTGGTCTCTCCTGAGACAATAAAGCAGAGTCCAGCCCCCTGCTTGCATCCCTGGAGCTCAGCTGGAGGGTCTGAGGAGGCGAACGACGGAACCGCAGGAGTGATGGGGAGGCCAAGTGGACAAGTGAGAGTGTTCATGGCTACGCAGGGACCTGCTTCTTCACAGGTGCAACTGGTGCAACTCGCCAGCTAAGCCTCCCAAGTGCCAGGTATTGCCTATGACAGTAAATGCGGCAGCGCATCCTGCAGCCCGATTAAATCAGCCCAGCCCCATCACCGAGCCCAGCACAAGGCAGTGGGAGTGGAGGGGTTGGCGGGCAACGGGCACAGGTCTGGCTGGCTTCATGGACTGGGCGCCCTTGGTTCTCCAAGCCAAACCCGATAAGCAAAGCCAGATCTCCACGTAGCTACGGTGGTGGCCAGTCGCACTGCGGAGCTGGCTGCTGCCTCTCCCATCCCACTGCCAGCCCAGCAGGGCAGGTGGCTGAGCCAGGGCGCTGACGGAGGGGCCCTGAGATGGGAGCATGGGCTTGACCCTGCTGTCTGGGAGCATCACAATGCGGCAGCTGCAGGATGGCCCTGGAAAGAACCCCTGGGCAACCAAGTCCTGCAGTGAGTCACTGCCTGCTTAGAGAAAGCCCCACCCCTGAGAGCCAGGCAAATAATGAATCAGCCGCTGTGGGTATCTCCACACTGCAATTAGACACCTACGGCTGGCCAGAGCCAGCTGGCTTGGGCACGGGGGTGGAGAGAGGTCAGGCTAAGGGGCTGTTTATCTGTGGTGTCACCTGGGCTCTAGGACCCTGCCCGGTAGGAGGGTCCCAGAGCCCAGGCTCCATTCCCAGCCCAAAGGTCTACACGGCTATTAAACAGCCCCTTAGCCCAAGCCCTCGTCAGATGGCATGGGCCAGCCGTGGGGTTTTAATGGCGGTGTACATACATCCTGAGGGATCTGTCTGTCTGTCTAGCCCTGTTGGCCCCAGGATATTGGAGAGACAAGGTCACAGCTTTTACTGAACCAACTTCAGACCACCTTGTCTGTCTGTCTGTCTATGACTTAACCCTTCCTGTCCACACAGTGCCAGGGAGCCTGCCCGCGATGCAGAAAACACCCTGCTCTGCTGATGTGAGGTGCTGTTCCCTGCAAGGGGAATGGGGCAGAGCAGAAAGACTGGGCAGGGGACGCCCCTGCCACTCCTACCCATCTGCTGTGCTGACAGGAGGAGGGTCAATGGCTCCAGCACAAACCAAACCTCAGTCCCCTCTGCAGCTGGAAAACATCTGGGAGCTGCGTCTGTTTAACTGGCACGTGCTGCTGAGCTGAGCGCCCCCATCTAGCCGGCAGCAGAAACATCGAGATGCCACAAGAGACACTGGGCTGGTGCTGGCTCCAGCCTGAGGGTTCGGGAGACAGAACATGGAACAACGGGCTCCCTGTGGCTCCGAGTGAGATGGGAGCACGGCAGCTCCTAACCTCAGGTCACCCCGGCTTCCCCCACCCCTCCTCTTCCCACAGCCGGGTGTTCTCCAGGCCGGCACTGGGCTCGGCCTGTGAAGTAAAGACGGGGAGATGGTGCTTGAACTCCAGGCCCCTGCTCCTCCTCGGCTCCTCAGCCCAGAGCCACCATCTCTAGCTGCCGCTTTGACGCCAGCTGGGCTCCCTGAGCCCGCGCCCGGAGCTGCGTGACAGGAGTTGCTCAGTTCAGAGCAGCACCAGCAGCACGGCTGGCTCCAAGCCCATCAGTTGAGACTGCTGGATGGATTGAATGGGCCATGGAAACTGAACTCCCTCGGTCCCCGAGGGAGAGGGAGGCTCGGGGGGGACAGCCCAGCCTGCGTCTGTGATGGCTAATGGGGATTTCAGTCCCTAGAGCTGTCACTGCAGCACCTCTCCCTGCCGCTAACGGCTCTGGCAATACGGGGGTGCTGCGGCCGGAGCAGCTGTTCCTATCTGAGTCAGCACAGCTGCTGCGTGATCCCCCTCAGCTGGTTCCTGCTGTTCCCAAGGATCAGACACGGATGGAAACCACGCACCAGTGCAGAACAGTCACTGTTCCACTGTCAGAAGCAAATTGGCCACCATTGAGGTGAGACCATTTATTTCCAGTGGAGAGAAGTGCAGAAAAACGGCCGTTTATTCACAGGGTGGCAGTGAGCGCAGGGGGTGGTAATACGTGTACCTGGGCAGAAAGGCAGAGCAAGGCACAGACGTCTGGGGAAGGGCCCCAGTGGGTTATCTGCTCCCCGACGCCATGGGTTAGCGAGACTACGGCCTGGGTAGGGAGGCGGCTGCAGGGGCAGCATAGACTGAAACACGTCACTGCAGTGGAGGCAAAGGCACGCGGGGGCGGCGGGTCACACCACAGCTGGCTGGGCCAAACGGTACCCAAGGCACACGGCACCACAGCGCTGCCAGGAGGCACCTCTGCAGATCTGAGAAACACAGTGAGACTTTGGGGTCAAGGCAAATGACTGGGCCCTGGGGAGGCAGCCAGAGGTGGTGGCGTGTGGGCTGAGAGGGGGTGATGGGGGGTGGTCAGGACGGGAGATAGGGTGTGTTTTCATAGATGTCGAACCCAGAGGGGACCATTCTATCACAAAGTCTGACCCCCTGCATGTCACAGCCGGTAGCATTTCACCCATTTACCCCTGTTCTGAGCCCCATAACGTGTGTCTGACCAAAGCTTGTGTTTGACTATGAAGGAGTTTTTAAAGTTCAACAGACACAAAAGGAATCCTAATAATGATACTGGCCCAGTCCTAGATGGAAACGGTAGAATTGTCCAGAATAAGGCAGAGAAGTTCAAGAAACATTTCTGCTCTGTACTTGGGACGAAGCAGCTGGTGTGTCCACATCATACGATGATGATGATGATGATGAAATACTTTCCATTCCAGCAGTAATTAAGGAGGATGTTAAACAGAAGCTACTGCAGTTAGACATTTTTAAAGCAGCGGTTCTAGTTAATTTGCAGCCAAGAGTTTTAAAAGGGCTGGCCAAGAAACTCACTGGATCATTAATGCTGATTTTCAATGTCTTGGAACACTGGGGAGGTTCCAGAGGACTGGAAGAAAGTTGATGTTTTGTGAATATTTAAAAAGGCAAACAGGATGAGACGGATGATTTATAGGGCCAGACAGCCTGACATTGATCCCAGGCAAAATATGGTGATCCAGACGTCAATTATCCAAGAACTAAAGGAGGGTAATATACTTAATGCCAAGCAATGTGGGCTTATGGAAAATAAATCCTGTCAAACTAATTTGCCATCTTTTTTTGAGGCAATTGCAAGTTTGGCTGCTAGTGGTAATAGTGTTGATGTAATATACTTGACTTCTGTAAAGCATTTGAATTCATGCCCCTGACATTTCAATTAAGGAACTAGAATGATATAAAATTAACCTGGAACACATTAAATGGATTAAAAACTGACTAAATGACAGGTATAAAAATGTAATTGTAAAAGGGGAATCACTGTGGAATGGGTGTGTTTCTACTGGAGTCCTGCAGGGATTGGTTCCTGGCTCTCGGCTATTTTACATTTTTATTAGTAAACGGGAAGAAAACATAAAATCAGCACGGATAAAGTTTGCGGATGACACAAATATTGGGGGAGTGATAATTAATGAGGACAGGTAATGGCTACAGAGTGATCTGGATCACATGGTAAACTGGGCACAAGCAAACAATATGTATTCTAATACGGTTAAATGAAAATGTATAATCCAGGAACAAAGGATGTCGGTCATTGTTACAGGGTGGGGGACTCCAGCTTGGGAAGCCGTGACTCTGAAAAAGATTTGGGGGGTCATGGTGAATAATCAGCTGATCATGAGCTTCTAGAGTGACGCTGTGGCCAAAAGATGGACTGCAATCCTTGGATGTATAAAAAAGGGAACATCAAATCAGAGTAGGGAGGTTATATTACCTCTGTCTTTGGCACTGATGTGACCATGGCTGGAATCCTGTGTCTAGTTCTGGTGTCCACAAGTCAGGAAGGATGTTGATAAATTGCAGAGAGTTCATTCAAGAGCCACAAGAATGATGGAGGGATTGGAAAACATGACTTATAACGATAGCCCAAGGAGCTCAATCTATTTAGTTTACCAAAGAGAAGCTGAAGGGGTGATTTAATCACAGTGTATAGGTTTCTACATGGAGGAACAGAAATTTGATAATAGAGGGAGGGCTCTTCAGTCTAGCAGACGAAGATATAATGTGATCCACTGGTTGCAAGTTGAAGCTAGACACTTTTAGAATAGAAATAAGGTGCAATTTTTAGCAGTGAGGACGATTTAATCTTTAGAACAGTTTACTGGGGTTGTGGTGGAGTCTCCATCACTAGAAACCTTTAAAGCAAGATTGGCTGATTCTGAACAGATCTGCTCTAGAGCGAACCAGAACTAATTTAGGGATGTTCTCTGGCCTGCGTTACACAGGAGGTCAGATTAGATGATCACAATGGTTCCCTTCAGGCTTTATAATCTATGAATCTTCCAGGGCAGCAGCCAGTCTTCACTTGCAGACATAAAGAGCTGGAGAATTCTCCACTTCCATTGGTAGTTAGTTCCAGTGCTTAATTACCCTGTGTTAAGAATGTGTGTCTTATTTCTAATTTGAATTTATCTGATTTCATCTTCAAACCATTGGTTCTGTGTCTGCCTTTCCCTGCTAAATTAAAGAGCTCTTTACCGCCAGGTATTATTTTCCTCATGAAGGTTCTTAGATACTGTAATCAAAGCACCTCTCAATCTTCTTTCTGATAAACTAAAGAGATTGAGTTATTTGTGGCTCTCACTGGAAGGCATTTTCTCCAGTCCTTGAGTCAATTTTGTGGCTCTTTTCCACACCATGTCTAATTTTTCAACATCTTTTTAAAAACGTGGATGCCGGAACTGGACATGGTATTCCAGTGTCTGTCTCACCAATGCTGTTTACCAAGGTAAAACCATCTCCCTGCCACTATATCTTTTCAGACACCTTTTCTGCCGCAGCATTGCACTGGGAGCTCACGTCGAGTTGTTAAATAGCATTAGACCAATTTGATAACCCACTAGAGCACCCCTGTTCGATGATGACTTCCCATTGACAACTTCTTTTTGAGATCCGTCAGTTAGCCAGGTCTTAAACCACTTAAATGTGCTTTATGGATAGTCTATAGTGGTGATTTTTAATAGGACTGTCATGCAGTACTACGTCAAATGCCTTACAAAAGTCTACATATATCACATCTAGGCAGTTACCTTGATCATCCACATTTGTAATCTCATCAACGCATACCAGTTTTCTTTGACAAGATGTTTTCCATATAAACCATCCTGATGGGCATTAATTACATTCCAAGCCTTTAACACTTTATCAGTTAAATCCTGTATCAGCTTTTCCATGAATTTGCCCTGGACTGATGTCAGGCTAACTGGCCTGTAGCTACCTGGGTTACCCTTTTTGAATATCAGCCCAACATTAGCAATCTTCCAGTCTTCTGGAATTTCCCTCCTCTTCCAAGATTTGTTAAATGTGAACAGCAGCAGGCCAGAGCATTTCTCAGCCTTTAGGGCTCAGGACGTGAGTTATCCAGGCCTGATTTAAAATGTTTATCCCTGGGAGTTGTAGGTGGTTGGGGTTTTTTTTCCCCCCTCAATCTTTCCCCACCCAAGATTTATTTTGGGCAAGAGAGTAATGATAACATTCTCAGAAGCATCTAAGTGACTTAGGAGCCCGAGTCCCATTCCCAAGAGCGACTTAGGGCCAGACTTTCAAAGGTATTGAAACGCTGAGTAGGATTTTCTATTAACTTCAACGGGAGTTAGACTCCGGCAAGTTTGAAACACTCAATAGGCACCTTCATGCACCTGGACACCTTTGAAATCTGGCTCCCTGGGGCCGAACTCATGGAGAGTCACTGGAGTTAGGGGCCTAAATCACTTAGGCATTTTTGAAACGCCCACTAGGGCTTCTCTGCATCTTTAGGAGCCTAAATACCTTGCTAAATCTGCCCCTGAGTTCTTCAGTCACTTTGGGGTGATAATTTTGAAAATTTCACCCCAAGACTGGGAAAAAGGTCAGTCCACGAGGGGAAAGGTTCAGAAAGCCGTGAGTCACCGTAACAGCTGTTCTAATGGAAACAGGTAGGTAATGTTAGCGCTAGGTGCCGCTGAGGCCCCCAAATGCATTATGGGATGGGGCGGCAGGTGCAGAGAAGCCGGAGTCTCTCGGAGAAGGAGAATGACATCAGTGGGCAGCGAGAGGCTGGTGATAGAGGCCATCTATCGTCTCAGTCATCAGTGAAAGCTGAAGTCCATAAAAAAAAAAATTATGTCAATAAAAATGTCAAGATAATGGAGAACAATATTTTTGTTTCACTCTCTGGCGTATGTTTCCAGCCGCTATGGCAGGTTCAAGCCAGACTCCAGTTTTACAGGCTGGTTTTATGATGAGGATGGTGGATTCGTCACAGCAATGGACCTACAGGATCAGAAAATGCTCTGACTCACGCACAGGTGGCAGGCGCCATGCGGTGACATTCCCCAGCCTGCCGTCTGCAGGGCAGCAGAGTGGGCGATCACAGGGCTCCTTTTGGGCCATGAAATCTACATGTGGCAAACATCTCTCGGTGCATCGTGAGCGGCCCTTTCGTTTGTTGGCTGGTTTTTCTGATTTAAAAAATGGGGAGCCCAGATTTCCAACATGGGCCCCTGAATTCAGCATGCTCAAACCACGTGTGCGCCTTCAGCTGGCGTCTAAGGCGCCTCGCCTGCAGGGCGCCGTGTAGGCGCCTAAGTGATGAACTGCAGCTTCAAGACTGAGCTTCACGGCGGAGCAGAGGGCCTGCCCGGGAGCTAGGCACCACTTCAGTCCCACCGACAGATACCGGGAGATTGGAGTATGGGGGGGTGACAGAGTGGACTGTGAATGGGGAGGTGGCGTGGGGGGAGCTGGGGAACGTGTCTGTGAATGGGGAGATGGTGGGAGGGGTTGGGCAGGCAGAGGGGCGGTGGCGTGGGGAACATCGGCCTGGTAGAAGGTGTGGCTGGCTGCCATCTTTTCACAGATGGCGGGAGAAGCTCCCTGGTGCTCAGAGCCGGGCGAGGTGGAGGGGAGGGCTTTGTGGAGGACGTAGTGCGGGAAAAGGGCCAAAGGGTGACACAAGCCCATGGCGCAGTGATCACGTCTCTGGCTCGTCTAGTCCTGCCTCTCACATCCCCGGCCCCAGCCCATGGCGCAGGGCCCAACCCTTGCTGCCGTTGTCTCCCACACGGGAGCAGGTCCCCTCGCCACAAACGATGCAATTTACTGATTCTGGTCTATTGCCCGTTATCAGGATTAACACCCCACCACCCTGGTGCCGGACCCGTTTCTGAGGGGCTGGAGAAGCCATTTTCCTTCTCCAATGCCCTGGGCCAGCAGACGAGTGACAGATCTGGATCCACTCTGTACTTGTCCTGTGTGCAGTAACCCTGCAGCCTCACGCACCTGAACCTCTCGGCAGCAAAGACGGTCCCTTGGGGAACCATCCTATTGCCCCAGGAAGACCCAGACAGGCTACGGAGACTTCGGAAGTGCTGCCTTCCTCTGACTCTCAGCTCGGTCTTAGTTCCACCTTCCCAAGGGCTCCTTGGTAGCTGAGGTGTGTTGAAACCGGTGTTAAATTGGAAGCTCTCCCTTTCTGCTCTGCGGGGGTTCTGGGCCCTGCTTGCAGACTAGGGAGCTCTGGACAGACGCAGGACATCTGAGTCTACCAAAGTCAGTCTGCAGCTGGCCAGCCCAGGGCAAGGTGGGGTGAGTTGAACCTCACTGTTTTGAGGAGCAGCCTGATTTCTCTTTCTCTGGTTTTGAGTCCCTGTGCATCATCCTCTGAATTCTAAGAAATAAAGTCGTGTGATGCTGCAGCCTTCTAGCACGAGCATCGATCCTTTTATCTAACGTCTCTGTGCGTTTGCCAGCAACATAACAATAGGGCTCCCCCCTTCACTGACCCCTCCATCTCTTGCACACACACACACACACACACACACACAGTCACACACACAAGCACAGAAGCCAGCTGGCCATACTTGTAATATTTAAAACAATTTTATTCATGAAAATATGCTGTACAATGCACTATACACAGTTCTTTACATTGCCACATACACAAACTCTAATAGCACAATCAAGGTTACATTGCCTACAATATATGTGCGGTGAGAGATAACAGCCTGTCGAACCCTCCCCCCAAGTCTGTACAGTTATAAATACCAGGGAAAGAATGAACTGAAACATCTGTAGAAAGCAAACTGCTGGAGCCAGTCCCTCTGGAGAGCGCCGTCCCCGCCGGGGAGCTGGCTCTGCTCTAAGATGGCTCCTTGCTTGTGTACCCGTCACTGAGTCACTGAAGCCAGGCCCCAGAGGCGAGAGCCAGGCGTGGAGAGAGGGGCACGTACTTCGGCAAAGGGGGACAGAGTGGCTGGAATGGAGCAGAGCGCCAGGGAGCCGGGCGGGAAGCCCAGGAGAGGTGTCTCCCACGGGGGCTGGGGATGGCCTGCGCTTGTGGACCCATTTCCTGAGGGAGATTAAAAATGAAACCTGAATCTCAACCCCCCGATTCCTTCGAATCACACCACCAGCCTTCTCCTCCCTGTGCTCCCAGCTGCACGGAGCTGCGTGGCCAACGGCTCTGGCGTTACAGCCCGGCTGTGCAGGGCAGCCCGGCCGGCTCCAGGGACGCTGTGTCTAAACACGGACTCATGGCCAAGCCAGAGACGCCAGCCTGTGGAGTGCAGACACAGCAGCCGCGTGCTCACAGGCCAGAGAGCCATGGCCTACCCCAGCCCTCCCACGCAGCTCCGTGCCGTGGGCCCGCTCACAGCCACGACTAGCGCTCTGCAGCGCACACGGGGCATCCACGCCACCCGGCTAGTTGCCCAGCAGCTCCCACCCAGGGTCAGAACCTGCAGTAACTCCGCCAAGGAGCAGTCACTCTGCCCAGCCGTTCGCCGGCCCCAGCCGTCAAGGGGGGTCTCTAGAATCGCCTGACCCTGGCACACAGGAGTTCGGGGGCTCCGGGGAGGAATGGGGCTCAACGTTTTCATTTCCAAGGCAATCGCTGACCCGCCCCACACCTGATACGTCCCCATGTGCAACGCCTCCATCTCCATCCCGACCCCCGTGCAGCCCCGGCCGTAGGCCCCCCTCCTCTTCCTGCCCTGCTCCTTTCCCACGCCCCAGCCACCGATCCTCCGTGGCCTCCCCTCGGCTCCCGCCCGGGCCCCACATCCAGCTCCCCGCCTCAGGCCCGAGGCCGAATGTCTCCTTCCCCGAGGGCAGCCAGGGTGACCGGTCGCCCTGCCCAGCTCCCGCCCGCCCCTACGCCCCTCGCACTGCACAATGACGGCACACACAACGCTTACCAACACAACTCCACCGTACACACGACAACCCCACGGTCACGAACCACAAACAGCTTCGCAACACGACATGCCCGGGGCTGGGTTCCCAGGTCAAACACACTGCGGGGCAGGGCGGGGCGGGGCGGGGTGGGGCAGGCACGGGGACGGCGGGGGGAGCTCTTCTCTGACTGAATGACTGGGGCTGTGTCCTCTGAGTGCCCACACAGTGCTCAGGGCTGGGCAGAGCCAAGGGGCTCCCTGGGGCTGCCAGGGGCATCTCTGCCCCTCTGCCCAGGGGAAGGCTGTAAATGCAAAGGCCCAGCGGGCCCCACGCTCCACAGACTGGTGCAGGGGCAGGTCTAGGCACGTGGGCTGCAGAGAACAAGGAGAGGCCCTGAGAGTGGCAGAGAGCAGAGGTGACGGGGGCCTGGCGCTGAGCCGGTTCCATCACAGGGACACAGCCAGGCGTCCCCCGGTGTGGGGGTCCCTGCCAGACCCCAGTGCATCTCCCACTGAGGGGCGGAGCTTGGGTACTGGGCTCCGCCTCTCCCCTCACCACCCCCGTCTCCAAAAGCACCTGAGAGGAGCAGCGACTTCACTGCAGAGCCACGCCCGGCGAGGACTGAGCCAGCCTGCGCCGTGGACCCTGCCACCGAGGGGGGCGACACACTGACGCTGGAGCCACCAATCTGCCTGCCTGCCAAGTCACAAACGCCCCACGCGCATGGCTGGTGCTGGGAGGGGCCGGCTGGTGCCCGCCTGATGCCACATGCGGATGGCACGTGCCTTCCTGCGCCTCACGCCGCCCTCCTCTGTTGTGCTGCCGGGGATGCGTCTGGGAGATCAGGTGTTTGGAAGAAGGGGGCTCCCTCCTCCTTCCTCCCACGTCAGGACAGGCGGGGCAGAACTGCTCCCCGAACGCCCCTGGCACCTGTAGCTGGTTCCAGCCCCATGGTAAGCATGGCGTCCTGCAACACCCCCCCTCACTACCAGTCCTTAGCACCCCCAGGCGAAAGCCGGGTGAGGTGTCTGGGTATTTCCTGCAATGAACTAAATACGTCTGAAACCAGAACCGGAGGGCAGGAGATTACCGAGTGAATGTGTGCTAGCCACCAAATAATAATAATTTAAAAAAAGCATCTGAGAAAGAGTATCTAGAATAGAATATATTAAATTCTGTACATGATCCAACAATGTAAACATAATTAATTAATCGGTAATAATGTCTTTATAAATAGACTACGACCTCTATGTACCCGGAGCAAACGCCATCAGTGGTACATCAATGGGCTCCTTTGTTGTTACCCACCATGGACGTGCGGTGGGCACCCGATGGAGCCGGTCCGGGAGACCAGAGGACATGGCGTCTGCCCACCGCAAGGTGCCACTCTGCCCCAGGCAAGAAGCGGCTGCCACCCCAGCTACGACCTCCATCAGGAGATGGTGCCTGGCCAAAGAAGATGCATTGGCTGTGAGCTGGGGCCGGGAGAATTGCTGGAGGGCAAGACAGAGAGCTGGGGACTGGAAAAAGAGTGAGTTTGACAAACCGACCCATTTCTCGGTGCCTGGTGCTTCTGGGACATGCACAAGGAAAGGAGGTGGGCTGCAGGGCAAGGGTGCGGGGACAGCCCCGCCGGGGAGGGCAGCACCCTCCTGGGCTCTGCTTTGCATAGGAATGGGGACCCATCTCTCCTTCCCATTCAGCAGCTGGCAAATGTCCCTTCCCCCCTCCCTGGGAAGCGCCAGGCTGCGTCCTACAGTCACCGAAACCTCCGTTCCCACCCAGGGGTTCTGCGCCGGGTCACTCCAGGCTCAGGGTCCAATGGACCGGAGACCGACAGCAAAGCGCAGCAGACAAAACCTGTCTTCATTTCAGGTCAAGGAGCCAGACCCCAAAGGAAAGGCTCCTGCCCCAGAGCTCAGACGGTATGTGGGGCAGAGGGGGGCTTGATTCGTTACAGACAGGGACTGTCCACAAAGCTCAGACCAGGGCGCTGGGCAGCTCTGAGATGCCCTGGGGCTCTGTTGCTGCTCAACCAAGCCCAGATGTACCAGGAATCCCGCTGGGTGTGGGGCCAGCACTGCCCAGCTGTGCCTGCACCGCGGCTACCCTCCCTGGCAGGCCGGCTGGTCCCACTCCTGGACACCAGCACAGCCCCTTCTCAGTGAACGGGAGGGATCCTCCCCCTCCCACTGACTGGCCCCCAAATGCTGACCCCCTCCTGTGCCTGCTAGTGCTCTCTGTCACTGCCCGGCCTCCCCCGCGCAGACCGGCAGCACTCAGGAAGCACACTGGTCCCTGGAGGATGGGTACACGAAGGTCCCTGCTCCTAGACCCCGACATTCAGCCCCATGGCTCTCTGCTTTGGGGAGCAGTAGCACCTCTCCCTTGCCTTACAGATGGCAGCCCCAGGGCACAAGCCGGGTGGCAGCCTGCCCAGACCCTGCACACTGACCCCTGGGGTCAGGGGAGGGAACGACTTGCTGGTGGTGGGTTAATCTGGGCTGAAAACCCAGGGCACAATGTCCTGTGCGGAGAGCAGGGGTGTCAGAACCCCAAGTCCCGTTGGGAGGTCCAACGCCCTGGAGCCGAGCACCCCAAACTCTGCAGACAAGCCATCACAAGCCAGACCCAGGTTTTGCAAACACCTCACAGCTATGGCTCTGCTGCCCTCAGCACAGTGCATGATGCATATCCCTGATATTAACTCCCATCGCCCGCATGGCCTGCAGACTGCCTCCCCAGTGCGGGGCTGAGGGCAGAGCTCAGCTCCCAGCACAGCTCTCCCGTTTGCTTTTCTAACAAGGTGATTATTCAATGGCAAGAGAGTGCATGAAAACAAATAAATAACCAGCCCACCCTCTAACCTGCCGCCAGCCTACCTCTCCAGCAGGGATCCTGGTTAGCAGCATGCCACGCCTGGCACGGGGCCCAGACCCTCACCAGGACACTGGGCCTGCAAAACACGCACCTGCCAGGCAGGCATTTGCACATGCAAGGGCACACGTATGTGCCACGGCACATGCAAGCCCCTGCTCTGCACGTCGACACGCGTGCTTTATACAGACAGCTGCCACTTGTCAGGGGGCTTGGGTTTTTTGCAGGCACTGATGACTGAAAACGTGGCCACCCGTGAAGCTGGCTGAGATCAAACCGGCTCCGAAGCCAGAAGCAAACTCTGGAGTGAGCCCCGGACGCTTGGGCACTGCCAGCAGCCTGCACCAGCTGCTGGATCCCCAGAGTTCAGAAGCTTTCCCTGGCTCTCAGCTAGGCCCAGGATTAGTATCCGGTTCTAGAACAGGTTTTAAACAGGACGAGGAAATCCACGGGTCTGCTCTAGGGTGAGTGGGTGGAAGGGGCTGCAGGCAGAGGCTAGCTTTCATTGCTCTCGGGAAGAGGCCTTACTGCGGGGGGCGGGACGCCTCCTCTGAGCCAGGCAACCACTCCTGATGGTTGCAGCTGCAGTTTCATTTTCTGAGCCTGGCCAGGGAAACCAGGGCTGCAGTCACTGTACCTCCGCTCCAGGGCCACCCTCGCCATGGGCAGTGGGGAAACAAAGCACAAAGAGGGGGTGGGTCAGAGGTGGGGGCCGTTTGGAAATGCAAATGTGTTGGGCCCTGACTCCTGCACTGCCGTGGCTGGGAACACCCCGAAGGGACAGGGAGCGCGATTAACCCATCAGGGCTGGAGCCAGGCTGCCCTTCACAGCCACACCTGATCTGCTTTCTCTTTTGCTTTCCCGCGCTAGTGACACAACTGGTGGGCGTGGGGCTCCTCCGCACGGCCTGAGCCGGCTAGTTTGGCCGGGGGCGCACACCAGTGCTGGGTCTGACTTAAGGGACGATAGTCTGGAAGGGCTGGCTGGGGCGTGTCCCGGGCCTGTACGGATGTTTCACCCCACGGCTCGCGGTCCGTGTTGATCCCGCGTTTACCCGACGGCTCTAGCCCGTCAGAACAAATAAAGGCAGAAGAGAGAGAAAGAAAAAAGTTTGCTTTGCTGTTCCCCACATGACTGCTCGGCGGGAGCCGCCCGGCTTCGCCTCACCCCGGCACCCAGCTCTGATTGGTGGGCTGGGGGGCGCTGGGCAAGGTGGCCATGTTGAGGCTGTTCTGCGGCGGGAGAGCCGAGTCGAAGTTGAAGTCCATCTCGTCGCTGTCCATGAAGTCATTGAGGATGATGGACTCCACGTCGCACTCCAAGCTGCCGTTGAACATGTCCAGGTCGAGGTCTGCTGGGAACCTGTCTTGGCCCAAAACAGGGGGGTGGATGGCCCCCGGGTAAGGGCCCTGGAGGGAATCCAGCAAGCCCATGTGTGCCCCCGGGGGGTTAGCGTAGGGATGGAGATGCCCGTGGTGGGGCATGGCCGCCAGGCTGCACGAGTCACTAGGCACGCTCATAAGGCTGACAGGGTGGGCTAAGGCACTGTTGCTGACGGCGGGGTGGTGGCTGGCTGGTGACGGGTGGTACAAAGCGGTGCTCTTCATGAGGGAGGCCGAGTGGGCCGGATACCCCAGCTCCCCGCCCCCGCACAGGAGGGCACTGTGTCTGTGGCTGCGGGCCGGCGCCATGGCGCTGGTCTGCGCCAGGGGCGGCTCGCCCTGGGCCAGGCTCTCCTTGTGCAGGTAGGAGACGGAGGAGAGCAGGTCCTGCAGCGAGGCGTTGCGGTAGGAGCTGACGGGCGAGAAGCTGGCTTGCTTGTTCTCCTGGATGGTCTGCATGGGCAGGCGCCGCATGAGGCTCATGGCGGGCTGGCTGTAGATGGTCCCGCAGTACGTGTTGGGGGCTGCCCCGAGCGTGGAGCACTTGGAGTGGAAGGGGAAGCTGGAGCTTCTCTGCCTGAGGCCGCCCGAGGGCAGCTGCTGGGAAGGGCTCATGTTGTAGCTGTCCTGCAGGTCGTCCAGCAGGCTGTCCCCAAGGCCTTCGTTCAGGCTGATGGTGCCGGTCAGGTCGGTCAGCCGGGGCAGCTCCACGGAGCACCTGGTGCTGAGGGAGGGCGACATGTTGCTGGAGGGGCTGGGGTACATCAGCGGGGAGGACGGGGCCCTGTCGTCCTCCTCCAGCTCATCCGGCTCGTGGCTGGACAGGATCGGGGAGAGGCGCCCGCTCAGCGTGCTGGCCGAGGAGTTGGCCCGCGTCCGGAAGTCGGCCCAGGCGTCGTACTCGTCGCTGGCGTGGGAGGCGGGGCTCTCCGACCACTTGGCCTGCTGGGAGGACGGGCTCTCCTCCCCGCGCTCCTGAGCGGCCTGCAGCTGCTTCTTCTTGCTGGCTTTCCCTTTGATGCGCAGGAACTTGCTGTTGTTGTCCATGGACACGGAGCGCCGGCGCGGCGGCTTGCCCGTCTTGCCGCCCTCGGGGTTCAGCATCCACCAGGAGCTCTTGCCGGTGCCCTCGTTCTGCACGCGGATGAAGCGGGTGTGCAGAGACAGGTTGTGCCGAATCGAGTTCTGCGGAGACAAGAAGACACAAAGGGCCCCGGTCAGTGAGTCGCCAGAACCTCGCGGCTAGCCGGCAACCTCCCTAGGGGTGTGCGGAGAAAGCTCTGCACTGGGACTCCTGAGAGCCGGCGTCCCTGCTCTGCCACAGGCCTGCTGGGTGACCTTGCTGGGTGACCACCCCCCCCCCGCCTCAGTTTCCCCAGTGGAACCATGGGGATAACGATACTGACTCCTTGGGAAAGTGCACTGAGATCTACGGAAGGGAAGAGCTGGGGGGGGGGCTGTTCTCTCTGTCTCCCTTCCATGCCATGCCCTAGGAGCGGCGCACACACGTTCTGACACGCACCAGCACTGGGCAGACTGGGATTTCTTTCAGCACCCTGCAGCGGCGCTGACAGCCAGGATAACGGAGCCCCTCTCCCCAGAGCAGCTCCTCCGCCTGACCCTGCCAATATGCCGCAGCCTCCACGGCTCCATCTGTCCTTGGCCCCTCTGCTCTGGCTGCAGCCGGGGTCCTGCTGGTGCCATCGGGGGGCTGCCCCCTCGGACAACACTGAGCCCCCCAGCCCATGGCCCAAAGGCTGCTGGATAGGAACGGCTCTCGGCCGACCCTGCTCTCTCAGGGGTGTAAGCGAGGACAGCTCCGCGGGAGCCGACGGAGTGGCAGGGACCGGGCTCCGAACCAGGCCCTGGCTTTCTGATGACTCGGGCCCGCAGAAGCCAGGGACGGGGAGGAGAAGGGCTCCTGTACCCCCGCCCAGCCCTCCTCGCCCAACACAGGCCCCTGGAGCTGTCCTCTGGGGGCCCGGAAGCTGTTCTCTGGCTTCCCAGCACAGCCTCACGCAACATAGTCCTCTTCAGACCCAGCGCACCCATCCCGCTTGCCTCACTGGCTGCCAGACAAGTCCCCACCGGCCCCTTCAGATGGGCCCCGAGTCCCTGTTCCAGTGCTTGGGCTGGCTCCAAACTCATCCCACCAGCCCAGCTCCCAGCTCCCACTTCTTGGCAAACTCCACGATCCCCCCGGCCCCGGGAAGGAAGGAAGAAAATTTTATTTCCAAAGCTATTGCGAGCTGTCTCCTTCGCCACTCAACCCAGCCGTGCCCCATGGCCCGCTGCAGATGTGGGCCTCTGGGTTAGGCGCGGACTGGACTGGCTCAGTGGCATGGGCCCACTCTCATTTCTTCTAGACGGGTTTTACACCATGCTTGTCACCAGAGGAGCCCCACGCCTTCCGGCCGCGCAGTAACCCCGAGTACACAGCTGCACGTGCTGTTTGCTCTCCTCCCCTCCCCAGCGGGGGACGCATGTGCCGGGGCAGGCAGAGTGTGGTGCGGGGCGATGTGATAAATACCCTGGCTTCTGTTCAGGGCAGAGGAGCAGGTGACAGCAATGGGCCCAGCCCTGGAGCAGAAGGTGGCCAGGCGTGTGATGGTCCTTGGCTCCTGGGGGGTTCAGACCATGGCAGCAAATCGGGCTGGAGAAACCTGGAGGTTCCTGGGCTCTGCAGCTAGGAATCTACTTTGGCACCATCTATCCACGGCCCATTAAGGGTGGGTGGGTCCCTTCTGGCCCAGCCGCGGCACCCTGGCTCCCTCCTATTCCCTCGGCCCATCCTTCGGCCCAGCCAACTGGGAGCCATCACCCCACGCGGGAAGGGTCAGCTTGGCCAGCCTGAACGCGCCCAGGCAGCAAGAGGCACCCGATCACACAGGGGCACGACGGCACGTGACACCGGGACCGGCTGCGCCGCGTGAACAGCGGATAGTCCAGGCAGCAGCTGGTGTGAAGAGGTCGCTAGGAGCCAGTCGGCTGGCCTCTGCTCTCCTCAGTCCTCCAAGAGCTAATGCCACAGCGGCGCTAGCCCACTGGGGCCCCAGGCGGGACTATTTTGGGCCCTCCCCACAACACATACTGAAAAAGAGAACAGGGCGCCCCCGTTAGCTGCCCGGGGCCCTGAGCAGTTGCTTAGTTGGCTTGTGCCTAACGCCGGCTCCGCCAAGGCCCCAGCACGCTGCGCACCGATCGGAGCCTGCACCAGACACCTGGCAGCCAGGACAGGGCAGGGCACGCAGCCCCCGACATCACTCGCCTGGCATGAGGGCTTCTCGCAAATCCTCCCCAACATGGCAAATCCTGACCCTGCCAAAGGCCGATCCTAAGCGAGAGGCTCTGCCCCTCCGAAGCACAGAGCGTGCCACTCTGGGATCCTGTCTCTCCTGCAAACACACGCTGAGGGTTTTGCTATTGACGGCAAGATGCTGCCAGCCCGATTCCCCCCGACTGGCTCCTTCCCCCCGAGCAGCCTCGTGAGGTTTGTGACGAGGCCAGCCTGACACACGGCCACGGGCGTGGTGGAATCTGACCCTGCATTTGCCCTCAGCTCCTTTGAATCCGGGTGCTGGGTGTTTCTGCAGCCCCCTCGGCGCTGCCCGCTCGCACCAGAAGCCTGCCTGATGCTGGAGCGTCCTGGGTTCTGCGTTCACAGATCAGACGCCCCCAAGGAGCATTCAAACCCTGAGGCAGAGAACACGGGAGCTTCCCGGAGTCACACGCACAGGCGGGAGACAAAGGCTCTCCGGGCTGTGTCATGCCAGTGCCCGCTGCCGCGGATGCATTTTGTGCCACCACCGCCAGTGGGGTGCCATGAGCCGACGGGCGCCAGGCAGGGCCACGCCCTTCCGCTCGCCCGGACGCTTTGATACTGGTGCAGGGCGAAGCAGCAGGCAGGTCTAGCCGTGGCGCACACGAGAGGTGGGGACCGTTACTCTGCGGCCCGTGGATTAATCCTCGGAGCTGGGGGCAATTTGCCCATGGAGCTCCCAGCGGGCCAGCCCAGCCGCCAACAGCACGCATCACTTGTGGGGACACTAGGGAAAGCCGGGCCATGGGGAGGTGATGTGATGAATGTCCTCTGAGGCCACCTCACACCGGGCCCCTGAGGAGGCCCCTCTGCCCCCTCGCTACCTTGAGTGCCCCTTTCAGAGATTTCAGGGAGCAGGACAGTTTGGGGGTGAAGGGGAAGGACCAGGGGTAGGACTCCTGGGTTCTCTCTGCTGCTATGCTGCCAATTCACTTGCGTGACCTTGGGGGAAGTCATGTGCTCCATCCGTGCCTCAGTTTCCCTGTCTGTGACATGGGGGCAAAGGTGGTTTCTCTGGGGAGGCCCCGTGCCCAGCGCAGTGCCCAGAGAGCTGGGGGTGGAAGAGGCTCGCGCAGGGCCAGATCTGAGGCCTGGGCAGGGGCACGCTGTGCCAGCGGGAAGCCAGAGACGGGAAGACCAGGGACGCTGCGGAGGGGCTGCTGGGAGCCCCAGGTGAGGTCGGCCCGTCCAGCCCAGCTGGCAGGAAAGCGGCAGGGGAGGGAAGTTGCCGAGGTGCTGGAGAAAGTTGGGTGCCATCGCCAGCCTCGAGTGGCATACTAATGAGGAGACGCGCGAGCTCCAGGCCCATCGATCATATTATGTAACGGCTTCCTTCTCCGCACTTCATTTATTTGGAGATTGCTCCCAGCCTGGCTCCCGGCCAGCAGCCACCAAATCCAAGTCTACAGAAATCAATCTCGCGCTGACTGATTAAGCCGTGTTTAGAACTAATTGCTCCTTCGTGTGTGGGGAGAATAAATTACGGGCTTTAATTTCACATCTTTAAAATGCAACTGCAGGTACAGGCTGGCCGTTAACCCCTTCCCGGCCTGCCCTCGGTGTGGAACAGCCGTGAAGGGGATCCTCGGCGGGGGGGGGACAGACGGGCCCCCCCAGGCAGGAAACACCTGCTGCTGCTGCTCCCCCAAGTCAACCCTGCCGCCGGCCGCAGCGTGGGGTGTCCTGCCGGGCAGAGAAAGGCTAATCCAGGCCCTTACTCAGACACCAGCGACCGTCTGCCCAGGCTCCCTGCGCAGCTCCTACCAGCAGAGCCCAACTGCTCTCAGCCACAGCCCGGACTGCCCCGTGGTGGGCAAGACTCGCGGCCCAGGGACCACGTGCCGCCCTCTAATCAGGGCACCGTGCCCAGGGAGTGACGGCCCAGAGCTTCAGGCTGGAGATCCCAAGTGGTGAGAGCTTCAGTGTCTAACCCCCGATCATGGGTCCTAGCCCTAGAACTGCTAGAGCCTGGGCGGGGGCAGGACGTAGCAGCCTCCCGAGGTAGGGGCAGGACACAGCGCCCCCCCAGTTAGTGGCAGGACACAGCACCCCCTCAGGCAGGGGCAGGACACAGCACCCCCCCAGTTAGCGGCAGGACACAGCGCCCCCTCAGGCAGGGGCAGGACACAGCACCCCCTCAGGCAGGGGGAGATCAGTTCGAGCGCTGGCCTCGAGGGGCGAGAAGGGAATCCAGTCTCCAGTGCCCGCCCAGCCTTTGACCTCCCTGCTGAGGCTGCCACGGGGAGCCCGGCCATGCGGGTGGTGTGGACGCCTGCCGGCTGAGAATGGCGCCGAGCCCCATGCCTGCTGGAGGAGGCCCCAAACGGCTGCAAGGACTGCCCCTCACTCATGCCCCCGGCTAGCTCCGGCCCAGCGTCCGGGGGCTGCAGGGCTCCCCACACCACCTCTCTGCCTGGCTGGCCAGCGCCGTCCTGGCAAGGCGAGGGCAGAGGAGTTGCGGCTGCTGGGCCAGGGGCATGGTGGTGCCTGTGGAGTGCTTGGAGCTCCTCCAAGCTGAGGGGTGCTGGGCTCTGGGCGCGCTGCCCCCTTGCTCTGGCAGCCTGCAGCGGGATGCCCCGCTCGCCCCGCTCCTGGTGACAGGATGGGCAGCGGCCGCGCCAGGGCACGGCACCGCCGCGCTGCCGGCTCTGCTCCAGCAGGAGTGGAGGCTCATTCCCACTGGCTCGCACAGCTGCAGTCCTGCCCGGCTGGCTCCTGGACAGGCCCCTGCAGGCCCCTGCCCCTGCAGTCCCTTCTGCTCTTCCAAGGGGTGCCCCGGTTGGACCCCAGCGCGGCCGCTGGCACGCAGAGGAACCGTCTTTCTGTGCATTTGGCGGCGCCGGCAGCACCCCCCCCCCCCGCAGCACAGCCTGCGGTACCAGGCGTGCGTGACGGCGCCCCCGCCCAGGGGATAGAGAGCAGTGCCAGCAAAGCACCCCCCACTACTGACCCCGCCTGCAGCTCCGCTGGGAGCCCGGGCCGGGACAGCCTGCGCTGGGGCAGCGCCATGGCAGGCGCAGTCTGGGCCACGCAGCTCCAGCCGCACCTCGAGGGCAACGCAGCCTGGCACCACCCAGCCACAACATGCCGCAGGCTGTCACCATCCAGCACCCGTGTGGGCAGCTGGCCCTGCACTGGCCCCCCCAGAGATCAACAGGAGTGGAGGGCGCTCAGCACCTGGCAGGATGGGGCCCTGATCCCTAGACGCAGCCAGAGGGATCCTGAATGAGGCTGCCACCTCCTATGTGCCAGGGACGGCCTCAGAGCGGTGACCGGCACGCCTCTGGCATCATTTCTGGGGCATGGAGATGCCTGCTCCCCTTGCAGGGTGCAGGGGGGATGCAGAGCCTGGGGCCAGCGAGTGGGACCGATCCAGACCCAGGCGACTGGGGCTCACTCATCTCCGCAAAGCCCGTTGGCAGTCAGGCAGGAGATCCGGGTGCCCCAGGGCAGACAGCAGGACGGAGGGCGGGAGGGAGGTGAAAAGCCACCTGCCCTCCCCCCCGGGGCAGGGAGTCACAGCCACCTGCTGCTGCTGGCCGGGTAAGGGGCTGAGGTAAGGCTGAGGCCGGCTGAAACCGTGGCTTCCCCTGCAGTGTTAACGAGAGGGCCTTCGCCTCCAGTCCTTTCCCGAGCCCCCGCTCCTGCTTTCCACTTCCAGCCGCGGCCTTTCTCCTTTTTTAGGCAATTCCAACAAGTTGGAAATCTCTCTCCCCTCCCAGAGCTTGGCGCCCAAAGCCATCCCTGCTTGGCAGAGGGCCCGGCAGGCCACTGCGTCGGCTGGGACAGGGGGCTGGGGGGCTGTGCTGCCCCCGCCCAGGCCTGAGACCAAGGGCCCAGCCCTAGGGGAGCAGCTCTGGGCCCCTCGGCGTGGGGAGGCTGCTGCTGCCTCCTGCAGAGAAGGTTCATTATGAGCAAAAAGGCAGCAGCGACTGATTGTAGCCGAGGCCTGGCGGAGCCGAGCCGGGAACTCCCCCGGACTCTGCTTCACGAATGCCCCACGGCACTCTGCTTGCTGCGGCCGGGTGGGCACGCGTGCCAGGGCAGCTGGCTGAGCAGGGAGCCAGCACTCCCGGGGCGGGGCAGGGACAGGGATTAATTAATGGACTGGAATAAGTCCACTTGCTTCCTGCTTCCTGTTCACAGCAGCGTCCTCAGGAGACACCGGGCCCTGAGCAATGCCCCAGGCCATTGGCGCCTCTGCCAGGCGAACAGCTCCACTCCGGCCAGCACCCACGGCAGGCACAGGGGCAGGCTGGCTTCTGGGCCCGGAGCGGCTTCCCTGGTGCTGTGACTGCCTCTCCCGTCAGCCCCCCTCAGTCCGGCTCCCAAGGAGCTTGCGGTATCCCGAAGGATCCCAAAGCACAGGGGCGAGCCAGACACTTCACCTATCATGGTTTGCAGCCACTTCTGGGGTGGGACGTGATCAGCAGCGGTCGCACAGGGCATGCAGCAGTTTAGGACAGGATGCAGGCGCCACGTCACAGCCGGATTTAGTCAGCAGGGCGGCGTTAATGACGCTGGGAATCAGTGGGGCCTCCTGCAGAGCCCCAGGGGAGCCGACGGGCATCCGGCGCTGGGAAGAGGTGACGCCCAGAGACAGCAGCTGTGAATACCCTCCCTTGGTCCCAGACCACGCTGGGGTCAGCCAGGGGCGCGCGCCCCCGAGCGAGCCCCCCGCCCCGCTCCCTGCAGCGCAGCGCCCCCTAGAGCTGCCCTGACTGCGAGGGGAGAGCGCCCCCTGCTGAGCCCCCCGCCAGATTCGGAGTCTGCTCCTCGCTCGCCGGGGGATCTCGGGTGCCTCCATCTGCCCCCAGGCGTAACCGCGCCGTCCTTGCCAGGTGCTTTGAGACCCGCCCCTGACATCTGGCGGGGCGTGCAGTGGCCCAGGCGCCCCCCAAGACAGACCCACGGCGCGTGATGGGAGGCAGGGGTGGCGTGTGCTAAGCGGACAGCTCTGCTGGTCCCAGCCAGCCCTGCCCGGGGCACAGGGAACCCGTGAGTGGGGTGGAACCGCCAGCCCCCTGCCTCCGCCCCAGTGCTGGGCAGCCGACCTGCTCCAGCCGTGCCAGGCGCTGCCCAGGCCGGGCCGGCAGAGGCAGAGAGCGCAGGACGTGACAGCAGAGGTGGGGCATTGCCGGGCGGGTTCAGGGGGGCAGGGACGGGGCGAGAGGGCGGCCAGCCCAAGGGCACAGAAATCAGGACAAGCCTCCATGGCCTGGTCGGTGCCGCCCTGCCGCTCCCTGGGCCGCTGGAGTGTCACTGCACAGCGGCAACCTTCTCGCTGCGTCCCGGAAGGGCCCCCCTCCCTGCACCCCACGGCGCATGCTGGGACCCCCGTCGTAGAAAGGAGGGATGGCAAGAGCTGAGGGGAGCTGGGAATGCAAGGGGCTGTGGGGCCGTGCTGGGAGGCTGTGCTTGGCAGGGGGCTCTGGGGGGCAGTGCTTGGTGGGGGGTTGTGGGGGGGCCAGTGCTCGGCAGAAGGCGTGGGGCCGTGCTGGGGGGCAGTGCTTGGTGGGGGATTATGGGGGGGCCATGCTGGGGGGCAGTGCTCGGCGGGGGTTGGGGGGGCCGTGCTGGGCAGAGGGCTGTGGGGGGGGCAGTGCTCGGCGTGGGGCCGTGCTGGGGGGCAGTGCTTGGCAGGGGGCTCTGGGGGGCAGTGCTTGGCGGGGGGTTGTGGGGGAGGGCAGTGCTCGGCAGAAGGCGTGGGGCCGTGCTGGGGGGCAGTGCTGGGGGGCAGTGCTTGGTGGGGGATTATGGGGGGGCCATGCCGGGGGGCAGTGCTCGGCGGGGGTTGGGGGGGCCGTGCTGGGCAGAGGGCTGTGGGGGGGGGGGGCAGTGCTCGGCGTGGGGCCGTGCTGGGGGGCAGTGCTTGGCAGGGGGCTCTGGGGGGCAGTGCTTGGCGGGGGTTGTGGGGGAGGGCAGTGCTCGGCAGAAGGCGTGGGGCCGTGCTGGGGGGCAGTGCTTGGTGGGGGATTATGGGGGGGCCGTGCTGGGCAGAGGGCTGTGGGGGGGCAGTGCTCGGCGTGGGGCAGTGCTGGGGGCTGTGCTTGGTGGGGGATTATGGGGGGCCGTGCTGGGCAGAGGGCTGTGGGGGGGCAGTGCTCGGCGTGGGGCCGTGCTGGGGGGCTGTGCTTGGCAGGGGGCTGTGGGGGGGGGCGTGCTTGGTGGGGGATTGTGGGGGGCTGTGCTGAGGGGAAGTGCTCAGCGGGGGACTGTGGGGGGGGCAGTGCTTGGCAGGGGTTGGGGGTGGCCGTGCTCGGCAGAGGGCTGTGGGGAGGTAGTGCTCGGCATGGGGCCGTACTGGGGGGCAGTGCTCGCTGGGGGATTGTGGGGGGGCCATGCTGGGGGCAGTGCTTGGCAGGGGGCAAGACCCAGGCCAGGGCCCGGCGGCAGGGCGGGAGGAATGTAAACACCCGGTATTTCCCACGCATCTGGCGGCTGCGCCGGGACGCGCCTGGGGAAGGGGGGCAGCTGCGTCTACCTTCCCCCGACCGCACCAGCCTCCGCCAGCCGGCAGGAGCTGGAGCCAGCAGCTGCGGTGAACCGCAGGGGCCCTCACTGCAGCCGGGGAGGGGAGGCCGGCGAGGCCCAGCTGGGCCCAGGCACTGACCTCGCTCCCTAGGCCTGGGTGTGCGCATGCATCGCTGTGCGTGTGCACATATGAGTGTGCATCTGTGGGGGTGTGTATCTGTGAGCATCTGTGCACGTGGACATCGGTGTGAACGTGTATCTGTGTGTGTGTGTGTGTGTGTGCGTGTGCACCCAAGTCTATGCCCGGGTGTGTGTGCAAATGGCTCTTTGGATGCATGTAGGTGTCAGGATGGAGGGGTGCCGGCAGAGCTGGGGGGAGCTCCCCAGGACTGGGATCGCGGGGGGCTGCGGGGCAGGAGTGGGGAGCATTCTGATCAACACAAAAAGGAGTTTGCTTCCCCCACGTGAAAGTCGATCCGTGAGTGAAGCAGGCGTTGACCCGGGCTGGGCTTGCAGAGACGGCAGGAACCAGGGGAACGGGTCAGCCTCGGAGGTGGCGGGAAAGGGAGCGAATTTGCTGACTACTCCCCCCCTCACACACACACACAGGCATGGGGACAGCCTGGCCCTGCGGCAGTGAGGGAGGGAGCTGGGGGGACCCTGTGAGGGCTCAGCCTAGGCAGAGGGACAGCCCTGGCCATCCTCCTGCCTCCCTCGTCCTGCCGAGCGCGGCCGGGCTCCTGCTGCATGCTAGGGAGCAGAGCCTGGCGATCGGTCCCAGGCCGGGGCCCTCTGTAGGACAGCTGCCACCTGCCTCCTCCCTGCCCTGTGAGCGTGGGGGAGCCAGTGCAGGGAGAGGCAGGCCGGGCCACTGGCTGCTGGGGCCAGCCCTGCTCCTGCAGGCAAACGGGGCTGAGGGCTAACGACACCCGGCACTGACCGAGCACAGTGCACCTGCAACGTCCTACAGCGACACCAGCCACTTAATCACCCCGGCCCTGGGCCCCAGGCCACACAGCACACCAGGCCCAAGAAGCTCCTGGCTCCCAGCCCGGTGCACTCACCACTAGTCCACACTGCCTCTCACAGCTTAAATCCAGCAGGTGCCGCACCCAAGCCACACCCACACGAGGAGACACAGCAACGACGCCCTCAGCTCTTCCCAGCAGCCTCTCCCCCGTCACTGCCGCAGCCCCCCCGACCCTTCGCACCCGCGCTCGTGCCCCCCTGCACCGACGCAGCCCGTCACCGGTGCCTCCAGCCAGCCTGAGCCGTTCAGGCCCCTCTCCCGTCAGACGCTGCCCAGGCCCCTCCTGCTGAGGCAGGAATCTCTCCTAGCGGGCTGGGCCGTGAACGGCACCTGGGCCTTTGGCAGGATGTGGGAGGTTCCTGGGCGGGCCTGGGCAACCCCAGAAGCGCAGGCAGCTCCCCACAAGGCGGAGCATGTCCACGGAGTCGCTTGGTTGCCCCGAAGGCCAGACACACAAAGCTCTGACCAGGCAAGGCACCGCCACTGCCCTAGGCCATAGGAGGGCAGCATGGGGTGCAGCACATCTCCGAGTCGGCTGGGGGAGCCCAGGGGCCGGTGCAGCCAGCGCCACAGCACGACGGCAATTCCCACAACTCAAAGGACGCCCTTGGCCTTCCCGCAGCTCAGCCAGCAGGCGGCGCCGCACCTGGTGCCCCAGCAGGGGGCGCTGCTCCCCCCATCAGCTCCCAGCAACACCCCAGCGTCATGCTAGGGCCGTGCGCTGGAGAGGTGAAATGGCCTGGGGGCTCCTCCGCCCGGGGTCATTCCTTCTGCAGAGCGGGACTAGCCCCACCACCCTGGACAAATTTCCTCTCTCCTCCTCCAATCTGTGCAATTCACTTCCTGCCCTAACCTGTGCTGTTCTACAGCTGCTGTGTTCCACCTCAGAGGTGGCTGCCTGCTAGTGGCAGGTGAAATAGCCCTTGGGAGAGCTGCCAGGCCAGGCTGTGCTGGCGGACATGTGGAGCGGCGGGCAGGAGTACCGTCGCTTGCAGCAGCAGCATGAATGCACAGCGCCATGCACTGGCCTAGGCCCTGGTTAGGCAGCTTGTGAGAAGCAGCCTTGGGCTGGCTCAGAGGGTCCCCGGTAGGCAGCAGGGTGGAGTGAGGAGAGGGAGGGGGAGAGGCAGCTACCCGCGGCGCTGGGGGGTGGAGGGGCACCAGGCAGGCAGGGCCCCTGCGGAAAGCTGCCAGCGGGTTTCCCAGCACAGCAGAGCCCAGCTGCCATCCCACGCGCCTCGCCCTGCAGTCGGCTCCACCAACCCCGCACCCCCCCGGGGGCTGGGGAGCCATCCAGAGAGCGGGAAGGCGCTAATCCCAACGGTGGCCCCCTCCCCCCCCGTGCCAGCGAGCCCAGCACTGAGAGACGGCGCACCAGGGAAACGGCCCCCATCCCCCCCCCGAGCTGTTCTCCAAGGAGCCTCATTGTCAAGGGAAACAGGCAGTGTGAAATTGGTCTGATTAGCAATTAGTCCCATTGTAGCAGGATTAGCCAGACCCATTGTTTTCATGAGTGGCTGGAGGCGCAATTTTCATCTGGAAGGAGCTGTCCGTTTTCCCAGGGTCCTTGTGACTGGACAGACGCCCATCTGGGGCGACGCGGCCTAGCAACCTGCAGCCGGGTCTGGTGCAGCCTGCCCAGCAAGAGCCTGGCGTCAGACTCTGCCTAACGCTGGGCACCTGCCCGCCCATCTGTCCAGCCTTCGGCACCAGCCGGTGTGGGCTGATTGCCCGGCGCCCCCGGGAGCTCAGCGCCTCTGGAAATCTAGCCAGGCAGGTGCCTGAAAGTACATTCCCCCCTTCCGCCTCGTCTCTCTGCCTGTCACAAGGGCTGGGGCTAGCCCGGGCCAGACGAGCGGCGGGCAGCTGGGGACAGGCCCAAAGCCAGCGAGAGTCCCAGAGTGCCCCCGATGGACTCTCACCTCCCACGAGCGGCTCCGCTCGCCTGCTTGTCCCAGGGAGCTGCTTCCGCAGCCCGAGCGGCCGCCAGCTTCGGGGGGAATCTCCCCGACACCCCCAGGCCAAGGGAACTGCCATTGAAACGGCGACGCAGCCAGCCCCAGCGCTCCCTGCCCAGCCATGCCCCTGCCACCTCCTGGTGCCCTGCCTGCCTTCACACGGACAGGATCGGGCACCCAAGGCGGGCTCGGCCGCCCCGCAAGTCAGGGTGGCTTGTGCCTCGGAGGAGCGAGCCCTGGGGCTGGGCCCCATTCGGCCCTCGTCTAGGCCCATGCTTGCTAGCGGCAGAGCCGGGGTGGGGAGCCCCTGGTTCTCCTGCAGCCAGCAACGGGGTGGACAGGCCATTGCTGAGCTCTGGGGAACAGAGGAGCCCATCTCGCTGCAGAGTCCTCTCCTTCCCCTACACCCCCATCCACCCCACGCCTCCCCCCCGCCGCTCCCCACTCCCTGCCCACAGACCTCGCCTGAAACAAACAGCTTCCCCCCCAGCGGCTGGGCCGCTCACAGCCGGGCGCCTGGCTCCGGTCACATGCTTGTCCTGAGATGAACCGGTGGGAGGCAGCTGGTGGTCTAGACAGACGGGGGCCCTTCTTCCCCTCCCTGCGTGGGGCGGGCCAGGCCCGGGGGGGCCGTTTCTCTCCAGCAGGGGAGTGCAGGCTGCAGCTGCCGGCCTGCGTGTGCAGCGTGAGCTGGGAGTCGGGAGGGGCCCGGTGACGCATGGCGCTCAGGGCTAGCACAACGAGGAGATCTGCGCACCTCAGGCCTGCCTGGAGCGTGGGCCCCGTGTCACGGATGGGCACAGCGCCCGCCAGCTCGCTGGGGCTGGGAGGAGGGAGCCGTTTGCTCTCAGGACCAAGCTGAGCGCTGCGCCGTGCAGGACCGTTCTCTGGCGCTGGCAGGTGCTCCCACCACTTGGGGTCCGGTTCAAGTCCAGCTCGGGCCAAATGCTCCTGCCACCCAGATGCCACACACTGAGCTGCTGGCGTAGCGGCCCCGACCTCAGCCCAGTAGCTCTTGACCTCACTCTCAGAGCAGGGCTGGGACGCGTGCAGATGGCGCGGTAAATAACGACGGGCCGCGGCGCAGACTAGATCCCTGGCTCAGGAGGGCTCAGCAGAACCTGTTCTAACACAGCCCGCAGCATGGCTGCGCAGCCAGGAGCGCAGAGCGTATGTCACGCTCACTAGCGGCGCACTATCCCAGAGAGGACTTCGGTTCCCAGCAGAGAACGGGCAGCTGGCCCGGAGCTCCCAGTGCAATGCAGCAGCTAAGGGGCGAATGCAGATGAGTACCGCGTAGGAGACGGGAGGTGCTGTGGCCTGGCGTTGATGAGGCCACCACTGGATCGTGTGTCCCCACTTCAACAATTACAGTGAAAAATTAGAAGGGGTTCAAGAAGCGGCTGCAGACTGAGTCCCAGTCTGGAAACCTGCCTGGCAGGGAGAGATAAAGAAGCTCAATTGATTCAGTTCATCCATGAGAAGGTTAAGGGGTGACTTGATCACAGCCTGTGAGTGTCTCCCAGGGGAAGAGATTGATGATCACAGGCGTCTCTTTAATCCAGCAGGTAAAGGCACATTGAGATCCAGCGGCTGAAGCTAGACAGACTCAGGCTAGAAACAAGGTGCACCTTTTTAATGGTGATTATTAATTAACCATTGGAGCAACTTAGGCCTTGTCTGCACTGCAGAGTGAACTCAGGTGAATGCCTCTCGAGTTAGCCTCGCTCAGGCGAGAGACGCCGGACTGTGAACAAACACTCCATTCGCACAGACCGGTTGTGTGAACAGCTGACGAGTCGTGCCAGCCAACTTGTGCGCTATGTACCACCCACTGCAGCCAAGTGACGGGGGCTGCGGGCAGGCGGCTGTCGGGTTAGGGGCATAACTCGAGATCTCTGCAGTGAAGACAAGCCCTCTGCCCCTGAAATCCTCGACTCCAGGCTGAAGGGATGTCTGTGTGCTCCAGCTCGGCCAGAAGCTACAGGCTTCGTGCAGAAACTACCGGCGCAGGACAGGGGTGGGGAGGCAGGCAGTCTCTGGTCCGTGTCAGGCAGGAAGTCACACTGCATGGTCTAATGGGCCCTGACTACCTTCAAATCTGCTCATCCAGCTCCTAGGCTGGCCACATCTCCCCCCCTCACCAGCTACATTGGCACCTGTCAGCCCCCTGGCTGGCAGAACCAGCAGAGAGGCCAGTGGGTCCTGGAGACGCAGGCCCACTCCCTGCTGCTCGGGGCTGGAGGCAGGCTGGCCGGCTGCGCTGCGCCATGCCGTGACTTTGCCCGCCAGTGGCACCCTGCTAGCACCTCAGCCCTGCGCCAAATTCACATGACAACAAGGGGAAACTGAGAAACAACCTAGCCACCGGAGCTGCCGGGGAGCAGGCAGGAGGGAGCTGCTGCAGAATAGACCCCCATGGAGTCCGGGCCCGCTCAGAGCCCCCCAGAGGAAAGGAACCATCCAGCCAAATCTCCTAAGGGACCAGGTGCAGAGGTGAGACCGGCGTGCCGTGTCCCAGTGCGCTTCCTGGGTACACCCTGGAGTCCTGCTGAAAAGTGCTTCCCAATGTCTTCTGCATCCCCCCCAGGCTTCACGCCTCTTACCTTACGGTCACGCCCAGGTTAGTAAATAGACCTTAGCCCCCCGTCCCCCAGGTCATGACTCATGAGTGAAAATAGAACCGGGCTCTTCAGCACCTGAACTATAGGAGAAGCTCCTTTCCCTGGTTGCAGTAACAGGCTGTTATCCTTCAGAGGGACCCAGCCCCCAGAGGGAAACCCCATCCCACGCAGACCTGCGCCCGATTACAGAGCGGTTTGACTGGGACAGAATGTGGCCAAGATCCTCTAGGTAGGGAAATGCAGGGAAATGCTCTTACTTCAGCTGTAACCTCTTTGTTCGGTGTTTGTACAGCGCCCGGCACGGGAGCCCTGGCCCACGACGGGGACTGCTGGGCATTACGATAAGAATATAACGGGGCAGCCTGCTAAGCATGAGTGGCCATGGAGAGAGCTTCTGGTCTCTGGCGGCCATTATCCAAACTTAGCTGCAGCCCTTGCCCTTGGCTCCTTTTCACACGGCCAGCATGGCCTCTGCTCGGCTCTGAGTGCTTCCAGGGCAGGCTGTGAATCGCTGAGGACGTGGAGCCAAGCTGGTGGTGAGGTCGCAGAGTTTGCTGCCATAGCCGGCGGCTCTCTTGCTTTCCCCAGTGCAGTGGCTCAGCCCTCCGGGTCCGCCCTGGCGCTGACGGCGTTTGCACTTGGCTCAGGATGCCCTGCATGCGATCAGAGACACGGCTACTTACGCAGCTGACAGCTCTGGGAATCTCAGCCTGTCGACAGTGTTTGCCGAGGGCTCCTCCTGATAGACCCCAGGGTCAGAGACGCTCTCCTGCCTCCTGAGCTCCTGCCAGCTGCCAAGCACGCAGCAGCGGGGTGAAGGATGAGATTCAGCTCCTGCTCTGCTTGTCTTGGCAAAGGGAGCCCTGGATGTGCTCAGAGAAGGGTCGGTCTCTGATTTCCCAGAAAGCCCTGATCCTACCGAGCTGGTTCTGACTCCAGATGGCAGATGTCCAAGCAGCCTGGCTGCTGGCGTGGGACCCACCCAGTCTGCACATCTGGCCCAGCTGCTGGTCATGCCAGCTAACGAGCCTTTTACCTGGCGATGCTCCTTGTAGGCTGGTGCTGCGTAACGAGAGGAAGTGGTGACAGGCCGCTAATGAGACTCCTCATCTCAGCCTGGCTGGGCCATGCGCCGCGGGATGAGCACGCACGGCTCCAGGGGCTAATTGCAGTTTGTTTGCTTTACACACAAAAGTGGTAGGTGTTGGAGGAAATGCTTCGCAGCCGGGAATCAGTGCCACGGCTCCAGCACCGCCTCCCTGCCCTCCGGGAAGACGCTGACATGGCAGGGCGGGGGCACATGGCACCCAGGCAAGCTGTGCAATGGCAGGCTGCGATGGTGGATAGCCAGCGTTGGGCTCTGCAAACCTCAGACAACGCCTGGTACAGCCCCTCCCGCAGTGCTCTGCCCTGAGCTTGAGACGGTGCATGCAGCCCACCCCCACACGCCTGCACTGGGAGCTCCTCGAGTGGGGAGTGGGCAAGGGGCAGCATCGTTCAATGGATATCCATCTCTGAGGTGCCCGTCACCATGGTCTCTGGGTGCCATCTTCCCAGCACAGGACGAGGTACCATTCTGTCCATAAGGTGGTGGGGGAAGGGAAGCAGGAGTCCGGACTGGGCCCAGAAAGCCCTGAGCATCATTATCTGCATTAAAGTCAGGCCTAGAGGCCCCGCTGCGCTAGGTGCTGCACAGATACAGCTCTACCCGTATTAATACCTCCCACTTCCAGAGTGAAGGACCCTTTGGCAGCCTTGGAAACATGCCCTGAGCTCCACAGAGGCACCGAAGGCTGCACGGAGAGTTAGAGGAGAGAGTTTAACGTCCATGCCCAAGGGCTGCATAGGGCACCTTGTCAGCCACTGAAATGCAGCCCTCTCTGGGGTGGAGCGTGGCAACCTCACACAACAATTTAGGACAGGAAGTGAAGGCAAACCCCATCCTGGTGGTAACTAGAGGAGCATTTAAGGTCAGCAAGTCCGGCCAGGTCTCACACTAGAGCCCTGAGACACTACATGGCGTCGTCCCCAGAGTTCAGCCCACCCATTCCCCACGCCCGCTCTGAGCTGGGTTTTGCCCAGACCCCACTGGAGCCAGCTGAGCTTCACCAGGATGCAGGGCAAAGACCCCACAGGGCATCCCGGCTTGTGCTGAAGCCCCTGGCCTGGGCTGAGCACTGACTTCTGCACCCAGCTCCAGCCACACCCCAGCCTGCCCCCCCCACCTGCCATTACCAGCCACCCACACCCAGCACTGCACCCGACCACTGCCAGGGCCAGCCGGCATACCCCACTGCGGCCTGCGAGGTGCCGGGGTGACATGCCCCTGAGCGACTTCAAATCCCCAAGCTCCTCTAGTCGCCCCCGGTAAGCGGGTGTCCTCGCCCGGCCGCAGCAGGGAGCTTGAGAGGAGACAGAAGCCAGACGGAGGCAGAGAAGCTCGGGGAAGAGGATCCTGCCCTGTCCTAGGCTGTGGGTCAGCCTCACTTTGGAGCCAAGACTGGCTTTCGGTTCTGTGTCTGTGCAGCGCCTGGCGCAGCGGGGCCCTGGCCCGTGACAAGGGCTCCTGGGCACTACGGGGATAGAAATAATACGTAACCCGCCTCTTCTCCCAGGGTGGGCACTGAGCAAGAGTCCAGGATTATCTGAGCTGCTGCAGCACCGAGGGCCCCGTCGCGTGTCAGCCCAGGGCCCGTCGTGCTTGGTGCTGCACAGACACGGTCCCAGCCCTGAAGAGCATCAAACTGGGGACGGGAGGAGGCTGGGAGAGACGAATTACCCCCACCCCACCCTCGTCTCCAGACAGCCCCTGCGCTTAGCCCTGGCACCGGCTGGAGTGCAGGGTGCCTGGTAGAGAAGCTGCTGGTGCAGACGCTGTGAGTTCGGAGAGGTCTGCAGACAGGCGTCAGCCATTCCCCGCCCCGCACAGGGCAGTCACCACTGGGGTGCCCGGCTGCCCTCAACCCGCCGAGCAGAACAGGATTAGATGGCGGGGCCGGGCCACGCCAGGTCTGCGGGTGGGGTGGGGCCCCAAGCGGGTAGAACTGGCTCCACCGCTTGGCACAACGGGCCCCTCCCAGTGCAGGGTCACCACACCCTCCCCCCTGCACCCCATGCCAGCAGCCCAGGCGTGCACCACGCGGCCCCAGCCACCAGCACAGAGCTCTGGGGCGAGGAGAAACTGGTGCCCCGGCCAGGGGGAGCGTGGTTGCCCCTCAAGCAGCTCTCACTCCAGCGTGGCGAGGGGGGAGGGGCTTCTGGGTTCTGTTCCTGCCCTCTCTGTGCCTCGGTTTCTCTGCCTCTACAATGGGGATAATTCATGGATCCCAAGGCCAGGAGGGACCCCTGTGATCGACTAGTCTGACCTGCTGCACAGCACGGGCCAGAGACCTGCCCTGAGTTACGTCCTGTTTGAGTGCGGCACTGTCCCTTTAAGGGCAGGGGTAGCTCTGTCTCTGGAGTGGAGCATCGGGCGGTCAGCCCTGGCAGCCTGGCGTTCCAGCAGGTGCCATGCTCGGCGCACGCCTGGAGCCTTGCCCGTCTGCAGGCACCTCCCCGTTGTCCCCCTCTCCAGGCAGCCAGGGCCGCAGGGGAGGGAGTGCACAAGCTAGTGCAGGGCTCGCTCTGGCTGGGCCGGAGCTACCCTGGCTCTGCTGCCCTCCGCTCTCCACCCCAAGGCAGGGCAGCTGCAGGTTCCCACAGAGCAGGGGATGCTCCTGAGCAAGGCAGTGCCCCCAAAGCACCAGGCCGGCCCCCGAGCCCACGGAGAGCTGTGCCCAGCTCCAGGCAAGGGAGCAGACTTGCCCAGAGAGAGGGTGACAGCTTCAGCCCCACACTGCCCGGGCCTGCCTGTCCCTGGGGCCGGCACAGCCAGAGCAAACGCAGACAGGAGAGGAGACAGGCAAGAGCTGCCCTGTCTGCAGCCAGTCCTGTGCCGGCCTCCGTCATTCACTCCCAGGAGCCAGGGCTCCTGCACCACCTCCTGCAGTGTCCTCTGCAGAGCGCCCCACGGCCAGAGCCCCTGCAGCACCCCACGCACCCCATGGCCAGTACCCCGGCAGTGCCCCCCAATATCCCCTGAACTCCCCTTGGTCAGTGCCCCATGGCCAGCACCCCAGCAGTGCTGCACCCCACGGCGCCCCCTGAACTCCCCACAGTCAGCGCCCCACGGCCAGTACCCCAGCAGTGCCGCACAGCGCCCCTTGAACTCCCCACGGTCAGCGCCCCACAGCGCCCCATGGCCAGCACTCCGGCAGGACCCCACAGCGCCCCCTGAACACCCCATGGCACCCAGCACTCCTGCACCCCCTCATATAGTGCCCCCTACTGGAAGAAGCTTGGGATGCCCCACCCCTACAGCGCCCCCTCTGGAGGAAGCTGGGAGTGCTTCCCCCCCAGCCACCACGACGGCGCCATCCCGCACGGCCTCTCTCGCTGGATGATCATTTCAGGCGGAGCACTCAGAGGTCTCCCGTGCAGGGTGCCTCAATTCCCGCCGCCCACCCTCGGGGAGTAGGGTTTCCAAGGCGCCAGCGGGAGGGTTGCCGGAGCGCAGAGGCAGCCGGCTGGGCAGCGCAAGGAGTGAGGCTGTCCGGAGCCGGCCGTGCTCAGCGTCTGCACGCAGCTTTCTACCGGCGGCGGCTGAACAGAGGCTGCCGTGTGCGGGTCAGTGCGTTGCCTGATCCCAAACCAGCCTGACGTGCTGATAAGTGAACCAACTGCCCATTAGAGGCATGACAGCCTGTGTCAGTCACAGAGCCCCGCGTCGCAGGTGGCGGGCACACGGGGAGCCCAGCTTCTGCTTGAAAGCAGCCCAGCGTGTCGGCAAAGGCCTGTCCAGAGCACTCCTCTGCTTGTCACGCGCTGCGGGCCGGGGCGCGCTCGTCAATCAGGAGCCTGGCCTGCATCTCGTTAGCAGCCCGGCGCTCGCTGCGCAGCCAGGCAGAGGAGGGGAAGGAAAGGGCTGGGCCAGAACGTGACGGGGACACAACACACGCCGGACGCGTCGAAGGTTCGCCGGCAAATCTGCGTCCGCTGCATCGAGTCTGAGCTGGCTCCTCCGGCCATACCCGATCACAGCCAGCCTTCCTTCGAGCGCAGGGCCCGGCCGGCCGCCGCGCACAGGGAAAGGCGGGCTGGAAACACAAGGCTAGGAGTCGGCGGAGCTGCCACCCTCTGCGCAATGGCTAGCCTCGCTGTGCTTTGCTTCCACCCGTGAGCCGGGGATGGTTCCTGCCTGCCTTCCTGCCCCAGAGCTGAGCAAGGCGCCCCTCAGACAGACACCGCGTGACACTATCCTCTTGCTCCCGCAGGCCGGGAGTCCTGCCAGCCGTGATGTTTGCACGCTGGTCACACACCCAGCAGCTGAGCCGGGATGCCGCCGGCTGGGGCGCCAGCCCGTGGCGGCGAGGGCCAGCCAGGGCAGACCGCGGGACAGTTGTGATGGTGGGAGCTGCCACGTGGACTGGGCTGAGAAGAGGCCCTGCCTCCGTCACACGGGCGACACACCCGCCGCTGGCAGGGCATGTTTGGCTGCTGCGCCCTGCAGCCAGGTCTGAGCTGGCGCCGGAGGGGACAGGGATACCTTGGTGATACCTGTGCGTTCCCCACCCGCCACGCCCCAGGCCAGGCTCCCTAGCCCTCTCTGCACATCCCATTGCACTCGTGCCGGGTCCATTGGGGTCACAGAGGAAAGCGTCTCCTGGCAGGAGGACTCAGCCGAGCAGTATCCTGAGGTCCCCCGGAGACTGGACAGAGGGGCTGTGACCCAGAAGGGGGTGATATGAACATGGGCGCAACGTACAGGTGAGGTAACCCAGGGCATAGATGCATATAGGGCCTGATCCAACGCCTACTGCCGTCAGCAAGAGTCTGTCCACTGGTCCAACGGGCTTTGGGTCAGGCCCCTGGGCAGGAGATGGACGCTGTATTGGCTAGACGTCCCGTCCAGGAGGGTTCCTGAGAGCCAGTCAACTGTCCATAGTCTGCATCCGTCCTGCTGGAACCAGCGTGCTGTGTGCTGTCCCCTGGCTGGGCTCCCCTGGCCTGGCCACATCAGCTCTTGGCTGGCAGGACAGCAGAAATCCCACCACACGTGACCAGCCCTGAGTGGACAGTGGAGAAAAGGGCAGGCGCTGCTGCATGGTCCTGCCCTCACACTGGGAGAAGAGGGACCCTCTTCTGAGCGAGGTGTCTGTGGGCAGGTTTCCCTGCCCTGGCGTCACCCCTCCCCGGGCAGGTGTCCCTCTCTGCCTGTGTGTTGCCACGTTTCACTTTTGGATCAGCTCCCTCCTCCCGCTCCTGACCACAGGTTCTGCGCGTTATTTCCAACCAACCGGAGAACTGGCTGATGCAAATCAAACCACAGCTCCCACCCACCCATCCTCCTGCCCTTGCTTCCTCTAGGGGCTTACAGGCCACAGCCTGGCATCTGTCATGCTGTGGGAGAATCCGCAGGCTCTGGGTCGTCTGCTTGTGCGTCCCCTGTGTTCCCATCACAGCGACGTCCAGGCAGCAGGTCAGACAGGATCCAGAGCTCTCCAGAGAGCCGCCAGTCCAACCAGCCCTGGCCTGGCCCCAGCCCCAAGTGTCAGACAGGTGTGCTCTACCAGAGACCATGTCATGCCCTTCCAGGCATGATACACAAGGGAGGGGGCGTGGGAACAGGGCAGTTGCCCCACGGGATCAGAGCAGGGTCCGTCCAGCCCAGGATTCTGCCTGAGCTGCAGAGAACGGGGCAGGAAGCTGCTGAATGGGGCAGATCTGGAGTAATCTGCCCCAGCCGGAGGAAATGCGGATCCCACCTCACATAAGTGGGGGAACGGGACAGGCGTGGGTAACTGAGACCCTGTCCACCTGCCCTGGTTACCGGAGTGGCCAAACAGCTGGCTGCTAAGATGTCCTGAAAAGGGAGCGTTTCCGTTGCCATGGCAGTGGATTTCTTTTAGCCAGCCACGACCACACGCTGGCCCCTTCGAAAACAGACCCGACAGAGCAGCACCCGACACCGGAGAAGGGCCATCCCAGGTCGGGGAGCAACGCCCCGCACGGCACCCTGGGGGATCGCCCAGCCGGCTGTGTCCCGGCAGCTGCAGCCATGTGCCCCCCTGGTTCTCCAGACACCGCCTTCACCTGCTGTCCCGGGAGCATCCCCCCAGCTGGCCGCCCCAGCACAAGGCGTCTTTATGCGCGCCAGCCTTTCCACGCTGCCTGCCAGGGAGGGGGAACACAGGGCGGCTTTGTAGCGGGTGGCTCCTTTCCCCCCCGCCCCCAGCCGCGGCTGGTTCACCCACTCCGGCTGCGTGAGCAGCCCTTGTGACCTGGCTCTGCGGTCAGGTGATGGCTCTTTCCAGCCACAGTGGCCTGGGGGGAGGGAGGAGGCATGAGTCACAACGCGGGAGGTTTGCGGTCGGTGCCAGGGGCACGGCATCACTGACAGACCCAGCACCTGCCAGAGCGGAGGAGAGTCTCCAGTGACGCCGGCAAACACTGCCAGGCCCATCGCCCGGGGCTGAAGGGGGGAACTGAATGCTCACTCCCCTCTGGCCGGCTGCAATGTGTGCTGAGCGGGGCGTTCTCAGCTGGCAAGCTGCACGGTCAGCACATCACCCTGCCATGGGGGGTGGCACTACCCGTCTCAGGCGGCGAGCCAGCTGCTGCTACGGGGCAAAGGGCAGGCTCGCCACACCCAGGTGGCATGGAGCTGGTCCCAGGAGGCCCCGAGCCCGCATTGCAGCAAGGAGCAGCTCTGCCCAGTTCCCACCAGCTGCGGGAGGACGAGCGGCCTGGCCGAGACCCATCCACACACATTTCTGGGACGCTCTGTCCTGGGACAAAAGTCCCTGCCTCTTCCTGGGCCGGGCTGGGCGCGTGGCGTCAGCAGCATGCCTCCTGCCCAGCCTGCCTGTCCCACGGCTAGTCCTGGCTGTGGGGATACTAAGGGCGTCGCTGCTGCGTTTTCATCTGTGCTTACTGCACCAAGGAGGCCGAGTTAGGACAGAAACGGCTGGGAAAGGAAACCCTTGAGGTGGCCCCCGGCTGGGTGTTCCTGGCTCCGCCGCCCCCAGGCAAGCGGGCAGCCAAAGAGGTCCATCGCTCAGCCTCTGAGGTCCAGTTCAGCGGCAGGTCAGCCCTGAGATCTGGTGCCGAGTCCCTGGCATTGCTGCCGTGCCCTGGGTCCCCGCCAGAGCTGCCTACGGCTCCAGCCTCCCGCCAAGCAGCCAACGGGTTCTTGACAAAGGCCCCATCAGCCACCATCCTATATGAAGCCCGACTGGGTGGGTCTGATGGTAGATGCCCAAGCTGCTTTGACGGCATCTCCGTTCCACTGCGCAGACACTGCCCCTTCCACTGCTTTTCCGGGCTTTCACTTGTGGACGGCGAGGTACGCCTCCCAGCTGGGGCCGTCTCCTACCTCCACGGCTCAGACGGACCCACCCCGCAGCAGGCAGGGGGCAGACGGGAGGACGCTGTGCCTCGCCACCTTTCTGAAGGATATTTTTAGGAGGCCAGGCATGTAGCCGGGTGTGTGAGAGCACAGCAGGCGATCGCTTGTGCGTGTGTGTGGGTCAGGGTGCATGCCTCTGTGCCGGGGTGCAGGTGCGTTTGTGTGTATGTGCGTTACGTGCAGAGGGCAGGTAGGGTCGGCGGGTGTGTGTAACAGTGTAATCCCTTTGCTTCGCCAGTCCAAGCTCTGTCTCCTGGATTGCACCCAGCACCGTCTGCCCCGCCCCACGCTCTCTCCAAAGGGCTCATTAGATCGAAATGTGCAGAATTTAGATAACGAAGCCAAGCGCTGCCTCTGGGGGACTGCAGCGGGCTGGGAGGGGGGATGCGTGCGGCTGGGGGGTGCGTGCGTTTGGAGCTGTCTCAGCTTGGCTGTCCTAGGAGAGGCAGCAGGAGAGGCTCAGCCTGTCTCTGCTACGCTCTGTCTAAACACCCTGCACACACACGCCCTGCCTCTCCCGCTCTTGGCTCCCCAGCCCTGCTGACAGCCCCGTGGCCCAGGTCTGTAGCCCTGCTGGAACCAGACTCCTCAGGCGCTCCACGCAGGCAGCGACGGCGGCTCCTGGGAGCTCTGGAAGGACAGAGGGAGCCGAACCCCGGCCTGGCGAGGCGTGTGTGTGTGTGTGTGTGTGTGTGGGGATGGGGAGGATATGCGGTTGGGTGTGTCAGTGTGAGGACAGGGCGTGTGTAATCCCCTGCTAGGCCTGCGTGAGCCACAGGAGGTTTGAAACTGGCTCTGGCTCCGTCCCCCAGCAGCAGAAGCAGTCAAGGCCAGGCTGAACCGGCATGAATCTCCCGGCCTGGCTTCCCCGCTGCCCTTTGCTCAGAGGTGATGCTATGGCCTGGCCCCCAGGCCCCTCTTGCACGCCCCGCCTAGGGGGAGTCAGGCCTCTTACCCAGGGTGAACGGGGACCTGGCCCCGGCCCAGCAGCCTCCGGGCCATGTCTCCAGGGCAGCGCTGCCCCGCGAGCAGCCAGACGCGAGTTACCCGCTGATTAGCCGCCGCGGCTGATGAGCAGCTCTTCAGACAGGGGATTGACTGGCGGCTGATTAGCCGCCGGGAGCAGCGCTCCTCGCAGCTATTTTTAACTGCGCCGGTGGCAGGGCTCTCCTGGCTGACACCCGGCCTTGGCGGCTCCGCGTGTGAGGCTGCGGAGCCAGGAACACACAGCTCCGGGCCTGGCGGCAGGATCTCCGTGGGGCTGCAGGAGGGGGAGAGTCAGGCGGGCCAAGCTTGGAAGGGGGGTAACCTGTGGTCCGCCCGCACTCAGCGTGCACTCAGGGCTCAAAGCCCCTGGTCGCCTAGCGTTCCCAGAGAGCCCCTGCTGCCCTGGGCCCCTGGCACTGACGGGGGTTAGCTAGCAGGGAGCCCTCCGTTCTGAGCTCTAGCCCGGGGCCCTGCTTTCTCCATTACACCAGGCTCCCATGGAGTTCCTGCTGGTTGTGGGGTGCCGTACTTGTGGGGTTCGGTTGCAGGCCCTGGGGGATCCCTATAGCTAACTCCTCCAGGCTCTAGCTGCAGGGCCAGCTGATCTCCTTACAGTCCTGGGCAGGGCAAACCCCAGTCCTGACACCAGAGCACTCGACCGCCGTAGCTGCCCTGAATCCCACGGATTAGCTGGAGCAGGCAGGGCAGCGGGAAGCTGCTTTCATTCCTCTTGGAGAATCATGATGGCCAAGAGTCCCTCGGCCTGCCGGGCCCTGCTCCCTTTGCACTCCTGCTCCCCCTCCGTGTGCAGGGCCAGGCGACTCGTGCGCTGCTCCAGGCTGCCGTGCAGCCGGCTCACGTACGTCTCCTCCTCAGCAGGCTCCGACGGTGCCGTGCCGTGCCGTGTCGCACACAGGAAATGCCCCTGGCTAGCCCCGGGAAGACAGAGATGATGCTGTGAGGAGAGGGAACATTGGGAGGTGCCGGCTGGACCCAAACTCTCCCTCTGCTGAGGCCACCTAAGCCCGCTGTCCAAATGGCACCCGGCCTTGCAGCTCACCACTGCTCCTGGGCAGAGGAGCCGGCCAGGGAATCCCACGCTGCTCCCAGGGGAAGGTCTATCAATGGCGAGCCAGGCTGCTGGCATCACCAGGCCTGACTCAGCACGGCACAGCACTGCACTGCACTCTGCACCGTAGGTACCTCCTGCCTTCCAGCCGCCCGCCGGGGGCTGGCTCTGGATTTCCTTCCAGTGCGCTGCAAGACGTCCCTGCCTCCCCCGGTAATGACGGCCGCGCTGCCGTGGAACCCGAATAGCCAGCGCAGAGCGGGGGCCGTGGCTCCAGCAAAGGGTGGGCGGGGGGAGGGTCCCAGGAGCACCGCAAGGGGAGACTCCTGTCTCCTGGGGGCCCTCATCCGTGTCACCAGCCACGGCGGGAACAGCCTGACAGCCACGTTTCCGTGGGGCTGACGCTGATAGGGCTCTGGCAGGGACCAGCTCGCAGCCTCCCCTCCCCATGCCAACCGCACCTCCCAACGCCCCAGCTGGACTGGTCCGTCCAGACCCGCCGAGCCAGGGCAACGGGGAAGGGGCCGCGGCCGCGCTGGCAGCGCTGCGCATGACTCGCCAGCCAACAGGCCAGGCCATCTGTCTGCGCCGACGACTCTGCCTGGTGGCATTTATCAGATCTGGGCAGAGGCTCCACAGCGACAGCCGTGCTGTAGGAAACAGGCTGGGCCCAGAGCCATCCCCTGGAAAGCGTCGGCTCCGTGGGCATGGTGCCGCTCAGTGCTCCCCTGGGGAACGGGGCCCGCCTGCCGTGGGGGTCTCTATGGCGTTTGGGCCAGGGGGGGAATCCAAGGACTAAAAGCAAAGTTGCCTAAGGTGAGACCAGCCATTCCCCTAGCCCAGCTCCCTAGCCGCAGGGCCCCGGTGTGCTCCTGGGAGCTGGGCCGTCCGGGGAGCATTTTCCTTCCTAAAGCCCAAGCATGGGAAGCTCTTGCTCTAGCTGCCCCTGCCGGGGAAGGCAGAGTGCCTGGGGCAGGAGCACCCGCATGCTGGCACCCATCCGCTGCCCTCCCTGCTCCCTCAGCAGCTGCCAGGCACGCAGCGGCCTGGATCACAGAGCCTTTGCATTTTTAATTGGAAAACATGTTCTCGAACTGCTCCCCATCAGCTCCCTGAGCAGCCAGCTCCTGGGGATGCTGGGAAATCCCAGCTGTGCACTCCCCGTGACAAAGCGAAAACTGCTGGCGCTCGGCGCTGAACAGGTTAACAGCAGAGCTCCGGGCGGGAGCCGCAGGACATAACAGCCAGCAATACTCCCATCCAGAGAGCACCAGCCCTGCCCGGCTCAGAGAGCAACCGTGACCTGCCCCAGTCACACACAGACACTTAGGGTTCCTGGTCAACAGCCTCCAGCGTGCGGCTCAGCTCTGGGGTTACAAAGAGCCGCGCAGCCTGCCCCCCTCGGGCGGGACCCCGGCTCTGAAACCTGGTGCCGGGGCCGGGGGAGGGTCTCCGAGCCGGCTCCAGCCCGAATGTGAACATCTGCACTGCTGGTTTTAGCCCCAGAGCGCGAACCCTCTGAGCCCGTCAGCAGTCCTGGGCTCTGAGCCTGGCTGCCGTGGGGTCTTTGTTTGCAGTACAGACCTACCCAGAGTCTGGGAGAGAACTCAGGCATCCAGGCCCTCGGGCTGCCGGATAGCCCCAGTACCCCAGGATGTTAGGAGGGCCGCAGAGCCCCAGGACGCACCCAGACGGACTGCATCAATCCCTTGCTGTTGGCAGCTGCCCGGCTCCGCTTGTAAAAGCCCCTGGGGCCACGGGGGCTGCTGCAGGAGCCATAGCCCTGTGCCAGGTGTCTGAGCTGGAAGAGGGGGAAGCCCCAGGGGATAATACATTGCCCCCAAATGACCCAAGCAGAGTCCACCCCGACCCCTCCCCGGCTCAGCTAACCATGACTCGGTGCCGCTCCCCTCTGAGCTACTTCCCCTCTCAGGCTCTAATTGCACTCCTGAGCCGGCCACCAAAATAGCTGCAGTGAATCACACGGAGCTGCCATGCAATTTTTGCATGAAATTACAGTATTCTCCCCTGGGTTCAATTCCGTCCACCCCAAGTTCTTACTGCAGCCAAGTAATTAAAGCGGCAGCACTGCCTTTTCCTCAGGTACTTTTCGAATGCCCCAGGGCACCCTCCCCTGGGACAGGGGCTCAGCAACACAAGGGGGACAGGCCGGGGAAGGCTGCACGTGAAGCTAGCGTGGCACAGGTGAGAGGGAACCCCAGCCGCAGAAGGAGATGAAGGAGTGAGGGGAGGGGGACCCCCCCACCCCAAAACTGGCGCGTGCGGCGGGTTTGTGGGCTGTCAGAGGGAGGACAGGCTTGAACAGATGCAGCAGGGGAGCTTCAAGGTGAGGAGCGGGGTCTGAAGGACCCCAAAGCCCAGTGGGGAAGGGAGCCTGGTCTGGCAAAGACAGTGGCAGCTGGCGGAGCTCACACCTCGGGCCCCCAGCCCCACGCCTCGTCTTCCCGGCACTGGCCATGGGGCTCAGCTCCCAAGGCCTGCCCCAAAGCCCTGGCCGACTCGCCGTGGCCCTGGAGCTTGGCCTTCTCTTCTGTTGTTCGAGTGCAGCCCACGCAGCCGCCAGCTGGCAAGCAGCTGTGCCAGCCTCCGGGCAGAGCCCAGCGCTTTGGGGCCCGGGCGGAGGTGGCAGGTGAGCTGGCTGCGCTGGCAGCTGTGAGAACACGCCCACTGCTGCCCAACCTGCAGGATCGCCCTTGGCCCCGCTGTCCAATCTGTGCAGTCCGGAGACGGACAAGCACCAGGAACTGAAGAGCTCCCAGCACCGCAGCTCAGAGGTCGCCAGGGTGGCACCTTGGAAACTCGGCGTGCACAAGCGAAGCGTGTTGAACGCGCACGTACAACACTGTGCTCCTCAGGAGCGCCTCGCCGAGTGGTACGGGGGGCAGAACCTCTAGCTGGGGGCTCCGAGCACACAGCCTCGCCCCCTTGTGCTAAAGCAGGGTCTCCATTAGTTACCGCTCGTAATAGGGTCACATGCTAACACAGCCCGCAGAGGATTAGACGATGACTGAGCCAGCCTGGCATGCTCACTCCAGGAGAGGGCAGTGGTGAGCACACCCATAGACACGTGTGCAACATGCACACACTTGTGCATTACCCCAATCAGCTTTGGGTAGCTGCCAGTTCTGCAGTGCTGCTGCTGGCCAGTCAGGTCCTTGGGACTTCCCTGGGCCAAGCGTAATTCATTGTTCTTAAAATGTAAAGAGAAAAGGAGTCTGAGAAGCTGAGAGAAACGTGCAGAGGGTGAGAGCTGCTGGGCTTTCGAGTCCCTCCGGGGAAAGGACGGAAGTCCCATTGCTCACGGCTGGACACAGCTCTAGACCAGGGACCACAGGGTCCAAAGAAGATGGACTAGATCTGAAGTGAGAGGACTTTTCCAGCTCTCATTTTGAGGACTCCATAAGCCTCCACCGTAGCCAGCGGCAGGGTTCAGGCAGGTGTTACATCAGTTCTGATGGACGGCGGCACCGAAAGCGCGCTCCAATGCTTTGCCTGTGGCGGAAGTATCACGTTTAGAGAGGAAACGCTGAGGAACGTTCCCCCAGGAGGCTGGGACCTGGGAAGGTCACTTACCCTGGGATTTCCCTTGAGTTGGGTCAGACCCGACCTGCACCTTTGCACTGACCTGGGAGCCAGACCCTGAGTCTGAAAATGGCTGAACTTACATCTGATGTTCCTGCTGCTCTAAGCCGGCCGGAGCAGAAGCAGAAACAGAACTATAGGAAATGATGTTCTTCCCCGGTCTATCTCCAGCCCATGGGGAGGAGGGACCAGAAACCTCCAAGGACAGGGAATTTCAGCCTGGAGTGGCTCAGAAAAGCATCCCACCTTTTGGATGCTGACCTGAACCAATTCTTTAGACCAGCGGTTCTCAACCTTTTTTTACAGAGTACCACTCGGGTCAGGTACAGTCGGGTCAAATACCGCTTCACCTGACTGTACCTGACCCGAGTAAGACTCTGTAAAATAGCGGGCTTGCGTGGAGGAATCGATGCCCTCCGCCGAAACCCTGCCGCCGTTTCCCAGTTTTCGACGGCAGAGAGGATGGGACTTTCGGCGGCGGTGCGGTTTCCCGGCGGCGGGAAATGGGTTTCGCGGCGGGGGGGGGGTGTTAATTCGGCGGCAGAGACCTTTTTGAGCGGCGGCTGGGGGAAAAGATTCGGCGGCGGCAAGGTTTCTCGCCGGCGGAAGGGGGGGATTCGGCGGCGGCGAGCTTTCTCATCGGCGGCGGCAGGGGGGGAAGAAACGGCGGAGGAGGGGTTTATCGGCGGCGGCAAGGGCGGGGGGTTTCGGCGGCAGCAGGGTGTATAGGCGGCGGTGAGAGGGGGATTCGGTGGCGAAATCGGCGGCGGATTTTCCCTCGCGTACCACCGAGCCGGCTTCCGCGTACCACTGGTGGTACGTGTACCACCGGTTGAGAACCCCTGCTTTAGAGGCTGGCCGAGGCCTCGTTTCCAAGCTATGATCTACATTTGAACTGGACGGTTTCCAGGAATCCGCAGTACCCTGGGCACCAGGCCATGTGGCAGGTCACAAAACCCCTTGCGGATGAGCTGCTCTACTCTACATTTGTAAGGCGCATGGATTCTGCAGAGCGGAGCACGGCATAATGGGCAGGCAGACATGCAGCTAACAGGCCCTCTTTCCCCCTTGCGAACCCCTCCTCCTTAGCACACACGCTCCCTGCACCCAAACCCAGCTCTCTGTGCAGACTGGTAGCACCGCTGCACCCGGCCGGCCAGTCCAGGGGTGACAGAGGTTTGTGACTGCCAGGAGTATGCCCACCTGGCCACAGGAGCCAAACCTTACTCAGAGTTTGCCAACAGCCCTCCGAAGCATGTCTGAGGGGCAGCAAGCTGAGAGACCCATTCCCTTCTCCACCTCCTCGCCCTTCCTCTGCCACCTGCCCCCACATCGCCCCAGTCCGCTCCACGCCATGAAGAGCACAGGTGGTTTCCAAAGGCCAGGGTTGGCCTCGTCTTTGCTCTTCCTCTCCCCGGCCATGCAGCCTCCAGCCGGTGCCACCTGCTGCCTGGAACACACTGACAGCCACAGGCTGACGGCAGCCATGGAGCTGTCTTGAAAACCGCAAGTGCTGTTTTTGGCAGTGACTGTCCCCAGTCAGTGAACTGGCTGGTTTGGCTGCTGCAGAGCGAGACGCCTCCACACGGAAAGCTGGCTTCAGAGCTCGGCAACGGAACAACATCGCCAGTGATTTAGGCTTTCCCCACCCCTCTCTACGCTCCCTCACTGCAGAGCAATCGTCCCCCACCGCAGAAGGGCAGAGGCCTACCTATCCCCGGCTGGAGCAACATCCGGTCCCTCCAGCGAGAGTGGATTTGGTGCCTCGAGAAGTGAATTATCCCAGCACAGCTCAGCACAGCACGGGTGTCAGACGGGCAAGCGCCTCTCAGCAGCACCCCAGAGTGGGGGCTCCTGGCTGCCCCGTGGGGGGCTCACTCAAAAACACAGACCCTAGCCGAGGAGAGGAATTGGAGTTGGAGGAGCTTCCCTCTTATGCCAAAAATGGGGGGAAAAAATGTTACAGAAGATTTTCATTCTGGTCAACATTTTCCAGCTTTTTACACAAAAATGGAAACATTCTTTTTGGGCAAAAAATGTCAGTTTTCAGGAAAAAGTGGGGTTGTGAAAAATCAATTCGTCCCTCTTTTGATTTTTGAAAAGCAAAAACTGTTCATGAGAAATTTTGCAAAAAAGAATTTTAAAGAATTTGCCTGGGAAAATAATTGGCATCTTCCAGCCAGCTCCGTTTCCAGTCCTGTTTGGCTCTAGCAAACCATACAGCCCGGGCGACTGGCTTTTCCCTTATTCTATTCCCTTGCTTGTTCTAGAAGCAGAACAAGAATCACCTCCAGACAATATCTGTTAGACCAGCATAGGCTTCTGGTTCGTTAGAAATACCTGAGGTTAAATAACTCTCCCTTGCAAACAATGGTTTCAATTTGGGGAGGAAATTGCTTGTTGATCTAAACCATGTTTTGTGAATCTGAATATTCTGTTGAAATGAAGGGCGAGAGGTTCCTCAGACCCCTCTGGATCCGTCCCTAATCCCCAGTTCCTGGATACATTTCCGTTTCTATTGAACTCTTTTGGTCTAAATTTCCACTGCCGTTTCATTTGGATCTGCTGCTGATCTTCACTTCCTGACCTAACCTGCTCCGCAGTGTTGCTGTGCACCGTTAAGCAGCAGCCATGCTCCACCCCAGAGGAGCGCCTGCATTTCAGTGCTGGATAGAGTCATCTCTGGCAAGTTTGTGTTTCAGTTTGTTATGATTTTAAATTGCTTTGGCATCCTTCGGTGTGAAAGATGCTCTCTACATGTAAGATTATTATTGTGGGTATTATTTATTACAGCTCTGCCAAAGCCCCCCAATCCTGAATTTAAAATATAGCCACATCTTTTCTCTTCCCATGCCAGGGTCCCATCCAGCTCAGCCAAAGCCCCTCATTCCTGGCCAGCCCCCCCCCGCCACTCCCATCCGACTCTGCTAGTCCGTCCGGCTCACCACCCAACGCACCCGCCGTGCACAGACCAGCTGTCAGCCCGCACCGCGGAGGGGTTTCTGAAAGCCACACATGAAGCCGAGGAAAAGACTCAGAAGTACCTTTTGCCTGCACTCTAAGGTAAGCATTGAACCCACGCCTCTGGGGCTGAAAGGTCGGGGCTCTCCCACATTGCACCCCACAGCCCTTCTGTGCCTGTGAGCCGTGGGCACACGAGCCGGCCCCAGCCGTGGGTCAGCAATGTTTCAGGATGCAGCATGCAGATCAGAGCACAGCACAGATACCTCTTCCCCCATGCCCCACCTCCAGCCCTCCCCCATCACCGCCACACAGACTCCCCTCCCCATCAACACCCCATGGACTCTGCCCCAGAAGGGCCCTTCCTTGTCAACCCCCAGACCCTGACAGCCCTATGTACACCCTCCGAGCTGCCCCCAGCCAGACCCTCTCCACGCACACGCCCCCTCGGCCCATGGCCCCAGGCAGCCCAGGAGGGGGGAGAGGGACTGGTAAACTCCTCTCTCTGCTGGAGATGGGCCCCGAGCTGCTCCGGTGAGGCCTGAGGGTGACATGCTCTCCTCTAGAAGTGGTACATTTATCCTCTGCCCCCCACACAGCGTGTGCACCGGCAGACAGGCCGCCCGGCCCAGGCGGTTCCTGGCAGCAGCCCAGGCGTGGCCTCGGCCCGGGTGTCGCTCGCACACTGCAAAGCTGGTAGATTCCAGTTAAAGTGGGAAAGGGAATCACCTGGCTGGGGCCGAGCCGGCTGCCCGATCCCGGCAGAGCCGCGGGCCTCCCCGCAGCCCAGGGCATGGCTCCAGCCCCAGCACAGGCCACGAGGCTGAAAGGAGACTGCCTCCCCGCGCCACTTCCCAGAGCCGGCAGGATCCTGGCAGGATCCCGGCAGATGGCAGGGGAAAGGCTGCTCATTGCCACCCCGGAGCAGGTCACGCTGCAGCCATCGGGACCCCAGGTGGCTGGGCAGACAGCTGGGATGCTGGTGTAGAAAGGGAGGCAGGGCTCAGCTAGGGGAAAGGGGAGCCCTGTCCCTGGGACTCTGCCCCTCCACCCCCTGGCAGCCAGAGGCCTGCGATCCCTTCCCATGGGCCCAGTCGCAGCCTGGGGTTGTGGCGCTCCCTGTCCTCGCCCTGCCCAGCCAGGGTGAAGCCGTTAGTGAGCCTGGCCCTTGAGCTGGTGTCCTGCCTGGACGGGAACAGGGAGCTGCTTGTCTGAGCCGCCGGCCAGCTCCATTCAGCCTCGTCAGCCCTGGCTGACCCCAGCCTGGCCTGGCCCCCTCCTGACCATCGCAGGCTGGTGCGCTCAGAGAACCGCACATCGCAGAGCACCGGCCAAAGAGCTGGGACCCGCAGCCCTGCAGGGACCCCAGACACGCTGCCTCTCCGCAAGTCCTCCGGCCATGGCTGAGGCACCACAAAGACGATGGAGCAGAGAGGGGTCAGCCAGAGCGTGGCTAGTGCCTGGGATGGGCCATGGGGGCTTCTGCACGTCTGAGACCCCAGCCATGGGAGTGGGGCAAAGGGTCGGCACGCTGTCACGTTCCAGGCCCAGGCAATCCTGCTGGCACCCGGGGGGACGGGATGGCTAGTTATTAGGTCAGTGTCGGGAAATGGCTCCTCCCAAAACCGCTCGAGGCCTAGGAAGTGGCTGTCAATTCCCCACACCCCGACAACACCCGTCGGTGCCAACTGGGCCGAAGCCCAGCCTGGGAAAGAGGCCACGAATCCCCCGGCGCTGCGTAGGAGAGGGAGAGGGCCGGGAACAGAGGGCTAATCCCCTCCCCTGGCAGCGAGCCCCAACGGGCAGCGCCGGAGTAAGGGCAGCTCGGAGCCGGCCAGGATCTCCCTGACAGTGGGGAGAGCGCAGGGGCAGCACCAGCACCTGGGGGCCAACCCTGGTCCCCACTAAGAGGCGGACAGGGCGTAGCGCCAGTGACAGCAAGAGGCAAAGCACGACTGTGTGTCCCCCTCACAGGGAGGGAGAGTTCACCTGCCTCCCCCGTGCACGCACACGTGCACACACACGCCTCCACACAAACTCACACGCACACAGACACAAACATGCCCGCACACAGTCACGTGCACACGGTACATATCCACCCCCAGGTGCGCACTCACGCATGCGCATGCGCTACCTACTCACGCCAGGGACACGCACACAGCGGGGTGCACGGTGGCAGCGTGGCAGACCCCAGCTGCCTGCGCAGAGCCGAGCCTGCTGTCCCTTCAGGGAGCTCAGTCAGCAGCGCCTCAGCTGAGAGGTCCTAGTCTGTGCCCAGGGCCATGCTATGCCATGGACAGCCAAAAGCAGGCCCTCCTCGGACAGCTGGCGAGATGACGGGGGTGGGGTCGGAAAGAAGCCCCCTGTTGCCCCCAGACATCTCGCTGTGATGGACCACGCAGGATATGATTATTCCATCTCGAGACCATTATACCCCGAGCACACGCGCCACAGATCAAAGTCGAGCAAGCAAAACAAGGTCACACGGCTGGACCGCGGGATCTCAAAGCCCTGGCGCAGGCAGCTGCCGCAGAGCCCGGAGGAAGCAAGCGCATCCCAGCCACGTAATGGGGAGTGGAGGGCGAGACTCGTGTCTTCAAGCGCCGCACACACTAATGGGGTAACCGGGAAGGAAGGTCAGGGTCATGGGGAAACTGAGGCACAGCGCGGGCACATGACCAGATCAGACAGTGAGTCAGAGGGAGGCTGGGATGGAACCTCGCTCCCTGCTGCCCCAGCCTGGCTTGTTGGCCCAGGCCGCGCTGCTTCCCACTCACCACGTAGGCAGAGAGATTTGCTATCGTGCCATTCCATTAAATCTTCAGGCTCTGCCTCCGCACCAGTGTGCGCGCGTGTGAATGTGCACCCGTCTCTTCTCTCCAGTATGTGTGCATGTGCGTGTGCGTGTGTGTGCACGCCCATGTGCATCTCCTTTCCCCAGTGTGCGAGAGCCTCCCTGCATGAGACATGAGGCCTTTTCCCCAGCAGCCTGGCTGGCACAATGCACCGCTGTCCTCAATGGAAACAGCCCTGCCCCGGCACAAGTATAGTGAGTTTGATAGTGTTAGCGTGCTTGCTTGTGTGTGTGCTTCCTCTCCCCCACCCCCGTGCGTGCTGGCAGGGAGGGGAATTTGGAGAGGTCCCTGGTCTGCTAGGAGGCTCTTTTCCTCCTCTGGCCAGTAAAGCCAGCAGCAGTCAGGCTTCCCGGCTCAGCTCCCCGGGCAGGATCCCAGCCATGCTGCTCCTGATGCCAGTGTGCTCCTGGCAGGCTCTGAGTCAGGCCCAGGGGAGCCCTGCGCAGGGACGGCAGGGAGGATTTTCCATTTGATGCTGAAGACGAGCCAAAAAACAAATGCACTCCCTGAGGGGCGGGGGTTGAAGCTCCCATCTTCCAGGGATTGAGAGCACAGAGCTGCAATGGCCACCTCACCCTGAGAAGCCAGAGCCAACTCTGCAGGGCCCATGCCAGCAGGCAGGCTTATCCCCTCCTATCAGACATCTGGCATCCAGCGGGTTGTGTGCGCACACACTCACAGGGCCCAGCCGCATACCGCCATGCATTCACACACACACACACGTTCTCACACCCACTCCCCACCACACACAAGCACACGAACGAAAACCCAGAGCCCGTATACACAGGCCACATGTGCACACACATCCGTGCAGTGACTCAGCTGACCTGACCAGCAGCAGCTTGCTTTGCACCTGTTAATTACCTCCCCCCTCCGCCCCCTCAGCATCTCTCACCAGGGCCTTGCCAGCCAGTGCTTACTCATAATTCATAGAGCGGGGAAGGGGGATCCTCCCACACACACATCAGCTGCTGCGCTGAGCACACAGGGAGCTGGAGAGGCAGTCGGTCCCGGTGCCCTGAGAATGGGGGAGTCGGGGGGGGCTTGTGCCATTTATAGCTGCAGAAAATTAACCCTCCAGGCTCCAGCAAGGGAACGCCAGGCAGCGCAGCAGCTTCTGCACTGCCGCTCTGTAGACCTAGCCCCGGCCCTGCCCCCATTCCACTCTGCCTCAGCTTCCCCATCAGCAGCAGGGGGGAATGAAACCAACCAGCCCCAAAGACCACAACTGCTCCGCAGCTCTGAGAGATCCTCGCAGGTGCCCGCCAGCCCAGGTGCTGGAAGGTCACAGGCTGCCCTCCACCCCACTGGGAAGGCCCCCAATCCCCCCCCCCCCCCAGTGTCCCATTCACCCCTTTCCCAAGTCGGGCACTGTGCTGAGCTGGGTGCTATCACTAAGCCCCCCAAGCTGCCCACACGGCGTTAAAAGCAGGGGCTCGGGCTAATCAAAGGGGGCCATGGGCACATGCAGAGGACGAGCCAGGCACAGCACTAGGTTTTGGTGATCTTCCCCAGAGCCCAGCCTCCATTTCGCCCTGCCCCTCCCCGCAGGATGGGGGGGACAGACGGCTGGCCCCCTGGGATGCAGAGCGCACCCAGCCATCCATGCTCACAGGGAGCCCGCCCTGCCCCCCAACACTGCCCCCAAGTCAGTGCAGGAAGCAAGTGGGCAGCCCCCCTGTTAGCTCCCCTCCCACGCCTATGCCATCGCCTCCTGTGAGATCCCGACAAGGTGTGACGCGGGGCAGAGCAGTCCAGCACAGTGTGTCCCTGACACTCCACCCGGGACACCGCAGATGTGCTGCCCACACCCACGCACATTCACAAGCACACACACACAGCTATGTCCACACGCCTGCACACACAAACACACACCCTCCTGGGACATCCACACTCTTGTGTGTGCGCACGCACAGGGAACGCAGAGCGGGTTGCTGGCTCTGTGCTCTGTGCCCATTCACAGTGGCCCCACACAGATGCGGCTATGAACATGTGACACAGCCAGCGCCTGACCAAGGAGCAATGCTAACGTGACCTTGGGCTTCCTGTGCCCTTGGCCTACGGGGGACCACTCCTCCAGAGAAGGCAGCATGGGGCAGGCTGAAAGGACTCACTGAAAGGTGAGGGTCTGCCTTGGAAAAGGCCTACAGGGAGGTCACTGGCTGGTCTCATCTCCCAGCTCGGCTCGGGAAATCCCCGGACCACAGTACACAGCAGAGGGCACATGAGCCATTGGGGAATTCCCAGTGGCTGAAGCATGCTGGCTCTGGTTTCATCCAAATATAACCTGCCCAGCCCCACCATCCCTGCTGGGGGCAGGTGGCAGGGCAGGGCTGACAAATGCTGCCCAAAGAAGGGACTTTCCGAGACCCCTGATCAGCTGGGGCTGAGAGCAGGCAGCAGCTGGCAGCAGCATCCCTGGGTGCCCTGACTTCTGCCTGGGTCTGTGTGAACGGGAGCCTGGGGCTTGCCTCCACCCTTGCTCCCCCCTCGACCCCTTGGATAGGAGTGTTTAACCCCCGAGTGTCCGGGCTGAGCAGGATTTCTCCTAGCTTCTCAGAGACAGATAGACCTGGATTAGGAGAGGTGGGATTTGCGACTCAGACCTGGAACACAGCTAAGCCCTTTGAAATGACCATGAAATCCACTTACATAACAGCAGGCACAAAATGGCTGCTGCTGGCAGGCCACTTCCTGTTCCAGGCATTTCCTTGAGGAGCTGAGCGGGATGGGAACAGGAGAGTCAGCCGGGGAAAGGCCGCTGCTCATGGGCCAGTTCCTCGACAGCAGACAGGCACTACAGATGGGACCAAAAGAGCAACACGCCCGCCTGGGGACATACCCCCCCACCCCACCTCATGGACCTATTCCTCCATGGGTCACCCTTCAAGTCCCCAAAGGCCATGGACCCTGTGTCAAGTCTGACACTTTGCCTTAAAGGCCACCACGGCCCTTTTTCACTTCTCCCTCACAAAAACCTCGTTTAATTTCTGCTTCTTTTTTTTCCTTAGAAACATGGAGGTCCTTGAGTCTGGGCCGTGGATTCCCTCAGCCTTAGCTGAACGGATGGGGCTGTGAATGTAGAACCAAAGGAGATCTTCCTCCTGCTGTTAATGGAGGTTAGAAGTGCTATCAAAGCCAACTCCTGCCAGTGGGATGCAAATCGCCTTCCTAGCCCATTCAGCAGTTTTCACCTGCTCAGTGTCTACAATAAAAGCAGTTTGCTGCCACAGGAATACAGGTATAGCTACACCAGCAAAGCTGCCTAGAGGAGACGCAGCCTATATTAGCAAAAGCGTTTTCTTGCCGTGCAGCGTACACAAATTCCCTGAATGGAATCAGTTCTACTAGCAAAAGGACATTTTTGCTGGTATGGTGGGTGATTTTTGTATCCCATTAACCGACATAGCTATGCTGGCAAAACATTTAAGTGTAAACCAGGCCTGAGATCTACCACTTCTCCAGTCATCTATGGAGTCTTCCAGGGAAAGCACTACAGAGCAGGCTGGGTTTCTCACATCACAGACAGACAGAGCCGCCCACCCCTGCACACATACACTTTGTTTTCTTGAACTTTCAGACTTCCTTTACCCCCAGAAAGATGCAAGGAAGGGCACAAGCCCAATGCTTATTTTTCCTTCAGGCCGCCTTGACATCCTCCCACTGAGTGTGGAAATAGCAGCCTCTCCTGCTCTGGTCACTCATGCATGCCCCCCACTGCAGCCGTGCCTTGCCTAGGCCCAGCACGGAGGGAAGGTGGTAGAGGATGGAGGGGCAAGCGCACAACCCCCTCCCCATTCATCAGCGAACAGGCTCCAGAACTGATGGGTCACCTTTAGAGAAGCAAAGACAGGGGCAAAGAAAGGGATGGGAAATTCAATTCCTCCTCTACCTGCCTGCCAGGACCTGGCTTCCGGACTCTGTTACCCAGGAAACGGCTGATGACATCGCATGCACCTTAAAGCCAGGCAGGGAAATTCTCTGCTCTAGGTGTTAGGGATGCCATCCACCGTTGCCAGGAAACACGGAGCTCGGCGCTAAGATCCCGCCAGGTAAGTGAAGGTGGAGCTGGTCTGCAATGTTCTTGTACTCATGTATTGTTATTGTGTTTAACCCTAGGGTTTTACAGCCCCACTGGGGGTGCTGCGCGGGGGCAGGGAGCTTTCAAGTCCTCGTCCCCACGCTCCCTGCTAGGGCAAGCTGCCAGCTGTTCAGGGCAGTGCAGCGGGTGGGGAGTGCAGCGGGCCCAGCCTGCTGGGCCTCATCCCGTAGGTGAGGCACATCCAGGAACAGGGGACACTGGGGTTGCTGCCCTGGGCCGACCCGAAGGAAGGAGCGGAGAGGGAGGACCAGAGACCTCTCCCTCTCCATGCAGCTCTCACTGCCTGCCTTGGTGTCTTCTCAGCTTCCCCGGTCTTTCCACCCAGCCGCGCCCATTACGGCGCAGGTCAGGGCCATGATACCCGGCACAGCTCCTTACCCCTCTTGGCTCCCATCCCCTCAGCCTCGGGCTTGGCTACTGCTCCTCAAGCAGGGAGTGCCCTGGAGTTCTCCTCACAGGAACGACAGCCTCTGGCCCTTCCCTCGGAGGGGCGCCGAGTGCATTACAAACAGGTCCTCGCTCTGTGGAGGTGGGGATGATTATCTCCACTCCACAGATTAGGAAAACGGAGTCACTCATTTCCACAGACACCCCAAAGTCAGGGGGCTGCAGGCATCTCAGCAGGCTGTCGCCAGGCGGGAAGGAATGTGGGACTTGTGGCCATTCACCCCGGCAGGGTGTCACCACTGCACAGAAACGTCTGTCCCCAGGCGAGTCTTAGCCACTGCTTACCCAGGCCCGCCCCGCCCCACCCCAAACTGCAGCGGCAGGTGAGTCCAGCAGGCTGCCTTTGTGCAGGGAGATTCTGCATGCATGAGTCCAGCCTGCAGCTACACAGAGGGCTCAGCGCGAGGGATATTTCCAAAAAAGGTACAGAGACAAGGACCACTAATCCTACATCTGGGGGGAGCAACAAATGGAGCCATGCAAGTGTCAAATGGGAAGCAACAAGACATGGGCAGTTCCCCTGCCATCTGAGGAACTTTAGACAAACGACTCCTGGGGTAAAAGTAGCTCAGTTTCATACACGTGACAGTGGAGCGGCCTCTGGCTTCCCACAGCAGCTGCTCAAATGCCTCTAGGGGATGGATTAGCAGCAGAGCCTTGATAAATCCCAAGAAGATCCTACAAGGAGAAACAGGCACGCCGAGGGATGCAGCAGCTATTCCAGTTAGGACGGAGCAGAGGAACAGGAACACAACAACCTGCACACCTGTCAGAGTCTCAGAGGATCTCCACAGTTGGCCACACAAGGGACCTGAAGCTTTACCTGTAATGGCAAAAATTACATCATCTCGAACCTCTCTTAGCAGCTGGTTCCTTGTGTAGCACAGTGGCACTGAGATGCTGTTCTAAGAGAAGCCGTCATTCTCTCTGTGTACAGCTGCACAGCAACTCTGCGGGGGCTAGTCAGACATGATGACATCCCTTCAGTTCTAGGAGCCCTGGAGTTCCAGATGTTGGCCTCCAAATAATAAATCCTGTCCAGATACAAAAATCATTTCACTGCTTCCATAGTGAACCAAGATATGACAGGCAATGCCCCAGGGTGGGTGTTATTGCTAGGAGCAGTTAACCAGCATTGACTGGGGTATTTAGGAGCTACAGGAAGGAAAACACACTGAACTCCCCTCCCCTTTCTTTGTATCATACACACCGTCTAAGAGCAGACAACTAAACATGAGGCTGTCAGCATCTAGTCCTATCGCTGCCCCCGACTCATCATATGGCATCAGACACATCACTATGGCACGAATGATCAAAAGTGACTAGTTTGGGCAGAGAAATCTAGAGGTGTCCTAAGAAGGGCCCCCAGAACTGAGGCACCAAAATCAGAGGCTGCAGGTGTCTCCGAATGAATGGACACTTTGAACAGGAATTGCCAGAATGGATCAGCCCTGAGGTCCATCTAATGAAGATGCTTCAAAGGCATCTGTAGCCCCCGTCCCCTGGTCTAACAGCCAGGTTGGTTTAAGTCTGAAGTACAGGGTTTAATATCCCTGCCAGAAGTGTTGTTGTAATTAATTTTGAACTTAGCTTCTCTGTGTCTCCCCTCCTGCCTGTACCAAGCTCCAAGTGAGGCTTAAAGAATAAATGTCTGTAAAGTGCTTTGAGCTCCCAGGATGGAAGGTGCTAGATCCAGAATGAGTCTGCATCGCAAAGTCTAGATTCAGACTTACCCCAGTAGAGGGGTAGAGGGGATCCCAAGGAGCTGGCTTGACTCGTTGCAAAGGTACAAAGCGTGGCTCCAAACTCAGACTTTCCCAGGTTTGGGGTTCGGGTCCAGGGCTGCTGTTCTTCCTACTCTTAGCATTACATTTGGTAGTGCCCAAAGTCCCAACTGGGATCGATCATACCCCATGCAAAGTTCTTACCCCAAAAAGGGAGCAGATCCAGAGCTGGCTATTGCCATTGATTTATACAGAGGGTGACTACGGTGGTGGGCAATGGTATAAAACTCTGAGAGAGACCATGTACAAATACAGCTCGCAGTAAAAAAGACACATGAACAGACCAAGGACGGTGGATGGGGAATAGCACACGAGCACATGGACGATCGATAAAGTTTTGGCTAGGTCCCGGTTTTGTTATTGTTGGGGGGAGGTGTTTATTCATTTTGTTTTTAGTTGCCATAGAAATGGGATTTGGTTCAGGCCTGTGCCGGCTGGAAAGTACTGCCCTAAACATCCACACAATGGAATCACATCTGCAGCGATGCTTGGTGCTGGCTGCTGGCAGGTGTTGGACACTTCAGGCTGAGCCTGCCCTAGGGAGACAGTTTGCACATGCTAGTGACTCCCAGGGAAGGAGCGTGTGAGTGAGACCTAAGCTCCTGTCCGTCTGAAACCACTACGCCAACCTGTGACTGCTGCAGAGCTCCACAGACACCTCTCATGGCTGCTAGCATCTCCCACAGCAAAGCAGCCAGCTGTGCCCTGCATGGGCCACACCGAGAGCCCTGGCTGACAGGGGCATCAGCTCTGACCTGGCAGGACCTCTTTGGAGGCGGGAGTGGGGTTCAGTCAGCGGCCAGTCTGCTGAGATCGAACAGCAAGGGGCCAATTCCTGAGCTCGGGGGGTCTGCGACGTGGGCACTCTGGGGATCACAGACTCATTTCCCATAAGCCACTGGAAGGGGAAAACCTTCCCTCTCTCCTGGCCTGCGTGTGCACCAGTGAGAGCAGGGTCCGTCCTACCTCGGGCCCCTGAGTGGCTTCCCACTGGACACCTCAGAGGATGACGTGCCTGGAACCGCGAGTGCCCGGCCCCGGCTGGAGCAGGGATCCTGCCATATGTCGTGCCCGCTTCCCACAAGTGACCGTCTGCACACTCTGCTCCCTCCCCTCCCTCGCACCCTCTGCTCCCCCAGCCCCAGCTCGCAGGCGGAAGCATTTAGAGTCGATATCAAGAGCGCAATGGCTGGCAGGGGGGGCTCCACACCTGACCCCACAGCCGGAGCCCCAGGGGCAGAACCCTGGCCCGGCTGCGTGGGACACTTACATTTCCAAGCCCTCTCGTGCCAGGTGCATGTCCATTAGCAAGTCAGGGGAACTCTGCCTCTGTGCATTAGAAGAGCTCAAACCCCATACAAAGGGCACTGGGCACCCTCACGGCTGCTGCTGAGCCAGGGTGCGTGACCTGAGCCCCATGGCCACGGCCAGATCGGAGCAGTGGGGGAGGGGAAGACAATCAGCTGTGGGCCACAGTGGGTCTTGCACACCCGCAGGCCTGCTACACCCTGCTTCCCTGGGGGTGGGGGGTAACAGAGGGGCCAACAGCTGCATCCTGGCCCAGCTGCAGAGCAGGGACCATGTTTGAGGGACAAGCAGCCTCCTCTGGAAGGGCAGGGCTGGGCAGGGGTGCCTGGCCATGGGAGGGGCAGTGTTTGTGGGGGAGGCTGCAGGGGTGCGGGCGTGTAGAGCTGTGGAGATTAGAAGGGGTGTAGAGATCGGTAGGGGGAGGGTAGAGGGAGTGTGGCGATGGGTGGGGGAGGGGGAGGAGGGTAGAGGGGGTGTGGCGATGGGTGGGGGAGGTAGTGATAGGAAGGATGATGGGGTGTGTATAAAGAGTGGGACAGTTGTGTGTGTCAGGGTTTGGGGGGCAGGGGGGAAGGGGAAGGGAGGGGTGAATGAGGGGATGGAGTGCGTGTGTCAGGGTTTGGGGGGCAGGGGGGAGGGGCATGGGGGCATGGGGTGTGTGTGTCAGGGTTTGGGGGGCAGCGGCCGGGAGGGGTGTGGGGGGGCAGGGTGCATCTCCTTGGGCAGCGTCTCGGCGGCGCGGTTGGGAAGCTGCCAGGCCGGTGGCACGGGCTGAGGGACGGGCGCTCTGTGTAACTGACTGACGCGAGCTCCGGTGACTAGATCAATGGAAGGCTTTGGCATGGACCTAGCTGCCCGTCTCCAGGGCTCACACAGTCCCTGGGCCCCCCCCGCCCCAGCCCTTCTCCACGGCAGCTTGGCACAGGGGATCCTCCAACGGGCAATTTCACCTTCCCAGCCAAAGCCGCCGTCCCTGGCGCCAGCCCCTTCGGTGCCCCAGGACCAGCGACTCTCACCAGGCGGTTTTGCAGCTGTCAGACAAGAGCAGAGATGCCAGGAGACCAGGCTTGGGTATTGGCAGCAGCACCGGGAAGGTGACCTGTGACCTGTTCCTCCCCCCCCTCGAACTGGCAGTCCCCTGCAGGTGCCCCCCTGCCCGGGAGGGTCCCCTCCCCGGCTCCCACGTGCTGCTCTCCTCCTGGGCTCTCCAGCTGTGTGACACTCAGTGTTAATTGAATTAGATGCTGCTGCCTGGCCAGAGCAGCCTGCAAACCAGCCTCAAATTCCTGGAAAAGGCGCCCGCTCTGTCTGCAGTCTGACACCCCCCCCCCCCCCCCACCCCCCGCTGCCTCCTCAGCGCTGCCCTAGAACTGACAAGCCTTCGGCCACCCCGCCACCCCCCAGCGGCAGGGTGAATGGAGCTCATTATGCGGCCGATTAAGCAGGGGAGCAGAGCTGGGGCAGGGAGCAGCGCCCCAGGGCCGGGAGCCTCTCCCAGCCAGGGTCAGATGTGCAGAGCCGGCCTGACAAACGAGCCTCCTCCCGCCAACTTCCTCCACAACAGAATGTGCCGAGGGCTGCACGGCTCAGCCAGGGACACAATGTGCTCCCTGCTCCAGCCCTGTTTTTCCTGGCCAGCCTCCGGCTCGGCACAAAGCAGAGCGGCCAGGCGCTGTCACTCAATGGCGCCTTTGTTAGGTTCACAGAGTCACCCCCTTCACACCTCTGCCGCCCTCTCCGCCAGCCCCCTCGCCTGCCCCATCAGCCTCTCTGGCCCCACACACGCTCTCCTAGCAGGCCCCTCTCCCCTTCCCTGCTACGCCCTCCCCTGGCCTCTCTTTCTCACTGGCAGGCCCTTCTCTTTTGTGCCTCATCACCCCCCTCCGGGGCTCCTACCCTCCTTCCCTTCTCTGCAGGCCAGAGCCCCAGGCCAGAGCCTGTCCCCAGCAGCTGGGATGGCTGCCGCAGTGCCTGGCAATTTCACCTTCACAGCCAAAACCACCCTCCCTGGTGCCAGCCCCTCGCTGCTGCCCGGCATCCTGGAGGCAATGGCGCGGTGCCAACAGGAAGCACCTGTCACCTTCTAGGAAACCGTCTCCCAAACGGTCCGGCCCAGACCCGTGCACCAGGGCGCAGAGCGGCAGCCACAGCAGGACCGGGTGATGGGGTAAGGCTCGGCAGCGAGACGATCCCCACGGGGGCCTGGCGATGCTCTGCTGTGGTGGAACCAGCCCCCGCCCACAGCTGCAGAGCCAGAGACCTGTTCCCAGTGCGGACCCCTCCGCTGCATCAGAGACCCAGAGAATGCCCCCAGCTGTGCCCCCCTCCACAGGGGTACTTCCTTTACCCTACACTCCCGGGCACCGCGCTGACCCCAGCCGTGTGCCCCCAAAAGCAAACTGGGGCCATTGGAGAGAGCCCTAAACTCAGCACCCCCTGCCAGCATTCACCCTATGGGGGGGGGGGCCAGGCCACACAGGGGCCTGCATAGGGGGAGGGGTGGACAGCTCATCTGACCCATATAGAGGGAGGGGTAAGGCACAGGGCCCGTGCCAGGGATGGGGAGAGACAGGCCACAGGACCCACACGGGGAGGGGTAGGTCAGGGGGGCTGAGCAGGGGGAGGGGCAGGCCACAGGGCCTATGTAGGGAAAGGGAGGGACAGGCCACCCTGGGACCCACAAGGGGAAGGCAGCTAATGGAAACCTTGTCCAGACGTACAGAGTCTGGGACCTTTAGTCCTCGGGCCCCCTTCACATTGTTCCACACTTGTAAAACCGTTTGAACTTTGCATACAAGGGAGTAAGTAAGTAAATAACTAAATGCCACCCCAGCTATCTTCTAGCCTGGGGCAGAATCACAGACACCCAACGGACAGAAAGGGCCCTTGCCAACAGACAGTTACCAGAAAAACCACACGCGTTCTGCAGGAGCCGGACCAGAATGCTAGATCTTCAGCTCAGAAAAGACGGGCCTTTGCCACTTGAACTAATGCAGGACTCCCACGAGCAGCAGCACTGGTGGGTCCCTTATCCTCTCTGTGGGGTGCAGCATCTCTCTGCACACAAGCCAAGCACACTCGCCTTCTTCCATATCCATAGGCATTACTGCAAGCCCACCCTGCTATCACAGTGCTCATGTATCTCTGCGGGATTGCCTTTCCCAAGACTCTGGGCACCCGAAGGAAGCGGAAATCCAGGTTCATCCGAGCAAGGCCGTTCTGGGCCCATTTCACCTAGAAACACACCTGCAACCCAGTTCAGGTTCATTCCTTCCCAGCATGCAGCCCCTGTGTTCATGCTGGCCACGCCAGAGCTTCCACACACTCCCTGGGAGGTCAGGCGGAGGAGGGGCAGGGGATTTGGGAACTAGGAGGGATGCAGGAGTTTCATCTGCTGATGGGCTCAGCTCAGCACTTCATCCCCATGCAGCTACAGAGATCCTGTTTTCTCAGTCCCGTTCCCAAAGGGAACCCCGAGCCTGCCTTCCTCAAGCCACAGACTGCCATGCCTTGGGATCAGGGCCTTCCCTCCAGCCTTAACAAACCCTTCGCCGCAGAAAAGTTTTACACCTCCCGGAAACGGAGACAGCTCTCCTGCTGACCTGGCGCTCTCCTCCTGGAGAAAGATCCCCACTCCCTGCAACTCTGGGCTTTTCCATCTTCCCTGACCCCACCCCACAAGCAACCTACGTCCTTGGTCCTGGGGAGATCGTACATATCCTGAGTTCCTCCCCTCCACATCCTGCAGCAGAGACGGAGCCTGTACATGGCGCAACAGCCCACAGGATCCTTTCAAGGCCTCTCCAATGGGGGCATAGTTCTTAGGCCAGCCCAGCCTTTTCCATCAGGTTCTGCTCACCCCACCTCCTGTGCAAAACCTGGAACTCCCACCACAGGCCCAGCAGATCCCCCCAAATGTCTGTGATCACCAAATGGGATTCCCTGCCACGACCACCCAGCAGAGTTCTTCCAGCAGTAAAATTCCCATAATTACTGTTCTTTAATACCTGAAACAATCTGAAAACAGAGCCCGGAAATAATTCATTTCTGTCTAATGAATCCCCCTCTCCAAAACTGCCCCATCCTGATGAAGCTGCCAGGTGTCTCAGCTCCAGACACATTTATCCAGCCTTCCTGACTGCAGGGGTTAAGCCATGTGGCGTCCTCACTCTGTCAGGAAAGAGGACCCCATCTCTCTCTCTCTCTGCTGCTGCTGCTTTACGGCTTGGCAGAGGGAGGGGGCCACGCCTGCATCTGTCTGGCAGTTAAGCCCCTGTCGCCATGGGGGCATTAGCACCATTACTGCAGGGAGCTCCCCGGAGGACAGTAAGTGGATCAAAGGGTTTTAGCAGCAGACAGCTCCCAGACAGGTCTGGATTGTCTTCAGGGCGGCCACTGGAGGCTGCAAATGCACTTTCTGCCTGGAGCTCCAAAGCCGAAAGTTTCACCCGGGCATTATTCCTGTTAACCCTTCACAGCTCCCGGGCAGGGACACCAGGCAAGGAGCAGTGCGCAGACGCTTTGCACCAGAAGCCTTGCTTCCCAGCATGCTCCCTCCACCCCCTCCCAAAACCGTCAGAGGATAAACCCCACGGAGAGCATCACAGGGCAAGTTCAACACTGGGGTAATTCCAGGCCTCCAGCCCCACCCCACGGCGCTGAGCGCTTTGGTGGAGATTCCATAGCCAAATCTGGGGGACAAAAACCAGCCACCTTGTTGCATATTTAGATGCCCAAATAACTGACCTGGTTTTCAGAGGGGCTGGGCAGCTGCAGCTGCTACTGAAGTCCCCCAAGCCTGAATTATTTGGCCATCGTTACAAATTCAGCCCCACTGCCAGTAGCTTTATTCCCATTGCATAGGGGGCAATGGAAGCACAGGACAGGGATCTGACTTGCCCAAAGCCACCCCTGAGTGAGGAACAGAACCAGGAGTCCCGCTTCCCTTTGCCTGGCTTTGACTACGCAGCCAGGCGGCTGCCTTCAGTGGCCAGTGCTGGAAGCCCAGGTGCTGTGCGGTGGACACAGCCCATCCGGTTCTGTGGCTGACCCATTCCAGCCTTTCCCCACTGCTGCCAGCTGGTGCTGAGCCCCGTCACCATCGCTGTCCCCTCCCCGGTCGCAGACGGCACCAGGCCCAGTAGAGCTGCTTTTGGTGTATCACAATTTGCCGTAAGGCCTCGTCTCGCCCCTTCTGCCCCGGCCACTAGGTGCAGCCCAGCCTGCACTGGGTCCCACTGGCCTGCGCTGGATGCCCCCGAGCCTCAGCCAATGCTTCCCAGGCAGAGGCAGCCATGAGCTCAGGAGGGCAGAAGTCATGATGCTATGAATTATTCAGGGCCTAACAATAATGATAGGAACCACTGCTGGCTGCCCCCGTCTGCAGGCTGGATCTGAATCGGTTCTGCTCCTTGGAAAGGGCGTGGCTGGGGACCCACAAACCGCTTGGATGGCATGGAGTCAGCGGGGGACACAGGGCTTGGGAGCCGTCACCTAACACTCCCATCTCAGTGGGGTAAATCAAAACAGCAGCCTCCAGCCGGCCTTCTGGAGTGCTGGGGCAGCTGTGGGGGTGCAGCAGAGCTGGGGGAGGGGACACACTTGCTTCCTGGTCCTTGCTCAGTCTACTAGACTGTGCTGCTGCCTTAGGGCCCGTCTCTGCTCTTTGTTTATCATTTATGCCACACCAGAGCCATGCAGGGCACTTTCTGAAGCAGATCAAAGATAAGGGATGAGATTGCCGAGGCTGTCTAGGAGACTCAGACACACGCCTTCCATTCAGATGGATGCTGGTATGTGTCTAAACGCTCTAGACTGCATGGAAAATCTCAGCCAATGCCCCTTCACCAGGGAGCCTCCAACCTGTGAAAGACACTAGGCCAAGGTAGCTGGAGAGAGATGCTACTTGGGGGTCTCACAGGAATGATGGCTGGTCACCACAAAGGGTGCAGATGCCACAAAAATTGGGGGAGTGGCAAATGATGAAGAGGCCAGGTCCCTGATACGGAGCAAACTGCATCGCTTGGTAAGCTGGGTGCAAGCAAACAATGTGTCTTTTAATATGGCTAAATGTAAATGTCTACATCTGGGAATGAAGAGTACTGACAGGATGGGCGACTCTGCCCTGGGAAGCAGTGACTCTGAAAAGAATTTGTGAGCTCCCAGTGCAACGCTGTGACCAGAAGTGCCAGTGTGAACCTGGGATGCATAAACAGAGGGATATTGAGCAGGAGCAGAGAGGTTATTTTACCTCTGTATTTGGCACTGTTGTGACCACTGCTGGAATCCTGTGTCCAGCTCTTGTGGCCACAGCTGGAGAAGGATGGTGATAAAGTGGAGAGGCTCAGAGAAGAGCCACAAGAATGATGAAAGGATTAAACCTGCCTTACCATGACAGACTCCAAGAGCTCCATCTATTTCACTTAACAAAGAAAAAGTTCTGGGGTGACTTGATGACAGTCTGTAAGTACCTACATGGGCAGCAAATATTTAATAGTGGGCTCTTCAATATAGCAGACAAAAGTCTAACATGAGCCAATGCCTGGAAATTGAAGCTAGACACATTCAGACTGGAAATAAGGCGTAAAATGTTGACAGTGTGAGTAATTAATCCCTGGAACAGTGTACCAAGGGTCATAGTGGATTCTCTATCATCGACAATTTTTTAATCAAGGCTGGTGTTTTCTAAAAGATCTGCTGTCGGACAAGCCCTCCGTTTTATAACAATTCTGCTCAATTCTGCATGGAAAATGTGGGACCCCCCTGTGTCAGTGACCAGTGTGCTCGGCGTGCTCATTGGACCTCTGAGTGTGCAAGTGACCACAATAACGTTGCTATACCTGATCAACATACGGTGTCGTGTTAGCTGTATGCACAAATCAGGGGTGCAGCTGTGCGCACATGCAGCACATGCAATTGCAGACCTAACTAGTTTAAAACCCAGATCCGTATACTTTTCTGTGCCTCAGTTTCCCCCAACTTGGAGATGGGAGGTTACACGGCTGAATCCACCAACGTTTGTGCGGTGCTCTGGGCGACGAGGCTGGCTGAAGCTAGGGAAAGGCAGTGTTATTAAACCGGGCATATAAAGTCTGGATCCCCTTGGGAAAGCTCAGGGAGCCAAATCTGTTCATTGAGTCCAAACAAGGACCTGGTGTTCAAAAATTAACCTGAAGCCACCATCATTAACCAAGGGCAGCCTCATCCTGCCATAAATCCTAAGGTCTAACAGCTGGCTAAGAGCTTGGCACGTAGCCTCCCATACAACCGCTCCTTGGCTCGCGTGCTCAGACTACAGGATGCAGAGAAAAAGACAGCAGGTCAGCCAAGAAATACACAGGGAGGTTTGAGTGGATCCTATTGCTGGGATTCCAGAGCTGCCTAGCTGGCTGTGAACTGGGTGCTGGGAAATCTCTGCCATCTGGTCACTGCTGACGGGCGGACTCCTGAGGACGTGCTGCCCGCCAGCAAAGGCCGTGGAGCAGGGGTTTCATCAAGCCTTTATCCAGCTCTCAGCACAGCTTTTCAGTGGCCCTGCTCCACTGCACGCGCACGGCTTGTGCGCTGCACGGAGGTGTTGTGAGTGTGTAAATGCAGAGGGCTGCTGGGTTCACACACAGGTCCATGACTAAGCAGGCTTGCTGAAAAGGTGCTCACTACGGCAAGCTTAGCAGAAGTTAGCTAGCAGGGCCGGGAGCTCAGAGACCACGTCTCAGCTTCAGAGCTGGAGTGGCACACTCATGAGCCAGGGAAAGAGGGGCTTACACCACTCCCACCCCCTGTGCCCACAGACCACAGTCCCCTGGACAGCCTGGACATGACAATGGCTGCAAATCCTCTCCTAGGGAGAATGATCCTTGTTAGGTTTCCGCCAGGGAGATTTCAGACGGCATATCCCCAGTTGCCCACTCCCGCTAGCAAGCTAGAAGGCTGTGTGGTAGGGGCAGAAAGGACAGCCAATTTCCTTAGGCTAATCAACTAGTGATGCCGTATTACACTGCTAGCGTGTAACCCAGCCGGGTGCATTTACCCCCTATCCTGCCTAGGGCAGCATGTGAGGGAGGGAGCCAGCGCAGAGCAACGAGTGCCTGCTGGAAAGGCTTCTCCTTGCAAGGTGCACAGGGAAGAATGAGCTTCTCTGTCCAAATGCTGCATAATTTTGACAATCCCATAATGAATTGCTGGGGCCGCAAGATGCCGTTCACAGCTTGCTCTCACGGGGCCTGCCCCAGGGCCTGGCAGCTCAAGACTGGGGGAGAAAGTGGCTGGCGCTTTCCCCTTAGCTCAGGCAGCACATTAATGGGGTCATTTCCCACTGCATCTGGCCCCTTTACACTGCTCCAATGGCAGCAAAGGGGATGGAAACCTATGGTGTGGGGGGAGGCAGAGCAGAGAAGGGGTATGGCCTGGGCACACGAAGAGCTGGCAGGCGGCTCCTAGGGGGCTGCTTCAGCTAAGTCAGAGCAAACCCCAGGGAACCCAAGAATATGGTGAGCAGAAAAGGGGCTTAAAGCCACCTTTATCCCGCCTGCACCTAGCATGGGGACAGCACAATGAAGACCTGGTCCCTGAACATCCCGGGCTGTCCTGCACCCCTGTGCAAAGTGTGGGAAATACACCTTCCCCTTCAGGTTACTGCCACGCGGTGCCTTGGGCCCTGCCCCTCACCCAAACACCTCCCGCTGCGGCCCCCACTCAGCCTGCGCCCGGGGAGGGGATCTGGAGTGGAGCCGCTGGAACAGAGCCAGGGCTGCACGACAGAAACGCTCCAACAAGTGGCTGAGTCGGGTTAGCAGGTCTCCAAGCGCCGGCATTTGAAACTCCACGAGACAAAAACACACGCGGGATTCTTGGAAGGCAGCATCTTGGCAGAGCCAGCGACAAAGGAGAGAGCTGGCTGAGACAATCCAACGCCACCATCCGTCCCTGGGGCCTGCGCTGCCGGCTTTCCTTCCAGGCAGCCCCAACGAGCAGGCCAGTGAGGGCCCCCTCAACGTCAGGGGCCTGTCCCCTAGCAGTGCACCCTGGGAGCAGGCGAGGGGTGCTGGGAGGCTGGTTGCTGCCGATGAGATTTCTGACCCTCGCTTGTGATTCCCTGCGCCAGTTCAACATCACCTCTGCTTGCTCTCGGCGTTTCCTGAGGCAGGGCAGGCTGGGCCTGTCACTGAGGTCATGTGCAGGCCACATTCGCTATTGTACCGTGTATGTGTGCGTGTGCCAGCCGTGTCTCAAGTCCATGCACTGGTCTTACGTTAGCCTCGGCTCCATGCAGACCTGGGTGCAGGCTTCTCTATGCCACAGGCCCTGGTTCCCTGGGCCTGCCCTGCACAGCTCCCGGTTCCATCCCCGCCCCCACGTGCGTCTCGGGCCGTGTGCCCACCCCAGAGGGGCCCCCGTTCCCTGCTGTGCACACTCTGTTGCTAGGCCTCTCACAGAGCACGTAACCCGCTTTCCCTGCTTGCCACCCTGGCAGCCTACCGGGAGCGTCTCACGCACTGGCTCAAGGCAGGCAGGAAGCTGGCAAGGAGCAGCTGGGCAGAGTGGCTGCAGCTGAGAGCAGGCGGCCCAGCCCCAGCCAGCTATCTGGGGCAGCCTTGCGTGCGAAGGAATGCTGGCTGCTGGCGGCACAGGAATGGGGTCGTGGGCAGGGCAGGGGACCGGAGGAATCAGCGCTCAAGGGAGAGGAAACGATCACAAACTGCCGCCCGGCAGCGCTGGGAAGAGAGCAGCCTCGCTCGTCCCCCAGGCGAACACCCGACGGTGCTACCCCTTCCCTCTCGTTTCGTGGAGAGCCCGGCTCCCGGCAGATCAAGGATTAAGAGAGTGAATTAGCTGAGTTCGAAAGATACTCCGGATATATTTCAATCATATGATTGCTACGGCTTGCTAGGAACCCCTGGGGCCCCGGAGAGCTAGAGGGAATCTTCTCGCCCCATGCTCTTTGGAAGCAGGGTGTGGGGACAATCAGACGGTGCCTTGGGGAGCGGGAAGGCAGCCCGGAGCGCAGCAACAGACACAGACTTGCTCCACTTGCCCCGGGAAGGGTCCTAGCTCCCCGAAGGCTGAGGGGGGCTGAAAGCCATCCACTCAATCACACCACAGCCTGTGTCAAAGCTATGCCTTAGAGACACTGCACTGCTCCCTGCACTCCTGGGCCGGGCCCCACGCCCCGTCCCTCACCGCATGTCAGAGGGGCAGAAAGCCCCGTGCAGTCATGCAGGAGTCACCCAGAGTTAGCCGTCAGAGGGGACACAGCTGCCCGCCCTCCCACCTGCTGGGATTAGCGGGGACATGTCTGGCTATCAGAACGGCAAAGAAATAACGTTTTGATACCAGCGTGTGTGACTCGAGGGCTGCAGGCGCCAGGTAGGAAAGACTCAGCCTGGGCCCACACTTCGAGCTGATCCCCGGCTCCACACGGTCCCAAACCAGCGTGCGCCACCGGGTGGGCTGGGGCAGGCCAAGAGGCCACGGGATGGCAGGAGCAGCCTCTCGTCTGCAGCCCTTTGCACAGCCAGCAGGGATCATGCAACTAAAATTGCCGCTTAGCAGCCTGAACCTTTGGATGCTGCTCCAAACCACACGGGACCTCTGACCTTCCTGAGGTTTGCCCTTCGCGCCCTGAACGGTGGCACACATCAGATGGCTTGGACAAGAGGGGCAAGAGGGCAGGCTGCTCAGAGTACACAGCTCCCTTTCACCAGTCATGGACAGCACCATTTTCTTCTCCGACAGGACCACACCATCTTTCTCCACATCTTCACATGGCCCACCACAGCGGGCTTCACAAGAGACGCCCTGTGGTCCAGGGACCTGTCCACTGGCCTGGGACTTCAGAGACCCTGGCTCTGTTCCTGGCTTTGCTACCAATCTGCCGTGGGACCCTGGGCAAATCACTTCTCTGAGCCTCATCTCCACCTCCCGACCTCGGTCGTCTCTATTTGGCCTCTGAGCTCTTCAGGGCAGGGAGCGCCTGTTCCCATGGAGCTGCGCCGTGCCAGTGAAATGGGGCTGGGATCTCAGCTGGGCCCTGTTATTCTTTATTATCTGTATGACCATGAGGCCGGGAAGCCCCAGTCATAGACAAGGACCCACTATGCCAAGCAGTGTGCAAACTCAAACCACAAGGAAGAGCCTACAGGGCCCACTGTAACATGGATAACAACACGTGGAAAGAGGCACATGCAGAGCAAGGGGTCTAGGATCCAACTTTAGAATTTGTTTAAAAAAAAGTTCACACCAACCCCAATGTAAAGAGCAACAGCGCTAAAAGAATCCATGACAACAGAGCTCTGCTTGGCTGAGCCCTCCCCTCGGCAGTGCTGGGAATTCAGCCTCCGCTCTGGACAGCAGGCAGCCTACGGGCCCGGCCGGCCTGCTCGGACTCTCCAACCGCAGTCTGATGCAGGAAGGAGCCCACGAGCCGATGAACCTCACACTCCCCGGGAGCTGGTCTCAGTCCTGCGATTGGATCCAGGTGGGCAGCCCCAGTGGGGTTATGTGCAGACACAAGTGTCAGCCAGAGCAGATCCAACTGCAGGATCTAGGCCTACGCTGGCAGCCTGGGGAACAGCATTTAACAACAGACCTGCGTTTTTTACCTGACTGAGGCCCCTTTCAGTGGCGCTCGGGCTTTGCCCCTCACTGCTGGAAAGGTGCATTTCTATCACTATCGCTACAGACATGGGCTGTCTCGAGGTAAACACAGCTAAGTCCAAACCCGTCAGTTTTTGAGCACACTAGCTAGGCCAGGCCGCCACCGTCCCCATCTCGGGCTGGCCTCGCCTTGTTGACCTCCTGGTAAAACTAAAGCATCTGATCTTCGCTGTGCTTTTCCCTCGGGATAGTGCACGAGCATTAGTTACCCCGAGGCAAGAAACCCACCTTTTTTAGCAGTGAAGACAAGGCTTCACCTAATAAAATGAACCACAAAGACACACAATCTCTCCTTTTCCGGGTTACACAAAATCACACTCCACAGTGATTTACACACGTTCTTAGTTTGGCATCCCACAGGAAATGTAACCAGTGGGACCTGCAATTAATACCTGTAACATAATAGAGTTGATTATAATAATTGCCATGATAATTATGTGACACCCCGGGAAGGTGCGGGGAGAGAGCCTGCAAAACAGGCTCTTTGTCTTTACGTTTTTGTTGTCTCGCCTGCTTGCAGGTACAAGCCAGCAATGGACAAACCCTTTGTTAATGGACTCTTAATAACGCTGTAATTTCCCTTTGCAGTGAAAGTTTCCCAAACAGTCAAAGACTCAAAACAAAGCAATGATTGTTCCTATTAGCGTTACATTCTACTCCGAGAGAGAGACTAAATCAAAGATGGGGATTCAATTCAAAACAGAACGATCAAAAATCCAATAATGGTTTTTTAATATTAATAAGAAAAATATATTGTTATGCACTCTTAGCATTTAAACTTCTAATCCAATCAGTGCAAAGCGCAGAGATAAATCACAGCAGCAGGGGAAACGGGAGCAGCATCAAGCGTGCAGCAGTAAAACGCTGTCTCACATCCCTGGGACAGAAGTAGATTTGACGGTCTAAAAGAAAAGAAGGGGGAGGGAGGGAGGTCATGAGCCTCCTGCTTGTTGATCCCCTCTCTACAGCTCGCCCTGAATCCCGCACCCCAGGTACAGGGGTGGACGTGGCTAAAAAGGCAGGATAACAAAGATGCTCCTGTCCCCCTGGACACTCCAACCAGGGGTGACAGTAGAAGTCCTGTTTGTTAAGCTACCACGTGCAGCTGTATTTGCTTAGTCTTTAGGAACTGGATTTGCAACGATGTCAGACCATGCAACCATTGTCCTGCTTCCAACGGCGGATGGTGCCCAGTGATACCTTAATAGGAGGGCAAATTGCCCCTATTATAAGCCACCGAGCCAATTGAGCAGCATTCTCCCATGGGTGGGGGGATTCGTCCCTCTCCCCTTTGGTGATCAGTTTAGGCATTGAAGCATGCAGGTTGATTCTCCTTATCCAAATACAGAGCAGAATTACTGTTACAATTACTCAGGCCTTTTTAAAATCCAGCTACAATATATAAATCTCCCATGTTCAGGGAGAGGCATTTCAGTTCCTGTTACACCTGTAACCCAAACCACAAACTCCCTCTCTCATGCGCTCGCACACACACATAAGAAAGGGGCCTGCATTAAGCAGCCGCTCAAGGACCCAGCAAAAACTGGACACTTAGTATAGGAGGCACTTAAATACAAAGTCAGTCTCATGAGGTTTCACTGGTTGTTTTGCTTTCTCCTTCCTGTATCGACTGTCAATGTCTTTGGCTGCCTTATCTTGGAGGACAGCACTGGTCCCTGGTTCAACTAGCACCTCTCGGGTTCTGTTCTCAGCACCCAGGTGAGCACATGTATCATTCTCAGCATTTCAGACCACATGTGGCGTGGTTTCAAGGCACAGCAGAGAAGCCACTGAACGAGCAGCTATTCTGTACACATGTCACTCAAGGGATGACAAAGGCCTAAACAGCTGAGCAGCACCAGCTCCCACTGACTTCCAGCTAGAGTTACGGTTGCTCAGCACCTTTGCAAAGAAAGCTCCACGTGACCACAGTCAAGCACCACCGTGGTTCATTGTAGAGCCGTACTTCTTGATCATTCTTGGCCCCAGGCTGGGGCAGGTCTGTATGAAACACATGGGGAATGTGACCTCTTATTCGTGGATTGGGACGATATTTTCTCGATTTACATGGTGCTGTTGTACACCACATCGAGTAGCAATATCCTAACACTTGTAGTAACAGATTGTGAGCTCCCCAGGGCAGGGGCCAGGCCTTCTTGTGAGTCTGGAAGCACCTAGCACATTGTGGGCGCTGCCATAAACAAATAATCACCATACTCACTACAACACCCCATTGTAAATCACGGTTTGCTCACCATGGGATCCTAGATGGGCTAATAAGAGATCAGGGCCCACAGTTCACCACTGACTCATCCTGGCACTTCCCTTTGATCAGTTCACGCACACCACGCCCTGACCTACTGAGCACAGTCAAGTGGGTCAGCAAGAAAGTCGGTTCAAAGAGCAAAGAACTCGATGCAGAAACATGGTAGATTGCAGGGCTCCCTGTTCAGCATGATGAGAAGATCGCAGCGCACTGCACAAGGCTCCGTGAAGGTCACCAGTAGCAGCGACTTGTAAGCTGAGGGTCACAAATCTTAGCGCTAACGTCGCACAACCTTCTTGGGTCGAAGGCAACTAAGCCCAAAGTAGTTACACAAGCACGATGCCCCAGAAATGGCAACAGAAAGAATAGCCGGGTGGCAGTGCCAAAGGGCCACCTCCCCTGCAAGGGAGAAAGGGAGAAACTATGCTGCCCACACCAGGAGAACCAGCTCTGCCATCCACACCATCATCAGCACCCTGACGGCAGGGCGACCAGAGGAAGAGACAACACCTCACCAAAACCAAGGAGAGCGCTGGCTTCCTGCATCAGGAGAACAGCCCACATACTACCGATAACGCACAGCCGCGGAGCAGAAGACAGACAGACAGACGCTTCCCCTGCATCGCAGGATTGTTGTGAGGTTTAATTAATTCATGTTTGTAAAATGTTTTGAGGTCATTGGATAGGAGGCTAAAGAAGAGGGAAGGATTATCATAGACGCGTAGAAGATTAAGGTTGGAAGGCACCTCAGGAGGTCATCTAGTCCAGTGCTTCTCAGTGACCGGTCCGTGGACTGGCACCAGTCCCTGAGATCTCCCTGACACGGAATAGGAAGCTGGTCCCTGGTATCTAAAAGATTGAGAAACACTGATGTAGTCCAAACCCCTGCTCAAAGCAGGACCAACCCCAACTAAATCATCCCAGCCAGGGCTTTGTCAAGCTGGGCCTTAAAAACCGCTAAGGATGGAGATTCCACCACCTCCCTAGGTAATCCATCCCAGTGCTTCACCACCCTCCTAGTGAAATTTTTCCCCCTAATATCCAACCTAGACCTTCCCCACTGCAACCTGAGACCATTGCTCCTTGTTCTGTCATCTGCCACCACTGAGAACAGCCTAGCTCCATCCTCCCTGGAACCCCCTTCAGGTAATTGAAGGCCGCTATCAACCCCCCTTCACATTATAGTTTATTATTAATAATGTATTAGTATTATTGCAGGTTGAAAGGTGGTGCATCAGAAGGCATTTCTGCTGCACTTTTCTTTTAGGATATTTTATCAGATGTTCTTGGGGCAGGAACCAGACCTGACAGAACCTCGTTATCACATTCCTGTTCTTGGCAGTGACTGGTCAACTATTTAGCCACTTCTAACTGCCTTTGATTACATCTGTCTCATGGCGGTGGTTAATTGGAGACCAAAGGAATCCCCCTAGAAAGGAGACACACTCATGTCCAGACAGTGATGAGCTTTATGTACTTTAACTTAAAATGAAAGACCTGAAGATATTCCGAGCCAGCTTTCCAGAGTTGCCTTGGCACACACAGAATGCACGCACGCTGTGAGTCGAGCTGCACACACAACAGGGTAAGAGAGCACCCAACGGGTGTCTAACAGGCCATCTCTGCACGGGCAGGTCTTGCGCTCACGTGCACGGCGGCTGCGTTTTTGTGTGCACACAATTCTGACTGCCTGGGCCTAAATCTTTGCAATGGGACAATGTGCAGCTGCTGATGCCCTGCCCACGCCAGCAGCTCCACTGCGCACCAAGAGGCGTTTGAGTGCTCAGCAGTCACCCAGGTGCAGGAGGGTCGAAATAAGTGTCAGGCTTGTAGTGCCTAGAGCCCCTGGTTCAACTCCCGGCAAGGGGAGCTCAGCCCTTCGTCGCTTGCATCTTGATAAACTGAGGTCCGTGCACTTTACAATGCGAGGTCTTCAGGGCGACCTTTAAACCCGGTGTACCCTTTAAGGTGCAAGCGCAATGTGATAGGAGCAGGGGTTCCCCAAACTCCCCCTCCTTCTCCCAGTGTTGCAAAACCTGCTGTCTGCAGGCCTCCCCCCCAGAGGTGGCTGCATTTCAGTATTGCACAAGCGGGGCCTGTGCAGGCACGTAGGCCAACAGATTATAATGGAGAGTTCAGTTCCCTGCTGCAGCAGCCTGCAGGGGGCACGGCCGTAAAGTGCTCTGGGATCTTTCAGGGTGACAAAGGCTATTCAGATAGACACGATGATGATGATGATGATGAAGAGGCATCACTCTGCACCTACTGGGAGCTGAGATTTTCCGGGATGAAGGCTCTCTCTCCCTGCCATCCAATCTGGCACGGGGATTGAAGGCAGGCAGAGATGGGGAGAGCACCCTGGACAATGGGAATCTCCTGAGGGTCTGGCTCTCTGTCCCGCTGTGTGGGGCACTCTGTACCCAGCCGTTCTAAGACGGACGACATGCTAAGGGGCCCGGCAACGAAAGCTCCCTGTACCCCAGTAATTCCTCATTCTCAACCGCCCAGCCAGGTTCCAGCTTCTGTTACCGTCTAACGGTGGGGTGGGGGAGCAGCCAAGGGCTGTCCGTGTGAAAGACACGGTGCTTTCCCAGAGACAGGCTTGGTGGGCAGGTCTAGGGGGGAAAGCCGTGGGCCACGTCGAAGGCAGCTCGAGCTGGGCCCCCAAAGTCAGATGAGAGCAGGGACTAAATCTCCAGCCAGTGCCAGAGGTGTGGGAGCCCAGGTTGGGGGGAAGGGGGGGAAACCTGCATCAGCTGAGGGAGACAATCCACCCAGAGGTGCGAGCCTGTCCCCAGCCTTTGACACAGACTAATGAACGAGGCTCTGCACTGGGGGTGGGTAACGAGCACTGCCTCCATTTCACAGGGGGCAAACCCAAGGCAGAGAGTGGGCAAAGGAACTACACACGTTACCCTGGGAGTCAGTGCCAGGTTCCTGGCTCCCAGTGCTACTCCCTGCACACCTGCCACGTCCACCCGTCTCTCTCCAGCCCAGCTCCCAGCAACCCCCCTTCCCTCTGCTAACAAACCACCAGCACATCTGAGCTCCAGCGGCCAGAGCACCTTCCCTGCCGGACTGTCCAGCCGGGAGCAGCACGGACTGGAGCCTGCAGGCCCCACTTGGCAGGACAGGAATCTTAGCTGGCAAAGCCCCACACGCTCCCATCTCCTCCCGACCCCGGGGGCCAGCGCAGTCCCAGGCCCAGGCTCCTCCCTGGAGTTCAGTTCCCGGAGGGCCTGCTCCTCCCACCCCACATGAAAGGAGCCAGACTCCCTGAGAGACAACAAAGGCTGCTCAGAAGAGGAACAGGGTGTCTAGAGAAATGCCAGACGAGCCGCCCCACATGCAAGGGCGCTGGGGCAAAGGGACGCGCTGCCTGCACTGAGACTCAATCCAGGGAATGCTGGGGGGTGGGGGGATTGGGGGCAGTGAACTTTTGAACCTGCAGTCTGGAGATCAGCGCGTTACCTTAATGCAAGTTAAAAATAAATGTCTCGTCTCTTTGAACGAGCCTGTCTGCAATTACAGCTTGGCATGTCTGCTTCAGCGCGTCCCGATCGCTGGCATCGCGCCAGGTGGCAGGCGGCTTCTAAAACCCCCCCTATCTTTTTGACCCAATCAAAGGTGTCTGCTCGGCTTCTCTGTCTCGGCCTCCCCCGAGGTCCCTGACACACGGCGTGTTCTTCAAAAGCACCCCAGAGCTCCAGCCCCTTTGATACCCACTGCTCAACAAAAAGGCTCTTTCTTCCCCTCTCAGTCCCCCAGTGAGATGGGGAGCTCTCTCCCCCAGCCCCCCAAAGAAAGGGCTGAGGGCAGGGCGGCGTGGGGTCAGCCCAGCTGGAGGTGCGGTTAAGGGCCAGACTGCTGCGTTATTCACCCAGTTTGACTGTCACAATATTTACCAGTATCTTCTGTGCACACCCACTACGCAATTACACAGCCAGATGGTGCGGGTGTTGGCACACGCGCGAGGGGGCAGGGGTGAGTGTGTATATGTGGCAGTTGTCAGAGGACATGTGAGCACGTGGTGTGAATATGCTGTGTGTACGTGCGCGCTTGTGTGCGCATGGGCATTTCAGCGTGCACAGGTGTGCTTGTGTGTCCAAGTGTCGTGTGTGCACATGGGAGTGCTAGAGTGTGTGTCCAAGTGTCGTGTGAGCAAAGTGCATGCAGGTGAGTGTGTGCACATGTGCGTGTGCACGTCGGACGCGTTTGGAGTGCCCAGGACAGTGTGTGCACAGGAAACCAGGCCCGTGACCATGAGGGGGCACGACTGTGAGGGTGCAGTCGCACGCTGGATGCGTGTCGCAATGACACATGTTAGACCCAGCCCTGTGCTGAGTGCCCACACCCTGGTGATGGGCCCTGGGCAAAGGCAGAGCTGACGCTGCAAAGGGAGCCTCCCGTGTGAGTGTGCAAGTGCGTCAGTGGGGGGAGGGGGAGTGCTCTCGCTCGCTTCCCTGAGGACTGGGGCTACCGAGGCCAGGCCCGGGTTTGGCCTTGTGCAGGCCTCTCTCCGTTCCCTGCTTTGCCACTAAAGCCCCATCCTTCCCCTCTCACTGCTGAGCCCACACGTCCGGCCTCCGCTGCTCTCGGCTCCACGTGGCCAGTCAGACGGCCCCAGTGCTCCAAGTTCCCAGCCAGTACCACTGGCCCTGGGGCCCGTGGGAAGTGACTCCCGGCCCTTCTCCCCACACCAGAGGAGAACAAGGACCCTGCCTCGCCCCCTCCCAGAGTGCGGCACACCAACCACTAGGCCTCCCACCTACCCCCGTGCACCACAGTGGGGACACGCAGGGCCTGGGGGAGCAGCGAGCTGAGACGTGGCTCCAGTCTGTCCCGCGCTAGCCATCCCTGCCGCTAGAACAACGCCCTGGAGGCAGCGAGCAGCAGACGGAGAGGCAGGAGCCTGAGCTACCAGCTCTCAGCACAGGAGCTCGGCTGGGCCCTTCCCTCGCCAGGAAGCAGCATGCGTGGAAAGCTCTTCTTGTTCCCAGCCCCCAGGCGGGGAGGAGCGCAGGGACTGAGGGATACGAGGACGCCGTCCAGCCAGCGGCATGGGGATGCAGCTCTCCAGAAACAGAGAGAGGCAGATATCGATCCAGGAACAACGGGCTGGCGTGGCAGGCGCTCAGGCTACGGAGAGTGTTGAGACCAAGCCAGGAGAGCTCAGCTCTGCCTGTCAGCTGGACCCATGACATAACCCACATGTGGGGTGAGAGCAGGGAGCGAACGCTCCTGGGGTCTGTTCCCTCCTCAGCTAAATACTTTGCCGCTCTGTGTCTCAGTTTCCCCTCCTCAGCGAGGGGCTTCTGGGGCTGACAGGAGCGGCTGTCCAGGGGTGGAAGACAGCACGGACAGCCCGAAGCAGGGCAGATGAGGCAGAGCAGTGTGTGCAGAAGGGAGGCGTTAGCTGCTGCTGGTTGCTCAGGGAAGACGGGCTTTCCCTGCTTGCAGGGCCGTCCTCGGTGACTGCACAGCGCCCAGCACCATGGAGGCCGACCCTGACCGGCTCTACTGGGTCGCAGCTCTCGTCGAGCGCCTGGGTCGAGGCAGGAGAGCAGCCGGGTGCCAGCAACCTCTGTGCCGAGCGCTCGGCTCTCCTTGCTGGCGAGCAGCCAAGCCAGCACATAACAATGAACAGATGCCGCCCAAAACGAGCTTCAGCAGCAACCGGGTGACCTGTTCCAAGTGTCCTTCCGTAACCCAGCGTGCCGGTCACTCAGCCAGAGCCAGGCACCTTCAGCAGCAGAGAGGAGCGGCCGGGCTAATTACAAGTAATGTGACCAGGGACAGGAGAGCTCGCTGCAAAGGAGTACAGGGGAGGGGGCAATAAACGCAGCTGCGTGGCCAACAACCTGCTTCCTGCCAGGGGGCTGCCGTGGGGGTCACAGCAGCAGGGCTGGAAAGGCGACACCACCACCCAGGCTGCTTCTGTGGCCTGGCGCTACGTGGATATTCACTCTGAGTGCTCCTGGTCAACTGAAGCACCAGCAGCAGAGGGAGCCAGGGCCGATCCCTTGCGGCGTGGGCCGGGAAGCCGGATTGCTCAGGGGGCTGGGAAGGTGGGACAGCGTGCATTAGCCCTGGCTCAGCGATTCTCATCCTCACCACTCTGCTTAGTGACCAAAAGTTGCTCCTGTCTGATGGGGGGGGGGGAAATGAGGTGGGGCTGAGTGCAGGGAGCTCCACAAAGAGGCCTGCTCACTTGCACAGATGGCCCCAGGGCTGCCTCCACAGACAAGAAGGGCAGCTGCAAGGTATTCCGGGAGCTGTCTGTAAGGAAGAAACCCACCGGCTGCACTCTGTGCTCTTACATCCGAAGAGTGGTGGTACCCGCAGAAGGGTGGCATGAGCAGCCCCAACTCAGCCATTCTCTACCTTTGGAGGCCTTGACTTTGCAACCTTCATGTTCTTTGAACATAGTTGTGTGTGGGTGTAATTACCAAGGTTTTTAAAACACAAACTGACCCCACTCCCCCCCCCACGAAATTCCATCCAGGGGTCATCAGCAGGGCATCTACCATGCAGACTTCTGCTCTACTGCTCCTCCACTGCGTCCTCTGCCCCCAGCCCAGCTCTGGTCCCCTCTGCAGTCGTCACACAGCCTAGCTTCAGAAACACAGGACAGCATTAAGAGCACAGAGCAGATTTCTCCCTGCCCTCATTTCTGGAGCCCAGAGTCGTATTGGTCCCCAACAGCCTGAGGCAGACACCCAGAGTGGAAAACTTCAGCCCAAATGGCTAACGCTTGGCAAAGTTATAAGCAACTGAAAACAGGGTCTTATAATGGAACGCGTCAGGCAACCTTAATTATACTAGGTGGGTAGATGGGACACTGTCTGTCTGGGAGGCTTCTCCCCAGGCTCTTGGCTGGGGCAGAGAAGCACAAGACCAGTACTAGGATAGACGCCAGTCCAATGGTCTAGGGCAGCACACCAGCCTCATGGGGGGGGACCCTATTTTTTCCTGGTTTCCCTCTTGCTCCCCTCCCTGTCCCACTGAGGATATTTAAAACTAGAGGCCAGATCCTCGGCTGGAGTAAAATGATGTAGTCCCATGAGCATCAATGGACTGACGGTGATTTACACCAGCTGAGAATCTGGCCCCAGAGCAGTAGGAAGGGTGCACAGACAACATCCCCAGCTGAGAGTGTCACTGGGAAATCGCTCTCCGAAGGGCAGCAACATGGAGCAGATCCTGGGGTCCTTCTGCCTCCAGGAGCTCAGATTTGCTACCATGTTGAGCCTGAGCTGATTTATCAGGGCACCAGCGTCCACCCGACATAGTTACAAGACTTGTTACGTAAAATTCCAAACGTCAGGAAATCCAATTCCCAGCCCGGGAATCTGGCACACGCCCCCCAGCCTCAGGCTGCAGAGAGGAGGAGGGAGACAGCAGCCTGTGCTGGAGAGCGACCACCTGGAAGTGCTCCTTCTAGTCCACAGCATCTGAACTGTAGTTTATATTCCAGTGGTTATTAAAAATCAAGGAAAGAGAACTAGGAACAGAGCAAGCTGTTCATTTGGAGCCTTTCCCTGGGGGTTCATAAAGCCCCACTCACTGCTGTAGTATCATTTTTATGTTATCATAAAGCTGCACCATTTAGCAGGTTTGTGGCACTCCAGCAGTTAGCGCTGCATGAGAAGCAATTCGGAGGGGGGAAAGGATGAAAAACCTCCAAAAGAGCAGAGAGAAACGCTGTGGGGAGGAGGAGGACCACGCCAGGGAGGTTTCCTCACACTCGTACCCACCTGCCCTGTCCTTCCCACCGCTCCCGGCCTCGCAAACACACAGCTAAACCCACAGGGTCTAGGAAGAGCTGGCTCCATCTCTCAGCGCGCGTCACTTCTAGAGGCATCATCACTAATTAACACGCTGCTCCGAGGGGAACAGGCTGCGGATGCCCAGGGACGTGACTGCCTCAGGAGACAGGACAAGGATTGATCTGAGGGAGGCTTCCCCGCTGCAGCAGCAACTGCCCAGCACAGAGCCTCTCCGGCCGCACAAGGGAACGTTTCTCCTGACAACCCCCCCAGCAGGGCGTGGGAACAAATCACCCCCCGCTAGGTCCCAGCTTGCAGGGAGGGGCACAGAGCCACCATCCCAGCCCTCTGCTATGGTTAGTAGCCCAGGGAATCGGGGGGAGTGGGTGGGGAGCTCACCCCAGCATGCCCATCCTCAGAGGAGGTGGCGAGAGAGGCAAGCCCAGATCACACGCTCAGTGCCGGCCACTAAGAGTTGGGGCCCCCAGCTCATTGGCACAGACTGGGCTGGGTCCAGGGGGTCATTTGGGGTGTTTATTGTTAGGCAAGTTACGGTGCGTGCTTGAAGAGTCAAAACTGGGGGTTTTCCTGGGTGCCCTAGCCCCCGCTCCAGGGGTGAGCTCCAAGTGAGCATGGGGGGGCTGCTCTGGGCCTGTCAGTCCCTGCTCCAGCAGGAGTGGAAGAGGCCGGGGCTCCTGGCCCCACCTTGCTGAGGGCCCATAAAGAGGGGAGCTGTCTCCTCCCCCTACCTTGTCCTAGGAGCAGGGAACATCCTGCTGATGGTGCACTGTGTAAGCCTGCTCCTGAAGCACCCCCGTGGCAGGGGCCAGGAGCTCTGGTCGTCTCGTCCCATCCCTTTGGAGTGAGTGTCATTTACTCCCCTCCAGCTCACGTGGCAGAGACGTCACTTCCCACGGACTGCACGGACTGCAGCGAACGGGGCGCTCCTGCTGCACTGGGGAAATGTCTCCGCATGGAGTGCAGGAAGGGAACTCCAGAGGGGCCAGGCAAGTGTCACTTTGCTCTCAGCTGCACGGGTGCTAACGGGAAGGCGAAGCAACTTGAAGCCTGGCAGGTCGCCAGGATAGGGCAGCATGGGCCCAAGTTGCCAGCAGACAGAGGCAAGGGCATTTCCCCCAGGAAGGGGCCAGAGGAATAGAGCATCTCGGGTCATGAGGGCTGCCCAGCCGAGACCCCAGGCTCAGCAGCGATGCTCCGGCTCCCCATCAGCCCCAACTCCCGGCCACACGTCTCAGCCATGCCGCCTCCTCAGCTCCAGCTGCCCTGCCTTCCACCCTCCCTGGCCGTGCAGCCTACAGGAGACAGTGGCTCCCAAGGAAGAAAAGGTGCAATTTTCAGGCCCTTTTGCTAAACTGGTACAACCCCCCAGGCAGGCCTCCAGGGGCTTAATGGGTTCCTACCAGATCTGTAATACCCAGTAAAAGCAGCTGCCGAGGAGGTTACTGCGGTTTGCCTCAAGGGGTTTAAAATGGCACCTCTCGTGGGATAACAACCTGCAGACCAAGCCACAGTCTGGCGGGGGCGGGGTGCACCCAGACTGTCCAACCAAGCCAAAAAGCGAAGCTCCTTCCCTCCAAGCAGCGTTAGCTCTTGGTGCTTGATGCTGTGGGGAGGAGGAGCAGGCAATGGGCTGTGGCAGGCGCTAGCTGCGTCGCCCACCCGCCGGGGCGGGGCGCTGTGTTCCATCACTGATTCCATCTCAGGCCCACTGCATTGCTCACCGGGCCCTTGTCCGGCAGGGGGAAGGAGAGGCCGTGCTAGGCACTTTACTCAGCCCAAGTTGGAAATGTCCCAAGCAATTGGGCTTCCAGCCTGTGCTTATGCGACCCTTCGCTGGCCTGAGAGCCCCACCTGCCCATGGCCGCAGTGCCGGCCTGCTGGGGCTGTGTCCGCAGTGCACCATGGCACAGCACGGGCTCAGAAATGAAGGGTTTCGGCACTGTCAGAGCTGCATCAAGCAGCCATCCACCAGCTGATTGCCTGTTTGTTGTATTTTGGATGTCAAACCGGAGCAAGCAGAGCCTTGCAATGCATCAGAGCTGCTGCCTTTTGACGGAGGGTGTTTGCTTCCCATTAACAAGTGGAAAGCGTGAGCTGGAGCAGAAAACTTCAAGCCTTTGGAATTGATAAAATAACAACTCCCTAATTAAGCAGAACTGTCAGTCACAGGCACTGGCTGCCCTGTACTGGGAGACAGAGCAGCTTCCGGCACACGTGCACGGCATAACGGCACAGGGGTGTGCTGCCACTCACACCGCACACGGGGAGGGCAGGACATGCCCCTGAGCATGCCTCCAGAGCGGAGAGCTCCCCTTTAGCCGCACACTCTAGCACTGCCTAGAGGTCTGAACACAATGGAGACTAGGAGCAGAGACTCCTCCGTCCTATTCCAAACTTTGACACGGGCAAGTCATTTAATCACCGTGCCTCAGTTTCCCCAAATGTAAGGCATGGCTACTACAACCCACTCCGTTGGAGGGGATATTGATTGCAAAGTGCTGTGAGCCCACTGGATGGAAGGGAGTCCAAAAGGGGAGGGGAAATGGGCTCTCCTTCGGCTGGTCGATGCAGCTCTTCATGCCCTTAGCTCAGCACACTGCTCCAGAGCCGTCTGTCAGATGCACTGCAGGCTCCCAGGGCAGACTAGCCAAGGCAGCTCCCTGTGGACTGGCTGCACTCTCACTGCGGGAGCACAGCCCACTCAGCCTCCACCAAGGACACTTTGAAACGACCCTCTGTGAAGTGGCTCCGCCAACTCAGAGAAAGGCTGCGCACAGCCCCGGGTCGGGACTAAGTGCTACCGCCACTGCAGGAGGAAACGACTGTGGACTCCAAGGAACAAACACTCGAGGGGCTCCCAGGTAGGGAGCAGTGTGAGTGGTGGAGAGCTTCCCAAAGACACCCCCCCTTTAGTTGGCATACACGGCAGGTTGGTCCTGAAAGACTCATTCAAATCCTGGAAAGCCCCTTCCACACAAGAGCTCTGCTAAGCTCCAGGCACATCGCTCTGGCGGAGAAGTGATGCATGTCTAGTGGTTGGAGTAGGGCAGGAGCCAGGGCGGCTGCTCTGTTTCCAGCTCGGAGAAGCGTTAAAGCAGGAGCTCCTGGTTGTTTTTCTGGCTCTGAGAGGGAGCCCAGTTTAGTGGTTAGAGCAGGGGCCCTGCAGCTCTATTCCTGGCTCTGTGAGTTAGGGGTGTCCAGCAGGCGGAGGAGGTTGGGAGTCAGGATTCAACTCCTAGTTCTACCATTGACTCACTGTCACCTCCCTTCTAGGCAGCCCCCCCTCACTCAGGGCAATGCACTGGGCTCCTGCTTGTGCAGGGAGCTAATTAAAGGCAAAGGTCTGTTACCCGAGACCCCCCTCCAAGACTGCTGTGTCAGTAATGAAACTAAGGCCAGGATGCCTCTCCCAGGCTTGGAGCAGGAGGGGAAGAGGGGCCTCCGCTGGCTCTGTAACAAGCAGTGAGCAGCAGCTCATTACTACCGGATTCTCGCCCGCCACTCCAGGTGTGCCTGCAGCCAGCACTGGGGCAGGGGAGTGCAGCGCCCGTTAGCACTGTGGAGGGGGGCATGCGTCGAGGGGAGGGCATGCCCAGGGAGTCCAGCAGGTCTCTGCTGGGACAGGTGCGAGAGGAAAGCAGCTGTGCTGCAGCCCAGGGATAGGGAGCAGATAGGTCAGGGTCCAGGACTAGGCCTGAGAAGCAGGGCACAGACAGAGGCTGTCACTGGGGGGGGTGTGCATCAGCCTCCCGGCAGCTTCCTCCCAGCCCCCGCTCGCCTCCACAAATTAAAGAGGAGAAATGGTCTGTGTTTCAGGGAGAAGGATAATGAGACCCCCCCACACCAGCCCAGAGCACCGTGGCCACGCCAGGCGCCCTGCCGCGCTAGCAAGGCTTTGGGGCGCTGCAGGTGAGAAGGCAGGTCTGGCATTTGACCCTTGGCACGCTGGCACTTACAGGGATCACCCATCCACCCCCAGGTCCGTTGAGGCTGCTGCACACACAGGACAGTCTGACCTCAGCAAAGAAAGGCCCCGTGCCCTGGCTTAGCACAGCTCCATGGCAGCCTGGCTCTTCTGCTGCCGGAGAAAAACCACAGAACAGTCCCTCTAGCGCAGAGAGCGGACAGCACCACAGGACAGCGGTTCAGCAAACACAATGGGAAGGACAAGGAGACCAAAGGGGCTTTTAGCAGCCAGGGGCTGCTACAGGCCCCCCAACAGCGAGCACAGACAGGGAACATGGGTCCTGAGTGCCCTGGTACAGACAGGGAGAGAGCCAGCCACGCAGCTCCCAGGCTCCTGGCTCACAAGGGGCATCGGAAACCTGCACGTCCCAAATTCACACGGGCTATCCGCATTAGGGCATGCTGCTGCCGGGGCCACGCTGCATTCGCACTCAGTACGGGGCCTTGCCGTTAACTGCGTGACACTGGATGCTGGGCGGGCAGCTTGCCAACAGCGGTGCTCAGGTGGGAGGCATCAGACACGGTCTGAAAGTCACCAGGAGACTGCAGGAGACAAGTCTGTGCTACCCTGCAGACGAACCCTCCTCTCTCAGCCCAGGCAAGGGGCGCGGTAACGCTGCTAGCCATCAGCCTGGGTGTGACCCACTGCCAGCCATGGGGACGGGTCTCCTCTGGCCAGTGCCACAGAGGCAAATCGCACTCATGCCCCCAACCCCTTTGTCAAGTCCTTCGGCTCGTGGAACACCCAAGGCTGCCTGGGATTGCTCTGCCAAGCAGGGTGGACAGGTTTGCCCAGACAAATGCCCACTACCGTCCAAGCAGCCAAGCATCTGACTGGATCCTTTGCTCCTGCCCCTTCCCTAGCTGCAGCAGCGGTGGCCCGAGTAGGTGCCCACACTCCTGCATGCCCTACGCTCCATGGAGCGGAACTGGGAGAGGCCCCAGCAGAACTTCTGCCCTCCTCTCTCCTCCCTCAAGGCAGGAGCTGGGGCTCTAAACCCCACCCCGGCTCCAGCCAGGCTCCCAGCTTCTCTGCAGCATGATGGGTTCCCCTGGCTCCTTGCCTGGGTTATTCCTCCCATCCCCATCATCTCTGTGGCCACAATATCCACCTCATTCAGGGGGCAGGGCGGGGGGGGCGCCCACACCTGGCTGGGTACCACCCTGCCTGTGCTTGCATGCCTCTCTCATGCTGTGACTCCCCCGGGATAACACGCCGGATGAAGCTCCTTTAATGCAAACATTTGATTAAATCAGCGATCCCCCTTTGGGCCGGCAGCTACACAACAGAATCTTTGCCCACTGGCCCCACACGCTGCTAGGAAAGCGCAGGCGGTGCTGTGAGGGCGTGTGGCCCTCTCCAGAAGGCAGGTAGAGACCATGCCTGCCCCAGAGGGCTGATATGGGGACGCTCTCCGGTCTCTGGGTGAGGATGGAAGCAGCAGTGCAAGCTGCATCGTGCACAAGTGCTCCCTAGTGGATGCTTTAGAGCAGCACCACGCCATCATGCTATGAGGTTGTCTGGCCTCTTGGCCGCGTAGCTATGGGCTGCGGCGTGCAGACAGCGAGGTGGACTGGAGGGAATGTCAGAGAGGGTCCCGATTCTGACACACCTGCTCTCCAGATAGGAAACTCCTCAGCACTCATTCTGGCCAAGGCTGGGCTGAGAAAGCAACAACCATGTTCTTCAGACCCTCACTGCCGCAAGGCCGAAGTCACTGCTCATCCCAGTGTTTGCGCGATTACAAGCCCCACCCTGTTACCGGCCCCCACCCCATGGTTTGCTGAGCGCCCCCACCACGGCCCTGCCACTGCGCTCGGCTGAGCCCTCGCACGTCCCACAGAGGAACCCCTTTGGCCACTCCTCCTGCTTGCAAGCTGCGGGCAGCTCAACCCCTGGCGCTGGCATGTTACAAGGAAAGGCTTTGTGCTCCGCTCCAAACCTGGCTCTCAGCCCACATGCCAGCCTCGGCCAGCGCTCTGACCGGCTGGGATAGAAGCTTCTGCTCAGGGACAATTTCTACCTCCCATATGCCATACCAGTGCCAGCACCTCGCCACTAGAGACATAAACCTCAACCCTCTCCATCTCCTTCTAGCTTTGCAAACCTGCGCATCCCTCACCATTGCCACCCCTCATCCTCCTCAAGCCCCATTCTTCCTTCCCACCATAGCAAGAAGAAGAATCCTTTATCCTTCCAGGAGCCCTTAGATCTGGAGATCATACAGCATTTTCCACACTCGTTACACAACACAATATCCCAGGGAGCTGACGAAGGGAATCTCTTTACCTGCTACTGAAATGCAACCACCTCTGGGGTTGAACTTGACAGCTGCCTAACAGCACCCAACAACACTTCAGTTCCCCAAGGAAGCCCAGCACTCACATCTTTCAGTGATGGAGTGTGTGGCTCTCTCAATGACTAACACCTTTCCAGTAAGGGACACATTTCTCCAGCCACCTTGTGCTGTTTCTGGCCCTTCAGTTCCTTGCTACTTCAGTGTATGTCTGCCACCAACTCTTAAGTGCTGATTTCATGCGCTCTTGGTTCGGAGTGTCCCACACGCCCACTACCCTACAATTTTCTCCTTTACATTGGACATTTCTACTAGGCACATATCTGTAAAACAGTCTCAGCCTCCTCTGCTCTGTTCAGGCTCCTCTGCATACCCTTCTCTACGACGATAGGCTTGTAGTTAAAGCACTGGACTGGGACTCAGGAGACTTGGGTTTGATTCCTGGCTCTGCTACACACTCGCTGTGTGACCTTGAGCAAATCACTGCATCTCTCCGTTCCGCCATCTGTAGACTGGGGATAACAACCCTCCTTTTGTTTGTCCCGGTTAGGTACAGTATAAGCTCCCTGGGGCAGAGCCCAGCTGTACAACACCTAGCAACATGGGTTCTGTTCTCAGTTGGGAGCTCAGGGACTACGCTAATACAAATGACCAACATGTTATCTGCACACCTGAGCTACTGGAGTTAGTTCTTCCAAACGGTCTCATAGAACAGCTGGGGCCATCCCCTGGGGCTGGCCAGAGCAGCCCAGCCTACAAGTCATCAGGACGATGTGGGGGTAGGCTCAGCAACGACAAAATGGGCATAATGCCTCCTGACCCCCATGGGAGCTGGACTCACTAATGCTCGGACGGAGCTTGGCCCATATCCCCCTGCAGCCCTGGTATTAACGTACACACTGCTCCTTACTCACTAATCACACTGGAGGTGACAGGGCTTAGGGGAGGGGTTAAGAGAAACCAGCTCCTAGTTTACTGACACCATCTAGACACAAGGCAATGTCTCCGCTCTGCCAAGTGTTGCTAACAGGAGGCATGTCTCCAAGTGGCAGTCGTTCTGTAAGCGCCCTGTCCTACTGGGCAGGGTACCGTGACACAGAGACGACGCCTCAGCCCACAGGTGCGACGGAGCTCAGTGCAGCTCGCCCCCCACCGCGTGGGCTGCAGAGTGACAGGGTAACAATTCCACGGGAAAGCACAGTAAGAGGGATCGATGGTTGCTGACAGAAATATTTAGCAAACCAAAGGCAACAGCCTGGAGCGCTGCCAATGACACCAAACGCAGACAAGAGGGATGTGTGTGCATGCACGAGGGGAGGGAAGCACAGCACCTTCTGCAGGGAACCCTGCTTTTCCCTCCCCGTGCTGCAAGAGTTAAACCCTGCTCTGCCCCAGACTCTCACATGCACAGTGAAACACACCTTACAAAGCCATGTCTTTGGAGCACACCTGTCTGGGGAGAGCCTTTTGCCTCTGGCTGCAGTCAGACCCTCTCCCAGCAAAGCGGGCTTATTTGGCTCTACCATTGTAGACAGGTAATTTCACCTCCCTGACCACACACCCAGAGAAACACACAATGCTGCCAGGCACATCCCGAACATCCATATAGCCGCTCCTCCCCCCCCACACACAGAGTGCTGAGGATTGGCAGGACTGTAATTAATAATGCTCTAATGCTCACATATGGGCAGGCAAAGACAGCTTATAGCACAGCACCATTTTTTATCCTTACAGACCCTGAGCCAAGATTACGGTCACATGCTTGACTCCAGCTCTGCTGGCCACTAGCCCTGCCAGCCTCTGACAGAGGTGAGCCGCCCGCTGCTCATGGGAGAAAGTAGACATGGATCTTCCCCTCTCCCCCAGCATCCTTGTTCTCAGACTCCTTGGTCTAAAACGCAACCCAAGAACAAAGATTTATAACATAACCGCATGGAAAAAAGGGAGGGAGGGGGCAAGTCTCTGGTGCCATTTATCTGAACCAGGTTTCAATTAACACCCACAGGAGGGAGAGAGTCATGTACAGGCAACCACCTCCCGCCTCTGCTGCCAAGGGTCCATGGGCAGGTGCCGGGCCCTTTCTAACAGCCGCAGCGAGCCCTCGGGGCGACTGACCCCTCTGCCCGCTGCCAGGGCGGGGGAGAGCCATCCAAATGGGGGAGCAGGGGAACGGGGGCTGCTGCAGACAAGTTAGCCCTGTAGGGAGCTCCCTGCGAACACACACCAGGCAACAGGAATCGTCCGTGTCCCCCCCTCCACCGCAGAGAAGCCGGGAAAACTTGCTGCTCCCCTATGCCGATGCACAAAGGTAGCTCCGAAATCTCCGGGATCCCGGCTCGGATCACACGGACACCAAGCTGCCTGCCTGTAAGCACACCCGCTCGGCTACGGCCCCGGCCTCTGCCCACATGCCTCGCCTTAACGACCCCTGCCCGGTCGCACACAGGGCCCGCACGGGCAGAGACACTTGCCCGCAGCCCAGGGCCACACCGGGAGCGATTCAGCGCCGCCTCTCCGGCCGCGCACACGGGTTTCAATTCAATTCAATTCAACTCGGCTGGCGCCGGCGGGCAGGGACGCGGGGGCACTGCCCGGCCCCAGGCGGGACGCACCGTACCTTCCAGCCGGCCGAGCTGTTGCTGTCTCCTTTATCCTTAAAGTAGGGGACGTATCGGACCATCCAGTCGTAGATCTGGGACAGGGTGAGCCGCTTCTCCGGGGAGCTCTCGATGGCCTTGGTGATGAGATCCGCGTAGGACAGGTTGCCCCAGGCATTGCGCCGCGAGTTCTTCGCCTTGCGGAGCTGTCCAACGTCCGCCCCCAGCGACGGCAGCGCCGAGGCGGCTTTGCGATCGGCCAGGGCGCCCGTGTTCTCCGAGCCCTCGGCCGCCGGAGCTCGGGGGCCGCCGGCCGCCGCCGCCGCGCCTCCGTCCTCCTCCTCCCCCCCGGGGAAGTCGGGCTGAGGCAGCGGCCAGGTGCAGGAACGGGGCCGGCTCTGGGGTTCAAAATCCGGGTCGATTTCAACCTGCTGCGCCTGCAGCTTCTCTTCCATGTTCCCCCCGCTCCGCCTCCCCCGCGGAGTCACGGCAGGTTCCCGCACGGCCGGCGAGAGACGGGAGGGCAGCCGAGCGGGGCGCGAGCTCACGGCACAGGCGGGGGGGCGGGGAGGGGAGGACGCCAGCCCCCGGGCCAGAGCCTGGCGTGCAGCGGGGCGGAGAGGAGGGGCCCGCGGCGGCGGGGCGGATGCGGAGCGGGGCGAAGCGCCGGCACCTAGCGGGCAGATGGCCCCAGCCCCATGGCAGCCAGGCGGAGTCTAAGGCGAGAGCCCAGCCCGGGCAGGGCGGCGGGGCAGCAGGCGGAGAGGGGCGCGGCGCTGCCCCGGAGCGAAGCAGCCCGGGGCCGGCGGGCTCAGCCGGAAGGGCCTGGAGCCGGGCGGGCGGCCGCATCCATCGGGGCCAGGCTCGGGAGGCGGCGGGTCTCGGCAACAGATGCTCGGAGCCCGGGCGGCTCAGGGCGGGCTGGCGGCGGGTCACCTGGGCAAGGCGCAGGCTGAGGCGAGCCCGGCTGCCGCTCGCACGCCTGCCCCGTCGGGAGCGCGGAGCGAGGCGGCGCGATCAGCTCCTCTGGGTGCGGGCGGGCGGCGGCCCCTCCCCGGCGCAGGGCTGCCCCTTCCTCAGGGCGCGGCTGCCCGCTGCCCCCCGGCAGGTGGCTGGCGGTGGCGGTGGCAGTGGCAGGGCGGCGGAGGCGAGGCGGGCATGCTCACGGCCGGGGCGGAGGGCGGCTCCCGGCCCGGGACTGGCGGATCCGCCGCCTGCTTCGCCGTCCGTCCGTCCGTCGGTCCGTCCGTGCGAGAGTGGCATGCAGCGCCGCCGAGCCCCGGGAGCGGCGGGCCGCACCTAGCACCTGCCGGCGCCGCGGGCCCCCGCTCGGCGCTGCGCCTCCCCCGCTGTTGCTGCCGCCGCCGCTGCTCTGGGCTGACGCCGCCTCTCTCCCGGGACGGGGCTGGGGCCGGCCGGCACCATGCTGAGACGGCGCCGTGCCCCGCGCCGCCAACGCACCCGCAGCGCCCGCCACAGCAGCCGGCGGCACCTCCGGGGGGGGGGGGGGGGGGCGGGCCAGCGCGGGGGGCGGGGCGAGGGGCCGGGCTGCCCAGCCCCCGCCTCGGCCCGCCCCAGCCCCAGCCCCAGCCCCGCCCCAAGGAGGGCTAGCACCGCCCGCCCCGCCCCGCCCCGCTCCGGACTCGGAGCCTGAGCGGGGCCGGGCCGGACCAACAGCGACCCCGCCCCCCCCAACTGCCCCTTACCTTCCTTCCTCCCGCCCCCACAACTGTCCCGCCCTAGCTACCTATGCCCCGCCCCCTCTGCCGCCTGGGCTCCCTCAGGTCGGGGGGTGCGTGCTGCCGCCGTCGCTTGCCCCCGCCCCCCCCCGTTGTTACAGCAGCCGGCACCGACAGGCGCCTTCTTATTGGAAGGACGCGGCACAGGCCCCGCCCGCCTCGCCTTCCCATTGGCTTGATCGGGAGTGTTCCAAAGGGGCGGGGCAGACACGCCCCGCGCGCCAAGGGTTTCCTCCTCAGTGACGTCAGGTTTCCAGTTGTATCGTTGAGTAACCCAGGGCAACGGAGCCTCCGAACCCGTCCAGAGCGAGGCCACGCCCACCGCCGCGCCCTTCCGCTACGGATACGCCTCGTGCTCCGTCTCCATGGTCCCCGACCACTTACTACAGCGCCCGGACCCTCACATAACCCCGAGCCCTACGCGCCCCACAGACCCCGCCCAGGCAGAAGCCCCGCCCACTTGTCATAAAGCTCCGCCCACACACACAACGCTCCGCCCACTAGGCCAAACACCACCCACCGCAGGAACATAAGCCCCGCCTCCTCCCTCACAAAGCCTCCTCCGTGCCAAGCGCGGCGGCGGCGCGCACCCCTCCCCCAGCCGAGAGGTCCCCGGCCCCGCCGCCCGGCCCGGGCCCGAGGCTCCGGCATAGGGCCTAGCTGCGCAGCGCCTCCCCTCCCCCACCCAGCCCCCGCCGGCAGCAGGGGTCAGCTGCGGTACCGGCGCGGTAATAACGAGGCCGTAGTGATGAATGGGGCACGTGACAGGCCCAGTGGCCATCCCCGGCCGGACAGACGGACAGGCCAGGCCAGGCCAGGCCAGGCCAAGCCAGCTAGCCGGGGTGGGGCTTGGCCCACAGCCCGTCTCTAGGCTCAGGTCTCTCCCGTGAGGCGGGCTCAGCCCTGGCAGGCCTGGCCGTGCAGCGGGTGGTGCCCACGCACACCCCAGAGGAGGCTGCATTTCGCTGCCCTGAGTGAGCCGCTCTCCCAGCTGGGCAGCGAGTTAGAGCAGCGAGCTAGAGCTGTGAATTGTAGGTTACTAGTGGAGGAACGACCCTTGGTGATCCTCTTCCTTGTCTGCAATGTCAAACGGAATGGTTCCTCTCTCAGCGTTGTCTCCAAACCTTAGAACGAGAGACTGAAAAGTCCTCTTAGGGGGAGGTCCATCCCTCCAGGGAGCAGGGCAGGGTCCGGCTCTACAGCATGTTCCTCCGGACACTGTCCAACCTAGTTTTCAACCCAGGAGTTTCCACCACGTGCTTCAGGCAGACTCTTCCACCAGACCTTGGTGAGGAAGGTTTCCTGATATTCTGCCTTTCAGTCGCTGTTACTGGTTCTACCTCTCAGAGCACCCTACACAGCATCCGCTCCCTCCACTTTGAATTGCTGATGGAAGGATCCTACATTTGTTTAACAGCACATTGACTTTGTAAGCTGTCTGTTTACACCTCAGAGCAGTGTACTGCCCCAGCCCCACTCGTGATGCTGCTTGGCATTTGTATCCATATTAGAGATAAACCCAAAGGAAACACCCCTGAACTCTGGGCATGTTAGCTATCTGGTCCCCATATGAGGCAAACAACCCCTTATCTTTATAATGGTCTGAATTAAACCTGCAGACCTGAATGTCCCCAAATCTTTGGGGTGATGGAATCCACATCTGGATCTAAATAGTGCAGCCTGAGTCCTCCTCTTACCTGGAATTATATTTTTGTAGGGTCACAGGTCTGATTATGTAATGCTTCTAGGACCAGGACACATCAATGTGGCTAAATGCATGGGAAGCTTTGATCTCGTTATTTTGGCTGCATAAGTGAGAAGTGTCTGTGAGGCCTGGTCTAAACTAGAAAATCAAATCAGCTTAACCACATCACTCAGGGGTGTGAAAAATCCACATCCCTGAATGGCATAGTTAAACGGACCTAAATCCCAGCATGCATAGTGCTAGGTCAATGGAAGAATTTTTCCATCAACCTAGCTACTGCCTTTCGGGGCTGTGGATTACCTACGCTGATGGGAGAACCTGATGGTGTAGGTCTCTACACTGAAGAGCTATATTCAAATGCAGCCCTAGTGAGCACAGAAGAGCATTCGCTCAGATGATTGGATTTCTGAAGAGATGGGAAATGGACCTTGGGTTGTTGTATTTTTATTCTTCTCTCCAAATCAGTGCAAGAGCCACCCATTGACAGCCCTCTCTCTGCACGGCTATAGCTCTGCTCCCCAACTGCAGCACAGGGCGCCCCCTTAGTGCATCCCACCACCGAGTGCCAAGTCATGTGGCTGGCATTCAGAATAAGGTGCTTTGTCTGAAGGCAGCATCACCAACCTCAAGCATGCAAAAATCATGAGTCAAGACCCCAAAACGAGGAGATTGGCTTAAAAATTAATACATTTGGGGTCTCTATTTGCTTTCTGGTTCTGGATCCTGGAGCCATTAGCTCATTGTCACTCTGATCAAATTTGCAAGCTTTTCTCTGCAACCAGGACAGCTGGAAATTCATGTTTCTTTCAGATGGAAGCTGAGTCTCATGTGGCTGAGACTTTAAGACAGACATTGCAAGGGTTGCAGTAGGCCTGATTTTAGTCTCGCGTGCTCTTTTTCTACAGCATAATTCCATTGGATTCACAGGCGTTTCCCCTCATTTACACCAGTGTGCATGACAAGAGAGTCAGGTTTATTTTGGGGGCGTGTGTGGGGAGGTATATTGATTTCCTCCTTGCTTACTCCCCCAGCCCAAGAAGAAGCTGGATGCAGCTCTTTCCAGAGCCCTTTCCCTGTATCATCAGCTGAGCACAGTGTCTCTGCAGTGCTCCCAGGGGCCCGGATCCAAGCTGAGCACCCAGGTGTTTGAGCTGCTGGGTGGCTCTGCTCAGCCTCTCCTTGCTGCAGGCTGGCCTTTTGCCAGCACAGCTGGAGGGCTGACTCCAGCCAGGTGCGAAAGGTGTTCGCTCTGCACATGCAATCATGCCTGTTCGCAGCGATCCATCTCCAGATCCTTTGTACTGCCAAGCAGGGTTGGGTTGAGGACACAGAGGGAGTGGCAGCCCTTTATAATGCCAAGCACCTGCACTGGAGAAGGGCCAAATTCCCAGCAGAGCCAGGGCCTCTGAGAAGCCAGGCAAGCACGAACGGAGACCCACGGAACTGCCAAAAGCCAAGCAGAGTTGGACCTTGCAAAAGAAATTAAAACCAACAGTAAAAGATTTTTTAGCCATATAAATAAAAAGAAAACAAGGAAAGGAGTGGGACTGCTAAGCACTGAGGATGAGGTGGAGATTAAAGATAATCTAGGCATGGCCCCACACCTAAACAAATACTTTGCCTCAGTTTTTAGTGAGGCTAATGAAGAGCTCAGGGGCAGTGGAAGGGTGGCTAATGAGAACAAGGATGTGGAAGTAGAAATTATGACATCTGAGGTGGACGCCAAACTCGAACAGTTTAATGGTACCAAACTGGGGGACACGGATGATCTCCATCTAAGACTATTACAGGAACTGGCACAAGAAATTGCAAGCCCAGTAGCAAGGATTTTTAATTAATCCGTAAACTCGGAGGTCATGCCCTACGATTGGAGAATTGCAAATACAGTAACTATATCTAAGAAAGGAAAAAAAGTAATCCAGGAAACTACAGGCCTGTTAGTTTGACCTCAGTTGTATGGAAGATCTTAGAATAAATTTGAGGACGAGTAGTTAAGGACATAGATGTAAATGGTAATTGAGATAAAACAATATCATTTTACACAAGGTAGATTTTGCCAGACCAACCTGATCTCTTTCTTTAAGAAGATAACTGATTCTCTAGACAAAGGAAATGTAGTAGATCTAATCTACTTGGATTTCAGTAAAGCATTAGATACAGTTCCATGTGGGAAATTATTAGTGAAATTGGAAAGGATAGTGATTAATACAAGAATCGAAAGGTGGGTAAGGAACTGATTAAAGGAGAGACTACAGGTCATGCTAAAAAATGAAAGGCCAGGCTGGAGGGAGGTTACGAAAGGTGTTCTTCAAGGATTGGTCCTGGGATGAATCTTATTTAACATTTTCATTAGTGACCTTGACTCAAAAACTGGGAGGGTGCTAATAAAATATGCGGGTGACGCAAAGTTGGGCGGTATGGCCAATGTGGAGGAGGACTGGAATATCAGACAAGAAGATTTGATTGATCTTGAAAACTGGAATAATAGAAATGTAATAGTGCAAAGTGCAAGGTCATGCACCTAGGAACTAACCCCAAGAATTTTTGCTATAAGCTGAGGACGTATCAGCTGGTAAGTGACAGAGGAGGAGAAAGATCTCGATGCATTGACAGTCACAGGAAGACTGCTAGCCACCGGTGTGATGCAAAAGGCTAATACGATTCTAGGGTGCATCAGGTGAGGTATTTCCAGCAGAGACAGGGACGTGTTATTCCCATTATACAAGGCACTTTTGAGACCTCATCTGGAATACGGTGTGCAGTTCTGGTCTCCCATGTTTAAGATGAATTCAGACTAGAACAGGTGCAGAGAGGGGCTGCTAGGCTGATCAAAGGAATGGAAAACCCACTTTACGAGATGGGACTTAAGGGGTTTGGCTTGTTTAGTCTAATAAAATGAAGGCTGAGGGGAGATGTGATTGCTTTCAGAGGGATAAACTCCAGGGAGGGAGTGGAGTTGTTTAAGTTAAGGGCCCATGCTGGCACAAGAACAAATGGATATAAACTGGCCAGGAATAAGTTTAGGCTTGAAATTAGATGAAGGTTTATAACCATCAGAGGAGTAAAGCTCTGAAATAGCCTTCTAAGGGGGAGTAATGGGGGCAAAAAAACTAACTTGTGTCAAGACTGAGCTTGATAAGTTTATGGAGGGGATGGTATGGTGAGGTTGCCTACAATGGCATATGGCCCGTCCACAGCTGCTATTAGCAAATCTCTTCAACGGCCGGTGATGGGACACTAGATGGGGAGAGCTCTGAGTTACTACAGGGAATTCTTTCTCAGGTGTCACGCTGGTGGGTCTCACCCCCATGCTCAGGGTCTAACCAGGGGCATGCACAAGGGGGGGCAAACACGGGGATGGGCCCCCCAATAATCGTCAGGGGCACAGAAATCCTCTGGCCCTGTCTGACCTCTGACAGCGAGGTGTGGGGAGGAGAGCAAGCTCCTGCAGGGCCACAGCAGGGGAAAGGAATAACAAGTTCCTTGCATGGCTGGGGGTGGGAGGGGAGGAAGAGCGAGCTCTTGCCAGGGCTGGAGGGGGTGGGTGGACAGAATGCACAGAACATGCCTCTCCAAAAGAGGTCAAAGTTGCATTTCTGCACTGGCCCCTGGGTCTAACATCTAAGCGATCACCATATTTGGGGTCGGGAAGGAATTTCCCCCCACATCAGATTGACTGAGACCCTGGGATGTTTTCGCCTTCCTCTGCAGCGTGGGTCACTCGCTGGTTTGAACTAGAATAAATGGTAGATTTTCTCTAACTTGCAGTCTTTAAATCACGATCTGAGGACTTCAACAACTCAGTCCTAGGTCAGGGTCTATTACAGGAGTGGGGGGGGGGGGGTGGTTCTGTGGCCTGCGTTGTGCAGGAGGTCAGACTAGATGATCACAATGGTCCCTTCTGGCCTTAAAGCCTACGTGTCTATGAACCCACAGTCCACGCTCACAGGAGCGGCCACGGTGCTGGTGCATGTTAGGGGGACGGGGCCAATTCCCCAACTCCCAGACAAGGGGAAAAGCAGGATCAGAATCTGCATCCAGCTCTGCAGCTCAGGCCCCCGCTGTGCTCACGAAGCCTACGTGCGATTAGCTTCAGAGACGGGTCTCGCCAGCTCTGAGTTGTGAGCACTAAGCGTCCCGCACAGGTGGAAGGGGCAGGAGAGCTGCACCCGGCAAAGGATTCCAGCCAGCAGAGCCAGCGGCAGCTTTCAGCACCTGTCCGCTCAGGATCAGCCGGTAGGCATTGGGTGATGAGCATTTCCTGAGTACCCTGCTCTCTCTGCTCCAGGGAAGCTGATTCCCAAGACTGGATGGTTTTCCTCCTTCTCTCCCGGCAAGAGCACATCCAGGACTGCCTGGGCAGCATGGCATGCTCCTTAGGGGACTGGGCTGCTGCTGGAATTCAGTCAGATGCCCGCCCGCAAGCCAGGCCCAGGTGCAGTTCGCCGGTTACTGGGAAAGGCTGGGCATGCACTGGAGCTGTGCTGTGTGCATGTTCCTCCACTGGATCAATACCGAACGCACAGAATGTGGCAGGCCCTCAAATGCCCTGCCCCCTTCCAGGGTCAAGATGAGCCAGGGGAGTCAGATACTCCCGGCCCCGCACATCACGTTCATCTGCAGCCGCGCGCTCCATTCCCCGCCCTGCACAGCATTCCCACCTACAGCCGTGTACTGCGCGCCTCCTCACCCCTGCACCGCCCTCCCGCTGCAGCCCCGCTCTCTCCCCTGCACGGCCACAGGCTCCCCCCTGCAGCCATGCCTTTCCTCACGGTGTGTGTCCCATCGGCACGTGCCATGCTCTGCTAACAGGGAGAGTTGGCAAATCAAGGTCTAGATTTTGGTTGGCCCTGCACAGCTCCTCAAAGGGTGCAGAGGATGCAAGTAGCCTCTCCCTTCCTTGTGCCCCTGTACAGCAGCCGGCCGCGAGACCTCTACTGCCGCTCGACTCTCCCAGGCGAGGTGAGGCCCGGCACGGCCCTGGCCTTTCTCCCTTCCTTCCCAGCCAGTGGAGTGGGTGCTGAGAGGCACACGGGGGCTGCTGGTCTGGTTGTGTTTTTAACAGCCTGGTTCTGTGGGCGCCAGTGACAGACCAATGGCAGTGATTAGTTCTGGTGCGTGAGAGCACGTGGTGAAGATTCACTGCAGTAAAGACATACCGACACGTGTTTTGTGGAAAAGCAGCCTTAACGCGAGGAAATCAAATGTGCTGTAGGCAGGAAATGCCGAAAACAAATAATCCCGGGCATTAAAACGATACCCCAGATTGCTGCTGGGATTGAACCTGGGATCTCTGAACATAGCGCAAGATGTAGGTGCCTAAAACCTTGGCTTTCTATGTATGGTTGCCGAGGCCTACACCTCATCCTGAGATCCACTTGATCCTCTAACAGACCCCTCCTGTGTTTGCATGAGTAATAATTACAGGGGGAGCTCATAGACCCCTACATTTCGGTTGTTTAACACTTGCCAATACACAGGATTCTTGCAATCTTTCTTTTGCAAAATGTTCACACTGCCATTGTTCGCAGCAGGCCTTCATCGGGGCAAAGCCCTCAGGTTAGACAAGTGCCTCTTCTTTATCCCCTGATATTTCGTTCAGCTTTTACTGAGCTATAAAGTATTAAACATCACCATCTCCCTTCCCTGCTTGTAGACCTCAGGGACATTTTGTTACCCTGCCAAAATAATAACTGAACAGGAATATTCTAAGGCTGGGCTGATGCCAAAGCAGCTGCAGACACTGTATGGGAAACACACCTGGGAGATGCCAAAGCAACTATAAGGGTGCAAAAAGATCCCAGCTAAGCTTCCCCCCCATCAGACCCAACACATGACCCCCTCTGGAGCCACCACATGGAGGAGGACTCCCCCCACCACACACCACAACAAAAAGGTCAGAGAGACCTCTCCATCTAACTCTGTCCCGTGAACCAATATCCCAGGTTTTAATGCCTATCTGGAATGCTTTGAGGTTGGATTTCCAGGTGTCTTTATATCTGAGGATGGACCAAGCACGCCCAGTTGGCTGCAGAGCACCGCTTTCAGTACACAGGGAACCTCCATGTGGACCACATGCCTGACCCAGTGAAGTTGAGCCCTGATGAGCGTACTCTTGATGCCAGGGATTTGGCACCTGCCAAGGACTGCAGTGTTGGGGATCCTGTCCCGCCACTTGATGTTGCAGATGGATCTTGGGCAGGGATGGTGGAAGCTCCATGTCTCGCAGCCGGAGAGGAGTGGGGGGAGTACAACAGCATGGCAGATCTGTATCTTGGTTCTGAGGCAGACTCCATGCTCCCTCCAGAACCTGTGGGTGAACCTGCCGAATGCCAGCCTGGCCTTTCCCAGGCGCCGAGTGATCTCATCATCCAACATGGCGCTGCTGGGAAGTGTGCTAGCCAGACAGCAGTTCGCTGACCGCGCTGAGGGTGTCTCGTCATTTGGGATCACAGTGCTCATGGTGCTGGGGTCTGGTGCTGGCTGGTGCAAGACCTTCGTCTTTGTCAGGCTGATTGTGAAACTGAAGCATTTTGAGGCATAAGCAAAGCGGCCCGCACTAAGCTGAATGTCCTCAAGTGTGTGTGTCAGGAGGGCACAGTTGTCAGCCAAACAGGAGCTGTCTTAGGAGCTGTTTGATTGCCCGGGTGTGGGCTCTGAGTCGCTGTAGATTGACTAGACCCCCATCCAACCTAAACTGGATGCGTACACCTCTGTCAAAGTCCTGGAATGCAAACAAGCGCATGGCTGGAAAGACGATGGCAAAGAGGGTGGGAGCCATTACGCATCCTTGTTTGGTGCAGTTGGTGATGGGGAAGGCTTCTGATGAGTCATCATGTTCCACCACCCTGGCCATCATGCCATTGTGAAATGAGCAGATGACAGCAATCATCTTCTCTGGGAAGCCAGATGTATGAAGGAATTTCCATAGGCCCCCACCATTCACCGTGTCAAAGACCTTGGGCAGGTCAACAAACATCATGTGCTTGTTCTGTTCGCAAGTCTTCTCTTGTATTTGTTGGGCTGCACAGATCGTGTCCTTGGTGCCCGGCCGGCCTGAAAGCCCAGCTGTGACTCTGGACACCCCATGACCACGAGACGCAAGACAAGCCTGTGGAGGAAAACCCATGCATGGGTTTTCTGTCCTGAACAAAAACGAGAAAAGGGCGAGAACACATAACCTCTGGGGGAAGAGTGAGAAAATTGGGTTTCTTTAGTTTGGAGAAGAGAAGGTGGAACAGTCTTGAAGTATGTAAAAGGTTGTGCTAAAGAGGAGGGTGATAAATTGTTCTCCCTAACCACTCAGGACAGGACAATAAGTCAGGGGGTTAAATTGCAGCAAGTGACATTCAGGTTGGACATTACAAAAACCTTCCTAACTGTCAGGGTCGTTATGCAAATTGCCTAGGGAGGTTGTGGAATTTCCACCCTTGGAGGTTTTTAAGAATCAGTCAGACAAGCAGGGATGGTCTGCTAATGCTTAGTCCTGCCTCAGTTTAGGTGAGTAGACAAGGTGTCCCTTCCAGTCCTACATTTCTATGATTCTATTTAGGTTGACAAGTCAAGCAGTTGGCAGTTATATGTCAGATTTACATTTGTCCGTGTAACCTGAATTCAGGCTCCTTGTATGTTTGCATTATGATAATCTTTAATTGCACACCGGTTCTTCCACTGGACCCCACCCCCACTTTGTGACCCCGCCCCCACTTTGTGACCCCGCCCCCACTGTGTGCACAGGGGCAGAATTAAGGTTGCACAGGCAATCTCCTAACTGTTGACTACTTGGATTTCTACCTAAATCATGTGCTTTGTAGCTATAGTCTATAATTAATAAATAGCAGCTACTGAGAATTTCTTACCAAAGCACCCCACACACACAGCAAGTTCCAGGCTGCCGTGAGTTAATAATACACAGCACACTACAGGCATCACATTTGCCTTGATTTTCAAGCCTCCATTAGAGCTCTACAGTTAGCTCAAGTTTGAAGAAAATCGGGCGAGTCGCTCTAAAGTGCTGAGCACTGACCGTTAGCTGGACCAGCGTGTGGGCTGGATCAGGGGTTCTCACAACCATTTCTAGCCACTCTTGCTGGTGGTCGCTCTGACAGTTTTTCCTAAAATACTTAATTAACTTTAGGAAAAATAAATAAATACACACATATACACGTCCAAATCATTTTCATTTATTTATGTAGGGTTTTTTTTTTGCAGATTCAATAATAAAAATAACGTACAGTTGTCTCTATTCTTTACTGGACCTAAACAGAATAGAAACAAATAAGATGCTCTGCATGTTCTTGTCTTTTTTGTTGTTGTTTCTTTTGCTTTTTCGGTCGCTCTCTTTTTTTGCTAGCTAGTAAGTCTGTTTCGGTGAGAAGTGATAGTTGCAGGTTTGCTAACATCACTGTTCACAGCAGCAGCCTTGCTAGCTAGCAGGGAGGCAGTGAGAAGTGAAGAGGCATCAGGGGCCAGGGGCCATGTGGGGGTGTGAGCCCGGGGACCAAAGCCTTGCAGCCGTGCAGCCGGGGACCGGAGCCCTGCAGAGGGGGCCAGGAGCGATGTGGGAGTGAGTCCGGAGTCTGGAGGCCAGAGAAAGAAGTGCTGGCCAGGGGCAATGGGGGACTGGTGAGCCCAGGGCTGGGACAGAGTCTGCTGCCGCACAGCAGCCTACTTCCCCGCCTCCATCCTCACCCTACCCCCCCAGCCGGGGCAGAGGCCCAAGCCCCACTGCCCCAGGATTGGGAAGGTGGGGAACTCACACCAGCTGCCTGCTCCTCCAGCATTTGTGGCTCCGGGGGGGGCAGGGCCTAACCCTTGCTGGCGGCCCCAGGGAAGGGGCCCCTGCTTTACTCCCCCAGTCACCACCCAGGAGGCCGTGGCCGCACGAAAAGCCCCCGGTGGCTGCATTTGAAAAACGCTGGGCTAGGTTGCACCCTCGGACTAAGCACCTTCTAGGCTGCACTCGACTTCGTGCGCTTGGGAATTGGTGTAACTTTAGCCATGTGCTCTTGCTGTTGGTGGAGCGTTGGTAGCTTGTTAATTTGACTAATAACCTCCAGGGAGACACCAGGCGATATTTCACTGGGAACTCTGTAGGGATCAGACACCTGAGATCCAGCGAAGCACTTGCCCTCTTTGTGCCTCGGTTTCCCCATCTGTAAATGAGCCTTGTTCCCTTTGGTAAAGAGCTGTGAGAGCCAGCAGCGACCTGCATTCTCAGGATTGTTGCGTAAGGAGCTAGGCAGCCAGTGGGCAGGTGTCTCTCAGCGCCACGGCCACGTCTGCTTAGCTCAGCTTCCTCGAGCTGTCTTTTGAAAGCCATGGAAGGCTGCGGCAGGATAGCCTCCCTCCTCCCACACCAGCACGGGCTGGAAAGTGCCTGCTCCGTCTGCTGGCAGGGCTGAGTGTCCAGTGGGACTAGGACAAGGCTAGGAGCCCCCTTGGGGGCTTGGATGAAAATGGCTCCAAACTTACATTTGTTCGCTTAGCACTCGCCCGTTGAAAGATGAGGGCTGTGACTCTGGGCTCTTCAAAGACCACAGCCTGGGGGGCTTTCACATCCCTTTCAGCCTCCCAGAACCAAGGGGGCCATCATAGCGCCTCAAACAACTCAGACGACCCCGGAGGCTGCTGTAGCCCATGGCAGCCGTACCAAGGCAGTGCACGGACCTTCCAGCTACTCCCTCTCCTGCCCCAGCACAGCCTGGCGCCACTTCTGGCATGCCCCGTTCATTGGTGCCAAGGCCAGCAGGGACCACTGCAATCAGCTAGCCCGAGCCACAGACCTGCCCCAAAACAATTCCCAGGGCAGAGCTTTTAACCAAACATCCCATCCTGGTTTAAAGATTGCCAGGGATGGAGACTCCACCACGACTCTTGGGAAATTGTTTGCACGACTAATTACCCTCTCTGCTACAAAATTTCGCCTTATTTCCACTCGGAATTCCTCTAGCTTTAACTTCCAGCCGTGGGATCAGGGTACAGCTTTCTCTGCTCGATTGCAGAGCCCACCCCAAATATTTGTTCCCCACAGAGGTACTTACAAACTGTGCTCACGTCCCCCCTTCATGGTCTCGTTGTGAAGCTACATAGATTTTGCTCCTTGCGTCTGTCACGAGAAGGCAGGTTTTCCAATCCTTTAATCATTCTCGTGGTTCTTCTCTGAACCCCCTCCAACTGATCAACAGCCTCTTGCATTGTGGACACCAGAACTGGACACAACGTTCCAGCTCTGATCACACCAGTGCCAAACACAGAGGAAAAAGAACCTCCCTGCTCCTGTCTGAGATTCCCCTTTATGTGTTCCAGGATTTCATTAGCCCCGTTGGCCCCGGCATCGCACTGGGAGCTCATGTTCAGCTGATTCTCCCCTCCTCCCCCCAAATCTTTTCAGAGTCCCTGCTTCCCGGGGTGCAAACTAACACCTGTGTTTTACTCCAGCCAAACGTCGATGAGCACACCTGGGAACAAAGCATGTCAGTCCCGGCCGCTGGATGAGGGGCTCTAGCCAGGGAAGCAGGGACTCCAGGAAGGACCCGGGGGCTACAGGGGATAATCCGCAGAACGTGAGTTCCCCAGGCAATGCTCTGACCACCGGGGCTTGTGTGCCCTTCAGCCCGGTGCTCAGTGAACTTGCCTGGGATCTGCTAGCCTGAATCTTCGCTCTGAAGCCGGGACTGAACCTCAGCTCCCCTCCCCGCCCAGGAGAGCAGCCGGCCCTGCCGGTTATTCCGGGGTGGGCTGCTCTCAATAGCACCTGCTGAAGCTGCTCTGCTTTGTATGAAGACTTAGATACTCGCTGAGCCAGCGTGAATGGAGGACGGTCGCCGGGGGTCAGAGCACGCACCTGGGGAGCAGCAGCTGTTCCTTCTGCCTGAGCCTGAGGAGGGACCGGAAGCCAGCTCTCCACGGCATGCCCTAAGCACCAGGCGACAGCCTCATTCCCTCTCTTCGGCCCAACGGATGGCTAAGTGTCTGTACAAAGGGCAGCAGCTACAACAGGAGCGACTGGGAGCAGCCACTGCAGACTAGCCTAGAGCAGGGAGGCTAGTCTGCTTAGGGAGGGTCAGGGGGAGCTGAATTCAAGTCCTGCTCCCAGGCAGTGAGTCAAGGCTGAGCCTCCTACACCCCAGACACGGCCCCGAACTTGGGGCAGGACAGCGAGCAGCGTTCCTTTCCACCCAGGCAATCCCCTGCCTTGCATGAGGCGGAGCTCAGCAAATGATTTGCTCCAGCACTTTTGGGGTTAACATTTAGAACCTGGCTTATGGCGGAAAGTTAAAAAGCAGGTGGATTACACCAGGCGGCTGTGGGTCAGTCGCCCAGCGAGGGAGCGGTGCTGTGAGCTGGCAGGCAGGCAGGGCAGGGGTCTAGCAGGGCTGCCTTCCAGTCCCAGCTCTGCCAATGCCCTTGGCAAGTCCCTTTACGTGCCTCTGGGAGCTGTGTGGGCGTACAGCGCCTAGCACAAGGGCCCGGATCTCAGCTGGGGTCGCTAAGTGCTACCGGAACACAGCTAGTTAATATGCAGGTGGCAGCTGTTGAGATAACAGGAGCTGGTCAGGGCTCTTCCAGCTGTGCGTTACTCCAGGGCGCTAACCCAGGACATGCCCTTCTCCTTGGAGCCCACGATGGGCTCTAGCTGCTGCATTGTCACACCTCTTCCACCTGGGCCTGCTCAGCATTTCAGCAGGGACGCTTCCCCAGCTGGGCCCAGCAGCAGCATCTCTGAGGCAGTGAAGGGCTTTAATACCCAGCAGAGACCTTTCCTTTGCCAGCTGAAAATTCAGTGATTATTCTGATTCCTTGTTTGTGGCGTGGCAGCGCCTGGGGGCCCCAAGAACAGACCCAGAACCCAGGGCGCTAGGTGCTGTACAAAAACAGCATGACATCCCAAAGGGCTTACTAAGTGTGGTCAGGGTGAAATGTTGCCCATGAACAGCCCACGGCAGGTCTCTCAGGCCAGATGGGGACAGTTTGGGTGGTTCTGAAGCCCTTTTTCTGAGATTTTCATTTGGGGGCAGAAGTAGGATGCAGGGCTTAACCCTTAAAATGCAGGGCCTGATTCTCTTCTCTTTTGCCCGGCTGTAATTCCACTGGCTTCCATGGAGCTTCTGCTGATTTACCCCTGTGTCAGTGAGGGCGGATCGGGCTCACGGTCACTGGGTCTGGCCCACTGGGGGCAGTGGGTGCTGGCTGGGAGCAATGCTGGGCTCTGTCCCACTGAGCGGCCGCTCCTACGACACGGGGCTGGGGGAGAGAGTGCCACAGCTCGGGTCTGGCCTCCCTCTGTTCCCAATGGTAAAGCTCACGCTGGTTCTTCTGGAGCAGAGCTAAGTCACCGCCGTGTGCACCAGGCTCCCTTGGGCGTCACGGGTGTCTCCTGCCACCCACCGCCTGGCGCTGCACCTTCTAGCAGCAGCTCCTGGAGAGCTTCGGAGAGCACGCCCCACGGTGCCAGCCTGAGCTGGTTGCATGTTTGCCTCCCTCGGGCCGCAAGGCCCACCTCACTCCAGGATTGCCAGCTGCCCCTCCTCCACGACGCCTGCGATTTCCATTCTCTGGACTTAGCTCCATGCTTCACATTTCAATGCGGGGAAAAAATCTCTGCTGGAATGTTCTGTAACATCCTCCTCCCCCTCCGCTCCACACCCAGACTTGGCCTCTTCCCAGCATCTTTCTTCAAGCTGGGGTGTGTGGCTGCCTTCCCAGTAGCACATACTGAATGCGTTGTTTCATGAGCCTGCCTTGGATCAGGATCAGGAATCAAGAGCAAAACCCCAATTTGCACGGCCAACATGCTTGAGACGGGCCATCTGGTCGGGCTCACCGTCCAAGCCGAATTTGCTGGACATTTTTGAAGGTCACTAAACAGGGAGTCAACACGTTCCCGTATTTTCACACATAAACACCCCATGTCTGAGGAGGAGTTAGCAGGTGTACGCACGCATGCAGCTGAGGCACCCGTGGCTCTCCGCCCTTGCACACCCAGCACACGCACACACACAGTTTACCGGCACATGCAGCACATATGCACGCACAGACACTGGCAGCCTGAGCTGTGTGAGTCGGATCGTGCACACACACGCACAGCACAACTCCCCACGCTGGAAAGGGCCAGTTGGCAGAAGCTCCTTTGGCCCAACGTAGCACGGACTCAGCAATCCTGGGTTCTGGAGCCCCAACGGCACCAGCTCCGAACTGTGGAGGCTCTAGATCCACTTGCCTCTGGCCCAAAGTGAGCCCTGGGCTGCCACATGGTTTGCTTTGATTCCAGGCTCGTCCTAGGAGCAGGGCAGCGTGCTGTTGAAAGCAGAGCCCCGCTTGTTTGGAGTGTCCGGTGGGACAGAACTGGCTCGCTTGCATCACGCCGGCCTGGAGGGAGGAGGAAAGGGATTTGAGGGATCCCAAAAGGTTTGGGGAAACCAGAACTCCCCCGGGTCTCCCCAGCCCTTGGTCCAGCATGGTACCCTCCATGCAGCCCGGGCCCAAGGCACACGCATGCACACCAGGCGTGGAGCTGATGCAGCTGGGGCGGGCTCCGTATCACAATTCTGGCCTGCTGCTGCAGGAGACCCAGCCAGCTCCGTGCAAGACTCCTTTTTCGTGGCTTTTCCCGTGGTCCTCCTAGGGGCGGGGCAGGGCTCCTTTCTGTCCCTTGCCATATTGCTCTCCAGTGCCTGGGGCTGCTAGAAGGCCGGGGCTTGCTGCTTGGAGGCCAGCGGCTGTTTGCACCTGGCCTGGCCCGGGGGCTTTCAGAGAGGGGTGCTCTGCGTAGCTACAGTGTTAGAAAGGGCTCCCGAGGGGAGAGGAGACAGGAGTGCCGCAGCCTCCCTCCTTGCTCCCATCACGCTGCCCCAGAGTCCCCCACACGCCTGCGACAAGCCTTGCCCCATGCTTTCAGCACCGTGCCCAGGCTCCTGGCCTGCCCCTGGCTCCCTGGCTCTGCCCTTTTCCTCCACCCCCCAGACCCTGCTCCTCTCCCCCTTCACCCCACTCTCTGCCTGCCTCCTGCCCATCACGCCCACAACGGCCCCCGGCCCAGGAGCACATGGTGACCCCCCTTCATTCAGAGCCTTCGGAGGGCTCACGCTGTGCACCCAGCCCAGGCCCAGCGGGCGCTCCCGGAGAAGAAAGGGTCTGGCATTTACAGAGACAGGGCCAGATCCTCAGCTGCTGGCAATCCGCTCCACTGACTCCAGCCCCTTTACACCAGGCCAGGATCTGGCCCATCCGAACAGAGGGAACTGCAGCACTTCGGGATCGGCTCGTCTGCCAGGGACCCGAGACCCGGTGCAGCTCTGGGCTCTGTACGCAGGGCAATGCCATGGCCCGCAGTGCAGGCTCTGGGGGAGCCGTGGTCAGGGTGTCTGTGCAGTGCAGGCAGTTGCTGGGCAGCTGTTTGCTAGTGGACTCCTCACTGGTGCAGGGCGGGGTCTCCGTTCTGGACTCCAGTACGGCCCCCGGTAGGGACTGAGCTGCTGCAATGGGGTGGCAGGGACCTCACCGTGTGGTCAGTGTAGGGCCAGTCCCAGGAGCCCCATCTCCACCCGCAGGCAGCCCCAGCCTGCCGGGGGAGTGGCTGGGGCAGGAGGGGCATGGCTGGAGCGACTCTGGACTGCACCTGGTGGTGGCTGTGGGCAGCTGATGTCACAGCACAGACCTGGGGGCTCTTCTTCCTTGCGCTAGGGACTAGGCTGGCCCCCGGGCTGCCCCGTGACCCCTCCCCGTCCTGAAGGTGCCCAGGCAGCAAAGTTATAGCGGGTTATTTCCTTGGGTGAGCAGCCTGGTGAAGCCTGTGAAGACAGCATCTCTGCTCCTTCCTCCCGGGAATGCCCTGAACGGGTCACGCAGTGCCCCTGGCCACAGACAGGACTGGGCTGACAGAGTGTCCTGCCTGGCTCCGGCCCCTCCCGGGGCGAGTGACTCAGCGCCACGAGTCAGCACCCAGATCCACCATGCCACCGACGAGCCGGGCTCCGTACCTGGACCAGGCTTAGACACAACACAGCAGCCAAGGCCCACGCGCTGGGCTCTCACCCCGAATCCAGCCTGCTGAGGTCTGATGATGCAGGATTCAGCCAGGTGCAATGCGCCGCTCGCTCGGATCAGAAGGGGAAGAAGTCCCTGCAGCGGAGCCTGGCTGCCCCACTGGGAATGGGGCTGGGAGGCCGTCCCAGGCCCGTACCTGCCCTATTCTCCTGCAGGGTGAGGCCACGAGGGCTGTGATACCAGTCCTGTCTGATGGCTGGGAGCTGCTCCGTGCACTGTGGGCTGGGCGGCTAGCACTGGGGCTGCCCCTAGCCCTGGGCTCACAGCCCACCCCCACTAACACTCACACCTTCCATACAGACCACAGGATACTTTCCTGCATGCCAGAGAGAAAGGCTGACATTCCCCAGGAGCCATGGCTTCAATGCTTACCAAGCCCGTCAGCACAACATGGGCCGGGGAGCCAATACAAGGATCTGAGTCTTGTCACCCTCTGCTACTGCTGGTCCTGCTCTCAACCGTCCTGGCCCAGCTCCCAGGCAGCTGCCTGGCCTTCCCTCCACAGCCTCTGGCTCCGCAACCTAAGCAGGCCCTTCCCTGCCCAGTGCTCCGGATTGACAGAGCCCTGTGCCGGCTGCATGCTGCATGGGAGAGTGACACGGCTCCCGGGCAGCAGCCGGCAGGCTCATTACCCTCATTTCCCCTCTGGTTTCTTGCGCAGCCTTTTTGCTGGTGACTTGGCTTCCATCACAGACAGCAGGGCTCATTAGCTGGGAGGGCTTCTGCTTTCTGGGGCGTGGAACAACACCCAGGATCTCTGGATGGTGTGACACCAGAGCAAGTCTCTGTTGGACAGAACTAGGGCCAAGTGCGCACAGGTGCAAGAACCTAACCCCGCCCAGAGGAAAACGTGGCTCAGCCGGGTAGCCGGCACCCGTGATGTGCATTACAGAGCAAGAGGCCCAGGTCCTGGTACTCCACTCCTGCCCGAGAACATCCTCTTCCACCTGGAAATGGAGCCTGCTAATCCCTCAAACCAGGGTCACGCTGAGTCCCGAATGGACTCCAGCCACTTCCCCCAAGGGTGTGCTAGACCATCCCTCAGTGCCGGCTCGGAGGGGCGAGGTGCTCTCTGGAGAGGGAGGTGAGTCATGGTTGTTGAGTAAGCGCTGGCACTGAACAAGGTATCACTGCAGGCTCCAGGGATCTTGCAATCTAAGCTCAGCCAGAAAGCTGGCGGAGACACACCAGGTGGCCATTCTGTTGGTTTATTTTGCTAAAAACGGGACTAGTGACAACAACTTGTCTTGCATGAGAGGCAGGTTTTCCTGCGGGGTTGGGGGGCTGAGGATGGCAGCCTGGCGCCCTAGGATACAGCGGCCATTCCAGGCATGGACGGGGCGAGTGGGCAAAGAAGTAGAGGGAGTGGTGAAGACGGCATTGCTGGCAGAGCCAGAGGAGTCCAGCATACTGAGCAGACCCCTCCAGGACTGCTGGCCAGACCAGGTTTTAGGGAGACCCTGTGCGGCGACACCAGCCAGCGTGGGCTGTGTCGGTCAGTCTGGGAGCCAGAGAGGAGCACAGGGGCTGTCTGTATGCAGCTGCCTCCCCAGAGCACCCCATAGAGTCATTGCAGCGGCCTGCTGCCTCTCCACGGCAGCAAGGGGCTCCGTACGGGTGAGGAGGGCGGCGGGGGGCACCGAGCAGTGCTGGGCCCGGCCTCAAAAGTGCCATAGACACTGGCAGTCTGGGGAAAATACCCGCCTCTCTGCCGTGCGCTCAGCCAGCGCGGAGTGAACTCCTGGGCTCACGGCGACCCGGCGAAGTGGCTCTTTGGCTGCTCGCTGTCATTCACCCGGAACCGCGCATGCACCTGCCCGCTGATCAGCCAGCTGAACCCAGCCACGCACCGGTGGTGCCCGTCAGCCCCCGGTACCCGCGGGCGGCACCCCTGGTGAGCACTCACTGCCTGCTGTTTCCCAGCGTCAGTCTAACCCGGGAGCAGAGGATACGGCAGCGGTCTCTGAGTGAAAGCAGCAGCTGTGGGGAAGGAAGGTGTGTGGTCTGGTGGTCTGAGGCCAGGAGCCAGGACTTGTTTCTCTTCCGGGCTGTGCCACTCACTCCCTGTGCAGTCTTGGGCCAGTCTCCTCACCTCTGTGCCTCACCTCTCCTGGGGGTCACGCTGGGGGTCACGCCCCTCCCCGGAGAGTTGGGAGCTTGCATTCAGTATAACTTGCAAAGCAGGAGGCTGGAGGGGGCCTAAGTGGTATTGCCATTAATTAAACTAAAGACTAAAATCTCGGCAGAAACTCAGGGCACCGAGGCCAGGGAAATGTTTCATTGCAGTGGAAAATTACAGATGCTACTTTAAAAAATAGGTGGTGTTCTTCCCGTCAGAGGCGCCGTATTTGTGCTCATTAAGGAGGCAGGCATTTGTCAGAGGATATTTTTAAATGAATACATCGCTCTCAGAATGAAGTTAACTAGCAAGACATCTGAAAATCCTGTGATCCAACATTCCTGAGGTTTGGGCCAGAGGACCTGCTGACCTTGAATTAGAGGTCAGCTCATAAAGTACGTTCAGTTCCCTGCATCTGTCCAGAGGGAGAAGAGAAAGGCTTTCCAAAAGCACTGGAGGAATGTTAAAGCCGTCCACGGACGCCCCTAAGCATCACCAAAGCAGAAGCTTCAATCATTTCAGCTGCTCACTAATGCCCAAGGCACTATTCCCAAGACGTCCAGAGAACCAACCTCCTCCAAGCAAATTCGTGTCCCTCCCCTCCCTGGCTGACACAATGGACTGAAAGCTGGAGCTGTGCTAACCCAGCCAGCTCTCCGGCAGCTTAGTCAATAAATAGCACTTGCTGATCCTCTGGGTCCAAGAGCCACTAGTCCAAACCCTGCTTCAAAGAAGCTGGCGAGGCTTCTGGCACCTGCATCCCACTCTGGCACTGCCACTGGGCCGTTCACCACCCTGCCCTTGGGACGTTCCGTTAAATGAATCCCACCTCCCTCCTGTGTGTAAAGCTGGACGCTTCTGGCTCCAAGCAACATAACCCCGCTGCTGCCCCCGATTGCTGGCTGTGAGCTGCTCTTTCCCTCTGTCTGGACTGGTTTGCAATGTCTCCGCCAAGCAGGGGGAACATGAAATGGGCAAGGATGTGGGCACCGGCACACAGGGTGAAGAGGCAAATGACACTGAACTGAGGGCGCGGGGCGAGCTGCCATAGATATGTTCATAAATTCAGTCTAGAGAATGAGATCTCACACACACTCACACATGCACACTAATCTTGACACACACACACACACACCCCACAAAAACTGGCACAAACACCTACACACAATGCTCAGAGCCATACAGCGATACACACACGTACGCACACACACTCTGCTGCAAGGTGCTTGAGGATTCGCCACCTTTGTGGAGGGGAAGATGAGCCCTTCGGGGCTCAGGCAGGAAGTAAAGGAGGCGCCTCGCGCCTCCTGAATTGGGAAGGGTTCCTTTGTGCCCAGCTTCCCTCGGCAGATTGGTTTGGATTTGAGCTTGCTGTGTTTCCTGCCCTGCTACAATTCGCCTCCAATCTTCTCCTCACTCTTTTTTTCATGTTCAATGGCCACATTTCGGGTTTGGGATGAAGCCGTCCTTTGCAGTGGGACGAAAACCAGAGCTGCTTTTGCCAGTGCTTGAAGTGCTGGAGGCAGCTGCCATTTTGTGTTCAGATAAGCGGTAGCGTGTTCAAGAGGAGACACACACTCAGCGTGCTCTCTCCAGGACACTTTATTCATAATAATGCCTCCCTCTTATCTAGCACGTTTCAGCCATGGATTGCAGAAAGAAGGCCAGGATCATTATCTCCAGTTTAAGGATGGGAAAAGAGGCACAGAGAGGAGAACGATTTGCCACAGGTCTCCCAGAATGCCCTGGCAAAGTCAGGACCAGAACCCAGGTCTCCTGAGTGCTAGCCCCGTGCACCAACCACCAGGCATCCCCCCTCCTTTTCTGTTGGTTTTTTCTTGCTTGGTTGTTTTTCCTCGATCTAAAATAAAGGCAGCACTGGTTGAACTCTGAGTCGAGTCTGCACTCCAGCGTATGTCAGTGTAACTCATTTCACTCCGGGAGATGAATAAATCAACCCTCTGAGCGCCATAAGTTACACCGACAGAAGTGCCGGTGTGGACAGCGCGCTGTGGGGGGGTAGAGCGTCTCCCGCTGACATAGCCACCGCCGCTTGCGGGGCCTGGAGTAGGTAAGCCGCCAGAACAGCTCTTTCCCGTCGGCTTAGGGCAGCTACATTAGAGGCGCAGCCGCATCGCTCTGAACTCTCTAGTGTAGCCGTGCCCTTCAACAACAAGATGCAGACAATGCCTGAGCCCTGTCTACACTGAAGCTTCCACCCTTGCTGCACCGGCGGAGCAGGACTGGTGATGAATTACATGTCCACGGCCTACGCGTGAGATGGGAGGCCAGCCTCCATGACCCTACAGTGCTTGGTCTCTGCTGAGCCTGTCAACTAGAGGCGCAATTACAGCCAGCGCTGGTGGAGATACCGCCTGCTTGTACCTGAACTAATGATATGTACTTAGACAGGAGAGCAGGTGACATCCTGGCCCCACGGAAGTCAATGGGCATTTTGCCATTGGTCAGTGGGACCAGAATTTCATCCAGTGTATTTTTCTGCAGAGGACAGAGTTACGGTTGTAAGTCAGACTTAAAGGCCCCAGTTCTGCCCTCATCTAACTGTCACGCAAACAAACAAGATCCTTTTTTGAAATGCAGATTCTTAGGGGTGGTCTCAGAACAGAAGATTTTAAAAGTCTGGGCTAATTCTGCCCGGTGATATGTGAATTAAGGCAGTACCTAGACGTTTTGGGAAGCTTAGAATTCAACACTGGCTTGGATTTATACTTTGCAATTTGACAATCATAGAATCCCAGAACTGGAGGGCTTGAGTGGACCTGAAAGGGCTATTGAGTCCGGACCCCTGCGCTGTGCAGGACCCAGTAAACCTACCCCATCCCTGACAAACCTGGACTTAAAAACCACCGATGACAGGGATTCCACCATCTCCCTTGAAGCCTAGTCCAGAGCTTAACTACTCACAGAGTTACGTTTTTCCTAATATCCAACCTAAATCTGCATTGCTGCAATGGGGTGTCAAACATCTGGCCCGCTGGCCAGATACGGCCCGCCAACCTTTTTGGTCCAGCTCCTGGTGGCAGCGCGCGCTGCCGTGAGATCTCGCAGCCACGCGTGCTGCCGCCAGAGGGTACGCCGCCACGAGGTGTCACGGCTTCATGCGCTGCCACGAGATCGGTGTGCTCTGGCGGCAGCACGTGGAGCGCTGTGTGCCCGAGACGCAGCGCTCCGGAAGGCGGGAGAGGGACAGCGCGGTCTTGGGGCACCGCGCAGTGCTATAGTTCTTAATCACGGATTGATTCTTTTAATTGTACAATAGTAGTAGCTGGGGCAGTGAATGTGCTGCAGTTCTTATATCGCTGCTATCTAGCAAATAAAATATAACACGCCATAAAAATGGCTGTGCCCAGTGTTTCGATGTATGGTGTGGATGGCCCACCTGACATACATTTAATTCAAATCTGGCCCGCCATAGCAAATGAGTTTGACACCCTGCTCTAGTACTTCTTGTCCTGCCTTCACTGCCCATGGAGGATAATTGATCGCTGTCCACGTTAGAACAGCCCTTCATGTGTTTGCAAGGGTTATCAGACCGGCCCACTCCTTTCTCAACTCCCATGGACTTTCCCTTTCTTAAGTACTGGGGCATTGGCCACTTTAAACCAAGACCTAGCTAAAAAAGTTGTGCAAGGTTTTCTCTCATGAACCAGTGGGTTAGTGGCTTGCTTTGGCAATGGGCTAATTAACTGCCAGTCAATCTGGGGAGAACTGTTTACACATCAGACAAGGTGAGGGAGGCGATACCTTTTACTGGACCAACTTCTGTTGACGAGAGAGGCCAGCTTCCCGATCTGAAGACGCACTCCGTGTGGCTCAAAAGCTTGTCTCTCTCCCCAGCAGATGTTGGTCCAATGAAAGCTGCAACCTCACTCACCTTGTCTCTCTAATATCCTGGGACTGACACAGCTACAACTGCACTGCAAAATCATCAGCGAATCTACAACTAAATATTGATGTGCCATGGGTCTGCAATGAGCCACTGACATGTCCAGGGCTCTGCTTAAACTAGGCTACCAGCCTTACAGTATCCAAATGACACCCCCTCCCTCCATACCTCACCCGCCACCCACTGCAGACCACTCCCAGATCGCCTCCCGCCCCCTGAGGACATGAACCACCTGATCTCCTCCCATTCACTCCCCAGCATGGGAAGTCTGTTCAGTGCTAGATTGCAGGCAACTCCTCACCACCAGTGACAGACCGGCAGAAGCACCTGCTCCTCCCCCATTTCTTTAGCCCCCACATCTAAAGATGAGACATCATTTATAGCATAACCACTCAGGGGAGATTCCAGACCAAAACCTTCTTACCAGTACGCTTGCCAGGTAAATCCTCCCTTAAAACCCACCTTGAATGAACTCTGGGGGCCAGTTCCTCAGCCTGCTATACACTGGCCCAGCTCCACTGCCCCCAGTAACGCTGAGGGAAACGTGCCACTGGTAGGAAATCCTTATTTCAGATTTTCAGTGGGGAAGTTTCACTATCTCACAGAAAATGTGTACATTTAACAATAGCAAACTAGCCCCTGATAACGATGGCTTGCCTTCGCCAAGGAAAAACTCCGCACGCAATTATTATTATTATTATGATTAATCATTCAGTTTAGTGCAGATTCCCAGACATGGGTCAGGACCCCAGTGTGTTAGGTGCTGATCAAACACAGAACAGCAACAACAAAATGGCTCCCTGCCCGCAAAGAGCTCTGAGCGTGCCGAGCGAACTGGGCTTTTTATTTGCCATCTTGTTTCTGTCACACTCGAGCTAGACGCTTACTTTCATTTTTTCTGAATGCTGAGATGCTCAAGTAGCCACATTACTGAGATTTTTGTGGGCATCGTGGCTGTAAGGAGGGATTTGTGTGGGATAATGAGGTAGTTCTGTGAAGGTTTCCTGGGAGCTTCCCCCCAAGGATAAGAGGCAGCACGGGAGAAAGCATGAAAGTGCTTGTTGGGGAATATAAGTGGGCGATGAAGTCTGGCATGTAAATAATTACAAATAATACAGTAATAACGATGCACAATTTTTCACCTACAGATTTAAGTGAAGATTTCACACAAGAAGCAAAACAAGTTACCTTTGTCTACAATATTGACGCCTTCAAGCCTTCTTCTTCAGCTCGGAAGCGCAGGAGGCCATTTAAAACACACCATTTCCCATTGCAGTAGTTGCTTCTAAAGTCATTCCTGGAGAGAGGCATCACGCAATATTAGATCGGGTTGAGAATGGGTGAAAAAATGTTTGTGAATATTTAAAAAAAATGTTGATGGAAAATGTTTTGCCATAATTTCAATTTTTTAGAAACCAGCGTCAACCAGCCGTCGCCACTGCTCGAGTTACAGCTGGAAAACCTCTTCCATTACAGAGAACTGAATCTTCAGCCAGACCTGAGCGTGCATTGTGAATGCACAATTGCACATCTGTGTTGTGTGTGCAATACTGCACGCGCATGCACGTCAGGGATTCGAACCTGCCCATGGCTAGCTGCCAAACTATCCAGGGGTGTATGCAAATCCAGGACTCACTCACATGAAGTGTGCAAATGTGTGAAATTTCTGGCTGGAAACCACCTCCAGCTATAATGGAGGAGGATGGAGCATTATCGAAAAATGTTCTGTGTTCCATTTCCATATGCAAGGGTCAAAACCATAGAGCTTCATCCCAGGTGACTTTTGCTTTTGAAAGAAAGAGTCCCCATGACAGAAAATGAGCAGAGCATGTCTCTTGATCTGTGAGATCCTCCATCTCCAGTGACCTCACAGTTCTGCCCCCACAGCAAGCATTTAAAGGTGAGGTACACAAAGAACAGGACCATAGCTACAAACACAACAGTTTATACTATATAAGGATGAGATTTCCAACATCACATAAGGGATTTGGAAGTCCCAATTCATCTGGAAATTAGGTGTGCAATTAATTTGAATGGGAATTAGGCATCTTTTAAACGGCTTAGGAAATCGTAGCTGAAATGTTCACATTAACTATAAATTCATGAGAAAAAGTATTTATTGACAAACTGAACGGAGTCTTTCCAAGAATTTGCACATGTATGTTTGGTGGGTTTTAGGCTGCTTTACAGCTGTGTGTGTAACTGAGGAATTACTTAGCAACCTGGATTTAGAATATTTTTATTTGGGATTTAGATATATTAACGTTATCCTGGCAGGATCCCTTTAACATAATGATGTATACATCTGGGTGGGCGGGGCTCATCCCAAGAGACAGCGGAAGAGTGGTGAGTGGGCGGGGCTCATCCCAAGAGACAGCGGAAGAGTGGAAAGGCTCCTGGGTGGTTTCTTGGTAATAAGCAATGGTCTGTTTCACTGCACTAGAGAAGTCTTGTTTGCTCCTGTAGTGCCCTGAGTGGGTTCTTAGTGGGACTTTCTGTCTCCCACTGACAGTATGGATTGGATGGATGGACTATAAAAGGTGGATAGAAATCTGGCTAGATCATCAGGCTCAACAGGTAGTGATCAACGGCTCGATGGCTAGTTGGCAGCCGGTAACAAGCAGAGTGACCCAGGGATTGGTCTTGGGCCCGTTTTGTTCAACATCTTCATTAATGATCTGGAGGATGGGGTAGATTGCACCCTCAGCAAGTTTGCAGATGACACTAAGCTGGGGGGCGTGGTAGATACACTGGAGGGCAGGGATAGGATACAGAGTGACCTAGACAGATTGGAGGATTGGGCCAAAAGAAATCTGATGAGGTTCAACAAAGACAAGTGCAGAGTCCTGAACTTAGGACAGAAGAATCCCATGCACAGCTATAGACTTGGGGCCAACTGGCTAGGCATCAGTTCTGCAGAAAAGGACCTGGGGACTACAGTGGACAAGAAGCTGGATATGAGTCAGCAGTGTGCCCTTGTTGCTAAGAAGACTAACGGCCTATTGGTCTGCATTAGTAGGAGCACTGCCAGCAGATTGTGGGAAGTGATTATTCCCCTCTATTCAGCATTGGTGAGGCCACCTCTGGAATATTGTGTCCAGTTTTGGGCCCCCCACTACAAAGGATATGGACAAGTTGGAGAGAGTCCAGCGGAGGGCAACAAAAATGATGAGGGGGCTGGAGCACAAGACTTATGAGAAGAGGCTGAGGGAACTGGGCTTGTTTAGTCTGCAGAAGAGAAGAATGAGGGGGATTTGACAGCAGCCTTTAACTACCTGAAAGGGGGTTCCAGGGAGGATGGAGCTAGGCTGTTCTCAGTGGTGGCAGACAACAGAATAAGGAGCAATGGTCTCAAGTTGCAGTGGGGTTGGTCCTGGGGTGAGCAGGGGGCTGGACTAGATACCTCCTGAGGTTGACCTCCTCCTTCGAACCCTAATCTTCTGTGACTCTGGATGAATCTATCACGTTGCTGGTTTTCCTCATGGTCAGAGCTCAGCACTCAGTATGTTCACTGAGACTGTCACTGAAATGACCATACATCTGTTCACGCTGGACTCCCTAAAATGAGCCACCGACAACAGTACAAAAACCCTCCCCCGATGGTGCATTTGGACCTTGGACTGCTATTCCTGCCGTGTGCAACGGGCCATCAATCCCCACTGACGGGAGGGGGAGGGGAGGCCACTCAGAGCCTCCCAGGGCTGGACTATAAATCCTTCTCTGACCTGCTCTTTGAGTAGACGCCTGTGTAATCCACAGCCTGGGGCACAGCGGGGCATGGGGGAGCCACAAACGGCCATGAGGGGAGAGGTGCGAAGCTGGAGTGACAGCCTTCGGTCACGTCATTTCTTGATACGGACATTTTCCAGCACCACGTCTTATGTCGCTAGCGCGGCAGGGCGCCGGGCGTGGCCACGCTGCTCCGGGCTGGTGGGGGGTTTCTCTCATTATCCTCTCCCGCAAATACAGACGATTCCTCCCCATTAAATTGCGGAGGTGAGCGGGGCCTGGGAGGGAGCTGCCGGGAGGCTGAAGCACGCACCCTGCAGTGACAGCCTCTGTCTGTGCCCTGCTTCTCGGGCCTAGCCCCGGCCACTGACCTATCTGCTCCCTGTCCCTGGGCTGCAGCACAGCTGCCTTCCTGCCCCAGCAGAGACATGCTGGGGTCCCCTCCACGCATAGCCCCCTCCACAGTGCTAATGGGCGCTGCACTCCCCTGCCCCTGTGCTGGCTGCGGGCGCCCCTGGAGTGGCGGGCAGACGATCCTGTAGCAATGAGCTGTGCAGGAAGCCCCTCTTCTCCTCCTGCCCCGCATTTTAAAAGAGTCACATTGCTGTTGACGGACGGTCTCGGGCCTGGCCCTGTGCTCCCACTGCAAGAGCCCCCAGGTTGTTTCAACTGTATGCTGCGGTGGGGATTTTAGCAGTCACTTGCACACCCATGCAGTGCTGTGCCCCAGAGAATCCAGGCAAGAGCGGGAAGGCTGCAGAGCAAAGCACTTCCAGCACATGGCAGGGCCACAGCTATGCTTGCCCGTGCAGCCGTAGCTCGGCCAGGGCGGATGGCGCATTGCAGGAGGAAGCTTTTCAGGGTTTGATTTTCTCGCTGTTCAGTGCCTGAACCACGGACTCCTTCATGCCCAGCCCTTACAGACGGGGGCCTGCACAGGAACAGAAATGTGTACTTTGTGTGCCCCCGGGCCGGAGGAGCTGGCTCTGCCCCTGCAGCCCTGCATCCAGAGGAGCTGTCATCTCCTGCGGCCTGGCCTGGCCTGGCCTGGGGCAGGTGGAGCTCGCTCTCCCCGCCCCGGCCCTAGAGGAGTTCTGTGCCCCTGCCGATTGGGGGGGGGAGGGGGCCCGTGCCCCTGTTTGCCCACCCCCGGCACACACCCCTGCTTACAGCGAATTAGGCACAGTTATCTAGAACCACCGTGAATGAGGCAGGAGTCACCACAGATACATCAGTGGTGGGTGCTTTGAAATGTGGGTAATAAGAAAAGAAGGAATATCTATCTCCATGCAGCTCTGAGCACCTCACCTGCACTCTGCCCATCAATCCATCTCCTCCGGGCCCCTGGGTAGCTCTGGGCAGATGCCATTATAAACATTAACCTGCTAACCCCCCCAGTGTGCTGATCCCAGACCCCCGCCCTGTATCCCCTCAGCCAGAGATGGCTAGCACACCGCCGAGCTGGAGTCTTGTCTTTAACTCAGACTGAGTGGGTTACGTTGGCTTTGAAACAGACTGGTCTCCTCAACAGGTGATGACCGCAGGAGTGACCTGTCTCTGTCACCCTGTCACCCATCTCTGACTCTAGCAAACTATCTGTCAGTGGAGTCTCTTCCTTCCCTCCAGGGCTGGCCTCCCCATGGTTCACTGTTTGTTCTGCGATGATTTTGGTAGCTCCTCGGGCTCTCTCTGGGTGTTGCATCTACTGGCTCATGAATGTCTCCTGTTCCTTCGGATCACTTGTCCTTCTTGCGTGGTCACCTCGTATGACCTGGGTCCCACTGCACCCCTCACAGCTTCTTTAGCCGACTTCTTCTGGTGTCTCTCTAATGGCTGGATCCCCATAGCAGGGCCTGTCCCAGGGCAGGTAGGATCTTGGCTGACCTATCAGACTCTCTAGCGCCTGCTTTCTCTGGTTGTTGGCCATCTCCTTTCAGCAGTATCTCCATCCTTCTGGCGGCAATGGTAGCAGGGTTTTGGTCCTTTGTCCCGTCAATGCTGCACTGGACTGTTTTGGCACCTCTGTGATGGGTATTCTTGTGTGCCAACATTTTTAATAAGGGGTCTGAACCGTTAGAAGCAGCGTTCTGTAACACTCCCTTAGCTCTTTTCACAGCCAAGTCCACCTTACCATTCCTCTGTGGGTATGTGAGGAGAAGGCGTGGTGGTCAAATCTGCATGAAAATCCTTGAATTCTTCCGAGGCCCATAGCTGGTGAATACAGTGTCTGGAAGAATGCCATCTCCCACAAAGGGGGCTCTCAGTCTGCCAATCCCTGGCTTCCTTCTTCTGTCAGGCAGGGCATCAACCTCCCAAAAATTTGAATAGTAATCCATGGTAATTCATAGATTTATACGCCAGAAGAGACCACTGTGATCATCGAGTCTGACCTCCCGTATAACACAGGCCATACAACTTCCCCCAAATATTTCCTAGAGCAGAGCTTTTAGAAGAACATCCCATCTTGATTTGAAAATTGTTAGGGATGGAAAATCCACCAAGATCCTTGGTAAATTGTTCCAAGGGTTAATTGCTCTCACTGTATCGCTCACGCTCAATGTATACCTTATTTCTAGTCTGGATTTGTCTAGCTGCATCTTCCAGTCACTGGATGGTGTTACACCTTGTCTGCTAGAGTGAAAAGCCCATTATTAAATATTTGATCCCCATGTAAATACTTATAGATCGTAGTCAACTTACCTCTTAACCTTCATTTTGTTTATGTAAATAGACTGAGCTCCTGGAGTCTATCGTTATACGACAGGTTTTCTAATTCTTTAATCATTCTTGGGACTCTTCTCTGAACCTTCTCCAATTTTTCAACATCCTTCTTGAATTGTGGACACCAGAACAGGACACAGGATTCCAGCCATGGTCACACCGGCGCCAAACCCAGGGGTAAAATAACCTCAGTGCTCCCACTTGAGATTCCCCTGTTCATGCATCCAAGCATCGCATTAGCCCTTTTAGCCACAGCGTCGCACTGAGAGCTCATGTCCAGCTGATTATCCAACACGTTCCTCAAATCATTTTCAGAGTCCCGGCTTCCCAGGCGAGGGCCCCTCCTGTCAGTACACCTGACAGTTTTTGTTCCTAGATGGATACATTTACATTTAGCCATTAAAACGCACATCGTTTGCTTGCGCTCAGCTTACCGAGCGGCACTGCTTGCTCTGTATCAGTGACCTGGCCTCTTCGTTAATCACCATTCCCCCAATGTTTGTGTCATCTGCAGACTTTATCAGTGATGCTTTTCGGTTTTCTTCCAGGACACTGATAAAAATGTTAAATTATGTAGACCCGGACCCTTATTCCTGCTTTACCCCCACTAGAAACACCCCCATTGGATGATTCCTCATTTACCATCACATGTTGAGACTCCTCAGTTAGCCATTTAATGCGTGCCAAGTTCATTTTATGTCAAGCACTGCTGTGCCTGAAGATAAATAAATCCATTCCCACCTTCACCCATGGCCTGGTGGGCAGCCCAGGTGGTAACAGAGGCTTTTTCTGCTGGCAGGTGTTGCATGCTTCTGTCAAGGAGTGGAGTTGTGTGTTCATTCCCAGCCAGGACACAGACGCTCGATCCCGTCTCAGACAGCTGCCAATGCCTGGGTGTGAGGTGGGTGTTTTTTGAATGGCATCTTTATGTAATGAGGCAGGGACAACAGCTCTCTGTCCTCGAAATGTGATTCCATCCTGCACACTCAGCTCCTCCTTAATTCGAAAATATGGTTCTGCTCCCGCTGGTACTTGGCCACCTGGCTAGTGTTGCTCTCTTGACTGCCTGGAGCTGGGTGGCCTTTTCTGCAGCCTCTTTGATGTCCCTCAGCTTTGCTGTTGAAACTGGGAGCTAGAACAGTGTATTATTGGAATCAGCGTCCTGACCCCCTTCTCGCAGCTCGCTGATGCTGGGTATATTTGCCCTGTTCAAGGTGGCAGCTCACACCAGTAGCCATCCTGCACAATATCTGATCTCCGCCTGGTAGCACTGGAGATGCATCATCATGTGCTGCCTTCTCTTTGGAGCACTAAATGCGGGCTTTGCCACGATTGTCTCCAGGGGTTTGTGGTCTGATTGCTCCATGACGGGGTGGCCATAAGGGTGCAGATGGAATCGCTGCACTGCAGCCAGAAGCTCTTTTTCCATTTGGGGAACCCCTGTGCAGTCTGACAGGGTGCTGCCGGCATAAGTGACCAGCTGCTCCTGCAGAAGTGCTACTCCCCGTCCTTCCTCCGAGGCATAACACCAGAGTGCCCAGGGCTTTTCTGACTGGTGGTAATTCAGGACAGGGGCATCCATTCTAATTTGTCTCAGCGTGCCAAATGCTTGCTCTTGGGTACCTGCCCCGTCCCACTGGACATCCTGCCTCGTGCACTGATGCATAGGTTCTGCTGCTGCAGCCGATATGGACAGACAAGGTATCATTCCTATGAAGTGCTGTACCCCTCCCACATCCACTGGAGCCAGCATGTGTCTGCCTTGGTCTTGTTGGGATCTGCTTTCAGTCCCCTGCTCTGAGCAGACGTCCGGTGTATTTCACCTCACACTGTTCAAACTGCCTGTTTTCTGGGCTGAGTTTTATCTTCTTGGCCCTGCACCACTGCAGAACAACGTGTAGTTTTCCATCACAGTCTTGTTCAGTGTTAGTATAATTGCTCCCTTCGCCCTTTGTCTGCAATTATTGTCAGAGAGTCCATCCAGCGCGTGAGGCAGTCTCCCCTGGAAAACCTCCGGTGCTGGGCTTATGCCCTCTGGCATGTGCAGCCATCTGGTGTTGGGGAGGCTGTCAGCATGCTGGAATCATTAGCCAGGCGTCTGTGCCAAAGCCCATCCCCCACATCTAGCTTTGGAAAGTCCTGGCAAGATGTCACCCATTGTGGCAGTGGCTAGTGGTATCTTTTCAAAGCCCACTTCGGTGGCTTTCGGGCTAGGCAGATGCACCATTTGCCTGATAGCTTCTTTACCACTTCCACGCTGCTGACTCAGGCTGTGCTGGCTTCTACCAGCGCTGTGTGACCTCTGCTCTGCAGACGTTCAGGCTCCTTGAATACTATGGGATGTTGTGGCATTGCAATTTTCCTTCATGGTAAGCACCCGGGTCCCCTGCGGGGTCTATTTCCAGTTGCAGTCTCCCTTCAAGGCACCCGTCACCTTTGAAAGCGTCCCCCTAGCCTCTTAAAAATTGTCTCGAGGCGAGAGTCATGATGTCATCCCCACTGCCTGATGGGCCCTTGCCCCGCTTGGACAAGTCTGCGGGGAAGAGGCTCTGGAGCCAATCTCCAGCCTGGTGAAGGGGTGAGACACACCAGACGGATCTCCAGGCCCTTCCTGTGGGGAGGGTGTGGAGGTGGCCTTCGGGGCACAGAGCCCATCTCAACGTCCCGCTGACCAAGAAAAGCCGCTGGACACCAAATGAACATGAAGCAAGTCTGAGCGGAGCCGCTCTAGGGGTGGGTGTCTGGCTGGGTGGCAGCACCGGTGCCCCGTATCCCCAGGCCGAGCAGTGGATTCTCCTGCTAGTCTTGATGACCAGAGCAACCGTTGCTCAGAGCTGGAAGTGAGACTCACTGCCCAGCCACATCACCCTGGGTGGGGCTCCCTGCAGCTCGTTCCTTTCTGCATTGCCCCCTCACAGCTCAGACACCGGGCTTTGGCGACACGCCCTCCCCGTCCCCCTCGCCAGGACTAGCCTGGAGCAAACCCACCACGGTCATACCCGCCCCAGTGACCCAGGCTGGCTCAGCTCAGCGACCTCCTGGAGAGGGCACTGTCTTCAGCTCCCGGTGAAAGCTGCGCTGGGCTCATTGACAGCAAACTCCCGGCTTCCCATCACCTAGAGCCAGGAGCAGGGACAGTCTCTGCTACAGCTGCACGTGCTCTGCTAACGGGAGTCTCCGAGGCCTGGCTGCCTCTGGTGTAAGCCTTGGCACGTGTGAGCCAGTCCCACAGAGCGTAGGAGTTGTTCCAGTCCCTGCTAAGGAGCTTTTGCTGTAGCATCCCATGTTCTTTGCTCTGGAAATCCCCAGTTCAATCCCTCACGTCTCAGCCAGGACGGGTCACGATGCTACCCAGTGCAGCTGGGAGACAGGAGGTCAGTTTTTTCAGCACACACCTTCCACACCAGCCTCCCCAGGCTCTGGCTGTCTTTACCTTACAAGAAAGGGGATCACATGCCCTGATCCTGCCTGGCCTGGCTGGGTGAAAGATGAGCCTGTACGAAACACCCAGGGAGATACCGATGGCTCCAGATCCGGATTTTGTCATCCAGGCCCAACCCCAACGGGGACACAGTCCCATTCTCCCAAGCATGGTGCACAAGTTCCATCCTTGGCTCCGAGGAAGCGTTCACTCCTTGGATGGAATGGCTCCATCCCAACATCTTCAGGCAACACGTGGTCCTCATCCCCACGCTTGCAGGCCTTTCATCACCCAGTAATTCCCCAGGGGGCCTGCTAAAATTTACCACCTGCTTTGTTCGCATCCAGCTGTGAGAGCACCAGTTACTCCTTCAAACCCTTTGCTTCCCTTCCTATCCCTGGGCTGCCATTGCCCCATGCCTGTCGCACGGGGGACTGGCTGTGTATGATGGTGTCTGTGAGAGCGGCTTCCTACTGAAAGAGGGAGAACACAGAGTTCTGCTCAGGACACCCACTTACACCATCATTTTCCGGCACTTCTGCCCCAGGGCAAAGATCCAACCAGGCTGAGAGCTCAGGCAGGCCACGATCTGCCTCACAGATAGGCTGGAGCATGGCAGCCAGGAGGCCATGTCAATACATGAAGTGTTCAGAGGGCAGGAATCCCAATCAGCCAACATCAAGCTGGCTGGCTGTCTTAGCTATTCATGCCTCGTCGTCCAGGGAATTCTCTGCTGCTAGTCCTGCTAATCCTGCATTGGGTTGGAGACATTTTCAAAAATAGATAAGGAGCTGAGAGGAGGTTTTGGTCCATCTGACTTGAGGACTGGGCTGTGATGGGGAAGAGGCAGAACCCAGCCCAGCTCTGTTTACACTGATTTTTACTGAACTTGTATCTGAATCAAGCAATTAATGAAATACACAGCCCACAGCGATTGTGGCACCACCCTTACATACATGCAGGACCAGATTGTCAGAAAAATTAGGCATTCAAATGTGCACATCAAATGCACACGCAACTGCATGACTAATTTGCAGGCACGAGAACTGCAGCTCTGCACAGAATTGCACTTGAAAATGAGGTAAGTGCATGCTCAAATCGCGAACTGCCTTTGAAAAAAATCTAACTAGCCCCTTGTGCAGCGGTTGTGACAACTGATATTCAAATCCCATGCCCAACTGTGCATACAAATCAAAGGTATTGGTGTGCCTACTTTCTGGAATTCTGTCCAATGCATCGAAGCAAATTTAAATATAATGCACAAAGAAAAAAACCAGAGAAAGAAAGAAAACGCCGGAAATGTCCATTATCTAGGGGTTTTCTCCCCGTACAGGTCTGTGGTCCATGATGCACCTCGCTGGCACACAGTATATGCCAAATATGAACATTGTTGGAACTTCTCTGCGTGTTTGTGGACTTGAGGCTTGCTCCTGCGTCCCTTGAAGTCAGGGGCAAAGCTTCCATTGACATCAGCGGGGAGGATCAGGCACTTGATGGGAAGGGAAAATTTGGGAATGTGGTAGGACAAGGGAATTGTCTCACACCCTAGTGGCTGGATACCTGCACGGAGGAAGTACGTTACAACATAAATTGGCTTGAATGGCGATGCTCTTTTAGCTCCGCAGGTGAATGCCTGCTTTCGTACCCTAGGACCCCGGTTCAGCGTGCAGCACAACATCGACGTTCAGCTTTTCTATACGCAAAGAGCCGTGATTCCCTGTCAGGCTGAGTTACTTTTATTTTAGATGCAGGAAAATAAGAAATAACAAAAGCAACATTGTTGTGTATTTTGTGTCTTGCCTAATTGCCTAGGTTGCCATAGCAACAGAGCTTAGCTTGTTCCCATAGCAATGGAGTTAGACTATTATGGGATAGCTCAGCCAGTCCTGGCTGGTTTTTAGTGTTAGTTCAATAAAGACGCTCCCTGTGTTGCATCTCTCTGTGATCCTGTGCTGGTTTCACCCTCTGAATACAAGCAATTAAAAGGAATTCAAGAAAACAAGAGTGGCGACAGAGATGGAATCGACCTGTGTTGCACTGTCAAAAAAGTAAAAAGCAGTGTAAGAAAAAACCTTTTTACTGTTTTGGGGGCTGAGCTGTTTACACTGACAGTTCAAACTGAAACTAAAACAGGCTCTGCTTTGCTCTGACCGAAGTGAAGCAGACAGAAACAAATTAGTGCTAGTGAATGGAAATCACCAGCAACTGTGCGTGAACGACCCCAACACACATGAATAAAAGACAAGAGAAAGAAAATAAAAAACAAAAACAAAACAAAACAAGAAAGCGGGGCAGCAATGGCTACATTTACAGGGCCCCTGGGACCTTTTGGTGAGACTCTAGAGAATTGGAACTCATATATTGAGCGTTTTCAGCTTTTTGTTATGGCAAATGAAATTACAGATGCAAAGAAGCTGCCCATTTTCTTAAGTGTTGTAGGAGCTAAAACCTAAACTTTATTGCACAGCTTAGTGCACCCTGCTAAGCCCGAGACAAAATTTTACAGTGACATTATGAAAATCCTGGAGGCACATTTTTCTCCAAAACTGCTGGTAATTGCAAAGAGATTTAGGTTCCACAAAAGGAATCAAGAAGAAGGTGAAACAATTGTGCAATTTGTAGCAGCTCTGAAGAAGCTTGCTGAGCACTGTGCATTTAATGATGTGTTAAATGACACCCTATGTGACAGGTTAGTGTGTGGTCTGCACAATGAAGCAGTACAGAAGCGCCTACTGACAGAGGCCCAGCTCACCTGGCAGAAGGTCATTGAAATTGCAATCTCCATGGAGCCGGCTGCAGAGGAAGGCCAACAGCTCAAGTAAAGAAGGCAACTCGCATTGACCCAGCACTGTCCCCAGTTATGGACCTAGTGTTGCATGGAACATCTCTATGAGACTCTCAGGTCTCACCCGACCTTCTTCTCTACATGTCCAAGAGGATGGAGTTATCAATCCATTCTGGTTGCTTGTTGTGGGGGATGCGCATCATTATTCCACCACTACTGAGATCACAGATGTTAGAACAGCTACATTCAGGTCACTGTGGAATAGTGTGCATGAAAGAAATTGCACAAAGCTACTTTTGGTGGCCTGGCCTAGACAGTGCCATTGAAGGGAAGGCAAGAGCTTGTGCTTCATGTCAAAGTGTGAGGAACACGCCTCAGTTGGCGCCCCTACACCCCTGGGACTGGCCTGAAAACCCATGGCAGTGTATTCACATTGATTTCACTGGCCCATTTGAAGGAAGCATGTTCCTGGTTGTTGTAGACGCCCACTCTAAATGGCCAGGAGTCTCTGCAATGCCGTCCACTACTGCTGAAAGTACTATCAAGAAACTACATGAAATCTTTAGTTGTTTCGGTCTGCCAGAACAACTGGTGAGCGACAATGGACCACCGTTCATCTCTCAGGAGTTTGAAAATGTCAGGAAAGCAAATGGGATACATCACATCACTTCAGCACCATATCATCCATCCGCCAATGGATTAGCAGAAAGGTTTGTGCCGACAATGAAACAAGCTTTAAGATCTGCAAGGGGCCATTCGTCCATTTAAAAGCATCTGGACACCTTCTTACTATCCTACAGAAATACACCTCATGCTATGACCAAAGCATCCCTGGCCTTTCTAATAATGGGACGACAGCTGCTCACTTGCTTTGATCTGCTGAAACCCACCAAAGCATGACAAGTTGTGCAACGTCAACAGCAAAACCAAGTCATCAGACATGCACAGAGAGCAACAGACTGAATCTTTAGTCCTGGACAGCCTGTCCTAGCTCGGAACTCTGCTTCCGGAGCTAAACGGGTCCCTGCTACAGTCAGCGCCCAGACAGGACCTGTTTCCTGCACTGTCCGGACTGCAGATGATCTCACCTGGTGGCAGCAACATGTAGATCAGTTGTTGCCAAGTCATACATGTCCCAAGGACACATCTCCAGTTGAACTGCCTGACCTCACTATTACAGGAGAGATATCGAGCCGAGTCACCCATTCCTGACTCCCCTTCTCCATCCAACTCTGCGCATATACAGCCCCCTCCTCTGTTTGAGCAGATACAACATCCTCACCTGTTTGAGCTACGAGTCCTGCGCCCATTGTTAGACTCGCACCAATAACACCTTCTGGTGCAAGTACACTGGAAGTTCACCATAATCCACTTAGAGAAAGAAGGCCTCCTCAGTGTCTGGATCTGGCAGAATAATCTCTGGGGTTTAGCCAGGAACTGAGGCAGTCTACCCTCTTTCCCTAGTTTAGTGATAGCTCTGTTAAATGGGCATTTTCAATAATGGGGGAGGAATATGTTGTGTAGTTTGTGTCTTGCCTAATTGCCTAGGTTGCCATAGTAACAGAGCTTAGCTTGTTGCCATAGCCATAGAGTTAGACTATTAGGGGATAGCTCGGCCGGTCCTGGCTGGTTTTAGTTCAATAAAGACGCTCCCTGTGTTGCAGCGCTCTGTGATCCTGTGCTGATTTCTCTCTCTGGATACAAGCAATAAAAAGGAATTCAACCTCACAGCACCATCGTCCCAGGCTTGTCCGCACCGAGCACTCGCTACATGCCCCAGTGCTGGCCCAGTGCCGCAGCAGCTCTGCTGTGGTAGCAGTGGGGGAAGCGCTAGTGCAGACCAGCTGTACGCTCTTCTGGCCCCAAGCCACGTGATCGTGCTCAGAGCCATGCTGGTGAAAACGCCTGTGGCTGATCTACATCTGGCACCCGGCCCTGGTCTGCACCTGGCACCTGGCACCTGTTGCTGATCTGCACCTGACACCTGCACCTGGCACCCTGCCCGGCCATTCACCCACTGGACTGTCAATGAGCCAGAAGGGCGCTGTGGCTGCCATGACTCCTGTGGGGCCAAAGGCAATCCTAGGATAAGCACTGCAGCTCCAGCAAAGGCAATGGACGTGCAAGTGCTTACACCCATTGACCTTCCTGGGACTCGTCCACCAAAAACCCCTCTGTGAAAGTTCACTTCCCATTGCCCTAGCGTGAGAGAGCCACGGCTGCTACGGGTGACAGCCGGCTGCTGCCACCACAGACCCCCCCAGCCAGTGTGGGAAATGATAACAACAAGAATGCGGTGCTCCTCCACAGCGCGTCTCCTCCGTCGATCTCAAAGCACTCTGCAGAGCCGGAGAGCCCTGCCCCCGCGCCATGGCTTAGTAGCCAGTCAAGTTCCTCATGAAAAGCAAGTTTCTTTACTCCGCTTGTGACCATGAGTAACTCCAAAGGGTTGCACAATCCTGTGGCTTCTCAGTGAGTGCCGTCTTGCCTCCCTTTCCACCCTGATGGAACCCAGAGCAAAGCCAAGGCACTGGCATCGCTAACGGAAGTGCCCGGCGCTAGGACGGCATCACAGCGTGTTAGCAAGGGCAGATGGAGCACGCGCAGGGCTTGCTTGGTGCTGCGGGGGGATTCCTGCCTTACCCCCGTGGAAGCGAGAAGAGAGCCAGGCCCAGAGCCAGCTGTTGATTTGCGAATCACACTGCTCCCGGTTTACAGTTGAGGGTCCTGGTCTCCCAGTCACTCTGGGCTAAATCCAGCAGTTCTTCCTCAGGGCAAACTCCCACTGGAGACAACAGCATCACACTGGGATAATGCTGAGCATCAGAGAACCAGCTGGTGCCTCCATGGCAAAGACGGAGTCCTCCCAGTTCATGCAGTGACAGCACGCGGGGAAGGCTGGTTCCCCTTCACCCTGGGAGCAGGATTTCCAGAAGCTCTCAGTGCTGGCCTGCCTGCTCCAGCTGACTTACGTGAGCGCACTTGTGGAAAGCCCTTGCCATGCTGGGACAATGCAATGGTCTGCATTCAGGCCGCCCCCACCAACTCGTCACGAGGGGAGCAGTCCCTCTGGCAGGCGTTTTCGTCGTTAGTACCTGAGGCCACCATGCAATTGAGGCAAACGTTCTGAGCTGCTCCAGCCGAGACAGAATGGCCCAGCCTTTCCGCCAGGGTAAATGGGGGGAGCCCCTGGACGTCGCTGGAGCGAGGCTGATTTCCATCAGCCGGGGATCTGGCCCGTTGGCTTTTATTTAATATTGGATTTGGGAAGGAAATTGGGAGTGTGAACGTTAATTAGGCTCAAAGAAGCTGAATCCTCCGTGGGAGGCGATGGGGGCGTGTCTGCAGACACAAGCTCGGAGCTTTGGCCGCTGTGACGGTGCAGACAGTGGAGACGTTTACTAAAGCGCCGCCCAGGAAAACGTACGTATGTCAACGAGAGGCGAGAAACCTCCCTGCTTGTAGCAATTTTTAATTATTTTGTTAACAATTAATATTGAAACATTGCCACACAACCAAGTTACTGTCTTGCAAATTCTCCTCTCAGGGTGTGTTAGGTGCTGCCTGGTCCCCATTAGCACCTCAGTGAGCACCTCACAATCGCCACTGCAGTAATCCTCACAGCCTCCCTGGGAGGCAGGGCAGTGCTCGTCCCCCCTTTGTAGGGGGAAGGAACTGAAGACTGGACCTTTAAAGGGCCTAACTTCCATTGATTTCCATGACCTTTGAGGTTCCAGCCCCAGTGACTTGCCCAACATCACACAGGAACTCCATGTAGACCGAGCCAGGACTTGAACCCCCATCTCCGGAGTGCCCGGGTCAGGCCCGACTTGCTGCACTAGCCTCTCACGACCACTGGTGCAGCTCCCTTGACTTCAGTGTGTACATGAAAAGGGAATCTGACCCTTTAAACACAGAACACATTTCAGAAAGCGATGGTGCAGGCCATGCTCAGTCTTTTCTCAGGCAAAATTCCCATTAAAGTCAATGGGCCAAATGCTGTGCTGATTTGCACCCTGGGAAGTCAGTGGGATTGACTGGGGAGAGATTGCATTGCATCGCACTGCAGTGGAATGGGGAGGAGTGAGCCTGGCACAGGCAGAGCATGGGGTGGGATTGCCAGGAGAGCTAATAACACACCGTGTTACATGGGGATGGTATTGGTGGGGCCGCACAGGCCTGCCGGGGGAATGGGTGCAATGGCATCACACTGGAGCGAACGGGGATTGCAGGGAGGTGCAGGAGACAGAGTAAGATGCAGAGTTTGGCCCATGGGGCGTTTGGGCTGAATACTGGCTGAGTAAAGCCTGCAGGGTTTAGCTCAGTATGTGACAAAGGCCATGGGGACCCTGCTATTGCTCTGGAACAAAGCCTGCCAGGAATGAGACCTGTTTTACAGAGTCTGAAGCGCACTGGCAATGGTTTGGCTACAGAGCCTGGGGTTTAATGTCTCCACAGCAGGGCGCTGGGCTCAATGGGAAAGCACAGCCCAGGAGCAAGGAACCTGGTAAAGTGTGTGACCAGGACTAGAAAACGTGCGTGAACCCAGAGTGTGGCAGGCTTCCCAGGGTCTCTGCCCCAGCCCATGCGCTAGATTCCACACTCAGCTGCTTCCTGTCATGTTCCACTGAACCAGATCCGGCCTGGCACCGAGCTTGGGGCTAGACGCACCCGACCCGGCCAGCGCATGATATTGAATGAATCCGGGAAAGTTCTGCCGGGGTGGGTGAGGTCCATTTCACGAGGGTATTTTACGCACAGTGCCACCAGCCGGCTGACCACTACACCGCATTCGAGGACGTCTCCCCCTTTCAGCCCTACACACCTGCCATTCAAAATATCGACCCTGTCAGAGTGGTTCTCACACTCCCCCCCGCCACGGACCTTTGTGTCACAATCGCACCCTCCTTCCCCCAAAGATGCCCCCACTTTCAGAAGAAAGCAGGGAGTAGCTGCAGCGCGGGAAGCGTACCTGGGCGGGGGCCTGCTGCGGGAGGTGGGCGGTGGGGGAGCAGCAGCGGGCCCGTCCATTCAGATGGAGCAGGTTGCCCGTCCCCACAGTAAGGAGCGGGACAGGACCAGGTTGTCCTGAACCCCAGCGGGAAGCACAAGTGAGCACACCTGACGGACGAGCAAGGACTCCGTGGGTGCCTTGTGCAGAAGCGCAGGAAGCTCGGTGCACCCGGTAGTGGCGGGGGGGGGGGAGGGGGCGGCTGCCAGGAGCAGCGGCACCAGCGTGGGGAGCACGCCCGGCAGCGGTGGGGGGCTGCAGCAGCTGCACAAAGTGTCCCCCACTCTGCCAGCAGCCTCCCCCCGCCTCCGCTCCCCTCCAGAGGGTCCCCCACCCCCAACACCTGCCCGGGGCTGCCTGCGTGAGGCGCTGGGGTCCCCCCCGCTGCCCAGCCCCGATCTCAGTCTGGCAGCCATGCCGAGCCCCCAGGATGGGGGCCCGCCCCCCACTTTGAGAACCTCTGCCCTATCACACCATCTCTGAAGTTGGGTGGGGATCAGTCTGTCCAGTGTCTCTGCATCGTCCTGGTTTTCTAATCACACGACCCGAATGTGCAATAATCCGCTCCTTCGGCTGCCTGCTCCGTGCAGCGACGGGCCGTGCTCAGTCTAGAATCCCTGAGTCTTGTTCTGCATCTGCCGTCTGCAGAGTCTGCTCCGCTGGCTCTTCCTGCCGAACAAACCACAGATGTCAACAGTTTCTATTGAACTCTGCACTCTGGGGCTCCAGGACACGTGATCTGGGCCCTGAATTCTTTTTCTTACCAACAGCTGGAGTTGTCCATCGTTTTTCTCCATCCAGTCTGACACGGACTTGCTCACCAGCTTCTAGCCCCAGCAGTTCACTAACTGGTGACATCTGTTGTCAAAGTTTCATCAGATCTTTTGGCTTTTTTATCCGACTTGGCTACTCTCGTTATGTCTGGCCACTTTGGAGATAGATTATTTTCCGAAGTCGGAGCAGTAGCTCTGAGTTGTCTTCCCATCAGGAGTGGTGCTGGACTGTGTCCAGGAGCCGCTACGGGTGTTGATCTGTAACGCAGGAGAGCAAGGAATGGGTCTTTCTGCGGCAGGATTTTCTTGGCTGTCTGCAGAGCGCTCAGCCTCTCCATTCACCGGGGCAATGCGGACTGCTAGTGATGTCATCAAAACCCGAGTTCCTTCAGAATGACCAATTCCGCTGCAGTGACGTGCGGCCCGTTTCCATCAGGAGTTGTTCTGGAATACGGACGTGAGCAGGAGTGCAGCTCAGCGTCCTGGTAACACTGAAACATGTTACGTCTTTCAAGTACAGTATTTCTATAGACCTGGAAAAAGAGCCCACGACAGCCAGGTAATAATGTCCAGAGCTAAGGCATGTTAGTGCCCAGGTCAGCAAACATATTTGTGCTCCCTTCCGTTGCTTTCCTTCATTCTCTGCCCCTTTTTCTGTCCCCGTGGCATTGTGCCCTGGGCAGCTGCCCCGCTCTGCCCGCCCTAGTTACGGCTCTGATGATGTCCCCTGACTCTGCAGCTCGTCTCTTCCAAGCTGTGTGTGCCTGGGAGCTGGGCTGCTGGCACGAGGGGTGCTGGGGCTGTGACAGCACCGCCCCGGCTTGAACAACCCAATACACGGTTTCCACTTTGAGCAGCCCCTGTAAAAATGGTTCCAGCACCTCGGTGTGGGAGGCAGCAATGTGGCCCTTCCACTAGCGACAATCAGATTTAAACACAGACCAGAGAAACCCCACAGACAGTTGCGCCTTTGCATAAAGCAACCTGAGAGGGTGCGGTGCGGGGCAGGGCCAGTGAGAAGGGCAGAGTTAAGGTGGGCACTCACCCTGCAGTGCCTCCTGCTGGCCAGGTGCAGAACCACACGTGCGGCCCTGCTTAAGTTTCCCTGCTTGGCTTTCAGTGAGGATTTTATTCAGCAAACAGTGCCCCTCCTGGGGTCTAATTTATTGAAGCAAAGGCCAAGGCGTGGTACACAAGCCAGCCGTCACCCCGGCGTTCTCGCTGGGGGCCGCGGAGGGCGGAGTTAATCTTAGTCTGGCTGCCCATTGAGTCTTTGCCATCCAGGCTCCTTATCCGGAAGCCCGCCTTGAGCAGGGATCCTCCTTGGGAGTCAGGCCTCTCGCCGGCACGTAGGAAGGGTTTCCTCTCTGGCTCAGGGCCCCAGCAGAGGTCAAACTACTGCAGCTCTTCTCTGGAGGGATGTGACGTTCCTCTGGGACCTGCTGCGGTCTGGAGAAATCCTACCGCTGGGGCCAGGTCTCCCCAGGGGCTGGGATTCACAGCTCTTCCCCTTCAGAACCTTGTGCCTCCAGGAGTATCTGGTGAGCTTCTGCTGTTCCAGGCCTCCTGACAGAGCCTCATCACCCTGCATCAGGCCCAGCTGTTCCTTAGCTAATTAGCTGCCGCTCAGCCACCTCCTGGCAGGGGCAGCTGAGTTGGCTGGTTCTCCTTGGTGGAGCCTGTCCCAGGTATGCTGGTGCTGGACCACGCAGGGGCCAGCTGGCCTGTGACAGGCAGCACGTGTGTATGTTAGTCCTGCCTTAAGCTTGCCAGGGAACTTTGTCCCACAGGCATGGTCCTGTTCCCACTGGTCCAGGGTCAAACTGCCAGTGATTTCAATGGGAGCAGGGCTGGCCCATTGTCACGCGTCTTCCCACTGTGTCCCAGGAGGTGAATGTTCCTCCATCCAAGAGTGGCTGATGCTTCTTTTGTCTCCTTAGGCCTGTCCTCTCGGCAATGGCTGGGTCTGGCTGGATGCAGCTCCTGGAGGACCTGGCCGCTTCTTTGATGGTGTCCTTTGCAGACTAGACCCGCTCCTCGGACAATCTCCCTCCGAGCAATGAGGCTATTGGCAAGGGATGGCATCGCCCGGACCTGCTCCGCTGACCTGACCCTAACGCCATTGAAGGCCAGAGAAGCTTGCCCTGCCCAGCTCTGAGCACCGAGGTGTCTGTCCCAACGGAAAAGAACCATCCACTGGGACAGCCCTGCCGCGGCCTTACGGAGAGCACAGAGCAGGGCAGCTGCAGCAAAGGGTGGAGTGGTGGGGGGGGAGCTATGAAAGGCTGTGACCCTGCCGCAACCCTCTGCACAGACAGTGATAATCCAGCTCCAGGCTGAGCCCTCAAGGTCACAGCTAGGGGCGCTTCACAGCTTCCCTATGCACGTGAGCCCCCACCCCATGACTTGCCCAGGGTCCGGCAGCCAGCGAGGGGCAGAGCGCAGGGGCCCGGTTTCCCTCTGCTCTAAGCCCTGCCTCCCAACAAGGCCTTGCACTCACCCAGGGATGATCGGGCGGTTGAAAGCCACGGGCAACGGGCAGCAACCGTGGTGCAGCTCCCGCCCCGCCTCCCTCAATAGCACCAGGTGGGTCTTTGTCCCCCTCTAGTGGCTGCTCCACACAAGCGGACAAGCGCCTACGATAACCGTGGGGTAAGGGAGGTAGATCCGCTAGCTGTTAGTGCTGGGGGTCAGGCTTCAAATCTAATTAGGGCTTTTTCTATGCACCCCTCCCTCTGCCCCCAGCTCCTTCTTTCCTTAGGTGCTTGGAGATCTCTCGCGCCCTTTCCAGCTAGCTGTTCAGTGGCATTAAAATGCTGAGACGTGTCTCCGAATGGGTAACGAAGGGACGGCTCAGTTGTGTGTGTGTGTGTGTGTGTGTGTGTGCAAGTGTTCTGCTTCTGCCCCTCACCCCTGCCCCCTCCATACACCCCCAGAGCACAAGCAAAACCTGGGAGAAGTAACTGCCCTTGGACCTCGGTGCCAGCAAAAAGTGAGGATGTCTTGCAGGTGAAATCCATTTCCTTACACAGCTGCTCCTGCGGTTCGCAAACCTCTCACTGCTCGGTGATTTAGCTTCCTGTCTGCTTTGAATTAAGGAATAAAAAGCAAAACTTTGAATATAATGGAAGTCAGTGCATTGGCCTCGCAAGTTGTTAAAATTTAAAGAGGCAACAATAAATCCACTGAGCTGAGAGGAGTTATCAAAAACCGAGAGATTTTTTTTCTCTTCATTATCTTCCAGGTGATTTTCAAGGCTCACTGATATTTTATTTCATGTTAATTGTTCCCTCTGTTGAATGAAGTGCTGTCTCACCCTGCAGACCCTGCGCTGAACACAGACGGCAAACAGAGGGATGGGGCAGGGTGTCTGAGGGCTGACTAGGGTATGGAAACGCTGTGCCCCGAGGGTGCCAGAAAACAGCGTCTTTCTTTCTTTGACAGAAATCCACAGACTCACAGGTTTAAAGGCCAGGAAGGGCCATTGAGAGAACCTCTGGACCCTGGACCACTCCAGTGCTATAGAGAGATGAAAAGCTGATGGGGGAGGGGGGGAGGGGGGATGGAAGTTGCCTAACGTCGAGGTCCAATCCTGCAAGGTACTGAGCACTCCTGGGGGGATCTAAGTGCTCTCAACTCCCACTGACGTCAGCGGTGGGGGGGCGATGGCACTCAGCGCTTTGCAGGATGTGGCCTCTCTCTAGCACAGGTCTCAGCTGAGCCCTCCTGAGCAGAGTGGGGGCCGGTGAGCCCTGGGAGCCCAGACTAGCTGGGAGGGGTCAGGCGCAGCCAGGCTGCGTGGAGCCCTGCAGCCCTGCAGGGGAGAGATGTGGCAGGACCTTTGCTCCCTCCAACTCAGTGAGTCCAGTGAGCGAGGGTGTGCAGCAGCCTGGCCCCCCTCAGCCGTGCATCAGCAGACAGACAGACAGACAGGATGCTTAGTAACAAGCCTGTTGAGTCAGGGATCTTGAAACTGCCCCCCTCCCCTCCCAGTGCTCTGCGGGGGGGATTCCCCATCCGGACAGTGCAGGCCCCCCGCCATTCTCTCCTCACTCCCTCCCTCTCCTCTTCACTTTCGGCTGCTGGTTGCGGTTTGTGGACCCTGGGGAGGAGGAAGGGACAGCAAGGAGAGACTGGTCCAGACTCCCCGGACACCCGAGCTGCGTGGTTGGGGGGATGCTCCCTGACTGCTCTGTCCTAGGCAGAGGGAGCAGGCAGAGCACACAGGATGCACATGGATGCTCTAGAAAGGGCAATGAATCCTCCCTTGGAGTCAATGGGTGTGTCCACACTGCAGTTAACACCTGCAGCTAGCCAACTTGGGCTCACTCGGGCTGGAGCCCGAGCGCTGGGACCCTGCAAGGTGAGGGGATCCCAGAGCCCTGAATGTCTATGCTACAGTGAAACAGCCCCTTAGCCTGAGTCAGCTGGCAGGGGCCAGCCGCAGGGGTCTAACTGCAGTGTAGACACACCCCGGGGGGCTCTTTCCGTAGCATGCTGCTACTCCCGATGGGGGATGGTGTCCGTCTGGAGTGTTACATTCGGGAGCACAAATTGCATGGCTTCACCCATCGGGAGCCCACAGAGGGGTCCAATATTCACTGCCCTGCGAAAGGTGCAGAGTGTAGAGAGAAGCTGTGACGTACGGTGCAGGTGGGACTGGAGAAATCCACTGAAAGGCAGCGTGGATGTCGAATGCTCTGGGAAGTGCACCAAGGCCTTCGATGGGGGATGTGAAATCTCAAACGGCTGCAGAAAAGCAGAATCTCTGGGACCTCGACTGCATTGTTTAGCGTCAGGAAGGGTCTAATGAAAACGGATCAGTTTTTCCTTTTAACACTCTCCCGTTTAAAGGAGCAAGAAGCCACTCCCTCCACTGGCACAGGCATTTACAGCAGGAAAAAGAAAAGGCAATACTGCTTCCTGCAGCGTGAAATCAACCTGTACTCACTGCTGCAGGAGGCCATGAATGGAGGGCAGGTGGCTGAATGAAATCAACAAGATGAAACTCAAGACAGGCAAGTGCAAAGGGCGACACGTAGGAAGGAAAAATCCAAAGCACAGCTACAGACTGGGGAATAACTGGCTAGTGGGAGTCCTGCAGAAGAGGATCCGAGGGCTGTAGAGGCTCACACAGGGAATAGGAGGCGATAGTGGGAGGCAATAATGTCATTCGGGTGTATGAACAGGAGTGTTGTATGTAAGACATGGGAGCCACTCTGTGCCGCTCTGCTCAGCAGGAATGAGGCATCAGCCGGCGTACACTGTCCAGAGGAGAGCAGCATCGGGGCTGAGAGGTTTAAAACACCTGACCTTCGAGGAGAGGTTAAAAGAATTTGGTACGTTTAGTCTAAAGAGGGAAGCTCGTGGGAGGATGTTAACAACCTGCACACGTGGTAAAGGCTGTTCTGGAGAGGACAGTGAGCAATTGTTCTCCAAGACCCCCAAGGGCAGGACAAGAAGTAATTGGCTTAGTTTGCAGCAAGGGAGATTTCGGTTGGATATCAGGAAAAACTTTCTAATTCTAAGGATAGGGACCAGGTTGCTTGGGGAGGTTGTGGAATCCCCATCGCTGGAGGGTTTTAAGAAGAGGTTAGACAAACGTGTGTGCAAGATGGTCGAGGTTTCCTTGGTCCTGCCTCAGCATGTCTTTGGGGGATGGAGCAGATGACCTCCTGAGGTCCCTTCCAGCACTGCCTTTCTCTGGTACTATGATTCTTGCTCATGTGCAGGGTGTCAGTGGATCAACAGAGGGGGCAGGAGGGAATGATCCACCGGGGCAGGAGCATTTAAGTCAGGGACAGTGTTTGGCCCTGCAGTTCAGCAGTTGATTTGGCCTGGTTTTCAACTGCACGGTGTGTGCAGGGGCTGCTTCTGGAGTGAGCCAGACACAGGCAGCTCCCTGCGGAAACCGACGCGCTAATCCGCTCCCCAACATTGCCAGCCTCCCACATGACGTCGCCCCACGTAAGCCATTGACCAACCGTTGAATAACACCGTGCGGGTAATCACAACCCAGGGATTCACCAGCACCAAGCTCAGGGCGAGTGCCAAGCCAGGCTGCCAGCAGCCCCGGGCATGTGCGCCAAGTGTGCTCTGAGCAGCGTTAAAGGGTGCACTATTTCAAATGGAATAAGCAGGCGATGATGAGCTCCCGGCCGGGCATTTTATCGCTTCGCCCATTTTTCTCTAGCCCTTTCCTTCCCGAAAGCGCCTACCAAAGCCCTCTGTGCACAGCAGCCTCTACCCAGCCCGCCCTGGCCATGGGGCAAGGTGGGGTCAGCTCACTGCAGCAGAGCGAGGGTGCGGAATGGCAGCCCTTGCCAAGACCCTTTGGCCAAAGCCCGGCTCTAGTGGAAGCTGCAGTGTTTAGACAGAGCAGAGAGGGCTTTGGCTTCCACGGGCCCTTCAAAAGCTGCTCCACACAGGCGCTTGTAACGCAGTTTCTCTGCCTGGGGGGCTGAGCCTGTCCTGCTGGTCCGCGATTCCAGGAATGTGAGGGACACTGTGGCTGGTGGGACTAGGAGGAAGCTCTCGGGATGCGTTCCCATTATCGGGCCCTTACCTGTGCGACGTCTGCTGCCAAAGATCAGGATGAGCCCGCTCCTTTGCCCCTGGTGGAAATGCAAGTGCATTTCCTTTCCCCAGCTGTCTCTCAGCAGCGAAGGCGCTGCACGCGGCAGGATGGGTGGCAGCATCTGCCTAGAGACAAAGCAAGAGCAACTGAAGACAGTGAAAAAAGATGGAGGAAATAAAAAGAAAGAAAGAAGGGAGATAAGATGATCCAAAACTGAAGATGGATACACAGCTGAGCACCACATTCTGCACCAATCGCCCCCTGGAGCAGACTCCCTGATGTCAGCTGCGGTGCAGCGGAAGGCAGTACAAAAATGGGCCTGGAAAAGTATGGAGTGAGGGGGAGAGGGACAGAAATAACCAGGCAAGACAAGAGAAACCAGGAAATTATGGGCAAAAGCGCTGCGGTAAAGAGCTGAGAGGGAGACAAGGATTGGGGCCTTTAAGGCAGGAAAGATTTTGGAGAAGAAGCCGAGGGGTAAGCGGAGCCAGCAGGGATGTGGGAAGCTATTGGAAAAGATGGCTTTGTTCTTTAATTCCTTTGAGTCGAGTTCATGAAACTGAGTATATTTATGCACCTGGGGACTTGGCTACTTCTCTTGTGCTCCTTCCCACTTTGGCTGTGTGCTACAATCCAGCCACGCTGGCTGCGAATTTCCAAGCCACGTAGGAGATCTGGATAACAACATCCAATGGAAATTGGGTGTCCATGTCCCTTAGACAACTGAAAATCTCACCAGTATGGGGGCTGGCTGCAGACAGCACTAGCTGTGCCACTGAACTGGTCTCTTCAGTCATGTGTCCAGAGTCATCCAGGTGCATTACATGGACTCTCTTCCCTGGCATCTCTCCCAAACAGCTGGGTACTGGGGACAGAAAGCGAGGACCCCACTGCACCAGAAGATCATGGTTAGGAACGGGTGCAGGAAGAACAGTGCCATCAATACGATGGGCTTTTTGCAGAGACACAGCTTCCGGGGATTCAGCTGATCAGAGACCCCGTACCTGCGTCACTGACTCTTCTGACTGTCCCAAGGAAAAGGTGTAGTTCTAGGAGCAGCCTGTCCGCAGTCCATGACACTGAAACAACCTTTGCTCACTTGCAGGCCCATCAAGGGAAATGTGGGGCCAGCGTGCATCATGATTCTGGGGCCTCCACCCCCTCCCATTTCACCCACTTAGATATTTTGGGGGTCCCCTATGCTCAGGGCAATGATCCCCCCTTTACCCTCCTCTTGTCAGCCCCAGTCACATGATAAAGGCCCATGCTCGGGGCTGAGGGACGAGGGTTCTTGTGTGGGTGAGTCTGGGTGAGTGGTTACTGCCATGGGACAATGACAAAGAATCACAGAGAGAGGCACTTTCCTCTAACACTGGACAGGGGCTTTAGTAGAAAAGGGAAAACACGATTATCCCTAAAGGTGCTTGGCCTCCCTGCCTGGCTCCTGTCCTGTTTGCATTCTGCTCTAGATGTAAAGGAACAGAACAGGACCCCTCACAGTTCGCATGCAGTGATCATGGCTGTTGTCTGCTGCAGATTTGGATTCATTATGGCACATGTACGAACTAAGGAACTTCTGCCTAACTTCTTCTTAGGCTATTGGGCTTGAGAGACCCCCACCACCGGGGTGAAAGGGGCCGGAGTTAGCTGGGTTTGCAGGAATCTTTCCTGGAGGGAGTGTTATCTCACTTTGTACCCAGCTCGCCTTGAGGGTTTTATTCCGGTTCTCTTAGACTGGGCTGGACACGGTAGTTTGTGGCTTAATTACAAAGCTTCTTTTTTGGTGAAATCATTGTTTTCTTTAATCAGATCCAGCCTGACTTGGCTGGAAGCTCTGGCATTAAAGCCCATACACCCTCCTTCCAGGGAGAGAGAGGGAAGCCACGCTCCCAGCTTCGCGGCCTCCCCGTCCTGCTGGTTCTGGAGCTGGGTTTGTTTAGTCAGTTCTGGCTGGGTCAGTGGAATCCACTCTGCTGCTAAGTCCGGGGCATACAGGCTGTGTCCTGTACTGGCCCTGCTAGCCTGGCCACCGATGCGATGCTTGTCTCTGCGACAGGGCTCCCGCCTGGGAAACATCCTCTGCTGTGGCCTGACCTGTCTCTTTAAGCCAGTGAGCAGGGTTTAGTACAGGGTGCATGGCACTGCCCCCTTGAAAAACACTCGCGTCTCACCTCTCCACGGTGCGCAGCGGCACAAGGAGATGGCGATGGGGACAGACCATTGGAGTCATTGCGGCCGTTCATACCTCGGGCGCTGTGATTCCAAGCCCCGCCCTTGGAACAGCCTGCGGAGCAGGGATGAGAGCTGATGTCTGCAGCTGACTGGGCTGCCCTCCCAGCCGTGCCTGGGGCCTGTACACGTGAGGCCATTGGCGTGGGTGCGAAGCGGCTCGCACTGCCCCTGCGTTACCTGCCCTGTGCTTAGAGGGCTGCAGATAGGAGAGGAGATGCTTCAGAGTCTCAGCGACTGCTCGATCCCAGGGGTTTGTTCCCCACGTAGCGAAATTGTTCTGCCTGGGCCGCAGTCTCCTCACCAGGCAGCAGCAGCTGGCATCTGTTCACATCCCTATTACGGCACCTTGGAGGCCAGGTCACAACCAGGCTCTGCTCCCTGGGCCCCTGAGAACAGCCAGTGCTTGCATATTACCCATAATGTCATTCACCTGCTCATGCAGCACCTGCACGGACAGACGTCCCCACCCGCCCTGGGAACGGCCTCTCTTGGATCAGACCTGAGGCACGGCCAGGTACAAGGAGATGGGAAGGTCCCATGGGAGCTAGAGTGGGGTTTTCAGTGCATTTCCCTAGCGGAGCTTTCAATGCCCTGGGTGATGGGACAAATACCGCCCCGGCAATCTCACACACCTCACCGCCCTGATACCCAGCCCTCGTTTAAGAACTTTCCCTTTACTTTCACCTACATCCCCTTGGCCCTGCTCAGTTGTTCTTTGCCTTCCTTGGGGCCAGCCTCTGCATTGTTACTGCCGCGTGAGCCCAGAGCAGCTTGCCTGAGGTCAGTAAAGATGCTCCCAGTTTAGGCTGTGGTAAACGGCAGCAGAATTGGCCGAGGATGTTGCGACGTTTATCCCACAACCTCTGAAGGTCTGTCTTCACTGCCCAGGTGAGCGGCATGTGGGTTAGCCTCTCCCGACGTGAGCAGCCAAGGCACAAAGCCCTCCCCAGGTTACTGGGTCCACTCCCCAGTGTCTATCACTAGGAATCCTGGGAGAATATCCCATGGTCCTTTGTGCTGTGGGAAGCGGACCCATTCTATGATCCTTTCCTGGTAAGTTGTGGGAGAACTCGTCTGTCCTTGGGGGCAATGAGGGGCATTTGGCTAGTCTATACACCCTGAGCAATTTCTTCAAGCCTAGTCCCAGGGATCCTGCAGGCTGCACCCAGCACTGTGCAAGAGCCAGGACCTGAGACGTGAATGGTCATGCCTAGTGGTCAGAGCAGGAATCAGGAGCAGGCTAGGAACAAGACTGCCAGAACTACCAGGTAGCAGGGGGTTTCCCAGCAGTGGCTGCTCTCAGCTGGAAGTCTGTACCCCCGGTGTTGGGGGGGGTCTCCTGGTTAGACCTTTGCCTGTGGATTGGTTGAGCCCCAGCTGATTGCCAGGGAGCCCTCAGCTAAATCAGGCTCAGCCGCTCTCCAGGCTCAGGACTGACTCATTATAGGGAGTATGTGAGCCAGGCCTGCACTTGGAAATAACTTTTCCGTGCGTTTATTTCTTAGTCTCGCCCTATTTTAGAAGCACGAGAGGAAGCCAAGACGTTTGCCCCTTTCTGCTGCCCTTGGCCCTGACTCTCACGCGGTGAGCTACTGCTCCCCTACCTCCCCTTCCTGCTCCAGGCCTGGCTTGGTGCTTCTAAAACCTCTTTCCGGGGAGCCCTGAGGACAGCAGCTTTGCTGCTGGCTGGGCAATGGATGTAGACAGTAGCCACCATCTCTAGGGACTCTCCTAAGTCTGAAATCCTTAAAGGGCCCTTTCCAACAGCAGAGAACAGCTCATTCCACCACAGGGCCAGGAATTCCCTCTCCCTGCAAACTGCTCTCAGGAGCCACTTCTATATCCTCTTCTCCAGTCAACCTGCCAGCTGCCCCCAGGAAGCTGGGGGTGAGACGGCTGATGGTGAAGTCACCAGGGAGAAATGAACGAATGGGGCTTCCAGACCGCTCTCGTCTCCCGCTGTGTGGTGTCTCTGGCCCGGAGGTTATACTGGCGGGTGCCAAACCACAGCATGGAAAATCCAATCCCACGTACTTTTACTGGCTGAGCTCTCTGTGCGAATCAGGACATGCTTTATCCATAGAGGACTGATGTTTTCAAACCTATGGCTAGGGCAGGTGTTGCATTCAAACGAACGTGATCATGAAGGAACCGGTGACACCTTCTTGTAAACCAGTGGAACATGCTCTCATTGGAAAGAGCTCTGCTCTGAGCTCAGCTGTTGTCTGTGTTTTCGTCCTTTCTCACTTAGGTCATCTGCATGGAGGTTGGAATGTTGTCGCTTTTCACTATTATGCATATTATGATAGCACCGAAACGCTCCCCTACCCGAGATCAGGGACCTCCTGGGCAAGGTGCTGCAGAGACACATAGCAAGAGAAAGCCCCCATTTCAAAGACCTTGCAAAAAACAAAGAAGGTTTAGTATCCCCATTTTAAAGATGGGTAACTGAGGCATAAACTGATTAAGTGACTTGCCCAAGGTCATAGAGGACAGTCTGTGGCAGAGTGGGGAAGCAAACTCATGTCTCTTGACTCCCACTCTTGCACCTTAGCAATATGCCCAGAAACATAACACCTGTAAGCAGGGTCTGAATGAGCTCTCCCCTGACATCTAGTGATGAGCTGGGGAGGAGGACTTCAGGAGCCGACTTTGTTTGCATGGGAACACCCACCCTGCCCTGGTGCTCAGCGTGATGGGACTGTTTTGCCCAAATGATCACTTTTGGCTGGTGCTGGTTCACAGGCCATTTTTTTATTGGGGGCAAAGGAACTAAAGGGTTGTGATCCTGGTTGTGTAAATCAAGGGCAGCAGAACTGTGCTTGGCATGTCCTGACTGAAGGACTCACCCCTCCACTGAACTGCACTGGGTAGGCAGGGGATATGTGTGCCTAAGCCCAGTGGAGTTGAGAGGGTTGGGGTGAGTTACTTGTAGCTGGGGTGTGGGGTCTGTTGTAGGGCCCCAGAGACCCTTTGACCTTTTTTCCCTCTTCCTCCCCACTGTGTAACAACAGAGCTGATTAAGACTCCACTGAGAGCAGTGATCCCTGGTACCCAGGTCTAAGCATGCCAGCGGCTTTGGGGCGGTGTGCATTAGCAGTGAGGCTCCCCCACGAATGACTGACATTGCCCAGAGCTGCGCTAAGTGGTGGGACCTCAAGACACCCCGGAGGCAAGCAGCCAGCGAGCACCCAGACAGCGGAGCGAGCAAGGTGCCCTTTCTCCCCACCCCCGGCCGGGTGGGAGGTGAACTCTGCAGCATCACCGGAGCTCTGGGTCTTCACTGACCAAGGACAACACCTGTGATGCCCTGCGGGGAGGGGCACATGAAAGGCAATTCTGGTTGCTGGACTGAAGAAGCTGAGGCAAAAGGACACGGCCCAGCGAACTCCGGGCTGGGTGTTTTGTGCACGGTTTTATGCCTATGATTCCTGATCGTGGCACTTTTCTAAGTTGATGCCGGGTTACGTTCCCCCTCGTATTAGAAGTTTCTCTTCTACACACTCACACTCTGCGCTTATGAGAGGGGAAGTGCTGCCTCGAGAGGGGCCCCAGGGCTGGGGTGTGATTGTCCCAGGTTGCTGGGTGGGGCGTGAGCTGGTTTTGTGTTGTATTGTTGAAAAGGAACCACTAGATATTGAGCCTGGCCTTGTGCTGCTGACTCCAGCAGGCAGGCGGGTCACACACCAGCCGGGGGAAGGGTTAAAAGTTCACCACTTCCGGCTGCTCAAACCTGCTTAGGTCCACAACCTCTATTTGTGACTGTCATGTTATTGCCAGAATCAGCCCCACCACCTACCAGGTCACCGGCTGGGAGCTCATGGTGTCCAAGTGGGGAATGAGCAGCAGCAAAAGTTGCTAAACCTTCTGACACTGAAATCCTCCCTAGGCCTTCACACTAGAGAAGAAGAGAAGAGAAACGGATCACATGATGTATAGGAGCAGAACTGATTCAAAGTCAGCTGCATTCCCCCAGTTCTCTGGGCGGCGTCAGCGTCTCCAGAAGGATATTGTAAATCACACCCACATCAGGCCGAGCTGTCAGTTTACACTACACCTGGCATATCGTCGTCCATTCCAAGCGCCTCCTTATCGACGCGCCGCGGGTGATGGGAGAAGGGCTGTCCCTAGGGCCAGCAGCTGCAGAGACTGACTTCTGAGGACAGTTTGAAAAAGCAAAGCATGCATGAGCAGCTTAGTGGGCAGGATAAGAGTCCCTAAATAGAGCTTAAGGCCATGAACATTGAGGAGAGGGGGGTTATTTAGGGCAGTTCAAGAGGGTAGAACTTGCAGGAATGGGATGTGTCATAGGGCAACCCCGGCTGGAGCGCCTTCAAGCAGCACACCAAGCACACTTGCCTCAGTTTCCCCTTTATGTGGCCCAAGCAAAGGGATATCTACCACAGCCGCAAATTCAAACCCTTTGATTCATACAAAATGCTGCAGTCCACAGAGCACGGATCGCTCATAGCGAGACAGCTCCACTCCAGTCCCCAAGGGTACAGCCTCCCATTCAGCGATCACCACTGCCCAGCCACCCACCCCGGTTCGCCACTCGCTCAGTCAGCTCCTCCAGCCCCTGGTCAGGGCCCCACCCTGCAGGCCTTTTACCCACCAGTAACAAGAGCCACTTCACTTGGCTCTCACAAGGCTTCTCCTGTAACCCCAAGTCAGGCCTCTCAGGACAGACCTCGCTTCAGCTTCCCCGCCTGCGAGTCCTCCTCCTGCTCAGGGAGCATCCACCCAGGCTTGGCTGCTCCTGACCAGGCAGGTTCTTTGCCTTCTTCCCAGGGCCTTGCACAAGCTCTCCTGAAACTCAGCAGGGGCTCCCCAGCCCTGAGCAGTTCCCCCGCCCCCCGCCCCCAATCAGCCGTTAGCACTTCCCAGCGCTCTCTGTGCCGGCTCTCCTCTGCTGCTCCTGTTTCTCCTGGGTCTCTCCTTTCCTGCTCAGGCAGCTCTGACTCACTAGGTCCCGCTGTTTCCGCTCAGGCGCCCTCTCGTAAACCTAACGGGGGGTCAGCCAACCAGCCATGGGTCCATTGGCCTTTTCCCTCGTGAAGGGCCTGGTTCACCCTGTGACAGGACGGAATGAAGGGCCCAATCCCTGAGTCCAGCCAGGCTGCAGTTGGTGCAATAGCCACGTGTGTGGCGGGGGGACCATGGATTTCTTCCGCTCCCTCAAAGAGGTCTAGATTCCAAGATCACCTACTCTGACTCCTGCATAACACAGACCACAGAACATCCCCCAGACAATCCCTACAACAGAGCTTTTAGGGAAAGCATCTCATCTTGATTTAAAAACCATCAGTGACGGAGACTACACCGTGATCCTTGGTCAATTGTACCAGTGGCTAATTACTCTGACTGTTACAAACGTGCACCTTATTTCCAGTCTGAATTTGTCTAGCTCCAACTTCCAGCCATTGGCTTGTGTTACATCTTTCTCGGCTAGACGGAGGAGCCCAATATCCAATATTTGTTCCCCACGTAGGTCGCTATAGACCAAAATCAAGTCACCCCTTAACCTTCTCTTGGCTAAGCTAAATAGACTGAGCTTCTTGAGTCTATCGCTGTAAGGCAGGTTTTTTTAATAAATTAATCATTCTTGTGGCTTTTCTCTGAGCCCCCTCTGTGACATTCCCCCTCTACCATCCAGACTGGTGTGTAGCTGTGTCACCCCAATTCTTAACGCCGAGGCCCCAATTTACCCTGCTTTGCTGTGTGAACCACCCACTCCTGGGTCAGCCCACGCCCAGCCTCCTGCGTGTAATCGGTCCCTCACCTAGTGAAGGAGCGCTTCTGGCCAGCCACGCATAGGATAGACACCCAGCGAACACCCCCAGTCCCAGAAGCAACCCCAGGAACTGCCGTTTTGCAGGGTTCAATGCTGCACACTGCACCCTGCACACTCATTGACACTTGTCCGTCCATTTATCAAAGAAATGGCTATGCACCAGCTCTGTCACTCCAAGTGAGGTCTCTGCACACACTCAATCCACATGTACAGCTTTAGATAAAACAAACAAGTTTATTGACTACAGCAAGATTTTAAATGAATCTAAGTCAGATTATTAATAAATCAAGGAATTAATCATGATGATCTAAAAGATAACTCACATCTTAACCTAAGATTGATATGTCGGTCTGTATTCAGCTTACCACACACGTTGGTTGCAATGCATCTTGCAACCACGCACCCTCCCTCCCTGTGGGTAGATTCTCAGTCTTCAGTGTTACTTCAAAGACAGATTCCAGGGGAGAGCCAAGGGACAAAGATGCCTCAGCTTTTAACAAAAACAAGAGTCCTGTAGCACTTGAACATTTCTGCAGGCATAAGCTTTCGTCAGTGAATTGCAGCCCACGAAAGCTTATGCCTGCAGAAATGAGTTAGTCTTTAAAGTGCTACCGGACTCTCGGTGTTTTTGCTGTATGCAGACTAACACGGCCGCCTCTCCGGAGCTTTTAACAAGTTTCCCCAACACCCCCTGGGGTCAGGTGATCGGCCGTGCTACGGCAATAGGCATGATTTCTTCTACTTGAGCCAAAGTGCTCAGAGGTGCTCAGGCCAGGCCATTGTTCCTGTATGCGTGCCTCTGCTGGGCGTGGAAACACAGCCTTGTGCATGTCTGCATCTATTCAAACCAGGTGAGACACACATTTGGGATATGACACAACAGAGTTTCATGTCTGCACACGTGTGACATTGCCGGGAACGTGCTACCATAACCGTAATATTCAGTGTGCCAGGAGCATTCCAGAAACCCCTGCCATGGCATACTTCGCGTCAGACAATACACGGTTACACCGTACGGGTGAACACGAATGATACACACATCACACCATAACGGTGTGCATGGGGTACAGCATGTCACACCCTCTCCAGTTTATCAGCATCCTTCCTGAATTGTGGGCAGCAGAAGTGGACACAGGATTCCAGCAGCGTCGCACCAGTGCTAACTACGGAGGTGGAATAACCTCTCTGCTCCTACTCGAGATTCCCCTGTTTATGCATCCCAGCTCTTTTGGCCCCAGCATTGCACTGGGCACTCACATTCAGCTGATTATTCACCACGCCCCCCCTGATCTTCTTGAGATCCTGGGGCCAGACCGGGGCTGGGATTACACCAGCAGGAACAGTCCCCCAGGCCCTTCTATGGGCTGCTGTAATGCAAGGTGTCTGGCCACACAGGGCTATCCTAGAATGCCCCTATGCCAGAGGAGCCGTGTGCATGGCGTAGCGCTGGGGATTCCTCTGTCCCATCAGGGCAGCGTCCCAGCTGCTCTGTGCTTCCTGAGGAAGCAGTGATTCATGGGGTGAAATCCTGGCCCCGCTGGCATTTTGCCAGTGACTTCAATGAGCCAGGATTTCACCCTGAGAGTTTTAAACCAGAAGCAACTGTTGTGATCATCTCCCCTGACCTCCTGCAGAGCACAGACCAGAGCCCCCCACCCAGGGATCCCTGCACTTTCCACTGGGGCCTTTAAATCTACACTGGACACATTTCAAGGAGACGGGCAGTGGAGAGGAATCCTCCGCAGGGATCCTCCCCGTTCCCTCAGGACTGAAGGTGGGGCAGAGCAGAGACTCTGCCAGGCCAATGATTTGTAAACTCATGCCTCTTCCAGCCTCTGACCTGCCTTCCCCCTCTGAGCACAGAGCCCTCCTGGTGCCTGGGGCTAAGTCCCCCGCTTCCCTGCTTCCCGAGAAACAGGAGCAGCCAAGCCAGGGGGAAAGGAGCCCTTCAGGGGTTGCCGTGGCAGCCTCCCAGGTGTCTCCCCTTACATGGGATTAGCTCAGCCTGCCCTGATCTGCAGCGGGGCTGGGAGGTTCTTAGCTGCCAGAGGAGGGACGAGGCAAAGCCACCCTCTCATCGGCTGGCTTCTGTCAAGACAGGCACCTGGGCACCTTCATTGCACCCTGGCCTCCCATGATTTGGGACTCCTCGCCTCCTTCCCGACCGCTGGCTGCAGGGTCAGGCCATGGCAGGCAGCAAATGGCTTCTGTTGCCCCTGGGTACCTGGGATTTTGCAATTCTGTTGGGAGAAATCACCGTCCCCCGAGGACTTTCACCTCACAGGCTCAGGGGGGGGGGGGAGAGAGGGAGGGAGGGAGATGAGGCGCTCTCAAAGTCCTCCATGCATGAAGCTCTAATGCGTTCTCCTTCCTCGTCCCCACAGGCTGCACTCAAATCCCGCGTGATTTATAGCAAATCGCTCCCTGCAGAGCACCTGCTGCAGGCAGGAATGGGGCGGAGAAATGCACAGGGAGAATTTCATCCTCAGCTGCCTGCACTGTCTGCTTCTGCAATGGCCAGAGCATCTGCTTTACAACAGGGCAAGACTGGGACATAGCTGGGGGCTGCCCTGCACGTGGACATTTGAGAACACAAGGACATCGCTTCTCCATCATCCCCCTCAGACGTCAGCTTCCTCAGTGGCTCAGTAACCCCTTCCCATGGGACCCAGCCTGTGTCCTGTAGACTCTAGTGGCTGCTCCACAGAAAAGCCTCCTGCTGCTAGCCGCCAACAGCGTGACTTCCCAAACTGGAGCGGTTTAGTGCGGAAGTCCCAGGGCAGTCCTCAGTGAGGACACGAGGTGAGGGACTGTCCACACCAGGCCGTGCCAAGGCAGCCTGACGTGCAGATGCCTGAAACAAGCACCGGCCATGCTGCGGACTGGGGACAGGAGTGCCTTTCTCAGCAGCTGAGGTGTGTCTACACTGCAATTAAACTCTCGCGGCTGGCCCGTGCCAGCTGACTTGGGCTTGCGGGGCTGTTTAATTGTGGTGTGGACGTGCTCGGGGTGGAGCCTGGGTTCTAGGACGCTGTGAGGTGGGAGGATCTGAGAGCCCAGACTCCAGACTGAGCCTGACTGTCTATACTGCAATTAAATACCCTTAGCATAAGCCCCATGTCAGCTAGCACGGGCCCAGTGTAGACAGACCCCAGGCGCCTGCTCTAGCATGTCATTCAGTAAGGAAAGGTTAACACCGCGCTAAGCCTTCCTTTGCCTGGCCGCCTGGACCATGCCAGTGGTTATTGTTACACTGGCAGCTGAGAACCGGAGCTCTGGCAGGGCTGTAATTCCTAAAGTTGGGTGTGTACAAAAGCCAGAAATGGGCTTTCGTTTCCATGCGCTGTGTTGTTGTAGTGAGCAACGTCACTGTGTACCTGTTGTTCGCCAGTTGTGCTCACAGCAGCCCCCTGGCGGGGGGCACAACCACTTCATTGTCGTCCGTCCCCGTCCCCCCCCGAGCTGTGCCTCATCCTTGTCTGATCAGCTGTCACTTTCGCTCCACCACTGAGCCTTTGGATGCCATTGGCTTCCTCCAAGGCCCAGGGATGGCTGGACCTAGTGATATTTTGAACAAAAAGCGCTCTCCACCAGGTGTGTAGCTGCTTCCATCACTCACACGGACTCAGCAGACATCTCGGCTTCAGCGTGACCCACAGAGTGACTTCCCGGGAATATCATCAATAATAATTAATGAGCCGTTCCCAGCCCAAGCTGAGTCCCCTTTGGGAGTGACTCTGCTGCCCCTGTTTAACATTCGGGACCCAGATCAATATGGAGCTATGGGGCTGAGAGGACTTTGTCTGCTGTATACTGCACCTTTCATTTCCAAGAGCTGTCCCAGAGCACAGACAGCAGCTGTCGCTGTGGCCAATGCGTCTCTGCAGCCTGCTAAAGGGGAGACTTCCTCCGTCCCAGGAAGACATTATTTTTTTTCTTTCCCATTGTTGTTTTCCTTAAACCAAAACGAAGCTCTCATTTTAGCCTGAAAGTACCGGATCTGTGGGTGACAGCCTGGCTCCGCTGACATCAATGGCAAAACTCCCACTGTGGCCAGGATTTCATCCTGTGTTCTTGAGACTTTGCTGATGCCATGCTGAAAGACTCCAGAGGAATACCGTAGACGAGCTTAGATTGTTTGGTGGAGATTCTCATTCCATATGGCTCTTGGGCACCAAGAAGGGTTAATTCAAAATGATAATCAACTAACATACTAAAGCTATTTAAAAAAGAAATCCCAGAGCCACGCGCCGAGGTTCCTCACCTCCCACTCTGACAGAGCCCAGAAATAAAGAAGATAAAGCTCCCAACAAAACAAAGAAGGAAACTATAACATCTTAAGCCAGGTCATGGAAGCCGGAAGATTGTTGCCCAGACACATGTCCAAGGGAGAGCATTCCAGAGGGGCTGTGATTCAGGTCTGATCCCAAACCTTTTCAACTCAGTGGAAAGGCTCCCGCTGAGCTCCCTGGACTCTAAACCACGTCGTCAGAGGGAAAGCCCTGCCTCATCCTCTGAGCGGGATCATCCGTGGTTACAGCCAGGCAAGGGTGAGGTTAGGAAAAGTACAAACCAGCCACTCCATGCCCCCAGTAAATAAATCAAATCCCATTGTCTGTTTCCAGAGCCAAACTTAAATACTTTTGTCAGAGTTCTGACATGATTCAATAAGTTCCCTTTATGCCCAGTTTCCAGCTGGAACAGGGGCCAGAAATGACTAAATCCTGCAAGAAAGAGTGTTCTTGGGAGATGTTCAGCTCAGTTCTGCAAAACACAGGCAGTGCAGAGAGCTGGGCACATTCTGAGATTTGTCTGTCACTACCTCCTGTCTAGCTGAGACTAATCCTCATGAGGCAACGCCGGCTTCAGAGTGCGTCACTCAAGTAGTTTGTTCTCTTGGGCTACAAACATATTTGCAATGCAAATCAATTACTAGAAAATGGAGGGCCAGATTCCCACCTGCCCTGCACTTTGCACAGTCCCTTACACCAGTGCAAAATGGGTGTAAATCCTTCCCATTCTGATCTGGTACCATTTTACACTCTTTGAACTGGGGTAAATAACCACACACGGTGCAGACCCTGACACTTGCAATATTACCTTGCAAATACGGTCCAAATTCAGAAAAATATCACAAAGCCTCACTGGAAAAATGGAACATTTGCTAAGTGAAAAATCTGAAACTTTAAAAAGGAGGAAAAAGAAAAAAAAAAGGATCTTCAATTATGTTTTTTTATTCATGTCAGATCTATACATCTCAGACAAATCAGACTAGCAACACACACTTCTAAGGTGCATTAACCTTAGACTTCTAGGTCTTTCTTTTGTCATAAAGCCCCAGCTCGGAGTTTAAATAAAAAACTCATGATAGCTTGAAGCTCAGTTTTCACATCATAACATGAAACAATTTAGAGGTTTGTGTTTTCATGCAAAACTGAATCGCTCACAAAATAATTTTAAAACATGACATTTTTGGCTTGAAAGAGGGCCCAGAATGACAAAAAGATTGTCATTTTCATTCGCCGCCCATATCATGGAGAGCTTCAAAAACTAACAATAAGACCCGGTAGCACCCTCACTGGATAAGATGCTGTCTGTGCAGCTAGAAGGCAATGGAGCCTCTTAACCTCCCTTCCCCTTGCAAGTTACTAGACATCTGGCTGAGGAGTTCTCTGAAATTCTCCTCGCTGGCTGGCCATCTGATGAGAGAGGCCTGAAGCTGGTACTGGCGGCTTCTTAAAGAATATCCAGAGCTGCTTTATGAATTGTAATTTTCACACCCCCCCCCGCCCCACTGAAAGGTTTGGGTTTAATAAGCTGCTCTGCCCAGTTTCACATGAAGTGCAGTTGAATGTCCAAGGCATGCTCCGTGGCTCTGCCATCCATCTGGCTAAAGCATCCTGCCATCAGCTTTGGGCGTCCCAGCTAGCATTCAGCGCCGGGGAGATGAGATCCAGGGGCTCTGGGCAGTGGTTGTTCCCATTCTGCAGCCAGCCTTTTACACCAAAGGGCGTCTTCCTCCTGCAATACAGGAGAAGTTCCAGGCTAGCCCAGGGATGCAGAGGTACTCGTCTCTTACTGGGCAGTCCAGGCCAGGGCTGTGTCAGTCAGTCTGGGAGCCAGAGAGAACCACAAAGTGTGCCTGTGTCCAGCACCCCAGCTAAGACTCCCCTTAACAATCCCACAGGCCACAGCCCTGCTTCCACCCCAGGGTGATTCCGCCCTCCCGCCTTGTGTGGTGCCCCCAGGCCAAGTCTCCTGCCACTTTGCTACTAGCAGTGCCTCCCTTTCCTGCCCCCTCCCTGCTGGGGGGTTGCCATCCCCAAGGCTGGTGCAACCATTACTCCTTTCCTCCCCAGGACAAAAGGTTCCTGACCAGCAGTTTAGCCTCAAACATGCAGAGGTGCCAATTTTTGCCAACTCTTGCGATTTTTTGGTGAGTGTCGGGATTTCTGAGGCTCTGGAGGTCACCTGGTGAAAGGCCTCTGGAGCTACCCACCAGCATGGAAAGTGGAGAGGGGACCCCGCAGCAGCTTACAAGCCTGGCGGGGGGGACCCAAGAGGGGCAGAGGTGAGGCTGGAGGGGTGGGGGTGAGGACTGGTAAAGAGGGCTGAACTGAGGGGGGCTGAGCTGATCGAGGAGATTGGGGGTGCTGCCAGCTTCAGGGAAGCTCCAGGGGCTGCAGAAGGGAAGAATAATTAAAATAAAAATGAATAATTTTTAGCTATTTGGAGAATAATTATGAGATTTTTTAAAAACCCTACATAATTTATTGTAATTACTGGATAATGTATATATGTAGTTAACAAATTATACAAAGAAAGAAGAATAATTTAAAATGATTTCTAGAATACTTTGGAATGTGACTGAATTGATTTATTTAAAAAATAATATATAGGGATTATTAATGTAATTACTGCGCTGAAATATAGAAAGCGCTGAAAGATGGTTGATGTTGTAAAAATATTCTTGCCTGTAAAGATCTTTGCAGCTCACATAAATCTTTATTGAGGAATAATTGGAAAACTTGATACATAGAGAGAGCAGTATGTGTTTCTTGGATGTTCATTGTTCATTTTCCAGCTTCATTTTATAGGTCGTGTATGGTGTATTTCTAAATATATATGAATTAGGTTTTTCCATCATATTTTAAATGTATCACACTAGAGCGTTCTCCACTGAGAGCTTTGCACAAGAACTTAACATATGTACTCCCTCTTTTTCCCACTAGCATGGGTGCCTGCCTTCACCCCATCTCTTCATTTCTGAAGAGATATTTTTGTGGGGACATCCATCCTAAAACTATCCCACACGCATTGCCAGAAGAGTAGAGGGGCAGGCTATGAAGCCAGCGAGCAGATACCTGGCCCCCCAGGATGCATATGCCTGAGATCAGAACAGGCAGTCCCTAGCGTGAAAAGCAGGGGAGAAAGAGAAGACCATGCGTGTTATGAGCCAGAACAAATTAAACAGTTTCCATAGTCAGTGTCCAGCATCTAATGAGCCTGGCTGGGGTGGGAAAGCCGGGGGAGGATCAGGCAGTGTATTTGGTTTTCAGTTCACATACTGTAGCTAGCTCGCTTATCAACTGTGCAGCCTACCCCTCGCGGGCACCATTGTCAGCTCTCTGGAGGGCAAGATTTACCCGTTGTATCTAGACCCAAAAGAAGGGCTGTCTCCAGTATGGCCTACTGCTGGATTGGGATGTGAGAGACCTGGGTTGTCTTCCCGGGTGGGCTGCTGGGTGATGCTGGGAAAGTCACTTTTCCTCTTTGTGCTGCAGTTTCCATCTGTAAAATGGGGGTAACGACGCTGACCTCCTTTGCAATGCCCTTTGAGATCCACACTGACAAGAGCTAGATATTATTATTTGTGCTTCCCCTGCAGAAATGAACAGCATTGCCAAACCTAGTTGTTCAAAAATTATGAGATTAGGTTAAAACTCCTGAGACTTTTTATTTTAAATCAATACATTTTGCATTGTTTTTATTTTCCCTCTGTTTGGGCTGCACTCGGGTCACATTTTCAAGCTTTTCTCTGCAATGGCGAGTGGTAGAAATTGGCCTCCTTTTTTTAAATTAAAGCTGAGTCTCACGTATTCACATGACTCCAGGAGCTGAGCCGGCAAGAAAAAACAGATACCAGGAGACTTGTAATAAAGATATGAGGGCTGGCGACACGGCAGTAGGAAAATGCAACCTAGGATGGTCACGGAGCATCAGACATTCATTAGCTATGTGCACTTCAAACAAGTACATGTCAAACTCGCTAACACAGCAGGTCCTCAGCCAGCAGCATTCATAGCCATGAGAGTTTCACTCTGTAGCTGACATTAAAGGGGGTTGAATAACTTGATGATCATTGAATAACATTTGCAGTTCTGTGCACTAAGCCGGGGACAGTGTCACCTGCAAACTGCTCTACACAGTCGGCCGGGGGCATCATAAAGGACTAGGATCGAGCTGTTGCCAGGAGCAGGATACCAGACTTGATGGACCCAGCATAGCAAACCCTCTCTTCCTAAGCTTTTATCCCAAGTAACTGACTTGAAGGACGTTGAGACTGTGCTACAAGGCGCCAGTATAAACCACAAGAAAGCCAAGCTTCGCATCCTTGTGGTGCTTTGAATATAACAATTAATGCATAATAAGCCACTGAATTATAGGCTGGAGACTCTGGGGGCCCAAATGGCAGCTAACAAGTAACACTGATTGGCTTCCGGAGGCTGTGGAGACACAGACGCTTATTCTTCGAGAGATGGACCGCAGCAGACACAGGAGTCTCAGCAAAGCTCACACCCTCTCAGCCCGGCTGCTGGAAGCAGTTGTATTTTCCGTTGCTCAGAACCAGGGGACTGGTGTGACAAGCAGTCACTGAGTCCAGTTCTCCCCTGACTTCACTAGCACGAACATTTCACAGCAAATGGCTTAGCCCCGGAATTTAGCCCCTTTTCTCCCTTTGAGGATTATCCACAGACAGATACCGAGTGTCAGCGACTGCTTGTCAGAACAATGTTTCTGAGCGTTTAAAGCAAGAAGGGATCACTGGATCACCTAGTCTGGCATCAGCAAACGAGAGCCAAGCCCCCTCTGTTCTAAGCCCAGCATGCCACCACGCTGCTGGGGACGTGCCGGGGTGTTACAGGCTGTCTGGACCCATCAGAGCAAGCTCACGACTGCACGGCCCTGGCTGGGGCAGCGAGGCACCTAGGACCTGCAATCTGGAAGGATGCCACTTGAGCTGTGGGCCTGAGAGCAGGGCCTTCTGGGAGGGAAAGAAGGAAGGCAAGCTGCTTCCTCAGGCTGGGGAGAGCAGGGGTTGCCAGGGGGTTCCCCCAGGAGGCACTGGCCAGTGGTAAAGGTGTCTGAGAAGAGTTGAGGCCTAGAGAAGGAGCAGGCCTGGATGGAGAGGTGGGGCTTTGTCCAGGGTTGTTTTCTAGCAGAAGGAGATGCCGCAAGCACGGGGGCGGCACTTGCAGAAAGCTCAGGGCAAGCAGCTGCTTTCTGTAGCGGACGCCCCACCCTTGGGCCCCTGGAGGGAGGGAGGGAGGTTCGCATCACCGATGCACCCACTGCGGGAGGGTAGGGAGTGAGTCATGACCTGGCACAGAGGATGGATCACTGGGGACCCTTTTGTGGTCATGTGTGTGTCTCTGCCCCACCACGAGGTGGTGCCCAAGGAATGCCCCGGGGGAAGGGGCCTGGCCATGGGGCGCTCGCGTGGCCCGGCTGCCGAGACCTCGGAGGGCTGGGAGGGGGCAGCAGCGTCTCAGCTTGACTAGAGGCCTTCACCAAAAGGAGAACGGTGGCAGCCGCCGTGTCCAATGGGGCGCGTGGGAGAGCCCGGCCATGGGGCCACGCGTCACCCGGCGAGCACTGTCAGACCGTGCTCCCCCCGGGGGCGGTTCCTGACAGCTGGGCCGCCTGGTGTCCTCCCCGCTCCCTGATTGGTCGACCCCAGACACAAAAGATGGCTGTGCAGCACCTGGAGCTCATGGTATTCACACCAGGACGACAACACACTCTCCTCTGTGTGCGCCCAGACTGCTGTGTGGAGAGAGACTGCGCCTGTGGACATCGACCAGCCCACCGTCCTCAGTCCTCAGTTCACCCGGGGTTTGAGAAGACGCACGCGTTGCCACACGTTATCTTCCCCGCAACCAGATGCTGCCGCCCTTGGCAAAGCACGCTCCCGAAGGAGCACCCTTCTTGCCCAAGGACTCCTTCCTGCCACAACTCTCCTCTGGCACTGGCCGCTCCCTGTTGGATCATGCCTACCTCCCCACAGCGTGAGGGCTGGCTTCCCCACTGCTGGGCCCCACCACTGTGGTTAACGTGAGGATACCACGGACTGATTCCCCTTCACTAGATCTGACTCCTGTGATGGCCTGACCCTCCGTGGGGGCTGCTTTGGAAAAGAAATGATTAAAACTAGTAAGGAACAACAACACGGCAGGGAGACGGCCTCAGACCACAGCAAAGGTACATACACGTGTGTATTCTTACATGCTCTCCAGTATGCTCTCAAGCATGTGTACACACACACACACACACACACACGCACACAGATGTGAAATCCTTCTCTGGAAGGCTACAGGTTCCCTACTCTCAAAGATTTCCAGCTTAACTCTGCCGCCCACTGCTCTGAACTCTGATTGTTTGAATCTCACTGTTATTACTCCTGGCCCTCAAACAATTTCCTTTATAAACTTTAAGAGTTCGCCCTTCGAGTTACGGATAGTTAGATAAATAGATGTTTATCTATAGAGCCTGTTCCAGAGGAGTCGGGTGAGTGAAACAAGCCCCATACTTTCTGCTAGTGGTTATGTGACAGGGCTGGAGGGCTGGGAAAGGCAGGATCATGCATTGCTTTCTCCTCAGTGGATCTTGTTTTCAAAGGAGCCCTGTGATATTTTTGCAGTCAGTCCATGGTTCCTGTCACACAAGCAATTAACTGTTATAATTATTTGTATCCTGTGTTAGCTTCCAATCTCCCCTAGGCACAGGACACTGTCCCCGCTTTCATCCCCGTGCTGGTTTTTACTCCAGTGCATGCACCTGCTGATCATTTCTCTGGGTGAATGTGAACGCTTGAGGAGGAGTCAGTCAGGTATAAGCCCCGGATCTCCCGCTACAGGAGAGCTGCAGCATTGGCCAGAGGCGTCCTGGGGTGGCCAGTTGGCAAATCACTCCCTAGACTGAGCAAAGCATCTTCAAGCTCAGTACTGCCCTGCCCCAGGATAGGGCCCTGGTTCCTGGGGTAGCTGCGTCTCTGGACCAGGAGCAGTCAAGCTGGGACAGTAATGGCATGGCTTGGGGACATGGGGGACTTTTGCAGTGGCTGAGGGAGAATTCGTCTGGTCAGTGCAGCTTAGATACGACTGACTCTTGCAGGGTCTCTGGTCTCCCAGCTGTGTAATCAGGACAGATCGCAGTGCGCAGGCAGGACAGGGTTAACCATAAGACACTGCCTGCCTCGAACTGGCCAGTGATTGCAGAAACTCATCAGCATTGCCAAGAACAAAACTTCTAAGAAAGCCAGAAGGACTTTGTGCTATGCACTGATAACAGCCCTGCGCCATGTCCAGCACCGCCCTCATGAGGGTCTCAGAGTCGCTTACAGAATAATCACATATACCCACAAAGAGGCGCCACTGAGCCCCCCGCCCGGCCTCTCCAACCTTCTCCGCTAGGACTGTGTAGCCGGCAGCAGGGGGTCCCTGTGGCATGCCCAGAGGTGAGGGCATCAGGCTCAGGGCAGGCTCCTCTGTCTGACAGGCATTAGGAGGCAAAGGGGGTTTGCCTCCCGCATGCTCCTCTTCCACATTGACTCCTTCTGCAGCCAATTCCCACCTTACCCCTGGCCCAGGCTTGTCTTCACCTGGTTCCTGTCTCCTACCAGCCCTTTTCCCACCTACTCCTGCACTGCACCCATATCTGGCCTTTGCTGCTCTCCAGACCAGATCCATCTTGGGCAGATTCTACCCCATAACAATGCCCTGGCCGGCCTATTGACCCCCGTCCCATCTCCTATTCTCCCCCCGGACTGAGACCATCTGAGGCCTAGTCTCCTCCCTCCCTGGTCCCCTGTGTGCAGCTCTTTGCACGGAGCTCTGAACAGGAAACCTCTCCATGAAATCAGGCAGCTCTGAGAATTAGTTAGATTGGAAAGGACCTGCGGCTGTTCACCTGCTCCACTCCCAAATGTCACAGGGACGACAGTAATGGCTCAACCTGTCTATTCCCTGGCATTGTTATGGAAGCTCTAGTGGGTGAGACACTCCATCCCCAGGCCTGGGGACCTCTAGGGCTATGAAATCCATCCCTCCACATCATGGAGGCATTGGTTTTAATTAATCCTGAGAGGTGGTGCCCAGCCTAGCCAGGGTGGCTGTGGCCCAGGAATCACTCTGTGAGAGATACATGTGAAACCTATGGAAGAGAGTAACCTATCTAAGAGAGTAAAAGAAAATCCAGAAAGTGCTGCAAGCTCAGTCGCTGTCAATTGCAGTAAATAATCAGTAGCCTCCGAAGTGTAAGAGACACAGAGATAAATCACGGTGTCCACAGGGAAAGGAGAAAATGTGTGGCATTGAAAAACTTCATCTCTGGGGAGCAGCATCTGCAAGAAGAGACAAAACTCGAGACTGGCAATTCTGGAAATGCTCAACAGGACCTGAAACCTCAGAGCTTCAGCTGGTCGAGATCCTGTTGACAGGAAAAACCTTTTCATTGAAAAATGGGACATTTTGTGGGTACAAATGGTTGCTATAGCAATTTTTCATTTCTTGACTAAATCTCCAATTAATTTTTTTGCAAAAGATGTTCAACATTTTTTGAAAGTTCTGAGTGGGAAAATGTCATTTTCCATGAAAATTACCTGTTTGTACAAGGAGAAATTTCACAACTTGGCCAAAATTAACATTTAATTTTGAATAGCATTTTTTGGTTTTTTGAAACTCAAAAAGTTTTGTTTTTCAATATTTGCTCCCTTGTGCCCTTTTTTTACTCTTCTCTTTTTTCCCACTGGAAAAGGTGTGAGGCGGGGGGGAGGGAAGTCTGAGAAAATGAGATAAAAAGCCGTTCATACTTAAAAAAAAGTTCCCAATTTCCCTCAGTATTTTTGCCTCTCCCCCCTTTTTCCAGTGGAAAGAAGGTGGGAAAAGTGAAAAAGAGAGATAAGGGGGGAGAATAGCCCCAAATCCCTGAACTGAAATTCAAAACTCCCAAACATATGGGTTTTCAAAAAACAAAATTTCAATTTGAAACAAAAATTTTCAGTTTGTTTCAAAAAACGGAGAATGAATTTTTCTGTGTCAAATCTGCTGGAATGTTCAGTCAGTGTCTGAGCCTCGTGGAAGCTTCCCCAGACCTGAACCGTCTGAAACCAAGGATGGGTTAGAAGTGTCAGCCACTGCTTCACCATTGTAATCAGAGAACAGTGGCGGACGTGTGACCAAATCCGGTTCTAGCGAAAGTGAATGCAACACTTAAGGAAGTAAACAGGAGTTATGTCTACTTGCACCAAGTCCAACTAGAAAGACAATCCCTAGGCACCTTCACTCAGCCCCTGTTGGTCAGATGGCCATCTCTTCCCTCCACATCCCTCAGCAATAACAGGTGCCATTTCAAACACAGGCTAATCAGGGACCTCTTAGCATATGAAAACGTGCATGGGGTGAAATCATGGCCCCATGGAAGTTACAGGGAGTTCTGCAGTTGACTTCACTGAAGTCAGGATTTTACCCCTGAACTCAGCATTAACATCACAGTGTGGTTCTTAAGGAGGTTGGTTTGAAATAGAATTGGTTGAATAGCAAACAAACTGATTCATGAGCTTTTAACCCAAACACCAGCTCTGAGTGTGGTTCACTCTGATTGGTGGGATTATATTATTTGCTATTTATCGGTAGATCTGGTCAACATTTTTCATTCAAAACCTTTTTCACTAAATATAGCCTTTTTTCAAAACAAAAATGTTCACAAAAAGCTTTGCATGTTTTTTCACTAAAACAAAAATGTTTGAAATTTTTAATTTTGAGGAGTGCTTGGGCAGGCATTTCTGAATGTAATCCAATGAGTGATGTCCAGGTTTTATTCCCTCTGCCCCCTCCCCAAATTTTCCAGTTTTCTCTTTTTCCTTTTGCCACTCGATAACTTTGCAAAAATGTCCCTGAAGTTAGGAAAAAGTACAGAGCAGCAAAAGGAAAACGGAAAATAAAAAGAAAGAAAATGAAAATGTAAATGTAAAGAACCTCTCTGTCTCCCCTCGGAACAATGCTGAACATCATTCATTCTATTACAACCAGAGGCAAAAAGCAAAAAGAGAAAAAAAAAGTATAAAAGGGCAAGAACCAAAAAAACAAAAATCCCTCAACATTTTAAACAAAACATGTAACCCCCTCACCCATCCTTCCATCCTCCTCTTTCAGAATGAAAACAACGTTGAGATTTTGAACTTTATTTGCAAACGTTTCCAGCTGCCAGGTATTCATGAAAGTGTCTGCCAATCCTCAAACTCCCATTAATTGTAGCAAGGATGTTTATTCTTCAGGAAGTGCTGGGACTTGTGCTATCCCTGGTGCTAGAAAAGACAGACCTGGTAGATCTCTTGGTTGCTGATAGAGGGGCCTAGCATGTGCTGTACATGTTACCACCTCTCAAGGACAGGTCTAAAGCCTGCCCTGGATTAAACCTGGGCTGGAGGCATGGATGGAAACCCTTCAGCACCAGAAAGCATGTTACTCATTTTTCACTCATTGCTATTTAATGTGCTTCTGTCATCCAATCAGAGAGTACATACAAAGCCATGTGACTCAGCTCACCAACCACCCAGCACCAGCAATGAACGAATAGTTAAAGCGAACAGTTCTCAAATCATCAAGAACCTGACAATTATTGGTTTAGACCATTTGGCAAATACCTGCAAACAGTAAATGCATTTGGAGAAATCAGGAGCAGTTACCCAGTGACTTGCCGACCAAAACAGGGGCTAAAGTTATGCTAACCATCAAGCCTCCTGCTCATGAGTAACTTTACTCACACGAGTAGGATCCTACTAATTTTCACAGGACTATTAATCTGCATAAAATTACTCAAGTGTGTAAGTGTTGGCAGGATTGGGACCAGTGGTTTGACAAGCTTGAGTTAAGACTTTTTCCTTTTTCTTTAATAGGAGCTGAGTAAGAGAGACAAATAAATAGCTGTCCTCACCCATTCCCACCATGTGTATTTTTGCTGACAAATGACACTCCTTGTGAGGGTATTAGAAACTCATTATTTCCCCATATCAGGAGTGATGGTCTCAGAAATAGAGTTTCCAAACCATTTTAGAGTAATGATCAGATTATTTTTGGATGACAAAGTTCTCTGGGAAAGTCAGAGGGATAATTCATTGGCATTTGATCAAATCTAAAAAGCATTGGATTCAGAAACCTGGAAGGGGGGGGGGGGGGGGAAAGGATCACAGATAGCATGTATAAATCAGCCACACTTGTTATTTCTAAGTAGATGTAGTTCAGACAGGCTGATGCTACAGTATTTCTTGGGGTAGGATGATTGAAGGGAGCCCAGGAATCTGAAATATGGTTGATGAGAAATTATCTTGGAAGCAGCATATTCACTTTATTGAGAATAGCAGTAAGAGGCCCATAAATCTTTCTAAGAGCATTTCAGGTGCTTTTATGACTCGTGCATGGGATTTATGGCATATTTTCAGAAAAAAATATAATTTAAAAGGACACTGTCAAGTACTTTTATGGCTTTTATTTATTTTTTAATCTCCATTGTTTGCCAAACCCTCCTCGGTGCTGGAAAATGCAATTCTGCCCTGTTATGTCTGGCAGAGGATTTTTTTTATTATTTTTCACCTGTATTTCGAAGTGAGCCAGAGGTAACGTGCAGCAGTGGAGCGACAGCTTGGGGAAAGCGCTTCTGTGTGTGACTCACTATTGCAAGCCAGCAAGCGGGGGCATGAGAGCACACAATACTCTGAGTAGGTCCCGCCAAAAATGCCTCACACCTATGGTCTGTGTTTTAAACGTCCTGCTGGGAGATTGATGGGCAATTTCCCCCCTTTGGTAAAACAAGTTATTTGCTTTTTAGTGGTGAGGAGAGACACCAGGCAGGCAGCCCTGCAATACCTTAAAGCATAATTTGGCTTTCTCAGTTTTGGGTGTTTCACTTGAGTCACTGAGGGGCTGATTTCATGGGGAGCTTTTCTCCCTCTCTCTGAAATCCGAGTTCTGGCTTGGAACTTGGGAGACCTGGGTTCAAGTCTCTGTTCTCCTTTAGCTGTGCTTTTGGGCGCATCATGTAGTCAGTTCCCCATCTGCACAGTCAGGCTAACAGCCCTGCCCTGCCTCACGGGAGGGTTGTGAGTATAAATGCATTAAGAACTGGGAGGCGCCTGGTTTCCGTGGTCATGGGGGCATATAAATCCCTGAGATATAAAGCAGGTCTCATCCTTACTTCTGCCTCGTGTCTGTCCATAGTACAGCCTGGGCAGAATCCTCACTGCAGAACCCTCTTTCCAGAGCAGTCAGCAACTCCAGGACACTTCAGACGTGACTCCAGCACAATATATGCAGACTTGTCTACACGTGGCATTGTTAGCCACGGAAAGGGGCATTACTAGTCTGGGGCCTGAGTAAGCCACCTTCATAGAAAATACGAGTAGTGGGTCAGGTTTTCCCCAGGTGAAACTCCACTCAGTTCGGTGGAATTAGGCCAGGGATGACTGTGACCCAGCAAACTGATGGAAAAGACTTTTCACTTCACCAAAGGATGGGAGCATGACATTTGTCTGCTCTGGAGTCCCCTGACTGGCATGTGTGAAAGAAGTGATGGAAAGCAATTACTCCCAGCTGCTGTCCCCAGGGATTAATTCTGCTAACCTCATTGTTGCCAGCGTAGGACGAGAGTTGCTTTGCAGTGTGTCAGGGGTTTTGGCAGGGGCTGAATGATCAGCCTTCGTCTGTGTGTCAGAGAAGGAAAATACACACCACTCTGTCACCTGGCTGGTACGGCTTTTGCTTAACAGTGTTTGTACACTGATTGCCCCAGAGTGATGGGTTCTGTCCTGAGAGCAGCTTGCAGCTCCCCGGCTCCAGCTGCAACCATAATAGTAAATAATAATAATAATACATGGCTCCCATGCAGCACTTCGCATCAGTCCAGTTCAAAGTGCTTCACAGTCTTTAATGTATTTAAGCCGGGCCCTCTGGGGTTTCACTGAACCTCTGCAGCTTTGTCTAAGCTTTGGGTTGTGGCGTTTCATAAAACACTTCCCCCTCTTTATTTAAATCATTGTTTTTCAAGGGAAATGTCTGTAAGGGCCACCTGGATTCCAACCAGAGCAAACCAAACTTTGCCAGACCTGAGCATTCAAACATCACAAATAGGCTCCAAAAATCACGAGATTGGAAAAAATAATAATTTTATGTTGCTTTCTATTTGCCTTCTTGTTTCTGAGCCTTTTGGTTACACTCAAGCATCCCTCTGCCACCGCAAGAGCTGGACGCTTCCTTTATTTTTTTAAATGGAAGCTGAGATTCTCAGGTGACGTCACATTCCCATGAGTCCAGGAGCTGGGACTTGAAGATAAATGCCAAATATCATGAGATTCACGGTAAAATGATGCAAGTTGGCAACACGGCCGATGCTGCTCGAGTCAGAAAGGAACCGGTCCTTCTCCCACTGTGTTCTGCTACTATTGTGAGAGGGCCTGGGCACCCGGAACATGGCTCAGAGCTGCACTGTGCTAGAGCAAAGGGAACAGCTACACATCAGCTGGGAGACATGCACTTGCTAGGACTCGGCTTGAGCTACCACTAAAGATAGCAGTGTAGGTGCAGGGGCACAGGCGGCAGCCCAGGCCAGCTGCCCACGTATGTACGGAGGACCTCAGAGGGGCTTGTACTCCAGCAGCTAGCTAGGCTGCCAATTTCAGCATGCTGGCTGCGGTGGCGTGGACACATCTCCCCATGCTGGGAATTACATCTCCCACCTACAGCGTAGACAGCGCCCAAGAGGACAGTCCTTGCCCCCAAGAGCTCACAGCTGACGTCTTAGACAGGACCCAGCAGGCAGATGAAGCAGACACACCAGGGTGGGGAGGATGAGTAGCAGTAAAATTAAATGAGCTAAACCAAAGTCCCAACACGACACTTGCCTGGCCAGTGTGATGTGAATGGAATATCAGTCCCACCGTCCTGGGATTTTACCACCCATCCATCCCCTACAGCCTGCCATACCATGACTGTAGTCACTAGTTGAATCTAAAACCAAACATCCCAGCCGTCAGCACAGCCACCTGCACTGAACTAGCAGCAACCCCCTTTGTAACAGCTGCTCAGGGCAGAGACACAGCCTATTAAGAAAATACGCTGGGCAATTCCTGCTCTCCCATGGGCGTGGGCTGTGGGCGAAGAAGACGCCCCGTGGGTCCCTCCTAGCTCAGACCATGTCGTGAGGGCAGGCTTCTGACTTGCAGGATGTGCAGACGTTAAAGCCCTGAGGATCACCCAGCATCCTTGCACCATCAGGGCTCTCTGTCTACAACTGGGACTCCGCTGGGGTCCCCTGCTCAGAACTCCGGCAGCAGCCGCCTCTCTTATCTTTCTCCCTGCAAGGTGATTTGCCCAGCTCAGAGAGGGCCATGGAGGAGGCAGTGCAGGCTCTTCATCTCCCCACTGACCTGCCCCCTCCCCTGCTACAACCCTGACCTCACAGTGTACTGTTTTCTGAGCTAACAGGGAGGGTGCAACAGAAGCGGTGGGGAAGAGGCTGCCTGCGCGTGGACAATCTGATGTGGAACATCGATCCTTTTCTGAGCGATTTCATCAAATCCCCTCAGCACCCAAACACCATCTTCCTCTTTACTCCAACCAGGAACCCTCTACCAGCCAGAAAAGTGTCAGCTAGAGATACCTCATCTATTCCCCTAGCATCACTTCTCCTTGTCGGTGACCTCCCTTTTCTCCTGAAAAGTGGTTCATTGTATTATTGGTGCTGCAATTACTTCCTGAAAAGCAATGCGATGATATGAGAAATTAGCCAAACAAAACCAGGCCTCTTCTAAATGCCAGCCTGTGCTGCACAGACAATAAAGATTCCTGCTTGAGACTCACTGATAAAGAGAAAGAAAGACAGATTCGCCCATCTGCTCCGACAACTTTAGGGTTATAAAATAAACAAAGAACTTTACAGCAGTCCAGAGCTGCGGCTTTGCTAGTGCAACAAGGAACATTGAACAACAAGAATTTCCAGTTCTGTTCAGCACCTAGAACCCGTGGGAGCTAAATTGCAAAAATGAGCTCGTCCATCCCCAGCCACCAATGAAACTCAGTCCAATGAAAGGTGTGGTCTGAGCACAGGACCATGAACCAGGAACCTCGTTCGAAGGGAGGAGAGAGATGTGCGGATTAATTAGGTGATGATTGAAATTGATAATACTTTGTGCTTATCCTCAAAGCACTGTTCAAGCTTTAATGAACTTAGATTCACCACACCCCTGGGAGGAAGATATTATTATCCCACATTTAAAGATGGGGAAACTGAGATGCAGCAAGGGCCAGTGACATGTCAAAAACCAGAGTCAGCAGCAAAGCCTGGAGTATAAACCTGCTCTACTGACTCTTCATCCTCTGCCTTAACCACGATATTATCTTCCCTCCAAAAGCTAATTATTATTAATACACACAATTATTTAAAATAAACCCCAATGCTCTATGCTATTTGTTTGGTGGATTTTATACATTGTACCCAAGCTATATTTATTTTAATAAGAAGTGACATATCTGATTAGACACAGGAGGGCAAAGCCTTTATGATGGGAATGATGGGGATCACTGGGGTGGTCTTACACCAAGTTTCACAAGTTCTTATTGCATGCAAGCTGCCTTCAGGTGTTGAAGAAATGTTCACATAGTTGTAAGTTTTCTGATACAGTTTCTTTCATGGGGGTGCTGTTGCAAGCAGTGTGAGAGTTTTCCTCTATGCATTAATCTCTCTAAAGTGATTCTAAAGTCAGTTATTTAGGCAGCATTTGTCCTTGGGAACAAGGCATTGTTTTGGCTGAGAGACCTGAAAGAAGGGGTTGTCTGCATGGCGTTTGACCACGTCTGTTCCAGGATGGTGGGTACAACGTGAACAAAATAAGTTACCCTTAGAAAATACCAAGAATCCCTGACACTGATTTCTTCTCCCATGGGAAACCGAGCTGCAAGGCTGAAAGATCTGCTACCTCTTGGCAGAGACGTGACAATCCTTTTCTTTGCTCCATATACTCGTTACCTGCAGGTGAGCATATTTATGCTGCAGCGAATTGGTCATGCCCGGTATGTATTTTCTTTGTTGTTGTCCTTAACCTGGTCTCGCTCAAATGATGACAGAAGAACTCAGGAGCTGGTAGTACCAATTAACCAAGCTTGGGAACTCTCATCATATCAAATCACAGTAGCTAAAAAGCCACCTCTGCAGGTCCATGGGATTGTTTCCTTCTGTTGACTTTTATCTAGGAACTGATCTATCTTCCTGCATTTTATACAGTGCCATTGGAAACTGAAGCTCACAGTGGGCTCAGCAATTAGTGGTAGCAGAGAAATATAAGGCAAAAACAAAATATTGCTAATGAGCTGACACATTAAACAATGAGTCACACTTCCATAAGGAGCCCAAATCAAGTTATAACCCTAAATAAACAAGCTGTGAGAAACAGTTTACAAAATATGAATGTGTTACTTATTTAACTGCTGTTGAGATGCTGTGATCTGAACCCTGAGATGTATTTAAATATCTGCAACAAACAGACAAGGTGCAATACACTAGGTCTCTGCATGGGACACTGTAGCAGGCTGTTACTGGACTGCATCAGAGGCTGAGGTGGAAAGAAGTTCTCAGAGGGACAGAACGAGATACTTAGGAAGAGGTTGCTCCCACGGTGACTTTATCCACCAGTCTGTTCGCTAGGTCAGCCACTTTCCATCCGCACTTATCACTGCTTGCAAGAAAAGCCCGTGAGCACCCAGCATGAGGCCTTGGGCGCGTTACAGAACTGTACCTGTTACAGACCAGTTGAAGGCCTGCAAATGTGTGTAAGAACACTTCAAGTGGGATTTCCCAGAGCACATAGCATTGGCCCTACACTGCTCCCACCAGAGTCCGTGGGAGATTTACCATCAACTCCAGTGAGGTCAGAGTTAGGCAACACTGAGAGCTGCTGAAAATCTCACCCCAGTTCATGTCTGCCCACGCATCAAAATACATCAAGTACCAGCGTCATGGGACCTAGTGAGCTCTGGCTGTGGGGCACACTGGCTGTATGTTACATAGTAAAAAAAATGGACATGAAGTGCGTGTACCTGTATTCCTACTGAAACTTCCTTGTTGTTGCCTGGCGGACCCTTGTAACTTTCATCTATTGGGGTTCACAGTATTTCTGCCAGTGTCACACCTGTGAAGGTAACATCACACCCTAGGAGCATACCCACTAGCATTGCATCATACACTTTAGCTTCTCACCTGCTGCTGTCAGATCACATCTGTTTAGGGTATATGATGTGAGCAGAGCGTGTATTTGACGGAACACTGGGTGGGTGTCGCAACTTGATGGCTTTGGGGCTCAGCCCCATTATTTGCCAATTTCTTTATGCAATTGGAAACATTCAAAGAATATCAGAAGCAAGGGAATGGCAAAACCTGGATTATTTGGTATTGGTATTCAGGCTTAAATATTGGTCACCAGCCCTCTGCCATTTCAATGTCTCCTTGTAGAGAGGGCGTAATGCCCACCCCTGAATATCTGAGATGGTTAAGTTCAAAGGGCTGAGACCTTAGAGCAACCTACAGGCTTAGAGACTCTGGGCATCTAACTCTGAACCAATACAGTCTGGTCAGCATGAGACCTGGTCAGGCCCATCCTTTCTGGAGGAGACAGGCAGCTTCTCTGCACAGGAGCTGGCGGCAGAAGCAGATATGCAGACCATCTTTCCAGATGTTCAGAGAAGTGAGGAAACGACAAGAAGCAATTCTCTGCCTTCCAGTCTTGTAATAGTCTCCAGAAGGAGACTGATTGGGAATCTTCCAGCACTGCAGAGATGAAATTTTCAAGTGGCAGAGTAGGGCAGAAAGGGGCAGAGCCATCCTTTTTCCAGCTGCGGCTAGTTGCAGGCTGACGCTCTCCTTAAGAGGAGGGATACCAGACTCTGCAGAAACCGCGTGGGCAGTGTATCGGACTCCCATGTGGCCCTCAGCCTGCCTGTCCCTGTGCACCTTGCTGGCTCGCTGATGACTCAGACATCACCCCCCTCTCCCTGGCCAACAGTGGCTCCCAATAAATATAAAGATGGGCAAGCTGGTGGTGGCTTTGGTTTTGCAAAACCCAAAGAAGGGCGTGGTCAGGTCAATGTCCTAATTTATCATAAAAAGGTCAGGCAGGGAGAGTTCAGATACATAGGTCTGGGTTTCTCTTTCTCCACCCCGAACCATCTCTCTGATAAAACCCAACCATACTGCTTCCGCAGCCTCCTAACTTCCCTAGTGCTCCATTGGCCCTTACGCCTTTTTGCTTCTGGTCTGCCAGAGACACAACTGCTAAAGACGGCAGGGAACAACCCATGACTGGCAGGGCTATGGAGATTTTTAAGTATATTAGGAACAAAAGAAATCCTCGCCATGGTATGGACCCATAGCGAGATGGAGATGGTCAAATTGTTAACACTGAAGCAGAAAAGGCAGAAGCGTTCAGTCAATATTTCATTTCTGTATTTGGAAAGAAGCAGGATGAGGAACTCGTATTACATAAAAACGGCCAGTCCCAGCTGCTGGCACTTGGAGCTTTAGAGACACCTGAAGTATGTGGCTGCATTCCTGACCATCTTGGCTATTCGCCACTGATGCACCTATCCTCCATTAGCTGACCACATTGAACCCGGTTATGCTTTTGGCCTTCACACCCCGCCCCCCGCCCCGGCAATGAGTTCCGCAGCTTGATGGTGCGTTGTAAGAAGTACTTTCTTTTGTTTGTTTTAAACCTGCAGCGTATTAATTTCATCGTGTGACCCCTGGTTCTTGTGTCATGTGAAGGGGTAAATAACACTTCCCCCTTCACTTTACCCACACCAGTCATGAGTTTATAGACCTCTGTCATATCCTCCCTTTGTCGTTTCATTTCCAAGCTGAACAGTCCCGGTCTTTTTCATCTCTCCTCATATGGAAGCTGTTCCATGCCCCTAATCATTTTTGTCCTGTCTCTGCCTTTTCCAATTCTAATATCACTTTTTTGAGATGAGGCAACCAGAACTGCACGCAGTACCCACAGTGTGGGCATAGTGTATAGTGGCATTAGGACATTTTCTGTTTTATTATCTATCCCTTTCCTAATGGTTCCTAACATTCTGTTAGTTTTTCTGGCTGACGCCGCACGTTGAGGAGATGTTTTCATGGAACTAGCCACAATGACTCCAAGATCTCTTTCCTAAGTGGTAACAGCACTTATCAATATTACATTTCATTGCCATTTTGCAGCCCAGTCACCCAATTTAGTGAGATCCCTTTGTAATGCTTTACAGTCAGCTTTGGACTTAACTACCTTGAGTAATTCTGTATCATCTGCAAGTTTTGCCACCTCATTGCTCACCCCTTTTTCCAGATTCTTTATTAATGTTGAACAGCACAGGTCTCAGTAGAGACTCTTGGGTGACCCCACTATTTACCTCTCTCTATTGTGAAAATTGACCATTTATTCCCACCTTTTTTACCCTGTCTTTTAACCACTTACTGATCCATGAGAGGCCCTTCCCTCTTATCCCATGACTGCCTATTTTGCTTAAGAGCCTTTAGTGAGGAATCTTATTAAACACGTTCTGAAGGTCCAAGTAGATTGTATTGACTGGATCACTCTTGTCCACATGCTCAAGGCACTCTAATAGAGTGGTGAGGCATGATTTCTCTTTACAAAAGCCGTGTTCTCTCTTCCCCAGCATATCATGTTCACCTACGTGTCTGATAATTTTGTTCTTTAATATTATTTCAACCAATTTGCCTGGTATGGAAGTTAAGCTTAGCAGCCTGTAACTGGCAGGGTTCCTGCTTATGATGTATTTTATAAAACACACAGATACGTTCCCAGTCCATTAGTAACTAAGGGGGATGTTAAACAACATCAGCTAGGGAGAAATACTTTAAAATCAGCAGGGCCCCATAACTTGCACCCACAAGTCCTAAAGCAGTTGGCTGAGGAGATGTTGGCTCTGGCCTACTGATGTTCATTTGTAATAAATCCTGGCATTCTGGAAAATTCCAGAAGAGTGGAAGAGTGCTAATATTGTGCCAATATTCAGTAAGGGCAAGTGGGATAACCCTAGTCATTATAGGCCGATTAGCCTAACATCAATCCTTGGCAAGATAGTGGAAAGCTGATAGGATTTCAGCTGATAAAGAATTAAATAATAGGAATATAATTAGTGTCAGTCAATATGGTTCTGTGGAAAATAGATCCTGTAAAACAAACCTGATTTCATTCTTTGAAGGGATTAGAAGTTTGGTTGATAAAGGTATTTGTTCTAGCACCTCATGACATTCTGATTACAAATTAGCACTATACATAGATTTGGCAGAATTACATTTTTATTTTTTTCATAATTCTGATGACAAATATCGATATTTATTTCAATTTTCATTTATTTCAGTTTTCTCAGCTGCATGAAATAATGCAGCAGTCAGACAATACGGGGCTCAGACAATAATTATTTAATGAGAGATGTTGCCATTCAAAAAGGTAAGGCTTTATAACCATTACAACACCAATTGTCAACATGACATGTCAAAGTATACAAATTAAATATCTTTAAAGCCAACTCCAAGAAATTGCCGAGCAGAAGTTCTCTTCCTTCACTTATCTGTACATTTTGATTCTCATTGATGAAAATATTTTTGTCGGTTCATGTTTGTATGGTGACTTCGACGTTTACTGATATTTACTGATCAGAATCTAGTCCTTCCATGGTGAACTAAACAATATCAATAGCACACGTGTTAAACTGAATATGAACTGGCTAGCCAACAGATCTCAAAAAATAGTTGCCAATGAGGAATCATCATGGGATGGGGATGTTCCACATAGACCAGCACTAGGGCCAGTGCTATTTGCTATTTGCATGCTGCCATTTATCTGCAATCTTATTACCCAAACCTCCACATCACCCAGATCCATCCCTTGTCCCCCATATATCTTATGTTGGAGGGCGAGGAAGGGGTTGAGCAAATACAGAGGTTTGGATAATAGAGCAGAGACCCCCAGCCATGACTGCAAGGGGCAAGAAAAGTCTCCAGTTGCAAGGAAGACCACCCTGTGTTGAATGGCTGAACAGCTCCTGTCTTCTCGATTATCCGAATAAAATCCGTGTTTCCCAGGCTATCCAGCTAATGGGGAGTATACTGTGTTTTCAGCAATGATCTGGAAACAAATATAAAATCACAGCTGATAAATGCGCAGATGACATAAAGATTGGCCAAGAGGTAAATAACGGTGAGGATGGGGCAATTCTACAGAGTGCTCTGGATTGCTGGGTAACCTAGGCCCATTCAAACCAAATGTGTTTTCATATAAGCCAATGTAAAGTTACACATCTGGGAGCAAGAATGGCGGGGGCTGTATCCTGGAAAGGATTCGGGGGTCATAGTGGACAGACAACTGAACATGAGCTTCCCGTGTAACGGTGTGACCAAAAGGGCCAATGTGATTATTGCATGTCTGAACACGGGAGTAGGAGTCGGAGCAGGAAGGTGATTTTACCTCTGTGGACAGCATTGCTGAGACGGAGACTGGAGCACAGCATCCAGTTCTGGTGTCCACGGTTTAAAATGGAAGTTGAAAAACTGGAGAGGTGCAGAGGAGAGCCACAAAGACTATTTGAGGGCTGGAGAAAATGCCCTAGAGTGAAGCTTTCGCTCACCTGTTTAGCTGATCAGAAAGATGATTGAGAGGTGACTTGATTACAGTGTGTCAGTTGTTTCACAGAGAGAAAACACCAGGTGCGAAAGGGCTCCTAGATCTAGCAGAGAAAGGCAGAGTGATTTTTGGAAGCTGAATCCAGACAAATTCAAATGGGAAATAAGGCACAAATTTTCACAGCGATTAGCCAAGGACCAAAGGAAACGGTGGATTCGCCAGCTCTTGATGTTTTCAGATCCAGACTGGATCGTTACTGGAAGATAGGCTTTACTCTAACACCAGTGACTAGGCTCAGTGCAGGGGTGACTGGGTGAAACTGGGTGAGCTGGGCTATCCAGGAGGTCAGACTAGGTGGTCTAATGGTCCCATCTGGCCTTAAGATATGAATAATAATGGGACCTTGCTCATGGGGTGTAGTACTTACTCACTGCTTCATTGCCAACAGGGCTACTTGCATGAACAAGTGCTGCTCATCATGGCTGAGTCGGAGCCAGACGTTAGCCTTGTCTCTCTATCCAGCACTAGGCTAGTGTGCTCAAGCAATGGCAAAAGTTCCTGCACACTGCGCCCTTCTGCGCACAGCCAGCTGCTCAGAAGATTTAGTGAGACGCTATTGGGTGGCTGAGGGGCAGTGGGAAGTTGCCCATCTTATGCCATCAGCGCACCCACATCTCTCTAGGGGCTGCAGCCGAGGGTGGATCTGGGTCTGGGCCTGTCCCTTGTCTGCCCTTCCCCTCCCCTTTAGGGAAATGTGTACCGCCAGGCCAGGGAACCCTATCTGCTCTCCCCCAAGAGCAGGGGCTGTGGCCTTTGACCAGCCGTTGCATGGTGCATGAACCTGGAGGGAGTCCTGGCTTCTCCTCCCCCACCTGCCCAAAGGCAGCTCCCAACTCGGCCCACGCTGTGTGACGTGGTCTGGCAGCTCCTTGGCGTAAAGGAGGCTAGAGAGGCACGAGATGCCACCCGTGCTGGGGGAACTCCGCAGAACAGGATGGTGAGCAGGGATTCTCCGTGCGTTCGCACCAGGAACCTTCCCAGGATTTGTTGGAGAACAAATTTACTCCCAGCAATGCATAGGGGCAAGTTGATCCCGGGGAATTTTATAAACATGAGAATTCGTCCCATTAGCACAATTCTTGATAGTGCCGAGGCCACTGCCCATCATGCCGGCCAGCATCGTCTCATTGTTTCCTTGTGCTCCCCTTTGTCCGTATCCACCTGTTGCTTCCTGTCTTAGATCGCCAGCTCTTTGGGGCAAGGACCAGCTCTTTGTTCTCTGTTCATACAGCACTTAGCGCAATGGTTCCTGGTCCAGAACAAGGGTTCCTACGTGCTGCGGCAATACAGTACATACTAGTAATAATTCCAGGAATTATGTCCACCTACTCTGGGAACAGAGACACAGCCTGTGACCCATGTGTCCAATGAAACATAGCTGTAATATTGACTATCAGAGACTGAGTCCTCATTCCAGGCAGCCTATAGAACAAGAATCACGCGCAGGGATCAGTGGACAAACCATTTCGAGTACCAGATAAATGCTAGAAAATCATAGTCAGCTTGCAGAAAATCCAGGAACTGTTAAAGTGGCAAAATTCATCAACTAAATTATGAGCTGCAAATTATTTGCCCCACTCTAGAAATGCTAATAATAATAATGAATAGAAATAATGTTATTGGAGGAGTCAGGTCACATTTCAAATGTGACAGGAAGGAAAGCTCCTCCAGCACATACTTTTCCCACAAACCAGGTTTCAAACATTTAAATAACCACATGAGAGAGCTCTGTTTCCTCCACCCAGCTGTGTTCATGAGTACACATGCTAGTAACAAGCGCAGAGCTTGTCTGTATGTCCCCAGTCCTGGCCTCTGGCAAACTGACTTTCGCCAAGAAGATCTAAAATCTGTCTTGTGCCTTTCATCCCAAAGGTTCACGGTGCAACCTGCTCTGGGTCTCACTCAGCCAGAACACACCACCATAGGAATGCAGCTGCCTCTGGGGTGAGAGGTGCCAGCCACCCACCCACAGCGTTCCAAGCAGCAGAAGGAGGGGAAAAGGCAGCCTGGCAACCCTCCTCTGATGAAAAAGGGCCCTGGGACCTCATTCTGTGCAGAGCACCGGACCACAGAGACAGGGCCCAGGTGCCGACACTTGGTTCGGATTCAGCCCCTTGCCCAATAATGAAGGATGTTTCTGGTGGTGGGGTGGGGAAAAGGGTCAGAGATGAGGGGCCAGCCCTAAAATCCAGGTCTGATTTTGGATTAAGTCCCCCTCAAACTCAGAGCGGTTTGGATCTAGGCCTAATCTCAAAGGCCCCTGCCCAGTGAGCTGCCTGGGACTCATGCGATGCCACTTGAAAGGCTGAGGGGCTGTGCCCTGTACCAGGATCTGGGAGCCTGTCTCTAGTGAAGGTGTCTCAGGCTTCCCTCCCTCCACCCCCCAGGACAGCATGAGCCAGGAAGCCCCTGCTGCAGGCCAGGCCACCATCGGCTTGGTTTACAGGCTGAGGTGAGTGGGAACCGATGGAGCCTGACATTCTCGGTGGGTTGGGTTGGGTCGGGTGCCCTCCCCCTTCGGCCTGCTCCCCGCAAGCAGCAGCTCTCGCCCAGGGAAACTCCACAGCCCACCAGTGTCTGCACAATGCCGTGCCTAGGCGCACAGCTCCCAAGCCCACCAGCTTCTTCCCCCTCCTTGCTGCCGCAGCCCCTGCCGGGGGCAGTGAGGTCACTGGGGAGAGCCAAAGGCATGTGGGCATCATCCCCCACCACTCCCCCGCCCTCCCCCTGGTGCTCCCAGCCTCCTCCGAGTCAGAGCTGGGGATCCCAGGGTCACTGAGTAGCTGGCTCCCTGGGGGAGCCCAGAGCATTGCAGGTGCTGTCTGCTATGCAGCAGCAGGCTGCTCGTTGGCAGGTATTTTTAACGCCCCTCGTTAGCTCCCAACCTGCCCATTTCAAAGCTCTCTTTCTTTTTCCCATAGGGCAATTTTTTCGCCTGCTGCAGCGAAACCTTTGGGAAACGCCTGGCCTTGTTTGAGAGCCGTGCTATGGGCTCTGCCTCCCTCAGGGCTCCCAGCCAGCCTGAGCGTGTAATCAGCCTCCAAAGCTGTGCCAAAATGCCTCGTCCCCAGCTCATAAAACATGCTCTGCTCCGTCCCTGAGCAAACAGCACAAAGCTGTCACCATGGGCAGCCGCCCGCTGCTAACCCCTTCAGCGTACACCTTGGGCCTTAAGTACATGGAAAGAAACGGATCAGCATGAAAAATCTTCTTAAGTCTCATCTGGGAATCTCTGTTATCAGCAACTCCTGCTTTTCCAATCAAAGGTGATTTACTCTGATCTGCTCTATTGATTGTATTGTGGGAATGTGGCGATACCTGAAGAGAAAGAGAGAAATGACCGAGATGAGTGTGTGGAGAAGATTCCAACCCTGAGTCTAGTGCCGGCATTTTTTACATCTGTACCCAAATTATTTGTAGTGTTTTATGCCCCCATCTGCTTCCTGCATGCTTTCTATAAATCTTGCTTGCTCTCGCCTTTTCTCTCTCACACATACACATGTTTGCTTTCCGTGTAGATTACTTATGATGAGAGTCTAATTAGACCCAGGGAAGCCTGCCTATTGAGCCAGCCTGGGGAGAGCTTAATTAAAGTCAATGGAGAAAATTATAGGTGAAAAAAAAAAATGATGGCAGCAGGGAAAAAAATATCAGGAAAGAAACCAGAATAAAAGCAGCATGGAACAAACAACAGTGAACGAGGAGCGTGTTCCTGTGCTGTGTCGTCATCTGCCCAGTCTGAGCCCCTTTCAGAGCCAGCCTGTGGAAAAGGACTAGGTGACTAGGGGAAGTTGTGCGCAAGGGTGTGTAAGTGCCAGAAACCAGGGTTTGATTTAATATTGTAGGGAGGGCAAATTGCAAAGAGACAGACCGATATTCACAGCCTTCTACGTAAGAGCCTGGGACTGAATGGATGTTTCTAGGCTTGTTCCCCGCGCTCACCTCTTGCACGCTCCACTCCACCCCGAGGAGCAGCGACTTGAGCTGAGATGAAAAGTGCAGCAAAGGTGGGTCCTCCAAGAGAGACTTTCCGGAGTTGGAAATCACAACAGAGACTTAATCCTTCGAGGGCTAGAGTGGCTGGCGCTAGCCCATCCGGGCAGGGGGGCCCAGATAAAAGGAGCTGCCTGGCTTTAGCAAGTCAGTTTCTGCCTGGCTGGGAGCAGTGGAGCAAAGGAGGGCGCTGCTTCCTGGCCACCGGGGCCCAACAGTAGCCAGAGCTCCTGGCTGCCTGGGACCATAGAGAGAGGAGCCTGGGGATGCTGGGCCTGCAGATAAAGGGCCCGGCAGGAAGAAGCCCATGGAGATAGCAGCAGATGCTTGATGGCTCTGCACAGGGTCCCTGGACTGGAATTTGGGGTAGCAGGCGGGCCTGGGTTCCCTCACCAGCCACAGGCAAAGTGGCATAAACCCAAAGAAGGGGACAGGACTTATCTGGGAGCCCACACAAAGGGTTGGATTTAGAGGGCCCAGAGCTGGGGCTGAAGACCCTAGCAAGGTCCAATAGACTGTGTATTTACTGGACTCTGTAGGACGCTGGCAGTGGTTCAATCACACATGCTGACTTGGCTGGAGGGCCAAGGCACGAAGACCTGCCGAGGTCAGCCAGCAGCCTGCTGGGGCACCAGGAGGGGAAAAGGACTGTGATACTGCACCTACCACTCGGTGGCGCTCCAGAAGTGAGTGCCCCTAACACGCACTCTCTGCTTTTCCCCAGACATGGGGAGGACTTGGTTCAGAGGGGCACAGGTAGTGCCATAAATCTCAGGACTTCATCGCCATGCCTGCTACGAGTTCTGCAGCTCTCATCTCGGTAGCATTTCTTGGCCTTTGATATGTTTTTGCCACCAGACAAAGGGCTAATGTGGGCTGTGCCATAAGTCAAAAGGTCTCATTCTCCACTGCATACATGCTCAGGGCAACTGCACCTGTATGTCCCCTCCAGGGTCCAGCAAGGCCATCTTGCGGGCAGACATGCACATCTTTCTCCCTCCTGAGCGAGGTATTTCCAGACTGCACAGCCCCTGCCTACACTGTGACCTCTCCAGCCCAGTCAGGCTACCTGGGCAGGCCTGCTTTCCTTTTCTCCTCAGACCGCAAGCCGTGCAGCTGGCACACTTACAAGTGACCCCCCCCCCACCCCGCCCCCAGCTCTTTCTAATCAAGCACTTTTATTCTTAAGGTAAAAACTAAAACCAAGAACTCACGCTAATAAATTCACCAGCGATCACCCCTGAGTCCAACAAGGGCTCTGGCCAGGGAACAGTCCCTCATATCCCACTCCGGGGTTGCCCTGTAGTTACCAGTTCATCACTCCTTGTGCTCAGAACAGGAGCACTCATGAGTAAGTCAGTTACCCCTCTGTAGTTTATCCTTGAACTGTGCTCTTGTGACAGGTGATCAGCAGACAACAGCTTCCTTCCTCAGGGTGAAGCTTCAAAGCCTGAGTTGTATGTGGGAGTTTGCCACCCTCTCCTCCCCAGTCCTTCCTAGGAATTCCACTTCACACGTATCGTCCCAGAAATCATTCGTGTCTGCTCCATTATTTGACATAGTCTTTTGAAGCTCACGGTACTATGCATTCATTCTGCCTTCCTTCTAAAGAAGTTCCTTACACTCCCACAATAATACATACATGTTTGCATTTTAAGTACTAAAATACCGAAAGTTAATTCAATGAGGTTTGTCCAGGATACTGCAGGAAATTGTCATAATTGTCACAGGGTCATCATTTCCACTAGTGAAAATGGGTGCAGAACCCTACCATTCCGAGCTGGTAGCATTTTGCACTTACTTTTCACTTGTGTAAATGACCACACAGGGGGCAGGGCAACAGAGAACCGGGCCTATAGAGTTTAAGGTTAGGAGGGACCTGTATGAGCATCTCGTCTGACCTTGTGCAGAACACAAACCAGAGAATTCTGCAGCGAAGGGATGTCAGCAACACTGTTAGACCCAATAACTTGTGGTCGAGCTAGAGCAGATCATTTGGAAAGTCTTGATTTAAAGACTTCAAATGAAGGAGAATCCACATGCCTTGGTGTTTAATTACACTCAGCGTTTAAAAGCTGCGTATTATTTCCAATCTGAGCTTTTCCAACTTCAGCTTCCAGTTACTGACTCTCGTTATTGTTTTGTCTGCTAGATTTAAAAGCCCTCTATTATCGGAATAATACCTCCTCACTATGTAGATACTTACAGGCAGTAACCAAGCCCCCTCTTAACAAGCAAAATAGATTGAGCTTCCGCAGTCTCTCCCTGTAAGCAGGGGCTCTGGAACAATTTTTATAGTAAGGGTGCTGAGAGACATTGAACCAAACTGGAAACTCTGTATATGATGGAAACCACTTCAAATCAGGGAGAGCAGCAGCACCCCCAGGACTCCTATTTCCAGCACCTATGGCTGGAAGACAGGTTTTCCACACCTCAAATTGTTCTTGTCTCTTTTCTGAACTCTTTCTAATTTTTCAACAGCCTTTTTGAAGTGTGGACACCAGAGGTAGACACAGTATCCAGTATGGTCACACCAAAGCCATATATAGAGGCAATCCCATCTTCTTACTCCTACGTGTTATTCTGCTGCTTCGACTTCCAGGGATTGTTAGCTCTTTGGCCACAGCGTCACATTGGAAGCTCATAGCCACTTGGTTATAAAGACCTGGATAGCAATGGTCTGAGAACTGTTCCTCCCTGATGGCTTTCCTTTATCAACTACAAGTTGAGACCTGTCAGTTAGCTCATTTTTAAATCAAGTCAATATGTGCTACTAATAGTGCCCTGGTGTTTTCTTCAGCTTGGGAAACTAAGGCACAGAACGTGTGAAATGACTTGCCCAGGATCACCCATCAGTCTACTGGCAGAGCTGGGATTCAAAACTCGGTCTCCTGAGTCCTACCGCAGTGCTCCAGTCATGGAGCCAAACTACCTCACAAATGAAGGAGGCTGTCACCAAACAGATTTGTGGAGTCGTTTTTCTCACCTTCTAGGGTCATTGGAGAAATCAGACAGTGCAGTAAGGCTAGAGAGGGGCCCCAAGTGGCCAAGGTAGCAGGGAGTGAGAGAGGAGAAAATGCATTTCCATAGCTGGAATGCAACCCACCCACACACACAGAGTCTCTGGCTCCCCTTGACTGGTGTCAGCTATAATAAAGGAGACGAGATCTCCCAGCTCAGCCAGCACATACTGTGTGGTCTCCCTTTGGCTTTAGGCTCCCAAAGTCTTTTACTCTCCCTGAATGATGTCAGGCTGAATAAAACTAAATAGATCCTGATGGAGGAAGCTGCAGTTAAGTGGGCTGGCTCACTGGGGTTGTTTTATTTTGCTCGTTGACTTGCCATAGCTATAAAAATCTCGTGGAAATAGCAAGGATCTTAACAAGCTCAGACCCTGTCCCACCCGGCCAAGTGCTCTCTCCTCTCCTCTCCCCGCATCTCTGGGCAATCACAGACCTGTGCTACAATTGCTGTGCACGGGTGCGTCACTGGAGAAAAGCTTGAGAATGTGAGCATGAAAGGCTCAAAAGCCAGAAGACAAATAAAAAGAATTCCAATGATTAATGAATGAGATTTAAAACTGCATGATTTTTAAGCCAATCTCCTGATTTGGGGTGCCTGATTCATGACTTTTGACCCCTGGCGGCTAGCCGTACTGCCTTTGAAAGCCACTTTGCAGAAACCACTCTGCAAAGCCCCTCACTGGCTTCAGAGAACAGTCATGCCATTGCAAAAGTACTAGTTACATGTGAAATACTGGCCCAAGTAGGAGCTTCGTACAGCTCAGAGGCTTTCAAGAGTGTCTGGAAGTACGAAAACCGTGGACTTGCACAAAGAGATGTTTGATGGAAAGATGACTCACATACCACTTATTTCCTAAACAAAACGTGATCATTTCAGAAGAAAAAAATCCAACCAATTGCCACTGATTCTAGCTGCAATGGGCAACAGCAAAAGCCTAGGCTGAAAAGCCTCTGAACATGCAAATTTATGGGACTACAAAGATGAAATTGTAGCCTCTGATAGGACATTGCGTCATCACAAAGTTGGAACTGCTGCGTGAAATCCACAGTTGCCTGTGTGGGTCTTGAGAGGCATAAGAACAGAATTTGTGATGCCCTGTTCTGGTCAGACAGGACTGCGGATATCGAAGATCAAGTTTTAAAGCATGGAATCTGCAATCAGTGGAGGAAACAGAATGTAAAAGAACCACAGAAACTCAAGAGATTCTTGAGCATCCTTGATCCAAGGTTAGTGCAGATCTGTCAAACTGAAATAAGGAAGATTGCTTCTTATTAGTGGATTATGACTCAAATTCTTTGGAAATTGAGCTGACAGACAACATGTCCATTATAAATATCATCATGTCATATGTCATCATTCGCTCACCATTGGTTTCTGGAGGAGTTGAGGATGGATAATCACTTACAATTCATGAGCAGCTCCTTTCAGCAATTCTCTCTGATGTGTCAGTTCAGCCTCAGACAGTCAGATGGGGGTAGCAGCAACCTCAGGATAACGGGCAAATCAACCCCTGGTGGATTCAAGGGTCCCATTCGTAGGGTTGTTAGAATGTTGCAGTGAGAGCTGGTAGAAATTTGTCATTCAAATCTATCTCCCACCACTCTCTGGCTCCAATGGCATCTTGTAAAAAATGGGCACGTTTGTTTTTTCAGGGTTTTTTTTTGACAAAAAATGCAACCGAAAAAATTGAGAATGTTAACAGGATTTTTACATTTTATTTATTTTTCTTTCCTCCCCTCCCCTTCTCCTTTTTCCTCACTTCCCCTGGGATTTGACTATCATTTTTTTCTTCAAAACATACAATCCATTTTTTCCACCGGTTCTAATCACAGCAAAACTCATAGAGCTTTATTAGACTCACCAGTTCAGAGATTCACGGGCAGAAGGACCAAAACCTGGGTGTCAACAAGCTTCTTTGGCCAAAGGCAATTAACCCAAAGTAGTTACACAAGAACTATACGCCAGTACGCTAGAAGAGAAGGATACCAAAGTAGGAATGCCAAGTGATTACCCCCATTGCAAGTGGGAGAAAAGGTTCGATTCCAAACAGGACGTGACTGGCACCCTGCCAAGGGAAGAGTTATGCCACTGACACCAGGGAAACCAACTATACTCTCCACACCAGGGGACCCACCTATGCCACTTGCACCATCATAACCACCCTGAAGGGCAGCGTGACCTGAGAAACAGAAGATATCTTAACAAAATTGAGGAGAAGACAGGCTCGCTGATTCTTGGGAACATCCAGCATGTTCATGACAGGCCCATGACCCAACAGATGTAATGCACATGCCCGCACGCACACATACACGTGTGTGTTTGCACACATACATGTGCACACCCAGAGAATTACTGACAGTGTAGAAGACCAGGAGCAGGCTGGCTTTCAGACAACAGTTCCGTCTCAGCAGTCAGACGGGCGCTGCTTTCAGAACAAGTGACAGTGTGATCAAAAAGCCACTGAAGGCCAGAGATAGGTATTGACCAATGCTCAGGAAAAGGCAAAATAATCCTCTCCTCTGTAGGGGGGTTCAGCCTGGACATTTGTGTGTGTGTTGGTTTGCAGTTGTCTGTTGTAGCTAGTATTATACTTTATTTGCATTTTATTTTCCAAAGTTAAAAAATAAAGAGGGAGGATGTGACAGACTGCCTACCCCTGTGTCAGATGACTGGGATATTAACCTTCTGTAGCAATGACCCATGTCATATGACTGTGACCAATACATAAATATGAGTCTCTAACCAGCACTTGTGGTGTGTCACTCCTTTGTGATATTCCAAGAATTGCTAACTGTGCATTTAATAAAATACAGATATCCTGGAATGCATCCAAAATCAGTTGCAAATTCTTCACTTTACCTTTCAGTTAGCCTTAAAAAGTGTATGTCATTTAGCAAAATCAGCTCGGTTTTTTTACTTCATAATGGCACATGAAGTCTGGGGTTGTGACTAGTTGTACACTTTCTTAGCAGTGTGTATCACACGCACACACCCTGCCCTGAAGCTATGCAGAGAGGCCAGCTCAGTGCAGGCAGCACCCTTTGTTAATTATTGTTATTACCCAGCACTATCTGGAGGGCCTGGGCTTCACAGTTCTTCAATACTCTGTAATTTTTGGTCACAGTTTTTCCATGCAAAATTAATTGTGGGATTAAGCAAATGCATGCAGAACTCAACTACCTAATTTCCCCTGCACGAATCAGTCTGAAAATCAGGCTCCCTGCACACACACAGACGTGTACAACAGCCTCTGCCTGGCTAGCAGCAGAGGCTAATCAGTCCTGATGAAGCTGAAGCTGGATTTTCCTAGCGAGGTTTTTAAAAACCAGAATGTCAAGCTGCCGCTGCGTTCCACTGCCCCCACCGCTTGCCCAGTGGACTGGATGTTCACGGGCACGCAGCCTTTCTGGAGTTTAGCTGGTGAGCTCTTGCAGTTGGCATTTTTTTCCAGCCGTCTCTGCAGATCTTCATGCCAACAGGAGGGGGGATGTCTTGGTGCTGGCAGCACCAGCCTCCATCGGGCCTTTGAGCTGCCTTTTGAGAAGAAAAGAAAAGAGGAGGAACTAGGGGAAAGTCCAGAAGGCCTCAGTGGGCATGGCCAAGGCGGGACCCTCAATGGCAGAGCCATGCTGTAGCTAGATGAAGCAGCAGCCCCCTCTTTGATTTATTGGCAGGGCCAGTAGGTGTTGTATTAGGTTAAGTATTAACAGATCTCATGAGCCTCATTAGCTGTCCCCTTTTCACTCTCAAGCCGAAGAGTTACTGCTCCAAAATCTATAGAGTCTTGGCAGCCTCTTGGCTGATTCCCAGATGCTTATTCTATCTTCAGGGTTAACCCTCGCCGTTCCTGTTCCCTGCATGACTCAGCTCGAGCCACACGCTCCGCTTTGCAGATCAAGCTGTACACTGTGTTCTAGGCGCGTGAGAGGAGGAGCTCACGCCTGGCACCTGCTCTGCTCGCTGCCTGCCAATGGGAGGGCCTGGAGCCATGGGGGACCCACTGCCAGCCTTTCCAGTTTTGCTTGGTACTTCTTTATTTAAAGGAGTGGGCTAAGGGGAGACAAATCGGCCCCAACACCTGAGCCCCATCCCCCCCTTTGCAGCAAGGGGCACGGCGCGCCGTGGTGAGTGGCAGTGTTGGCTCCTGGCCTTGTACCAGCACTTGCCTCATTCCTACCATGGGTTACAAAGGCTTGTGGAGGAGGATCCAAAATAATGGGACATAGTTCCCATCTCCCGGCAAGCGCAGCCATGGGAGCGAATCCGAGAGACACCGACATGATCATACGAGAGCATTATAGCGCCTGCACACAGGACGGAGCTCACAGCTGCAGCCCTCGCACTTTCTTCTTGCACTTTTCCTCACTGGTGTGAGCAAGGATGGATTTTTGGTAGGCTGGCAATTTCGAAAAATAAAAAGAAAGAAAGAAAGAAAAAGTTCTGGGTGGAACTGAAAATGAAAATTTTAAAACAAAGTTGGTGAATCAAAACTAGTTTCCAATGGAATTGCAACGTCTTTTGGGTTTGAGCACTGTGAACAGCTTTCAACGAAAACGAACTAAAGGACATTTCTAAATGAGAAGTTGCTATAAATTAAAAAAAAATCAAAATGTTTCATTTAGAAAACATCGAAATGAAACAAAGTTTGATTTTTTTCCCTGAATTTCTTTTTCAGCAACATGGGCAAATTTTCAGTGTCGCCGAACTTACATTTTTTGCCAAAAAAACCCTTGTGGGTTGAAAAATGTTGCCCAGCTCTAGCATGAGCCTGTCCAAAGGTGGAGGGGAAGGAGCTCTGGCTCACCCACACACCAGTGCAGCTACTGCAGTCTGGGGCCTTTGGATGGCATTGCGCCTACCTGCACTGTCACGGGCTCCTTCCAACACAGTGGAGTGCTGTATCTGTATCTGTCACTCACCAGTTGCTCCCTGAGTTGTTGCTTCTGCTGTGAGGTTAGCAGCAGTGAGACGGGCTGGATTCGAAGCCCTGCAGCTGGGTGGCCTCCATTCCCCTACACAAGCTTCCCAAGCCCTGCGGTGTGCCCCCACCCGGCTCTGGAAGGGTTACCACGAGGGGACAGAGGCTCATTTCGCCTCCATGCTCATTCATTCCATGGCCTCTCTGCAGGAACTGCCCAGCAAGGGAGGGCAGGTAGTGGCGGTTGTGTGCTGTAGACACTGGTCAGTCGGCTAAGACCTGGAGGTAGCCCTAGGGCTGTGTGGACTCACTAGGTAAACAACTCTCCAATGGTAACTACTTCCAGTCTCTGCTGGCCTCGGGGGAGAGGCCAGGGAGAAACGTAACACAGCCTGTTACAAAGTGATGGAGCCTTTGCGTCCCGTTCAGACACCCGCTGAGTGACACACCAAGCCCTGACCTTCACCCCAGCACACGAGGACTGCACTGGCTGGCTTGTTAGTGTCTTTGCTGCTCACGCCAGAGATTCATAGAGTTTAAGGCCAAAAGGCACCACTGTGATCATCTAGTCTGACCAATACAGCACAGGCCAGAGAATTTCACCCCAGGCCCCCTGTACTGAGCCCAGTAACTTGGGCTTGGCTAAAACATCTTCCAGAAAGGTGCCTGGACTTGGTCAGAAGACCTCAAGAGATGGAGAATCCACCACTGCCCTCAGGAGCGTGTTCCACCCTCACCGTTCAAAACCGGTGCCTTGTTTCCAGCGTGAAGTTGTCTGGCTTCAGCTTCTAGCCATTGGTCTTGTTCTGCCTGTCTCCCTCGGCAGCGCCATGGCATTGACACCACACCTGGGCATTCAAGGTGCGGGGAGGGGAGTCACTTGTAAGCTGTGTGACATGAATTTAGCTGGAGGCTGCAGTGCCAGTTCCTGCCCTTCTGGAACGGGCTGGTGCATTCTGGTGACACAGGAGTGCTGGCTGGGACGTCATTCTGGTCCAGATTGGACAGCAGGAACCTCTCCAAACCAGCTGAGCCAGGCAGGAGCAATCCCAAGACCCAGAACACCCCTAGTGTCATGGCTTGGGTCTGCCCCTTGCTTCGGCAAGTCTTGGACAGTTTTCTGCAACTCCCGAGCCGGAGGCTGCACTGGAAATCTGTTCCTTCAGAGCTGTTAATTGTTAAACAATTCTACCCTTTAATTAGAAAAAGGGAATTGGGCAGCCAAGTGTGTCGCGGGGAGAGAGGCAGGTTAACAAGCTGGGCAGGGTCGTTAGCCGGCCTGCCCCTCCTCCCCGCCAGCACACGGCTGTGCAATGCCCACATCTGATTCCTTCACATAGTTCGTAGCCAGCCCCGCACTGTGGTGCGTTATGTGGTGATCCGATTGCCTGTGAATGCAGATAACTGCTCTCCGCCAGACACCCCTCTCCCTTCCCCTAGTGCCAATCTAGCTCTTAGCCTTAGCAGCTGTCTTCCATCTGGCACCTCTAGGGAAGGCTCCAGATAAGCTGCAGAGCGAGAAGGAGGCGGGTTTCACGCGTACACAGACTGGGGGGCTGGGAGTCCTGTGCCGCTCCCCAAACCTTACCACAGCAGGGCAGGGGTGCTTGGACAGGAAGGTGAAGAGTAAACGCTCTTCACTACTAGTGACTGGACTGGCTCCCTGGGGGGAGGGACGGGCTGAGCCTGGGCGAACATGCCAGCATATGTGCGTATCTTTGCGAATGTGCTGTTGTGTGAGGCAGTGTGGGTGTGTCAATGAGAGAGCATGTGTGGCAGTGAGCATGTGTGTCTAGCGCTCGTGTAGGAACAGCCTCCTGACATTACCACACACACCCCCACACCCCTCTGGGCAGGGCGCTTGGGCTCCATAGGAAGCCAGAATGGAGCTGACTGTCTTAGCTTTATTTATGTTTACATTTGTGTTTATAGCCGGGGGAGCCACTTATGGGGCTAAATCAACAGCAGATCAGGTCTCCCTGCAGGATTCCCAGCACAAGAAAACCCGGATCCCATTTCTTTTCTGTGCCTGGCTTTTAGCTAGTACACCGAGAGTAGGTACAGACGTATATAATCCATGGGAAGACAATATCCTGAGTTATTTCAGGTGTAGGACATTCCTGGGAATACGTCCACACAGGCAGTGATTGTTATCTATTCTGCATGCAGCACAGTCAGGGTCCCTGTCCCACCGAGCAGAGAGTCCAGTGCCAGAGTTCAGGGTGTCTTTGGTATATGTGTGCCCTAATTACCTTAATATCTGAGCATCTCACAGCCTTGAATGGTTTTGTCTTCACACCATCACTGGGAGGCAGGTATTATCCCCATTTTACAGGTGGGGAACTGAGACACTGGGAGACTCAGAACCAGATTTTCAAAGATATTACAGCGGCTAAGGATGCAGACAGGAATCTCGTGGGATTGTCAAGAGCGCCTAAGTCCCACCAAAACCAGTGTGCATGCATGTGTGTGTGTGTGTGTGTGTGTGCATGTGTGTGTGTGTACATGCATGTGTGTGTGTGTGTGTGTGCCTGTGCGTTGTGAACCAGGCAATACCTCACTCGCTGGTGTTGGGAGCAAATTTGATTTCTTTTTCTTGATTAGGATTTGTTGGGCCGTGTATACACTGAGCACCAATATTTACCAACCGGCCCCACACCACCAAGTCTGGACACGGCCTTGCAGCCCATGGGAATTAGGTGCCTGTCCTGCTTAGATGCTAATTAAATCCTGCTAAGAGCCTGTCTGCACCTTCAGGGTACCTAAATACTTTTGAAACTCTGGCACTTGATGAATGACCCAAGGTCACCGAGGAAGCCTGTGGCAAAGCTGGGACTTGAACCCAGCTTTGTACGTCGTCATCGAAGGGGGGTGTTGCCGGTGGGGTGCCATAGGAATCAGTACAAGGCCTGATGCTATTCAACATTTTCATCAATGATCGAGCAGTAAATAGAAAAGGATCTGGGGGTGATGGTGGACCGCAAACTAAATATGAGTCAACAGGTGTGATAGTGTTGCAAAAAAGGCAAATGTTATTGTGGGATGGATTAGCAGGAGTGTTGTAAGCAAGACGTGACAAGTAATTCTTCCACTCTCCTCAGCACTGAGAAGGCCTCAGCTGGAGTACCCTGTCCAGCTCTGGGCACCACCCTTTGGCAAAGGTGTGGACAAATTGGAGAAAGTCCAGAGAAGAGCAACAAAAAGGATTAAAGGTCTAGAAAACATGGCCTATGAGGAAAGATTGAAAAAACTGGTTTCTTTAGTCTGGAGAAGAGAAAAATGAGAGGGGAAATAGCAGTTTTCAAGTACATAAAGGTTGTGATAAAGAGGAGGGTGATAAATTGTTCTCCTTAGCCACTGGGGACAGGACAAGAAGTAAAGGGCTTAAGTTGCAGCCAGGGTGGTTTAGTTTGGACATTAGGAAAAACTTTGTAACTGTCGGGTAGTTAAACACTAGAACAAATTCCCTAGAGAGGCTGTGGAATCTCTCTCACTGGAGGTTTATAGTAGTAGGTTGGACAAAGACTTGTCAGGGATAGTCTAGGCACTGATTAGTCCTGCCCTAGTGCAGGGACCTAGATGACGTATCGAGGTCCATTCCAGTCCTACATTTCTATAACTCTAAAATCACCACTGGTAACGTGTATGGCTGATGCCAAGATTGACAGAGTGATAACTGATGAGGACAGGGCACTCAGAAAGAGTGAGCTGGATCACTTGGTAAGACGGGCCCATTGAGACAAAATTGACTTTAAAAGAACCCAATGCCAAGTTACATATCTAAGAATTGGCCTGTAGGCCACGCCTACAGAAGGGGGGCTATATCTGGAAAGCAGTGACTCTGAAAAGGATTGGGGCACAGTGGTCAAACTAAAGTCAATTTAGCTCCCATGTGTGATGCAGTGGCAAAAAGGGCTAATGTGATCCTTGGATGTGTAGACAGGGGAGTAGTGAGTAGGAGACGGGAGGTGATTTTACCTCTTGTATGGCACTGGGGAGATTGTTGCTGGAATACAGGGGACCCATCTGAAAAAGGATGTTGAAAAATTGGAGGGGAACAGAAATGAGCCACAGACATTATTCCAAGGCTGGCAAAAATGCCTTCCAATGAAAGATTAAAGAATGCAATTTGCTTAGTTAATCAAAAAGAAGATAGAAGTGACTTGATTACAAAGTCTACCTTCACGGGGAAAAATACCAGGCATGAAGGGCACTTGACTGTAGCAATGAAAGGCAAAAGAAGAACCAATGGCTGGAAGATGAAGTCGGACAAACTCAAATTAGAAATAAGACAAGTTTTTAACAGTAAGTAACAAACTCCCAGGGAAGTGGTGCATTGATGTCTTCATAGCAGGACTGGATGCCTTACTGGAAGATGTTGTCGGGCTCAGAAGAGAGGAAAAAGGGTGAAGTGTAATGGCCCATGCTACAGAGGTGGTCAGACTAGATGATCTTCTGTCCTTCAACTCCATGAATCAATGAGACTCGGACTAGCACCATAACTACTGGGCTATCTGACCTCTGTCTTCCCCAGTCCAGATCTGGACTCTGTGAGTCAGCACCTCCCAAGAAGGCTGAGGCGATTATAAACCAAGTTTCCCATTTGCCCTCAGCGAGCCCAGGACAGGAGGCCCTCTATTGACAGGAGCTGGCAGCGAGCTGGGAGCAGTAGTAGTGGAAAGCACTCATCTGGGAAAGAGTCCTTTGATTCCAAAACCTCTCCTGGGCAGCTCACTAAGACTCTTTAAATAAGCCCATCAAGCACCAGCATTAACATTTGGCAAGACTGAGGAGAAAGTATTAGCCTGGATCAGATGACTGCCCTGGCCTTGTTCATGCCAAGCAGAGACTGGGTTTCAATGCCTTCACATCCTGGCACAGCAAATCCCTCTCTTCCCTGCCTGCCAGTCTCCAAACCCTCATGCCTGGGGAGCTGAACTTTCCCCTCTGCGTTTGTTTGTACCTTTTGCTCTCTCCTGCTCTTTGAAAGCTGGCCGGAGACGCGACAGAATTCTCCCTGCTATGGTTCTTGCAAATAAAAGCTTGGGGGTGAAATTCACTCCTGTGGGAGCTGGATGAGGCCTATGCATGGAGAAAAGTGGGACTGGAGCGATGCATGGGCCGCTGCATGGGGCGATGGGCCCCCGGCATGCACGGAGTGGAGAATCTACTGGCTGACGCAGTGTTCATAGATCAGTCGAAGACCCATGGAACTTGCCTACATCAGCACCGGTTAGAATTCCATGCAGCTGCAAACCAGGGACTAGCAGCGCACTACCCCCGGATACACTGAATCAAAGGGAAGGGGCAGAGCCGTGGGACACAAGAGCCGACTAACCAGTTCCTGCGACTCCTTCTTCCTCAGTCCTCCTTGGGAAAACCTTAGCCCTTACCCAGAACAGTAGTAACCCGGCTGGGATTTGTCATTGTCAACGCGCCGTGGAAGCACTAGTGCTCAGCACCCCCACCCAGGGAGGTAAATAGGTAGGTCTGTCTACACAGCCAAGAGAAACCCTTAGCTGGCCAGTGCCACTGGACTCAGGGCTCAGGCTGCGGCATTGCTGTGTAGCCTTCGGGGCTGGGGCTGGATTCTGAGCTCTGGGACCCTTCCACTCTGCAGGGTCCTAGTGCATGAAGCTGGTCCCTGTTCACTGTCTCAGAACCTGCTGTGCTGATGTTTTAGGTCCATTCCTGGCCCATGTCTAGGAAGTCTGGCAGCTGCAGCGATGTTAAATGTCACACCCCTGCACTCACAGCATCCCGCTGATGGGGTCTCTTTGTGGGGCACTCTGAGTCCTGGACCCTGCCGAGGGGAGGTGGCTGTAGCCCACAGACGGATAGTCTGCACTGCAACCAGAGATGGGATTGCAGCTCGGGCTGCTGTAATCTAGCTAGGGCAGCTAAAAGCAGCCGGGAAGATGTGGTGGATGGATCACGGCCCAGGGTAGCACCATAAGTATGTACCCGGGGTCCCCCGGTGAGTTTGTACAGCCCACCCTGAAGCCCAGGCCACGTCACGTCTATTTCTAGACCCCCTAGCTAGAGGCCAGCCAGAATGAAGTAACCAGCCCAGGCTGCAATCACATCTCCAATTCCAATGTGCACATTCCCTTCATCCGCTGGGGCTGTGTTACCTGGGTGTGGCCTCGACACAACTAGGGAGAGTCCAGAGCCCACAGGAGTTTCCATGGAGTTCTTTATCCACTGGATTGGGCATGCACTGGCAGTGCAGGAGCTCTCACATTACACTGCAACACCTAACACCTTGCGTGGAATCAGCCTGAACACCACAAAATGGAGAGCAACATCCTTTTAAAAATAGTTATGGTATGAAAAGTGCAGGTAGGAATAGGAGTCTCCGTTTCAAAGATTAACCACAACAAATGCCTTTCATGCAGGAAGTTTATTTTACAATGCTCTCATTGTGCATCCCCAGTGCACGTTTCTCTTCGTTAGTGCAGTAATTCGTTATATGGCTTCTCACACTGAAATCAGAAGGAAGAATATTAAAAAAGTAATTATACTTTTCAAAGTAAAGCTTTATGGGTAAATTGTATGCAAATCACTGTTTAAATCAGGGCAGCATATCTTAAGCAGATCTAAAAGTTGCAAAGCTTCCATGGCATCATTGATATGTAATCAACACAGATATATGATTCTGCTCCTTACTTAGGCAAATTTTAATGGCAATATTCAAGTAGGTAATTGGTATTTATTACAATGGCTGATGTGAAGAAGCTATAATCTTGTTACAAGTGGAACTGGACGATCATAAATCAAGCTGCTATGAGGTTACAGCAAGACTCTGGCACATTTTAGTTTCCAGATGCTCTTAATCACCTTTTTAAACCTTCACCTCATTTGTAATATGGGCAAATAACCTTCAGGTCTTTGAAGGCCCCTTCCCCAGGTGTCTGAGCTTTCAGGAAAAATAACTAGGAGTCCTCACACCATTTTTCCACACAATAGTGACAGGAACCTTTTTTCTAATCAAGATAGTTTAATGAGATTTTTTTTTTTAAATGGCACGAGGAATAAAACGTGAAATTGATCATTTAGCTGCACCAGGGAAATCACGTCATTCAGAACAGGATTTAAAAGGACTGGATAGTTCAGACTTACTCCCCTAATTTTGATCGCCAGTTCTTAGGAATATGGAAAGGGGATGAGAGCAAACAAACAGATAACATCCATCTACAGGTATCTGTAAAGGGAGAGAGAGAGAGATGATAGACAGCACAGCCAACACGTAGATGGGAACTGGTAGCCTTGATTCTGCCTGCCCTCCAAACCCACACTGATTCTGCCTGGGAGATCCTCCGAGGCTGGTGGTCAAGGAATAGTCCCTGCATTCTAGCATCCCACATGCTTTATCTTGCTACTCCTATTACTGCACCGGGAGAATGCACGGGGCTAAAGGCAGTCAAGATATGGACTCACAATAATGCTGCCCATTCTGAGGGGCAAATCCCATTATCGTGCCGGTAGCTAGAATATACTCCTCCTACCTCGGGTTTTCAGAGCTACTGCTGGGAAAGACGTCTCTTACTTGTGACATTCTGAAGGCTGTTCTTGTTCCTTCAGTCCCATGGCCCATCATTAATCCCAGGATTGCATCTTGCTTTCCTTGGTGTTAGTGTGAGATTTCATCTGCTAATGGAGTGCTTATTAGCCATCACTTTACACACATCTTTAACCTGCAATGGTAGAGCCAAGACACCTTAACAGAAAGGTTTAAGAAATCCTGGGTGACTGGCACCCCCATACTGGAGAAATTGGCCTCCTGGCCTGTGTTCGGGGACGGATTTCAGAGGCATAGGTTGTCATCATTACGTTTCCCTTCCCAGTATTTTATTTCCCCCCAAAGTGCTTGGACTCTCACTTTGTCTTAGAAGCTTCACAGCACCCTCCAGTGTCCCCGCAGCAGAACAGCGCCAGGATTGCTCTGGGGTGTTTGCAAATAATTCCAGGTCAGGCTAAGTATCGGAGCTTCCCATCTGGAAAGCTGAGTCGGAGTCCAGTTCTTCCATTCAGCATTTGGGAGGTGTGGAGGAGAGATTTTCCTTCCTCGGTCAAAGATGTATCACATATGAACACTTACACTGGTAACAGTGCCTGCAAACACAAATACACACTGCCTGCAAACACAAATACACACACAGTGCCTGCAAACACAAATACTCATTCACACTAACACAGTCCCTATAAACACACAAACACATTCACATTTAAACAAACACACTGATCCCCACACTCTGACATAGTGCAGCAAACACACTCGCACTCACACAGCGATAGTATCTGACAGTTAATCACACAGACTGTAACAGGGTCCACACACAGCACCTCCTGCTGGTCATCAGCTCCCGCTCTGGCAATGTCTCCTCCCAAGCTGTATCTCTCTGCAGTCCCTCTCACTCCAGGGACTCCAGTCTCCTCTTCATGGCTTGGCCTTCCGGCCAGGTCACAAGGATCCTCCGCTTCCAGGGAATCCAGTCTTTCCAGACCTGCTGTCTGGCAGATGTCTCCAGTGGCTCCCCAATGGCTGGTAAGGGAGCCCAGACCTGCCCTCTGCTTTGGGATCCAGCTCAGGGACCATAGAACAAGCAGTCAGGATCACTGTACTGTCCACCCCTTGTTCTTATTTCCCTGGGCTTCTTTCTACCTATCTGGCACCCTTCAGGTTTGCCGGCCACCAACTCCATCCACTCCGGGAGTGATTACAGCCCCCCTCTCCATAGCCCCAGAGACAGCCACCTGGCTTCATACAGGCCCTGCCTGTTCCTCTAATCAGGGCTCTCCTTTCAGCGTTCAGTTACCTAGGTTCATTGGCCCAGCTGGCCTCCATTAACCCCTTCCACTCCTGTGTGTGGTGGACATCTCATCACACAGATCGACACTGAGCCTCCTAACTCACAGTTTACAAGGAGAGGTTTTTAAAGCTTTTCAGAGCGGGCAGCTGTGCTCAGTGCTTACACTGAACAGTACCTACCTACGCACGAAGCAGAGACAAGGGTCGGCGAAATAGATACTTAAAAACGAAGACTCAAACTCCGCAAAGCCTTACACACATACTTACCTGTACACACAGCGAACGCTCCCATTGGCTGCAACAGGGCAATCCGTGCAGCAAGTTAAATAGAGCGCGTCTGAAAAATACCCCCAAACTCCTCCCCACAAAGGAACATTTCAACTTTTTGTTGGAAAAAAACCCCACTGACCCCCCCCCCCCCCCCCAATTTTTGGTTTTCAGCTGAAAAGTTCTTAATGAGAACTCACATTTTCCCCCAGAAACCAAAAATTTCCTTTTGGCCAAAACACAATTTTCTGCTAAGCAGATTTAATGGAAAAATTTTCAGCCAGCCATAAAATTGAGCGTGTGCATAAATTTTTGTTGGATCAGGGCATCACTGGGTTTTCTTCCCAACAACAGGAAGCCCCCACAGGCATCACGTCCATCCCGCACATAATCGGCTGAAATGTTCTGACACATTTGCTTTGGTGGCACATCTGATGTGTTCCCTGCCTAGGAATATCCCAGCAATGAGTTCCCAGGCAGGGCTAGTCATAGAAATAGTATAGGCCGGAGAATATTTGTGGCAGGGGAATTTTGAATTTGTAACCATTAATATTCTTTCTGGAAACCAGATTCCAAGAGCTACCATCATCCAATCAGGCAGTCGAAACAGGTGCTGTACACCATGTGATTTCAGTGTCCAATGAAGACTAAACAACCCCTTTCAAATTCCCAATGTCAAACACTTGCGGTGACCTTCCAAGAAACAGGTCCAAGAACAGTCACAGAGATTAACTGACAAATCATTTCAAATGCCTCCAAAATCAGAGCAAATCAGAAGCTACTAGTGGCCAATTCATAAAGAAGAAAGAGGTAACATTTGTTAAACAGATTGTAGCGGCACATTATTCATTCAGTTTTATTAGCAGGTAAAAAGGTGGCGCAGATAGGTGTAGAGCATATTCCGAAAGATACAAAAGGTCATTCTTCTTCAGCCAAGTAAGACAGATTTGCACAAAAGAACCAGGAAACCCATGGAAACCTGGACATGAGGGCAAGTGATACAAGTGCTCTGGCCTGGGGGGAAGGACACACATTTTTTGCTCTGATTTTTTTTTTTTTTTTTTTGATGGTTGGGGGGAGGCTAGATTTTTCTGTGTCAGAAATGCAACGTGACACCAGAGAATCCATCAAATGACACTGCATGTCAGGTCATGTCACAACATAATTAAAACATTATATCTTGTTGATGAAGCTGTTACCATCAATTCAGAGAGTGACTGATCCAATCTGCAAAAAGTGGAAATTTCTCTCTCCTGCTTGCTAGACCGGGGTATATTTGGGAGACGTAGTGTTGTTATATATTCTATTTAGGGCATTAAGCCTTAATCCCATTAGAAGAGTCATAGCATAACCAGCCATAGATCGAGAAATAGACAGACAGATAGATAGATAGATAGATTTCTCCTTAGACACCTGTACCTCCTGCTGCATGAAGCAATTTGAAAAGAACAACAATAAAAAGCCCTCTTTCTTAGCTTTCTTCTGAGTGCTTATCTTCCCCTCTAATGCGGTTTAGTGCCAGGTTTTATAGACTGCTCACGCTGTCGGGAACGGTTGGTAGTATTCTGTTAACTTGATGCTTGAATGTTTCAACACTATTCATTTAAAGCAAGCATCTGGCATGTAGCAACAAGATGGCTGATAGAATAAAATTAGGCAAGTTTATATGATTAGCCATAGCTAGGAGCCAGCATCCGTCTCAGTTTATAAAGGGTTGTGATATATCCTGGAGGTTATTTATTGAATACAGCGATGCTGCATTCCCGAGCTGGGAGCACACGGCACGGTCCTGATACGGGGCAGCCTAGGCGGGGTGCAGGAAGATGATGGGCTGTTAGCGGGGTTGAAGCAGAGCACAGTGGGAAGAGACATGGGCCCAGCTCTGGCGCTGTACACATAGGAGCAAATATGGGAGGACAATGGGAGGGCACCACGTTGGTGGGGGGGTGACCCGGGGAAGGGGACACTACACGGATGGGGCCTTATTCGTTCCTCCAGCTAGAGAGACGCAGGAGGAGGAGGGAGGGCAGCAAGAGGGCAACGCCTACAGGAGATGTGGGGACAGACCAGAATGAGTCGCATCATTTCGAAGCAGGCGGGGGCGGGGGCCCCGTGAACGTGAACAAGGAGTGAATGGGGTGGGCCTCAGCAGCAAAACTGGCCCCCCGCTTTCCTCCTGCCGGCTCCAGAAGGGAGCCGCTGCCTACTGACCAGGAGGGGCGCGTTGCCTCTGGCCTGCAAGATGGGTGCCGGCTCCTCGCTGCAGCCAACGGGACAGGAGATCAGTGCTCCCCTCCCCTGGCTCCAGCAGAGAGCAGAGAGCTCTGCCTGGGTCCCTAGGCGCTGGGGTCCCTGCTGGAGCCAGAGGGAGGAGAGCGCTGATCTCCCATCCCCCTGGCTGCAGAAGGGAGCCACTGCCCAGGGATCCAGGTGGAGCACACGGGGCTACAGGACGCAGGCGGTTTCCTGCTGCAGCCAGGGGACGGGGGATCGAAGAGGAGGGAGGCAGCCCCCCCGCTGAACTCCTTCCGTCTGGCTGCAGCAGGAGTGGGGGGCGGGGCTGCCGGCACAAACCGGTGGCCCGTCAGGGTTGTAAAAATGATATCTGTGCCCCCCGAGCCAAAAAGGTTGGGAACGACTTACATAGATCAAGTGCCTGAATACTACGGGTTTGGGTGCGCTATAAAGACTGGTAGGTGGCTGAGCAGCCGTGAGTGAAATGCAGCTTCAGACCCGGATTCATTCTCCAGACCTCCTTGCCCCAGCTTTCTGGGCTGCCTGAGACCATGAAAGCCACGTGTTCTGGGTCCCAGCACGGTGCTGCGAAGTCACGTTCTGAGCAGGGAGCTGGGCTGTGAGTGGGGATCTGTTGTATGGTTCTTACATCCATCCCAAGGGCCCAGTCCCATTGGAGCTATTGGATCCTGCAGAACTCCGTTCTGCTTCCTGAAAATAAAGCCACCGTCTCACCTGTCTGCAAGGGGGTGCACAGGTTAAAGAGGGTGACAGGGTGAGGTCACTGTGGCCTTCGCACCAGAGAGAACCACACGGGAAATCCATGAGTAGGGACGTTTGTGGGTGGAAGTGAGACACCTTTCACTCTGCTGAAATGCTCTGCTCCGGGAGAGCCCGTCGGAGTGGGTGTACGGTAAGCACTGCGCTAAATAATAAAGCCGGTCTCCCCCAAGTAGGAAGCGTTACAGGTTTGAGGCAGAGAGAGCTGCAGGCTCTCCTTCCATGGGCTTCCTACACCGCCTCCTTCGCATATGTCATCTCTCTCCCTTTGCATTGCCATGTTCCTGCACCAAAACCTGTCCAGCCTCAGAGACGGCCCCAAACAAACCGAGTCCAGACCAGCTTCATCTTTCCTCCACTAGCTCCAGCTCTGGGAAGCAGCCGGCTTTGGTTATTCCCTTGCATGATCGCTGAAGAGCAATTTCAACGTCTCTGGAAAGATCCTCAGCTCCTGAAGCCATGGTCTGGGCAGAGTGCTCGCCAACGAGCTGGGGCAGGCTTGGGAGCCATTTGCTCTCCTTTAGTGGCTCCAGTGCAGCCAGCCACGGCAAGGCCACGAATCATCTGTCAGGGAGCTTTGTCACATTGCTATCAGTCACAGGACGTGTGACTGCACGCCTGGCTCTGCCCTGACCGGAACTGCTTCGGACACATGTTCTGGGTGCTGCGTGGAGACCAATAAGCCTCTGGAACTAGCCCAGATTTCAAACACTTTTCCCATCCTGAACAGGGACAAAAAGTCGAAATCTCAAAAATTGGTGGAAACCGACAATCCAAAATACCAACAATAATAATAAATCATTTCTGGTCGGGTCACTCAAAAGGTTTTGTTTGGATAATTTCAAAATATTTCATTTCAATTATGACCATTTTAATGTTTTAACTTTTTCAGCATGATTAGCTTAAATTTCTAAACAAAAAGTCATTTCAAACCACGCACATGGAATTTCTCATGTAGAAAATGGGAAAACGAGACATCTGAACAATTTGAAAACTTTTTTTCCGAAAACTTTTCCAAAACGAGCAATTTGTTAAAACTGCCCCTTCCCAGCCAAAAGTTTCAGTTTCAACTAAAGTAATTGGAAAAATGTTTCATTGAAATATTCCTGACCACCTCTAGGAAGGAGCTGTGCATGAGGCGTGTGACATTGCTGTTTCAGGCCCTGGCAGGGCATTGTCTGTCGGAAAATTCAGTCATTTTACTCTCACACTATTGAAATCATGACTAATAACAGGATAACCGAAAAACCAAGCCTGGAATTTTCCCACACAAAGTCTATCTACCAAAGTAGTATCTGAGTATCTGAAACCCTCCCACCCTTTCAAGTATACATGTGAACAAGACCATGGTAAGGTATTATCCCGTTCTACAGCTGAGACCCTGAGAGTCCAAAGTCACCCAGGAAGTCTGTGTCAGGGCAGGGAATCGAAGCTAGGTCGGAGCACAGTCGGAGAATTTTGGGATTTACGATCTGTACAGACTAATTTCCAGAAGTTTTTTTTTTTACCAGTATTAAGATCAACTATTTTCCTCTCCTTCTACATGTAAATTAAGTGACTGAGCTGCATGCTATAGTGAGAGGGTTTCTCTGTCTCTCTCTCTCTCCCCCTCACCAGGTTATCTATTTACCTATCTATTTACATGTATTTTTTTTCCCGGTGAATTACGTTGGTGAGGCAGTAAAGTGTTATGTATTCGCAAGCCCCATAATCTTTAAAAGCACAGTGATGCATGCTCGAGATGAGAAAAGAGCCGCCATCCAGTATGTTAATAGATAGCATTAGGGCAATAATGAAAAGCACTTGAGACAAGTAAGCCCCTATCAAAAGCTGAGTAATAGGGCTGCACAGAATGAATCACATGCACCTCCTCTGCAGAAAGATATTAAGACTTCTGCTTTAGTGCAGGGTCTATTCACTCTAACAGCTGCTTCATTTCTCTGATTAAAATGGGAGTGAGAAGTCCTTTTTCAGCTCCTTCCCTTTTTACCCAGCACCTTCCCCTCACACACACACTACATACTAATGCAGACACTAGACAAACACCGAGTAACACACACACAATATTACACACACACATATACAGAGGTATGGACACTCTGCACACACTAACATATATGCACAGTAACAGACACACACACTAAGACAGAGATACATGCGTATACACACACACAGATACAACATCGATACACAGACAAACATAACAACATTCATACACATACTAACACCTACATACAACTGTACACTACACTACATAGATACACACACACACACACACACACAGAAAAATAAAATTTCAGAACATATTACACCTTCACACACTCTCACACACACATGACCCCCATGCATAAACTTCCCCCAGTTCTATGCATTAAGCCCCAGCTTCTTCTCATTTGTATGTTGCAGACAGTCCATCCATCCATCCAGTTTTCTCTGGGCGGTGTGGACACTGAGTTTACAGCTTGATTCTTCCATACAGATAATGTGTGATACTTATCATCCCACATAGCTGGGCAAATCCGTGCTCAAGACTGTGCATCATTTGCTCTGCGCAGTCAGACATGCGCTTGTGTCACAGCGAGAATGGGGCAGGCAGCTGGAGGGGGAGATGGGAAACAGTTTCCCCAGTGGCGTTCGGGAGACCAAGGATTGGGATGAAGAGACAATTGCGAGAAAGCAAGACAGCAGCAGGCAGCAGCAGAAAGGAACGGCAGTGTTATATCCGCTACCAGTTGTTATTAAGTAGTAGTAGTAGTAGTAGACCTCTGACCACCAACCAGGGGTGGGGGCCGCAGTGCTAGGCGCTGTACGCCCAGAGAATGAAAAGCCAGTCCCTGTCTCAGGGAACTTACAGTCCACCCAGCCGATGAGATGCGAGATAGACCCACAAATGGGTGGGGGACCAGGTCGATAGGCAAGGCAGGGCTCAGCCCTGGTGGGCCTTAAAGGTCAAGGATGTAGTTTGTGTTTGCTCAAGGGAAAAGGGGGATCCAGTGGAGGGCGCAAAGAGAGGGGAGACGGCGCCTGTCAGTGAGCCGGGAAGATGATCAGAGCTGTGGTGTTTCGAATGCACTTGAGGGGGCGAGAGGGTCTTTGTGTTGGTAGTTTACAGTCCCACAGCGCAGGATGCGTAGGCCCTTCCCGGGCCATTTTCTACTGCCCTGCTCACACCCGGTCGCTGACTCTGTCGTTTGCATGCAGCCAGCGTGGTGTGTTACCTTCACCGAGACATGGGCCTGAGCTGCCTGGACCTGTCCTTCCTCTCATGTCGGTGACTGGAGAGCTGCTGGTCCCTGTGGCTCTGTGGTCAGGTTTGTCTGGCTGCTCTTTGGGGCAGCCCAGTCGTCACCTGGATAGAAAGGCAAGTTGAGAGCTTCTGTTCCCCTGCCTCGCATCAGGAGAACAAGGAGAAGTTCATGGAAATCCAAAGGTGGCACATTCACAGCTGATTAAAGGGAACCCCACTGCGGAAACTTACTGCCATGGGATGTCATTGCTGGGCTCAGTAGCTCCTCCCCTTAGTCTGGGGCAGTGGCTTTTAGCTGTGGGTGGGCTTGTGTCCACCCCCGTCCTGGTACCCAAACAGACAGGATGTCATTGAGGCCAAGAGCTGAGCAAGAGTCAGAAAGGGACTGGATGTTTGTGTGGGTAACAAGAATAGCCAGAGTTGTTTTCTTAATGATAACGGCAATTCTGGCATGGAAATTAAACCTCATGCATCAGGGCTTTAGCCTCTCTTCCTATTCGAGCCCAGGCTGAGACCTAATGTGGGGGCACGTTATCCCACATCTGCTGCTGCCGGCTTCTCACACCTTCTCGCAAGCTGTGTGTTCACTACTGTGGCTATGCAAGTCTGGGATTTGGGCGCTGGCTCTGCTGTCTTTCCATCTCTACTGAACAGAGCTCATTTGTGATGCTCAGTTTCTCGTTTTTAGAAGAAAGTAGTAATCAGACAGCCAGGCTGGTGCTGGGCCCCAGAGAGCACAAGGACGGTAGCTGGGACTGCAGAAGGGGAGGCTGCTCTGCATTTCACACCCAGACTGACTGACTTCTTTGCTGCTTGTCTGTACAGCACCTAGCACAGCCAGGCCCTATCCTGGACTGTGGTCCCTAGGTGCAACTGTAATATCATATAATAACAGCAACCTGCTTTCTTTGTGTCTTTGCCCAGGACACTCTGCTTGACTATAGCCACTGGAGAAATGGCACCATTCACATACAAACCAAATGCAATCCCCAGACGCATCGTCTTCCAGTCAGAGGTTCAGTGGCTGATGCCAGGAGATGGACAGGAAGGCTAAGAGAATAACTATTTTCAGACGTCTGAGAATGGATGCCCACCATGCAGCCCAGCCTGGAAATAAATCCCACAGGTCTCTGGCACCAGACTGCCACCACGTGTGTTCAGATCCCCGTGCCACTGCTTTAGAGAACCCAGGGGGAAGTTCAAATAACAAAACCAAATTGGCCCAGTAACGAGAACCTGGGGAAGGCAGTAATCAGCAGCGGCAGCCAGAGAATTAAAAGCTGCATAACTAGTTCGCTGGGAATGATGTAACTCCGAGCTCAGCCATCCACGTGCACTCACGCCACCCCAGCGGCTGAGAGATGGAGGGTGAGATGGAAGCATGTGCAATATGTGGTCCAGGCTCCGAGTTGGGTAGCTCTCTGCACTGGCTCTGCCTACCCATTCAGTGGTTGTTGGGCTGGAGGGGAAGGCACGGGGGCAAGCTGCCAATGAGGCTGGTTACTTGGGTGCTCGTACCCTAGCACTAGCGTCACCAGAGTGTCCTATTGTGGGAAGCCCCAGATGTGAATGGGAAGCAGGCTTCCTGCGACTTGGCTACCGGACACGAGCGAGGTGGCAACATGAGAGGAGGGAATCCAGAGTGACGGCTGTTGGAGCTGGTCTTCTCTGTGGGGAGCCAGTGGGCCGGGCATCCGAATGCAGGAGTGGGCTGATTGCCTTGCTAACCAGACCAACCTCTTCAGTGCCAACCTTAACAAGCCAGTAGCTGCTGCTGAGTCCCTGGCATGGCCAGCGTGGGGACAGACACACCTGCCAGGTGCTGCTTTCCTCATGCATTTCCTTCTGAGTTTGTGAGGAGCGTGTGCTCCCAGTGGGGGCAGCAGCTGCAGAATACAAGGAGCACGGGGGAAAGAGATGGCGTGATGGCTTCTACTTCATTGGGATGCTTCAAGTGCAGCTTCCTTCCCCGCCCCTGTGGAAATAACTTGTGCAACGTCTTCAGAGAGGCTGAGGGCCACTGTAATGCTCCAGAAAGAGCCCACATGGCGTCGTCAGCCACCTCCGGGGAATCCAAAATGCTCTATGTGTGGGATTGTCCGTATGCGAACCTGTCGCCGCTGCACACCGGCACAACGGGCTGTGCCATGGTGGAGTGTGTGAGATAGTAAAGGGGGCTCACGTGTAGCTCTGGGTCTTGCACGTCATTGCAGAGGAGTGAGCCGACGCCATACATGGGCACAAGGAAGTGTGAGCAACAGGCATCACACAGAGCAGCAGTAATCTCATGCCCCTTGCACGCATATGTAAGCAGCAGGGTTTGCATGAGCTCTCCCCTAGCGATGCGCTGGGGGAAAAGCCTTCAGGAGCAGACCGTGTTTGCACAGACACACCTGCTCTGCGAGGTGCGCAGCAGATGGAGCCGCTTTGCCCTAAAGATCCATGTTGGCTGCTTTGGGGTCGCAGATCACTCTGTACATAAATGCAGGGGTAATGGCGTGTTCTCCTGGTTGTACGAGTGAAGGGCAGCAGAACTGTGCTTGGCCGGCCCTGTGCGGGGAGGCGGGGTCTCCCCAAACTGCACCTCACTTGCTAAGAAGGGGGGAGAGATGCCAAATCCTAGTGAAGCTAAGAGTGGGTGGGAACAGGTGCTTCTGCCTGGGGGGTGGATGTGCCTAAGGCGTCCTAGGCACCGCTTGTAAGAGTCCTTGCCTCCAGCTGGTGATTCCCAGAGCTTTCCTCCTTGCTGGGCGAGACTGGGGGCTAAGCCTTGGCGCCTGTGTGCACAGCAGCTGCACTGGCAGCAAGGTTCCCCACTGCCTGCCGCGCTCACTGAGAGCTGGGCGAAGCGGCTGAACCTCGCACTTGATGTTCAGTGGTGGCAGCCGCAAGCCGGTTGCTGCAGTGGCAGCAGCAGAGGCATTGCTCAATGCCCCCAGGGCGGGAGGTGACCCGCTGTGAACGCTCATCTGAACTTAGGGGCTTTGCCAGCCGAGGGTCACCACCTGTGAGTGGGGTGCCGCAGAGGGAGAGGGGAGTGGGGTGTTAAGGGACACTGCCCAGTGCACGGTGGGGTGGGTGTTTGCCTCTGGTCGCCTACGTTGGAATTATAGTCGTGGTGTTTTCCCAAATTAACGCTGGGTCCCCTTTTCCCTTTGAAGAAAAGTTTGATGTTATTGCGCACAGACTCGGTGCGTGCGAGACGGGAAGCGTTGCCGCTTCATGACGCCCAGGGGTGGTGGCGATTTTCCCCAGATTACTGGGTGGGCACTCCAGCTGGTTCTGTTTTCTGTTGTTAAGAGAAATTGAACCCAGCCCTGTGTTGCTGCTGACTCCATGCAACAGAAGGGTTGCACGTCATTGCAGAGGAGCAAGCGGAGGCCATACATGGGCATAAGGAAGTGTAAGCACCAGGCATAGCACGAGCAGCAGTAACCTCCTGCCTCTTGCATGCTTACTTTTGGATGTGGGGAGGGAGTGGGTGGAATCATGGGACCCCGATCCTCCTCATCCTCCTAGGCACTTCCCGCTTTAGCCCCACGCCTGCTGCCAGGCAAGCGCCTCTTGGGCACAGCACAGCAGGCGCTCTTGAACACAGGATGCTCAGCCCTTTTTACCTTGTGCCCACATACGCAACCCTCTGCACCAGTGCCGGGCGGGACAGCCAGCAGTCTGTGCAGGGAGAGATGGGATGAGAAGAGCCGGTCTTTGATCCAATGTCTTTGTTTCATAAACGCTTACGGCTGCCACTCAGTTCCTGCCACAGCTGCTCTTCGGGAGCCTGGGGTTTGCTGATACTATAGTGATAGGTACCAGCATATGAACACAGACAGAGCGTTAGAAGCTGCTGTCCATGGGGCCCTACTCCTTTAGAAAAGACCATCTTCAGCCCCCTTTTCACACGCTGCTAAGCAAGTCCTCTCTGTCTGGATTTCTCCAAGATGTCCTGGGCAGAGAAAGTCTTTCGGAAACTCTTTAGAACTCCTTCGCCATCTCCTGCCCCCATCTCCTGCACCCCCAAACACATACACACACACACACACACACACACCTGTGCTGGGAATGCCTGCAGTGGCAAAACACTCTGCAGCCAAATCACCAAAAAAGTCGTCCCAGGAGATGGCTGACAGGTTTGCACTGTCACATCTGGCTGGCTGCTGGCTGCCCAGGGAAAAGCAACCATGGGCTCAGTGAGGCTCTTCAGTGCCACTTCAGATGCCAGCTGCCAAACTTGTCATTGCTGCCGAATGGTGCAGTCCTGAAAGTGCACCAGCAAACAGATGGCTCGCTAGAGGATCGGAGGCCCTTGTAATGGAAAAGATGAGTAATCCAAGTTGAGATTCTTGTGCCATCTCCCCAAGTGCTTGGCTGAGGCAATAGGCTGAGAACCTGGAGTACTGCCTGATATGTGTCTGATTCTTCACGTACTAATGCAAGCCTGCACACTCACAGCCTGGGGACACCGTGTCATGGGTTGCAGTGACCTACTGTCATCATATCTTCTGCCTCCTCAATCTCAATCTTAACGCTAAGTATGTGCCACAGCTGCCCCTATACTCTACACTGCTCACAGTGAGGAGGAGAAGCGGTTGTCCTGTCACTCCATGCCCAGTCCGTGTGAAGTGGAAATCTCACACACATCTTGTGGCTTGGAATAGTCCCCGAGTATCGATTGCTATGTGTATTGGGGAGAGACAGCCCTTGATGGTTCTCCAAACCGACAGGCCAATCCCTGTTGCTGCCGTATGGTTGGGGGCTGAGAATGAGCCAGAGTGTCTCGCTCTCTCTCTGCCCATCCCATGGAAGGGGGCAGCCTGCACCGGCTGTGGGGCACTTTCTAGGGCATTACCCCCTTTAGAACAAAGAGCATCCGGAAATGCCACTTTCTGGGTCTCTGTGACTCCTCCGGTCAGCGACCACGTGACTAGCCAGGAGCCAGTGCAGCCAGGGCCAGATTTAGGGGCAGGCGCCCACCTGAGGTGCTGGGTTAGGGGGCACTTGGCTCACGGGGCTGTTTTTGTTGTTAGCAACAGCAGGTTTGAAGTAAAAAGTTTCAGCTGTTCCGTCTGTGGATTCATCTTTCACTAACCTCCTAGAACGTTCTGGAGCTTTGTAGAATCTTATGGAACCTTCCAGACTTCCTAAGAACTACATTTTCCTCGAACCTCCTAGAACAGAGGTTCTCAAACTGTGGGTCAGGACCCCAAAGTCCCCGGGGCTGGCATTAGTCTTGCTGGGGCTCGGGCTTCGGCTTCAGCCCTCCCTCACCCAGGGCAGCAGGGCTCAGGCTTTGGCTATGACTCCCCCATCCGAGGCGGCGGTGCTTGGGCTCGGGCTGAGGCGCTGCTCCCCCTGCCCGGGGTCATGCAGTAATTTGTGAACCTGGTTTTATTGTGTAATTGTGGAGGTGTACTTGTGTTTTAAGCCTTGAAGAGTGTAAGTAGCAACTAATAAGCGACATATTTAATGAGACGCCAGAGATATCTATCAATCCTCTATCTACACAACAGCATAAAAGAAATATTGTTACTACTTTTGTCATGCTTAACATGTAATGTTTGATGACTTTTTATGATGCTAGAACGGATGCAGTCCTGTAAAGCTGAGGCCAGAATCTGACATGAGGCGTAAAGTCTGGCAAACCAGATCACTGACTTCCAATTTCTGGTCTCAGTTGTGACTTGGCACGATATCCTGTTCCAAGTTAACATTGTAAGCAAAGCATAGCAAACTCAGTCGATGGACGTCACGACCACTACTACTTTGATTTCATTGTGGCCTACAGAGATAATGGATTGGAAGATGCCGTCACTGCTGCCAAAGAAATGGCGGAAAACTTAGGAGTGGAGTCTGTCTTCAACAAAACTGGCATTCATCAGAAGAAGAGGGAGTTTGGTTATGAAGACAGAGATGAGGTGATGGGAAGCTCGTTAGAAAAATTCAAGGGGGAGTTTTTTGCTCACTCGTTGACACTGCTTGAGTGTCCGTTGAAGAAAGGTTCAGACAAATGAAGCGCCACAAAAAGACCTGGGGGGTTTTGTCTGACCTTAGTAAGTTGTCAGCGGACAGGGAAACACCCTCGAAGAATTGTACCGGACACTGACACATGGGGAATGTTTGGGCATCAATGATAAAGACCTCCCTGTAGGGAAACAGCAGCCATTGTGACAGTTATGGCAATTTCCTGACAGATCTTTGGGAGGCCTATTGAATTAAACTTCAGTGTTTTGGGGGGCCATTGTGTCCTGAAGTCCTTTTTAGATTGACGCCGAGCCCCGCCTCCTGGGAGGGTACTACCTGTGAGTCTCCTAAGTGGAGTACACGGCGGTACGTACTCAAAGAAAAAGAAATGGAGACTTACTGCAACTGTGGTTCTTCAAGATGTGATGCAGACGGGTATTCCATAGCCCACCCGCTGTCCCTCAGCATCGGACTCTCAGCTGATGAGCATTCGGTGTGAAGGAACCAAGGGGGGTTGGGCCGGCACCATTTCCTATAGGCCAGGGAAGGGCTACAGCCATGAAGCTTAAGTGCTGCCCCTCTACCGGTACTGCTAGGCACAATTCTCTGACTCCGGTGTGCTGGGCGCACACACACCTAAGAGGAGTGCGCCTCTGTCTCACATTTCGAAGGCCCAGTCACAGTGAAAAGTAACTGTTTCTTCTGCCCTCAGTCACACATGCACAACTCCCACTGAAGTCCATGGCAGCTGCATAGAATCATAGAATATTAGAGTTGGAAGGGACCTCAGGAGGTCATCTAGTCCAACCCCCTGCTCAAAGCAGGACTAACCTCAGCTGCATGTGTGTATCGGAAAGCAAAATCTAGACCTTTGTGTTTTAACTTGTGCATTTGTCATTTAGCTCTAAGATGACACCCTAACAGATGAGGAAGCTAACTTCTTGGAAGGGCTGAGCAGGGGGGGTGGAGGGCAGCCTTTCGGTCTGTTTCTTTTCATGCAACCCAAAGGGCTGTTTTCACCCGCAGTGTTCCATTTTTCCATTAAACAAATAACAACGAGATTGTAAGCTCGTTGGGCCATGGACCATCTTTCTGTTCTGTGTTTGTACAGTGCCTAGCACAAGGGGTCCTGGGCCATGACGGGTGCTCCTAGGTGCTACCTCAATACACGTAATAAAAACAATAACAAGATCAGGTCAGTTCGAGTGGATTTCATTGTCAGTTATGAAAAAACAACAAAACGAACAATTATGAGAGCCATTGCAAGAGCCGTGTGTGCGCACACGTGTGTGTGTGGTATCAAACTTGCTGCAGCTGAACTAAATACAAAACAGCAGCTGCTTCCAGCAACTAGACACGTAAAGGTCCCGAAGACATTATCGTCACACGGCTCATACTGAGCTGCTTTCCATGCCGCATGATAGGAGAACATGTGTTCACCTGGCAGACGGCTCCTGTTTATCACTGGAAGATGGTACCTATTTCAATAGGTGGATAATTTTAGGTGAACAAGAAAGTGCTTTTTTTTGGGTTAATTCCATGCACTGGGAGAGATCCGGATCACAGCAGTAACTATTATCAGGTGCTGCGTGATAGAAAGACACCCGCTTAACTTGGCGAGTTTTCCCAGGTTTATTTATCACTCGAAGGTGGTACCTATTCTGATAGATATGTCTCTTCTGTGAGGTTATGATGCTGTAGGGGAGATGTACTTCAAACAGCGTGTGCCTGCTTTCACCCTGGGGTACCTGAGACTCTTTGTGGGGGGTAGGAAGAGATGCATGTGTTTTTGCTGATATTACGGATGTTCTTTCTAAAACCTAAATTGCGGGGTGGGGGAAGGGACTTAACAAATACAGAAAGGTTTATTCCCAGATCCCCTCTGTCAGATGTCAGTCAGCCTGAACTGCACTCAGCAGAGCTGCAGAGCGGTCTGGCAGCTAAGGCAGGATGGAACAAACCCTTGTGCTGTGTGTTGAGGAATTCATGAGTGCTCCCAGAGCACCCTCAGAAAGGCAACGGAAGTGGGGCTCAGGCTGTGGAACAGCCTGGCAGAAAGAAACTGTACCAGCCTCCCCCCGCACGGACAAATCCACTTACAAAGCAGGAAGCAATGGCAAGACAGTGCTAGTTCCTACCAGAGTGGTACAGCAGACAGTGGCACGGGGCTCTGGTTTCGGGAGCAGTGGTGCGGTGAGATCCGTCCCCTACTGAGCAGAGCGTGCATGCGCTGCTGGATGGGAAAAGGTCCTGCTTGTCTATTTGTGGGCTCTCCCTCTCCGGGGCTGTAGGCAAGCTATCAGTTAAATCCTGCGCTGATTGACAAAGATTGACCAGCGGCGGTCACACAGGGTGTCAGGCAGCACAGAATCTGGCTGTATAATGATACTAACGGCAGCTAAAACCCTGCCTGCACAGCAAATGCCAGCGCGCCAGGAGACCTTCCCCCCCCAACCTGATCACAAACATGGGGCCAGATCCACTGAAGTCAACAGAGCCATGCGACTGCCATCCGCTATAGACCCTGCACAGCTGGGCTGGTGCCGCCTGGACTTGCAGGGTCAGATTGCTGAGTGCAAACTGGGCTCTGACCCCTTCTGAAAATCTGCTCCCTGCTGTGTTTCATAACCAGGGTAAAGCCTGGATCAAACCATAGTCCAGATCCAGACTACGTCATAGACGACAACTACTGGAGACAAGCAGGGTTTGCCTACTGTTTGGATGTTGTCCCCGATCTGATGTGTAGAGCAGCCGTTCAGAGATTCTCCATCGGAACAAACAGGCGAGGGCAGGGCCTTTGGACCCATGTCCTGCATCCCCTTCCCTGACTCTGTATGTAGGTGGCCCACAGTTTCCTCCTGAGTGGGATCACAGAGTCATAGAATCGTCAGGCTGGAAGAGACCGTATGAGTCCACCTAGTCCAGCCCCTGCACTGAGGCCGGGCCAGGTAAACCTAGACCATTTTATCAGGATTGTTCCTGGTGAAAATGGAAACAAGACTGTCACGGCACTTACTGATCAGGGAGCTGAGCAGGTTGAAATCTGAGTTGTCCGAGGGACATGGTGGGGTTCCCCATCTCCTGAGAGTTCTTAGGACTGCATTCTTCCCAGCTTTCATGATTTCACTACAACCTCATGGCACTGGGTGTTTTCCTTAAAGCCCCAGCTCCTGGAGTCAGGTGACTATGTGAGAATATCAGTTTTCATTTAAAAAAACCCCAGTTTTCAGTGCTCATGATTATGGGGAAAACGCTTGAAAATGCAACCCAAGTCAACCCTAAACATTAAAATCCAAACAGCAAATAAAAAGAACCCATTTTAAAAACCAGTTCTCATTATTTTTCAGGGCCTGACTCATGGTTTTTGAATGCTCAGGGTTGGCAGTACTGGGATTTGCTGTCTTTTTGGAACATTCTTGTCCAACCACAAGATGCTGGATTTGATGCAGGGAGCACTGAGTGAGGGTCTCTGCCCTGTGCTCTGCAGGATGTCAGACTGGATCATCAGAATGGACCTGTCTTGGCTTAGAATCTGAATCTACAAATCCAGTGGCTGAAGAGGAAAGCACAGAGCAGCTTAGACTTCTCTTGCACTTTCAGAGCATAATATTTTTGGGGACACGCACAGAAAATTCCAAGCAGAGATCCATCTGGGAAGAGCTAAACTTGTTTAAAAGCCCATATTTTCAGGGTAGTTGTTTAAAATACTTTCATTAGTATTTTTTTGGTTCTGTTTGAGGAAATATATTTAGAAACCCTGTAAGATGCCCCCTTAAGCTCCTCTAATTCAAACAGACAGCTTTTCTGTGTCCTATTATTTGGCTTTAATACGTCACAGATTGAGTAAATGTATTAGAATGTTGCCTAGGAAAATGTCCATATGCAAATCGGGGCAGGAAGAATACAGAATTGTTGTCATTTTCTTCTTTGCCAAGACTTACTGATTGTGAATTTATTTGCTGGTGATATTTTCTCACTTAGGACCAAATCCAGTGGTCCTTATTCAGGTAAAACTCCCATTGACTATGGCTAGGTAATGCCACATCTGCAGTGGGAATCATGGAGCAAATCCTGGATCAGGCATGTAGCCCAGAGGCCTGAGTGGAGAATGCCCTCATCTTTGTTCAGCATGGCTGTGAATTCAGATGCCCACCATGCTTGTGGAGACTGGAGTGAGGCTGTGGAGTTCAGTTGCTGCCATATTTCCATCCTGCTTCCAGTGCATGGAGTGTCTGACCACCAAGACAGGAAGCATGATGACCAACTTCAAACATGCAGGGAAGTCATCCCTGCAAGCTGGATTAATGCTGAGTCTCAACCTGCTCTGTGTGGCTTTTATCCCAGAGTGCTTTGGCAACACTGGAACCCAGGGTAGATGCCAGTGTGAACTCCCACCCTTGCTTAGGAGATGCCACCGTGTTCACAGAATCATAGAGGATTAAGGTTGGAAGGGACCTCAGGAGGTATCTAGTCCAACCCCCGCTCAAAGCAGGACCAACCCCAATTAAATCATCCCAGCCAGGGCTTTGTCAAGCTAGGCCTTAAAAACCTCTAAGGATGGAGTTGCCACCACCTCCCCAGGTAACCCATCCCAGTGCTTCACCACCCTCCTAGTGAAAAAGTTTTTCCTAATATCCAACCTAGACCGCCCTCACTGCAACTTGAGACTGTTGCTCCTTGTTCTGTCATCTGCCACCACTGAGAACAGCCTAGCTCCATCCTCCCTGCAACCCCCTTTAAAGTAGTTGAAGGCCACTATCAAATCTCCCCTCACTCTTCTTTTTTGCAGACTAAACAAGCCCAGTTCCCTCAGCCTCTCCTCATAAGTCTTGTGCTCCAGCCCCCTAAACATTTTTGTTGCCCTTAGCTGGATTCTCTCCAATTTGTCTGCATTCTTCCTGTAGTGGGTGGCCCAAAACTGGACACACTCCATATGTGACCTCACCAATGCTGCATAGAGGGGAATAATCACTTCCTTCAATCTGCTGGCAATGCTCCTACTAATGCAGCCCAATATTTTCAGGGCCCAATGTTTTCAGGTCATGAATGATTCTCCATAGGGCTATATCAAGATCAGTGTCCATTGTGCTCTTGCTGAGCCTCCCAATAGCTTTTGATAGGAATGACCACAGATTTTCACTACCGCAACTAAGAGACCTGGTGGGTGTGTCTGGACCTACCTCACATAGCTGGGTGACACCTACAACCCAGGCATCGGCCGGTGGAGATGGGCAGTAGGGACTCAGCAGTGTAGTGTGCTTCCAGGTTCCACCCTGTCCCTCGCAATTCAAAGCCTCTGGAGTATTTATGGCATGGGACGGACGACTATCGTGTGCCTGTTAACCATGCACAGTTGTGTGTCCCTTCCCACAGACCCTGCAACGTCGGTCTCTGACCCAGCAATATCGCCTGCTGGATGTGACAGAGGTCCTTCGACCTCCATGCTGGAGAAAATCTTCTTGGTGGGCAAAGGTCACATCTCCATGAGGTCACCTCCCACCGCAGGGCTCCTCCAAGGGCAGTGAGTCACAACAAGGAGCTTGGCATTGCTTCTGACACACCCTCCGCATGGAGGCTACGTGTTGGGCATGGTTGAAAGGTTTCTGTTGTGCAATTTGCGCAGGCTGCAATTTCCTTTATCTGCTGACAATCTCCTAGCAGCAGCAGCAGCACAAGCCCTTGTGACCATGACTCCTACTCTTGCAAGGTTTCTCCCTCATGCCCAGCTTGTGCTGAGCACAGCAATGCATTTGCTTTTGGGTTTGAGCAACAGGATCCTGTTAGGCCTGCTCTGCATTCCTTGCTGAGGTGACCTACAGAGTCACCCTGGGATACCCTGCAGAGTGTCTAGGCAGGAAGGCCCGGGAGTAAGTCTCTTGCAGGGAAGACCGAGACACCAGGGAGTTATGAGATTGTGCCTCAGGGAGGAAGGGCTGGGCCCCAAAAAGGCTGGGGAGAGGATATTTGTGTTTAGTTTAATCTTTAGGCCAATCAAACTGGACCCTAAGGAGGGTATTTTTGAACAGAGAAGTCTTTTGTGAGTTATTTAGGAGTCCGAAAGAGGAAACTGAGGCAGAGCACTCACAGAGCGCCCACGGGCCATAATGTCCCCTGAGATCTGCCAGTGGATTCCTGGCCTCACCGAAATCAATGGATGTTTTGCCACTGACTTTGCTGGGCCAGGATTTCACCCTGAGCATGACTCTGGGCTCTGTCCTTCTCCTCCATCATCACCAGTAATAAAGGTTCCACAGGGCCAAATTTTACCCTCAGTGACACCAGTTAATCTGATGCCAAGCCACAGCTGTGCTGCTTGTATGAAGAGCGACGTGCAATACTTGTGGAGATCCCACCACCACCTCGCACATCACCAGGGGTCCCTCCGAGGAGTCCGGGTCACAGGCCTCGCATGAACAGCGAGGAAGAGGAGGAGGGACATGTGACCAGGAGGTCCAGCTGTGCCGTGAGCCAGGACCTGTTTGAGACTCCACTGCAGTCTAGTCAGGCCTGGCAGTCGAACACGGGGGAGCCCAATGCAGGGGATGGAACCTTGGGTAAGTGTGTAAATGTATTTCCCATTACAACAATATACTGCTGGTGCCCCCAACTTAGCAGGACATGGCTATCGACTTTTCATTTCTCGTGCTGGAAGAGGTAGGGGTTCAACCAAGAGAGGTGGAGCCGCTATCTGCTTCTCATTTCCCGTAGAGTGATGGGGGGCATGTGGAGCAGTTTGTTTATGTGCCCAGGGGTGTCCCTTGAGCTCGATGAAACTCCCATGGAGGTGCACTGCAATCCTCTGCCGAAGGTTTCCCGGCATGGCAGCCTTACTGCTTCCTCCACTGTACAACCGTTTCCTACGCCAGTCGATGGTAATTGCAGCCGGCACCACTGCAGTGCACAGGCCGGCAGCATCCGTGTGGCTTTAGGACACCAGCAGCAGCTGTGCTCTCGGTGCCTTTGTCACCCTCAGGAGTGAGATAAGAGGTAAAGGCACCACCGCCCGTGGGACTGGTGCCAGGGTTCACCGTCATGGCCCTATGCAACCGAGCAATTCCCTTCTCCTCTCCCTCGCCCCCCCTTGCAGGCCACACTCACCGTGGCTGGTGCTGTGAGTGGTGCCGTGCACTAACACTTGGCGGCAGAAGTGTCAATCAGCCAGTCTTGTGTAAAACTTTAGCTTTCCATTGTGACCATACTGACAATGGTACCTCTGTGTGTGTGACCTGCAGCTGCTGCCACTGCAGCCTTGTGGGATTCACCTCCACAACGATGGAATGCCTGAGCCAAAGTAGGAGGAGAAAGAGGACTTGGGATGACATGTTCAGTGAGATCCTGCAAGCCAGTGCTGCACCAGACCATGAAGAGAGGGCCTTCAGCAGGGTGACTATTGCAGACTATGTGGAAAAGGAAAGAGCAGAGAGGAGAAAGGCTCAGGAGTCAGAGAGGGAGATGCTGGACATAATGGACCTTCTCCAGCAGCCAACATAGATGCTGCAGACTCTTGTGGACCTGCAGGTTCAACAATCACTGGCTCATCTCCCTTTGCAGTCCATGGAGAACTCCAGTATAGCATCTCCTTGCACCCCTCCTCACACCATTCCACATGGCATCAGGCATCCCTACCCTAACCACGCCACATGGGGGGACAGTAAGGGCAACCGCAACTTCACACACACTGACCTGGGAGAGTAAAGTACTAAATTAAAAAACTTAATAATGTGTTTGCTTCTAAATTGCACAGAATTTTTTTTTGCACTGCTTTTGTTACTCAATAAAACCTTATTTTTTGGAAAATAATTCATGTTTATTAGTTCACAACATGCGTTACAGAGTGTCTAGCAGTACTGAAAGCACCACTTATCTGTTATTGTGCAGTGCAGTGTAACTCACAGGCTCTGTGACAAACAAAGTGTTACATTGATTAATGTACAGCAAGAACTACACAGTTCCTAGCAAGCCCCCAAAGAGCAGGGCCAGGTAGATCACAGTCCACCACTATGCATTACAGTGGGTCATTGTTAAATGCTCTTTCAAGGCCTCCCTGAGCTCTATAGCCCTTGTGTCTGGCTGTTCACACTCAGCACAGTCACTCCTCCTCCACCACAGTGACAACTTTTCCCCCTTTGCTTCACAGATGTTATGCAGCACACAGCAGGCAGCTAAAACCATGGGGATGTTTTTCTTACTGAGATCCAATCTAGTGAGTGAACACCGCCAGCATCCCTTCAATCTACCAAAAGCACATTCAGCTGTCATTCTGCACCTGCAGAGCTGGTAGCTGAATCTTTCCTTGGTGCTGTGGAGGTGGCCAGTGTACGGGTTCCTGAGCCATGGGAGCAAGAGGTAGGCTGGATTCCCCAGGATCACTATTGGCATTTCAATATCCCCAATGATAATCCACTGGTTGGGAAAGAAAGTCCCTGCTTGCAGTTTTCTGAACAGTGTTTCTGTGTTCTTAAAGATACAGGCATCATGCACCTTCCCTGACCACCACTTGCAAAACCAAAGCGAAGGGTTTCCGGTGATCCACTAGTGCCATTTCCGTTGATATAATCTGGGGTAAAGTGGGCTGGTAGGGCCCCAGGAGGGATATGCATGCTGTCTATCACTCCACGGCAGTTCAGGAACCCCATTGCTGCAAATCCATCCACATTGCCCAGAGTCACAATCCTGCACAACAGGAAGTGATTAATGGCCCTACACACTTGCATGACAACAATGGCCCCCATCGTGGATTTTTCCAACTCCAAAATGATTTCCCAGTGACTGGTAGCAATCTGGCGTTGCAAGTTTCCCATAGTGTGATCGCCACATATTATTCCACTTCCAGCGCAGCTCTTCTTCTGGGATCCCTGCTCTGGAGGACTGGGCAAACTCAGTGCACAGATCCAGGAATGTGGCCTTTTGCATCTGAAAGTTCTGCAGCCACAGCTCATTGTCCCAAACCTACATTACAATGTGATCCCACCAGTCAGTGCTCGTTTCTTGGGCCCACCAGCTGCAGCTGCTTCGTGAGCACCACCAACAACCCGGAATTGGTTCTTGCTGTGTCCCACAGCAACTTGTCCTCCACAAAATCATCACGTTCCCCACTAATTCGGTTCTCCTTGCAGCTCTGCAAATACTGCAGCATTGCGTGGCCTGAGCTTGCAACGCTCATGACAATAGTGCAGAGCTGTGCAGGCTCCATGCTTCTCTCAGAGCTGTGCAGAGCTGCACAGGTTCATGGGATTTTCAAAAAGGTGTGAAAATTATGGGATATGGGTGACATTATGGGATAGAGAAATTTGCATGCTGGGAACTTGACCTTTTTCCCCATCAGCCTTGCACGCCTTGTTTCTGCCCCACCACACATTGCCAGAACTTCCCAAAAGACAGTGTTCTGGACAGTGGCGAGTTGCACACTGGGATATATACCCCGGTGCACCACACTGTGCCTGGACGCAAACGCTCCTGTGAGTACACGCGGCACCAATGCAGGAAGCCAAGTGTGCACCCATACGAGTGATACACTAACTGCAGCAGCTGTGTGCCAATGTAACATGCATCCACCAAAGTTTGTGGCTTAGACATGGCTACACCACTATTGTTCCTGGAGCTGACTCAATCAGAGCTTGCTCAGGTGTGTCTACAGGTGCTGCAGTCACACTTCTGACGGCAGTGTAGCCATAGTGTTACCTGTCGAGGGTCACACAGGGTAGCGCCGTGCCTGTTTCCCCCTCTGTGACGTGGGGGTGACTAGGCACAGGGCAGCGTGTCAGGGATGGGACGCACTAGAGAGGGGTATAGCATCACTATCCTTTCTGTTGTCATTCCGTGTGGCTGTGGTGTTCTGTCGATAGACACAGCTCACTGAGGGAAAAGGCCATTCTCCAGCATTGGGACACCAGGAAGCCCACCGCTAGCACCACCCGTGGGACAAACCACACAGTGGTGCGGCAGATGGCCAGGCCAACCAACTGCACACAGCACACCCAGGAAAGCTGTTTGCATTAGGCAGCTTTGGAAGAGAGATATTCATTAACCAGAGGGAATGCCTGGGACAGCTTCCAGCCATGCCCTGCTCATCTCCCTGGGCCCGTCTCTCCTATCTCCTGCTGTTCACCTGCCCTTGCTTGTCAGCTCCAATGGTATTGAAGGGTTCCACTAAGTCGAAGTGGTCAGTGTTGGACGCCTAGTGCTGGGCACCTCAGCCCATATCTGGGCCCCTACATAAGTGACCGTGACAGGGCTGAGCACCTCCAGCTTCCGATCGGCTTCCCCGGGGGGCATTTCCAGCTCTTAGTGCGTACAGGGGAACATGCTGGTGAGTCAGGCTAGCAACCTGCCTGCAGATACACCCGGGGGCCAGGGGAGCTCAGCCGCTGCTCTTTTGACATTAGCATCAACATGCATTTTTCCTTATTAATTTATTAAATTACAGTGTTTAATTAATGCCCACTTACAGCAAGCTGCAATTTGTTCAGGGGTGTAAGGAATGAACCAGATTAACCACGGCTCGCTCCAGGAAGGCAACCCCAAAGGGATGGGCCAAGGATCCCCAAATGCCTGCTAAATCACTGCTGGCTAAGCTCCTGTCTTGTCATAGCACTACTGCCTCGTTACCAGCTCTAGCCAGCAGGCAAAATGCAGCGCTTTCAACAGCCCCTTAATAACAACCTGTGCAGTGTCAGCAGCTCAGCCTTGCCTCGGAGCAAAATGCTCTTCCGCAGAAGAGCTGAAGCAGTTGCTCTATTATTTAAAACTCAGGCTGAGCTGCGCATGCTAAGGGGCTCGGTGACTCAACAGCTGATACAGCAGCAGTGGTTGGTGACAAGGGCCGGCTCCTCAGAAGGACATTCTCTTGCAGGGCACAGGTCGCACAGCCAGAGCATTCAATCCCGGCCCCATAGCAGCTTGTCCTCTTATGATGGCGAAGGCTGACCTCAGTCTTACTGCTTATTCCCCGGATGGATGGGGGGCTGTGAGCCGCCAGCTGTGGGCACTAATAGGCGGCCCCCTACCAGCATCATAGGTGTGTGACATGGGCGAACAACAGCAAGTCTCCATCTGTAACGCTGGTGAGAATGCTGAGCTGTCCCAGACCAGGACGAGGGTCGCTTTCGGCCGAGTCCCTGGCCAGGCCACATGGTCACGTCTGGATGTATGATGATGAATTAATCAGCGTATACTTCAGCGTCTCAGTTCTAGTGCCCAAGGGCCTCAGAGCAACTTACAGATACAAAAACGAGTTACCCAAAGGGGCAACATGCCCCAGGAAACTACAGGGCAGGAGAAAGAAAACGCCACAGGTGGGGCAGAAAGCAGAGGTGTGTTCACCAATAAGGCTACTTAGCCACGCTTTCACTGCAACCATCTCCCCATTCGTGGAGCAGCTCTGCCCAGGTTGCAGTCAGGTAGGTAGCGCAAGAGGCAGCTCGGGAGTGGGGATGGGGAGGCGGTGGAGAGGTCATCACTGGCCTCCTCTGCCCAGTCTGGTCCCATAGAGCAATGAAGATACCCATGTATCCGTGTGTCAGAATATCTCAGCACTAAAATCAATGGGCTAATTGAAGGCAGATGTATAAAAATAAAGAGAAACACTCCAGATGTTACTGTCACAGTTATTACCAAGGAAACACATTTACATACAGGGAAATGTCCAAAACAGCCACCATGTATTTTACATCTCAGTCTGATGCAGGAGAATGCTCCCGTCCAGTGAGCTGGGCTCAGCTGTGCTCCAAGAATGCCAGACAGAACCAAAGTCCAACAAACTGAGCCCTCTAACTCACCACCCTTGGTCTTTCCCCAGCCAGAGCTCACCCACCAACCCACTCCAGATCCTTCCCCCACCCAGAACTCACCCAGCAACCCACTCCAGATCCTTCCCCCACCCAGAACTCACCCAGCAACCCCACCCGGATCCAGCCACCAGCTCACCTTTGCCGTGCATCACCCCTGTCCCCCAAAGGGTAGGGGAACAGATGGACTCTCCTTCATGGAGATCAGCATTTACCGGGCTTGGTGAAACACTAGGGAAGCCCTGTCCACAGCTGAGGATTCCCTCACTGAGAACTTGTTGCCTCCAGCCAAAGACGCAATTCCCCAGCCCCACTAGAGGGAACCTTCCTGAAAAGATTGACTGGAACCACAGCAGCCTTCCCAAGGGAGTGTCCTCCACAGGAGTGCAGAGTTCACCGTGCTGAGGTGGGGGTGTTAGCCAGACATGGGCAAGGGATAAAGTGAAGCACATTATCAGGCTGGAATCTGTCCTGACTCCACACCCTGCTGCCCTAAGCGAGCCCAGAGCTGTGCCAGGGCCTGGACACCAATGTCCTGAGCCTGCAAAACACTTACGCACACGCTTGGCTTTCATGATATGAGCGAGCTATTGACGTCCGTGAAGCCGTGCCTGGCGCGCGCAGACACTACCGCAATACCCTTTATAAATACTCACTCATAATAGTGAAGAGCTTTGATCCATCAGCTTCAAGAGAAGGTTTCTAGACCCCATGACCAAAGGGTTCTGCCCTCAGCAGCCTGGTGGTGTGATGGGTACAAAGCACGGTGGGCATCAATCCCACCTGCAGGCACCTCCCAAGGCTGCCCATGCACAGGGGACCCAATGCCACCGGGCACAGCGACGGGAGTGCTCTCATCCCTCTCAAGTTCCTCCTGGCTGCAAACCAAGCGATTTTCCCAGCTGAGAAAGACAAAATGGCTCTCGGTGTTCTCTTGCTGGGTCTGATCTGGCATAGGACAGTCTGAAGGGACCGGGCCCCTCCATGCTTCATTGTCTCTGTAGCGGGTAGAGCCGAAGGACAGTAGTTCTCCTTTGCCTGCGGGTCTCAGTGGCGCCTTCTTTCACCATGAGCATAGACCCTCCCCCTCACGCCCCATCCCCTTCCTGCTCACCCGTTCCCCTGAGTCCTGCCATGAAGCATGGGAGTGAATGTGTGGCTTGAAAGGGAAGGTGTGAATGGGCCAGGGAGTCAGCTACCCTGGCTCCTTGCCACCCATTCAGACCCACATCCTGCTGCATGAAGACAGCTTGCTCACGGCGACATACCTGGGGTGCCATCTGGACTGTGCTCCCTTTAACTCTCCAGCCCAGGCTGTCTGCTGCACTGCTGGGCTAGTGAACAGCAAACCCCCCCAGGCACTGGTCACTCCACACACACCCAGCAGAGTACATGAATGCTCTCTCCAGCCGCTCATGCACTGTATACAGTGTGATGGGGTGGCCTCCGTGCTCCCCTGGGCCGAGCGCTTTTTCACTGTGGTAGGACACAAAATGGCCACCCGGGACTCCCACCAGTCTCAAGATGGCGGCCATCTCTCTTCGGACCAGTCTTCCCGCAGGTCTTCACGGGCCGAGTAGTGCCCTTGGGTTCTAGGGTTTGGGGGGTAGGGGGTGTCCGAGCCCACCCTCTCCTTCGGACACCAGCCCAGAGGCCCTGGCTGACAGCAGTGGCTGGCTGCTGCTCTAAGGAAATCCACAAGTCTTTTCTCTGGGCTGCTTCCCTACCCGGGACCCCATCAGGACTAAGTGGCCACCCCACGGGGGAAACCCCCCTGCTTTCCTCTGGCTTCTGCCACTCACGGTTCTGGTTCTGGTTCTGGTTCTGGTTCTGGTTCTGGTTCTGGTTCTGGTTCTGGTTCTGGTTCTGGTTCTGGTTCTGGTTCTGGTTCTGGTTCTGGTTCTGGTTCTGGTTCTGGTTCTGGTTCTGGTTCTCCAAACTCCAAGAGCACCCTGCCTGCCTGGCAGGGAGCTCATATCTGCTCCCTGGCAGTGCTTAATGGGAATCAGCTGGCTCTGGCCTCAGCTGACCCTAATTGATCCCAGCTGGCTCTGGCCTCAACTGACCCTGATTAGCCTGGAGGGAGCCTTGGGCAGCTGCTAGGGGAACAGGGCTTTGATCATTCTTGGGCTAACGTAGTGCCCTTCTACCACCCTCCGGTAGCCCCTGTCACAACAGGGAGACCCCAACAAATCCCCCCGAACCCCAGCCTTGCACCCTAGAAATGTGCATCTGACACTGCCCAAGACCTTCTTAAACAATGCAAGCTCATGAATTAGTTTGCCCCTCTGGCAGAGGGTAGCGAATGTGCACCAGCCTTTGTAACCTGAGCAGCTTCCCCAAACGTCAATCAAAACCACACTGACTTAGATAAAGCATTAAATAAGTTTATTGACTAAAGAAAGACAGATAGTACGTGATTATAAATGGTATCAGCGTAGAGGCTCAGGAGTGGTTACAAAAGGAAATAAAAGAGAAAACCCACAAGCTATTTCCTAAACTTTATCAGGCTAAGTCAAATTTCAAGCAATAAGGTTTCTCTTACTCAGAAACCTTCAGCTTTCCAGTTATGGCTTCTCCCCCTAGTCCAAATGGCTTTGTCTTCCAGTTGTCTTCAGTGCAGGTGGAGGAGGAGAGGTGAAGTGGCGATTTCATTGTCGCTTATTTTACACTCTCCTCCAGGTGCTGGAAAGAGCCTGCCGGGTCCTGGGGGGGGGGGGAGGGGGGAGGAGGGGGCTATCCTAGCAGCCCCATGGTGTACACGCTCGAGCAACTGTCTTTCATGTGAATTGTAAATCTCCTGTTTACAACTCCCTGGCTGGGGAATGGTCTGTGATGGTTGCGTAACACCTGGCTGGGTTTTGGTCACTCCTTTGTTGCTACTGACGAGTTAGTCTGTGGGCATTTCCCAGACTCACAACAGGTTTCAGTAACAAACAAAATCTCATAACTTCACATACATGATGAGAGACCAATGATGCTTACCAGGGTATAACTTTCCAAAGGACTCCTCCCAAGGCCTACTCTATACAGAACATCTCACAATCATATAACAGTGGTGAGTATGGGGGCTGGGGGTGCTATTTTGAGGTACAGTGCATCACACTCACTCTCAGACAAAACCCTGGGACAAACAGACTGCAAGTGTGACTCTGTGGACGTGAGTTTGGCCCATGGGCTTCAGAAACCCACAGACCAGGTTTGAATTTATTTGATGGCACCAGGTGATAAACCGGCCATTGCTCTGGGGTCTCCCTAATGAATTCAGACCGAGCCTGAAAATGACATTGTTCCCATGACATGCCTGCTGTTAGCCTCTGTCACCCTCTGGACAGGCCAGCAGATTCAGTGGTCTCAGAAAGCCCAGAGTTGTCATTTCTGTGTCGGCTCAAACCCACTAGAACCAACGGTGCTGGGAACTCCGAGATCAACGAGGCGAGGTGCTCGTGCAGTCAGAGACCAACTTGGAGGTGGGGAATTTCTAAAGAAAGTTCCTTGTCAGAGTGACGGTTAGGGGCAGGGGAGCAGGGCCCGAAACTGAAGACCTGATACGGCACACCTAAGGGCCAGCGGGAGCCAGCGTAGCAATCGCCTCGGTTCACACCTGAGTGGGTGACCCTGGGAATCCCCTGGCCGGACTGGCCTGAGCGAGTCTCACGGAGACGCGGATCCCCAGAGTCACTGATCTGAAAACACCCAGCCTGGTGTGTCCTTAGCAGGTTAGGCTCCAGCAGCTCTGACTATTGAGGGTGGCTCGGAAAGGGATCCTGAGAGATCGGGGCACATGGTGCAAACCATCTCCTCCCCCTGCCTCTACTCTGCTTCTCCCAGGGCGGGGGGATGGGACACTGCTCCCCAAGGTGAATCCCACCCCTTAGCCATGACCAGCTCCCAGCCCGCCCATACCAGGTCCCACCTCCATGCCAGAGCCCGCAAACCCCACAGATCAGCCTCCCCTGCTGGTATGCCCTCGACAAACAAACACGACGAGCAGGCCCGGGGCCCCACCCCTCTGCCCCCAACATCCACGCTTGGAAATGGCGCTGCAGTCGCCTGGTGCCCCAGCTCATTGTATGTTTGACTTGCCTTCACAGCATTCGAATGGGGCTTAACCCAAGGGATTTAATTTCCTTTCTGCAGAGTGAGTGTCAATTAGCCCCCCTCCCTTCGCAGAGCTGCCCCCACCAGGCATGTCAGAGCCAGGGCTGCTGCCTTGAGTGACAAGAAGAAGCTGTTGTTATGGGCCTGGTAGGCGTTGGCGGAGCTGCTGGTGTCCGCTCTGGAGCATCCAGCCCTGGCACTGGTTCTGATTGCAGGGTGAAATTGCCTCCTCCTTTAGACCTCTGCAAGCCGTGGGGTTGCGGGGGTACAGTTTAGAAGGAGCCCGGGGGTAGCACACACGGGTGTCACTGAGGGTAAAATGTGGCCGTGGAGAACCTTTATTACTGGTGATGCTGGAAGAGAAGGACAGAGCCCAGGGTCATGCTCAGGGTGAAATCCTGCCCAGCGAAGTCAGCGGCAAAACTCCCATTGATTTCGCTGAGTCCAGCATTCCACTGGCAGATCTCAGGGGACATGGTGATCCTGGCACTCAGAAAACATCGGTTTTCCTTTTCATCTGCACAGGTTTGAGCTGGACCCATGAAGAAGCAGGAAACCTGGAGCCCACAGTGCCACACTGGGCAGAGAAGAACTCCACGGTAACCCTCTGAAACTACCTGGGTCCCCTTTGGAAGAAGCCTAGCTGCAATAGGCACAGATCACAGTCTGCCGCTCAGCCATGGTCCCTGTGACCTTCTGCTGGCTCTGTCCAGGTGACTAGAACTGCCAGGGTGTGTGTGCAGTTATTGGTAACTACCCCCACACGCAGGGTGTGTTATAAGGCAGGCGATGCCAGTAAATCTTCCATCTGACCTACCTGCCCGAGTTGCCCAACAGCTGGAATGCCTTGTGGTGACTGTAGGGGGAGGTGGAAGGAAATGACGCAATAGCAGGACTAGGCGTGGAGCAAACGGAGCCTTCCCACTGGCTCTCGCTGTTCTCCCAAGAAATGGGCTGAAGTCAATCAATGCAATGTCCAAAAAGTTGAATGCAAACTGGCTCCCAGGGCACGGAGCAAGCTAAGCCACGGAGCCGGGCCCAGCTGCAGCCGCAGCGCAGATGGGGATCTGGGGGCTCTGACAGGCCGCCGAAGGCACCAGCGTGACGCTGGCACATAAAAGGGCCGCCTTAGCAAGAGCCACGTGCGTAAAACAAGCAAGGTCATGCTGCGCCGGCTGCCCACATGCTCAGCTGATGAAGCGAGCTGGCTCATTTGACTAGGAGAAGGGTGCCAAGCGCTGATGGGTTTCAGTCAGCAGCCTGCAGAATGCTGCGCTCACCACCGCCCCTGCGGGCTGGGCAGGCACCGGAATGGGGGGTATTTGAGGCACTGCTGGCTGCCCAGCAAAGCAGCGTGCTTTAATAACAATCCATACAATCATGTAGCACCTTTCACCCCAAAACCCTGCAAAATCTGCCCTCTGCCATCCCACAGCCTCAGCTACGCTGCTTTAGAGAAGGGGAAGATTGCCCAGGACAAGCTCAGCCAAGGTAACTAGGCACAAGGCACCGACGGCTGTAGGAAGCTGGAAGGTACAATTCCTGTCCTGGGCGATGGTGCCGTTTTCCAGTAACCCCTGACGCAGACATGCCTTGTTGGACGATGCTGTCCTTGTTTCTGCACGAGTGACGCAGAGGTCTGCAAACACGGCTGGTGAGCCTCTTCCTCCTGAACTAGGGCTGGAAGAGAGCAAAACCGGCTTTTATTGTAGGTCCTACATCAAAAACGATGGGGTCAGGTCCTCAGATGATGTAAATCTGTGTCGTTCCATCTGGGCCAATTTACACTAGCTGAGGCGCTGGTGCATGATTGAAAATTCTTTCTCAGCACGGTTAGTAATCGACCAAAATTCAGACGCCCTTTCCCACAAACTTATGACAATTTGCACAGATTTTAAGGCTAGGAGGGCTTGTTAGATCGTTCACTCTGAGCTCCCATGTAACACCGTCTCGCATTTCACTCTGTTGTCTGTGTACTGAGCAAATCAGAAAGCGACCCCAGATGGGACTTGAATTCACACAGCATGGAAAGCACACAAGCTAAACACCCTTAGCATGTCACCGTGATAGCAAGCTTGTGGCTAACTAGCCAGACAGGCCCACTTGGGATGCCTATTGGCTCGGTCTGTGCATTTCGAGCAGATGGAGATTTTCTTAAGGCAAGCTCCTGACACAGCACCCTGCTTCAGACAAATGAGGCTATGCAGGTATGCCCAGGATTAGCCTCACAAAGTGCTGGCTGCCCAGCACCTGTTCACATTGCCATCTCAGAGCTGACCATCTCCTGGGCTTCCTGGTATAAAAGTTACACCCTGAAATAATCCAGAGCCGAGAGATTCAAAAATAGCAGGATGCAAATGTTCTGGAGGCTTGAAATTGAATGTGATTTACCGGTGCCGAGCCTGTAAAATCAATTTGGCAGGTGTTCACTGGTTAAAATTAGTTTTAAGTGAAAGCTGGAGGCATTCTTGTGTGTGTCTTGGTACATTGTCTGGGAAGCACAGTGTGTTTGCATTACCGAGTGGGTGCGGGGCATAGATGTATATTTAAAGTGGAACCCTGACTGTGTGCTTGTGGAGGCGTTTCTGTGCACACTCAGAGATCTCCGCAGTCTAGGGCTGTCCAGCTGAATACTACCAACCAGCACCTGCAGAAATCCTCTGGAATTCCAAAGCATGGCTCAGGTTTACGGCCTTCGTTGTGCAGGCCCCCACGTTCACTCACGCGAGTGTGCCGTGGGAGAAGGGTCTGTAACCTGGCACAGGGCAGTGAGGCTGCCTGTGAGCTATTTGGCTATAGCTGGGAGTACTCACAAGTCAGGCCGGAAGAGCTGCTGGCTGCAGGAGAGGGGGGAGGGCTGGTGACAGGTGAAGAGGGTTTGCAAAGCGCCTGGTAAATGAGGGCAGAAATCCCAAGCTCCACGTCCCCCATACAGCACCTGTCCCTGTCCTGACTCTGGCAGAGCCGCCGTTCCAGCGGACGTGACTCGGAGACACTCAACACCTATGCAAGGCACTCTGCTCCCACTGGCTGCAGCCCTTCAACCCACACCCCTGCTGGGTCGCCCAGACAGTTTTCTGGGCCCACTACTTAAGCCCCATCCAAGGTTTGTCTGTTCCTTGCAGGGGGCAGAAAAGCTATACAAGGGGCAGGAAAGAGCCGAGGCTCCCCATACTGCACAGCTCCAGCCCTTCCCCCAAGACCAGTGACTCCTTGCAGTTAAGGTGCTGGAGACATTGGTTCATCTCCTGATCCTGCTACAGACGCCCTGCACGATACAGGGCAAAACTGTGCCTGAGCTGCCCCATCTGTAACATGGGGACAATGACCCTGCCCCACAGGTTGTGGGGACAAATGTATTATCCCTGTGAGGTGCTCAGTTACTCTGGGGCCATATAGGTAGATAGATGTGGGACTCCAAGCCAAGAATGCTAACACAGCCTCTAGGACGCCCTTCAGCCTGGTCTTCCCAGAAGAGGATTCCCAGCTTCGAATGGGATGTCCCACTGGAGAGATGGGGCTGCTGGGCTGGCCTGCCATCCCTACCCTGCAGACAGGAAAAATCCATGCAAGGAGGACCTGCTGCTTAGGGATTCTGGGGAATGGTCTGACTGGCCCATGGTCACTAGAGGGGATTTCACTGCATGAGAATGGAAGCAGACGCAGCAAGAGGAAAGACATCCCCACATCAGCCCTTAGATGAGGGATTGGTAGCTGGGGCCAGCTGGAGCCAGACTCCTGAAGCTGCACATGTGAGTCAATGACACAATGAAGAAAAGGAGCAAAGTGTTAATGTGACCCATCCATGCCCAGGATAGCCCATGTGAAAATACCAAGGTCAGGGCAGGCTGCAGAAGGAGAGCAGATTCTCCCAGCACTGGTGGCTAACATTGAAGTCAGACTTCCCAACCAGCCACAAACAGCGCTTCTGATTCCCCACACTGGTTATCAAGAAGCTAAAACAAAACTACACCATCCCCTTTACTGCATTTCAGTCTCTGGCTCCCAGCCAGCAACTGGGCCCAGTAAAGATGTAAGTTATTTAAAACTCTCTTCCCTCTACCAAAAAGTTCTCCTGACCCCAATGGATCAGCCACAGTACCAAACCAATATAAGTTTGTATCTTACCCAAAACACCACGCTGCCAGCCAATCCTTTAGTAACTAAAACTAAAGGTTTATTATAAAAGGAAAGAAACAAACTGTTAGAAATAACCAAACAGGTTGTCCCGGGGGCGGATTGGGGAGACAGAACCCTTTATTGCCCGCTCGTTCCACCTCCACGCCGCGAGTGAGCAACGAGGGGTTACTTTACAATTCTTTACTCCATAACAGTCTGTAAGTGAATACATGTCCAGCAACTCCCCATAGACCCTTATTTGGTTACACTGACACCTATAAAATGAATATTAACAACTACATAAGAATATAATTATACCTGCCCCTGTTTGTTGTTTACAGGATTACCATCCAGGGGGCAGGCACATCACTTCAAAACCTGTACATTTTACACTAACGTTCTTTGACATGCCAGGGGGAGAAGGAAGATAAGGCTTTTTTCCCACCAAGGCCCTGCGCAGGAATGGCGATAGTGATTTTATTAGCCTCACTTCCAGCACAGATGGCCAGGAAGGGAGGAAAAGAAGAGAGATAACAGAGTCTAACTAGAATTCACACCAAGTAACAGAAACAAGGTTTGCCCTTGCCGTGACCCCGTTCCCTGTAACTTAGGCCTGATCACTTGTCCAGCTTTTAACTCTTTGTTCTCCTACACAAACATTAAGAAAAATGTTAAATGATTAAATCACATACATACAAATGATTGGAAAGTCCATACATAGTGGGTTCTCTACAGAATTGTGGCATTTGCAGACTTATACAGTCCCTCTGGTGTACATCCAGTACTTGGATGGGTCTCAGTCCTTTGTTTCACAGCTTCAGTTGCAAATGAGTTGATCCAGAGGCAGGAAGCAGGACTGAGTTGAAGACTGAAGACAATATGGATGTGGTGCAGCTCCTTTTACGCCCCTTTGCCATGCTGCTTGTGGAAATTTACAGAAATAAGATGGAGTCCAGGGTCACCTCTGGGCAAGTCCTGGTGACATAAGATGTAGCCCCTGGGTTCTTTCCGTGGACTTATTCTCCCTTTGAGTTCCCTTAATGGGCCATCAAGCCACTAGTGCTGCAGCCCTCCTGTCTGGGGTGTCACCCAGAAACACAGCACAGGTGGAAATACAGACATGCCTTACATATTTATAAGCTACGTTACAGATCCGACATACACGTAACAAGATAACCAGACTCAGCACATTATAACCTTTCCAACGGTACCTGACATGGCCTATCTCATATGAACGATTGTACTTTGACATACGGGTGTCAGATAATATCATAAATGGCCCCCAATTCAGTAGCATCACAGTCAACAATAGACAAAAAGGCTGCATTCTGCTCCCCTTACACTGGCGTACCTCCACTGGCAGCTCCCTCCGGCGACACCGGAGCACTGCGGCGTCTCATCATACACCGGTGCACTGCAGATTGCCATTAGACGCCCGTGTGCAGGGGAGTCCCTTTACCTGCGTGCGCACTGCAGATTCCCATGATACAGAATGGGTCCGATCTCAGGTAGGCGACTGGTTTGCATACTGATGGGTCTTTCAGAATGAAAGTCTATGGTTGCTCTTTGTTTCTGGAAAAACGTAACGATGGGTTGGAGATTCTCTGCTGAGCAGGTTTGGACCTAGTCAGTAATTGAATGGGAGCGCTCGCAGGAAAACCCAGGGACTGCAGGACATGGTGGTAATGACATGACAGGGGTTGCTCTGCCCTCTGAATTGGTGCTGATTAGATGCCCCAGCATTGCATTGTGCTGCAAAAGGGCTTCTCCTTTTGAAACTTACATCCTGATCTCTCAAGTTCTTTAAAAACCCCAGGGCATTTTTTGCAGGAAAAGGTTTCTTAACTGCAGTATCCCTGTCAAATTCTAATATGGATCTTTACATTTGATCTCCTGAACTTCCCTGTGCACTTTCAATTGGAAAGAATATTTTCTCTTCTTGTCCTAAATTGCTGTATGGCAGAGCTGGGTGCTGTTAAACAGTTGTTGTGTTCCACCCCAGAGCTGGCTGCATTTCCTTTCTAGACAGTAGTGTGCTTGGAATAGAAGATGTAGGTCAGATGCCTTAACAAACCTGCTGAGCCATCACCCATTCCTGGATCTTTTGACCTGTGGAATGACAATGTGCTCTGGGCTTTGCTTCATTAACGCTAGGCAGGGACACCTTGTCTCCATGCTGCTTTTCTCCTGAAGCTGCATATCTACTGTGGACAGTGCCAGCTCCCACACCATGCCAGAGTTCACTTCCTGCTCACTGCCGTGATGTTCTGCAGGGTCTTGCTTCCAGCCCATGGCTGTCTGATTCCTGGCTACAGCGCCCTGGCTCTGATGCCATAGAGCAGCTGGTTGGGTTGATTCAAGCTTCTGAACCAGCAGCAGCAACAGCTCCTTCTTCAGACACCAGAACCGATTCTCCTTGTCGCTTTGTGCAGAGCCTGCCCCTGCCCTTTTGTGCTTTCCCCAGAGCTGGCAGGGGCCCCAGGAGTGGAGCTCTGCAGACACCTGGCTTCTACCCCTCCATGCACCTCAGATTCGCCTGCCTGTGGCGGCTCACATGAGAGGGCCCCTATACCCGATACCTGGAGCCCCCAGACGGCTCCGTCACAGACAGTGCTATCCAGCATCTTTACTGGACAGGGAGGTGTTAGATGGGGAAGAAAAGCTGATTGCCGTCTGCAGCGCTGCTCGTGTTAGAAGACAAGCATGACACCTCTCTGCGAGTCTCTCTGTCCGGCTAATAGTGCTCGGCATGGAGCTGCTTGCACAGTTACAGGTCAAGGTGACATGGAGCCCATGTGCTGCAGCCCTGCATTTCACTGGGGACGTGCATCTGGGGTAAGTTAGCTCAAAGGCGATTCAAAGGGGTATGGGTGAATGGGGAGATAAAGCACCCACTTTGGCAATAATTCCCCGACGTCGCCCCCCTGGAGAGCTCATCTCAGGCTGCGGGTCGTCCCCTCTGCCAGCCAGATGCCCTGAAATGGATGGCATGACGCAGGGCTGCTGCCACCCTCATCCCTTTGCCAATGAGACTCAGCTGGCAGAGGATCCACTGCAAGACAGGAGCGGTTCTGCTATGCCAAAGCAAGGGGAGAGTTCTCGCTTTATAGCATACCCCTCCCATGGTATCTGGGTGCCATGGTTCAGCCTCCTGTGACCCCTGCTCACATCAAAGGCTGCTGCTTGGATTAATCCATGCCCCTAAAAGTCTTCAGTGAAGTGAGAAGTACAATAAATCCTGGGAAAAGCTCTGCGTGCTGGCGCTCAGGGGAACCATAAAGACACAACACCATAGCGGAGGCTAACAGTGACTAGGGACAGAAGGTGTCACAGACCCCACTGCATTGGAATGACCTCCGCATATCAGCCAGTCCAGCCCCAGCAACACAACGCTGCCTTTGGCAGCTCATCCAGCCCATCCTCCTGCACTGTGTCAGATCCACTTCCCGGTCCCTCCCCACCCTGCTCGATGAGCATTCCGTCTGCAGCCCGGGCAGCGGCTCTGCAGTCCCAGTGCCTCGGCTTGTTCTTATCATTACAAAGCTTGCATTAATATTGACCCACTCCCTTCCTCAAAGCAGCATCAGCCTCTTGCTCCCTGCTGCCCACGTTGCATCACGGCAATGACTGATCCCTGCTCTCCTTAGAGCAGTCTGTTCGTTTTTATGGACAGTTCCCAGGTCTGCCCTTGTTTGTAATTTCTTCAGATTTAAGAGGCTCTAGTTCCCAGAGCTTTTGCCATTTTCGGGCTCTCCAGTTAGACTACGTCTTTGTTCGCATTTGATCTCAGGGACCTCAGTGGAGGACCAGTCAGGGCCAAGCAGAGTGGGAAAACATAGCACCCCGTAACTCAGCACCTTGCACCGACAGCAATTCCTTGCATCTGAATATTAAGCAATGACCCAAAGGATATCCCCTGTCCCCTGGAGCGGGTAGATCACACAGATCAGGAAAAGGGGTTTGTTTCCTTGAAAAATTCCAACAACAACGAAAAAGTTTCCGTTTTCATCAGAATCTGTCTCCAAAGGTTCTCACGTTTTCATCAGCAGCTTGGCTGTCAGCTAACAAACACTTCTGGGGTTTGGCTCAAATTTTCAGCGTTTTGGCTAAAGTTTCTCGGTTTTCAGTTTTTGGACAAAAACCTGGACATTTTCTTGAAAATTTCTGTGTTGATGCAAAAGTCATTTTTCATTCCAAAAATCAAACGCTGGCCAGTTCTGCTTTCTAGCCCTGTCCCTTCCGTCAGGGCAGCTGAGCTCTTTGTTCTCCTTTGATGCCAGGGCGTGGGTGGTACGTGCGATGAATCCCCAGCAGGTGCTGTGCTGCGCCTCTTCTGTATTCCTCCCACCCAGGACAGCTCCATTTCTGTCACCTGCTCCTTGTCCATGGCCAAGCAGTGCCCATGCTCCTGCTCCATTCATGGGTGTGTTGCCCTCAGATATATGTGCAAGCTGGCCCACTGCTCTGCTGACATGTGTTCCCCTCCTATTTCCCACTTTCATCCTCTCTTTGCACTGTCCACTGACCTGCCCCCAGCCTTCTATCCCAGCCTGAGGCCCCTTTTTACAGACCCTGCTAGTCACCACACCTAGGAAGGAGTTTCAGACAGTCTCCACTCGCGGGAGGCCAATACAATTGTATTTATAACCTGAGATAGGATTCAAACCTACATCTTCAGAAGGTGGGAGCACGAAGCCACTGCATCCCCCAAGCCCAGCTCCTGGCCCTCCAGAATGAAGGGTTCAGCACAGAACAGGCATGCCCATCAGGCACTTTGTGTCTGAGTTGCTAGCAGACAGCAGTTTCACAAAGAAAGGGCTGGATTTGTCTGTCTGTCCATGAAATTTAAGACCTGTGGCCAGACCTTCAGTGGGTGTAAATGGGTGTGACCCTCGTGGACTTTAACAGAGCTACACTGATTTATCCCAGAGCGGGAGATAGCGCCTGGGCCGTATCTGTGCCAACTTGTGCTCTCTGCACTCCCATTAGCTTCAGTGATGCATGCCGTGCTAGTGGTGTCATGGAGGAGAGCTGGCCAGGTTCTGCAGGCACCTCCGGACCTGGGGACAGTCTCTCTCCAGATACTTGTCTGGGTAGACGTCCCCTTTGGCCACCTCCCTTCTCGGCATGCTGCACCCTGGGGCGCCAGGATGAATAAGTTGTGAACATGAAGGTGGTCGGGAACGTGGAAGGAATGATCATGATCTGATAGAAAGGAGGACACAAGAACAGCAAGACAAGGACACTGGACTTCAGAAAGGGGGATTTCAGCCAATGCAGAGAAACAGAGGGAAGGCCCCATGGCGAGACGAGTTAGGAAGAAAAGGAGTCGAAGGGGGCTGGCCGTTCCTAAAAGATGTAATACTAGTGGCTCAGCAGCAAGCTATTCCAACGCAGAGGGAAGAGAAGAAGAGCCACAGGAGGCCAATGTGGCTGCTCGAGGAGCTTTTTAGTTATCTAAGAACCAAAAGGGAACCATACAGGGAATGGAAGGAGGGCATGTCACGAAGGAAGCGTACAAGGGAATAGCACGAGCCTGGAGGGGCAAAATCAGGAAAGCCACGGCCAGGCATGAGTTACAGCTGGCAAGGAATGTTAGACGGAGGGGTTCTACAAATCTGTCAGACAAAAAAGAAAGATCCAGTGTGGTTTGGGTCCACTGCGCGATGGAGAAGGCGAGCTGGTAATGGAAGGTGGAGGGATGGCAGAGCTGCTCAATGTCTTCTTGGCTTCAGTCTCACAAAAAATAACATGTGACCGGATGCCTAGTGAAGTTACCACAGACAACAGAGGGGAAGGGACGCAGATCAGGATAAGAAAAGAACATGTCAGAGACCTGTTGACCAATTTGTATGAATTCAAGTCAGTGGGGCCTGATGCTATTCACTCCAGGGCATTGAAGGAATTAGCTGAAGAAATCTCAGATGACAGGAGAGGTCCCAGAAGACTGGAGAAGGACTAACTTCAAACAGAGAAAAAGGAAGAGCCAGGGAACTATAGACCAGTCAGCCTGACCGTGATACCTGGGAAACTGCTAAAACAATACATAAAACATTCAATTACAAATACCGGGAGGATGAAGGGGTGATCACTAGCAGCCAGCAGGGATTTACCAAGAACAAATCTGGCCAACCCAGCTTGATTTCCTTCTTTGACAAGGTAACTGGTTTGTGGAATGTGGTGGACATGACATACCTGGACTTTAGCAAGGCTTTGACACAGTCCCACTTGTCATTCTCATAAGTAAGCTGGAGGAATGTGGGCTCGGTGGAGCTACCATGAAGTGGATACAAGTTGGTTAAACAATCGCAAACCATTAAAGGTAACTCTGAATGGAATGATGTCGGGTTGGAAGGTCTCAAGTGGGGTTCCACAGGGACCTGTTCTGGGCTGGTGTTATTTAACATCTTTATCAATGACCTGGATGTAGGAACAGAGAGCATTCTGATCAAATTTGCAGCTGACACAAAGCTGGGGGGGTTGCAAACACTTTGGAGGACAGAGCTAAAATTCAGAGGGATCCTGATAAATTGGAGAACTGGGCTATAGACAACAAAATGAAATTCAACAAAGACAAATGTCAGGTGCTACACTTAGGGAAGAAAAACCAAATGCACAAATACAGAGTGGGGGATTACTGGCTTGGCAGCAGCCCTGCTGAGAAGGCTCTGGGAGCTGTGGTGATCACAACCTCAACATGGGTCAGCAAAGCAAAGCTGTTGCAGAAAAAGCAAATGCAATTATGGGTTTCATTAACAGAGGCATAGCATGCAAATCACGGGAGGTGGCAGTACTCAGTGCTGATGAGGCCTCAGCTGGAGTACTGTGTTCAATTTTGGTCACCAGTGTATAGACAGGATGTAGACAAACTGGAAAGGATCCAGAGATGCGCAATAAAGATGATCAAAGGGGTGGAATGTAAGCCATATGAGCAAAGGCTGAAGGAACTGGGTATGTTTAGTTTGGAAAAGAGGCGATTAAGAGGGATACGATAGCTGTCTTCAAATCCCTGAAAGGCTGCCATAAAAAGATGGAGAAAAGTTGTTCTCTCTTGCTACGGAGGGCAGGCCAAGGGGCAGTGGGTTAAATACAGCACAGCAGTTTTAGATGAAATCTCAGGAAAAGCTTCCTAACTGTAAGGACAGCAGGACAATGAACAGATGGCCTCAGGAGGTCATGGAAGCTCCTTCACTGGAGATTTCCAAAAGGAGACTGCATAGCTGTATGTCTTGGATGGTTTAGCCACAACAAATCCTGCATCTTGGCAGGGGCTTAGACTAGATGACCCTTGCAGTCCGTCCCAACGGATAGAATCCTTTCTCACATTCTAGCCCCTCTAAGAGTGTGGCCTTCATGGTACCCCTGAGGATGGCAGCAGAGCACTGGACATGCTGTTGTCTGGTGATCGGGGTAACCAGGGGAAGGGAGCCACCAGTGACAAGCAGGGGACAGCACATGGGGCGTATCACGTGCACCGTCTGCATCAGCCTGTACCATTCCGGATCACAGACAAGCCCAGCGTTGCATGGCCAGCGGTGTCAGCAGGCCCGAAGCCCAGTGTGAGCCAGGCTGTCCCCGAATGAGCTCGCCTAGCCCCGCGTCTGTGCCGCGGAGCAGGAATTAGTGCAGCCCGGAGCGTTAGGTTAAATAATTCACTCCTCATAAATCCTTCCTCGAAACACTTTTTTCTTTCCAGGGAGACACATTACCGCCTTGTGCACGCAGACCCGGCCCGGAATGATCAAAGCCTGTTTCTGAGCAGGCTAACGGGGCGCGGAGAGGGGGAAATGAAAAGGAATAAAATATAGATTCTTGAACTCAGACCTGGGGAAGCTGTGGAGCATCAATCTTGTTAAAGAACTGGTGTGGACTCTGCAGCCAGCCTACTTCATTCTGCCTCCTGACAGGCCGTGATGATTTGTGCCGGCTCAGCAGAGGAGGAGCCCTATAATTCATGCTTGGAGACAGCGTGGGATGGAAGCATGGCAAGTGGGGAATGACTCACAGCACATTGCTATGCTCCGGTCCCCACAGTCGACACAGGGAAAACTTCCCCGCTGCCTTCCCCCAGTCGCTCATGAGAGCTCTGTCTTGGAGGCCCTGGCCATAGGAGAGACAAGAGCCGGTAACAATTAGAAACCTCCTGGCTGCGGTTCCATCTCCTGCTGGGGTGGCAGGGCAGCTGGGTTTCTTCCAGCTTTGTGCAAAGTGCCTAAAGGGGCACAGGGCACCTGCTCATGCAGCTGGTGTGTCTGGAAGCAGCCCAGCCCAGAGCAAAGGTACCTGGGAGCTCTTGGGTGCTCAACCCAGCTCTGACACCGATTTGCTCTGTGGGCTTTGTCAAGCCACTTCATCTCTCTGCATGACTCAGCCATAGTCCCCACTTCCCCAGGGGCTGTCGGGATTTGTCAGTTAACGTTCACTCCAGCACCCATTGGCATCAATGGGAAAGTCCTATTGAGGCAGATGGGGGTGGCTCCAGCCCATAGGGCTTTGAAGATAGGTGCTAAGCATTGTTATTGCATCTTAGCGGGACGCGGCCTCTGCTCTGAGTCCTTTCCTCACCCCCAGGCAGCATCACGGCACTGTTATTAGTATAAAATGCTGTGGCAAGGTGAGGAAACTCTCCCCAGAGTCCAGCCAGCCCAAGTCCACATCCAAAAACACATTGCTCTGTCCTGTTTGCGGCCCAAAGGTTTGGAATCGAGACCTCAGCTGCTTCACATGCAAAAAATGATAGCAGCCCAGCGACTCCTGGATCCTTGTTTTGAGCAGTGCCGGAGTCACTTTGATATCGCAGCGTTTATTCCAGATCCAAAAGGAAAGGGGGAGGGGGAGACACAAAAAACAACGACATACAATTCTGGCAGCTAAATACAGCTCCAGGACTTCTCTTTTGCCCATCACAGGAAGATTTACTAGGGGAAAAATACAGGCTGATTAATTATGCAGCCAGTTTGGTCCATTATATCATAAAAAACAGCTGTGTAGGACAATCTTGGAGATGCTACCTCTCCAGCATTATCTGAGCCCGGAACCGCTCGCCTGGAGCCAGCAGAAGCTGTCTCTGCAAAGGTTCCTCGCTGCCTTGCGAGATGATATGATCTTTTGAAACCCACCTTTTCCATTCGAGATTGTGAGTGCAGTGAACTTTGATATTGTACCAGCGCTAATTTCAACTGGCAGGGCCTCTCGCTCGTGTCACCGGAGGCCTGAGGTTCACTGAGAGAGCTGCAGCAGCTCGGGAAGGGAGGAGGGAATAACCCAAAGACTCCCCTTGAATATTAATGAGGCATCAAAGCTTTTAGCTGCATGGCAGTGTCTGAGCGCGACTGCTCTCCAGGGCTCCACTACGCTTGGCACAATAAAGCCTCGGTAATTATTTCCAATAACTAATTTAGATTATCATTAGCCCCACATTGGAGGCATAGAGAACGCTGCCCTTTCAAACACTTGAACCACTGAGCCTCCAAAATAAAACGCTCGTTCTCTGCAAGGAGATCTGTGCCAGCGCTAATAAATTAGAATATATTTGTGTGTGTTAGCGCCCATGGTGGCTCAGGATAAGGAGAGCAGGTTGCATCTGGGAAGGGAAGGAGGCGCCTCCTCTGCTGCCACTCCACACCCATCACTGCCCAGCCTGATCACTGGCATTGCTCTACGACCTGCTTGGTCCCCAGTACCCCCTCCACTACTTCCCTGCCCCCAGCCCAGGTGCCTCCTCCCTGCCTACACTGGGGCCTTTTCAATTACAAGTAACAAGCAATAAACAATTGAGAGTTTAAAAAAATATGGCATGAAACATTAACAACCCTGCGTGCCCTCCCTTCCCCCCTCTCCCCCAGCCCCCCCGGTCTCTGGCAGCCCATGCGGGGTACACAGTGTGAGCCCTCGGGGCTGTCTGTCCAGAGAATCACCAAGCAGCTGCTTCTGGGCGAGGCACTCTGCCCCTTTGGGCGGGCGGCCCGGTCTGTGCTCCCCATTGCATGCGTGGGGAAGCCCCGCTTTGCCCATTCTGCACCTATGGACACACAGTAGAAGGAGGGATGTATGGGGCCTTGTCTCTCCTTGCAGACAGAAGGAGGGGTCTGGGGCACCTTCCTCACACACACCTTCCTTTGGCTTTCCTGAGCTCCCCAGACGATGGAGCCCTGTGAGGCTGCGTGCCACAGACTGCCTGCGTGAGCCACAAATCAACCGCAGACAAAAGGGTGTCACCACACTGGGGCACGTTGGTGATTTCACAAGCTAAACTGAACCCCCAGTGTCCTGTCTGCCCAGGGCGCTGGAGGTGGTTGCCCCCTGGGATCAGGGTGCCACGGGGCTGGAGAGGGGAGTCCCCTGGGGTCTGTGGAGCGGGTTGGGGCACTTTCTAGAGACTCGGGAAGAGCCTTCCCTCCCTGCAGATATCTGGGGGGGAGCCTCAGCCCCTCTGCTGTGCCTGTCCCGTGGCCATGCAGAGGGGATGCAGCCCCATGTCACCAGAACTGCCAATTGCCAGCATGGTTCAGGTAACCAACATGTCCTGCTGAATTGGAGTGACCAGACGGCAAGTGTGGGGTAATAAGCACCTATACAAGACAAAATCCGGAGTATCAGGACTGTCCCTATAAAATCAGGACATCTGGTGACCCTACGGTGAATGTACCATCTCCCAGGCTGGGCTGGCTGTCCCGTGGAGGCAGAGAAGGTACTCCAGAACTCTTCCAAAGGGACTGGCAGATGGGTCATACTCCCAGCTCAGTGTTTAGGCAGCAGCTGTGCAGGATACTGGGGTGAAATGACGGCCTATGGAAGTCTGTGGTAAAGCTGCCATTGGCTCAGTGGAGCCAGGGTATCACTCCTCTCCACTCCACCTCGTGGTTTCCTAATTCAAACCAGGAATAACTAAGGACAATCTTGTGGTTAATGCACCGCTCTGGGAACCTGGGGTTCTGCCACAGCCGTACTGTGGAACCTCAGGTGAGTTACGTAAGTGTTCGCTGCCTCAGTTTCATCATCTGTGAAATGGGGATAATGATACTTTCCTCCTCACCACCCAGGGCGTCTTTAGGCCACGGATAATTAACGTTTACACAGTGCTTTATGCTCCTTGGCTGGAAGGCAAACGAGGAGGTGGAATTATTGTAAATACTGCGAACACGGGGCAGTCACCATTCCACAGAGGCAATAACTCAATTCAGCTACCCCTGGCTTAGGGCCGGTGTCAGGCTTGGTGTTCCTTAAGGGTGTGCTTCTTTGGCGCGCTTTAGAGGCCCCTGCCGTGCGTGAGACAGGCTCCTGGGCGATGGTCCTTTATTTAAACAAAGGGTCACAAATCAGTGGTGAGTTTGCTTCCTGGAAGTGTGAGTCTTTCCCTGGCTCCGCAGCGTGGTAGGGCGTCAAGGGAAGGTCACACTGCATCCTCAACTCCTGTTTGTTATTATTATAATTCACCTTGTTAGTACAGACACTAGCCATGCAGTGCGTTATCACAGCCAGCATGTGAGTGAGCCCTGGTTAGAGCGTGTGTATGCGTGTGTGAGGCACTTGGGAATGGGTACGTGCATGTGTGTCTGACCTGGAGTGTGGCTGTCTGCCCTGGGGGGGTCATTGTGTGCTGGCAAGGGGTGTGGAGGAGGTGAGAGGCGGATGCATGTTTCTGGTGGGGCTCTGTGGCTCTCTGCGTGCTCTGCAACTCCGGGAGAGAACTTGTGAATGATTCAACAGGCATTTCTTTCTGAACACTACATCCAGAATGTTCCAAGTCTTAATGGGCAGAAACCACATGCAGTAACACGGTCCATACGGCAAAGCAACCACACGCAGTAACAGTCCATACGGCACAGTGACCACACGCAGTAACACAGTCCATACGGCACAGCGACCACACATCGTAACACAGTCCATACGGCACAGCAACCACACAGAGTAACACGGCCCATACGGCAAAGCAACCACACGCAGTAACAGTCCATACGGCACAGTGACCACACACAGTAACACAGTCCATACAGCACAGCAACCACGCGCAGTAACACAGTCCATACGGCACAGCGACCACACGCAGTAACACAGTCCATACGGCACAGCGACCCCACACACTCACACACTCACCCCGTCCCTGTAAGGGTTAAATGACACATTTTGGCCAGGGTTGCAAGCTGTGCGGCTCAAGTCGATGGCTGCGGCTCCTCTGACAGTCAGGACTTGTCTCCACGTGGATTTGGGGACCGGACTCAAGTGCCCAGCTCAGTCTCGTGGCTGGGTTTGGAAGGACCAGCAAGCCCGGGATCCAGTTGCTGGTGCCTGCCAGCGGGACTGGGGCTCTCACGCCGCAGTGTTCTTTGGGGCCCAGCCTGGGGGGCCAGCTTTGGGAGGCCCACGGGTCGGTGATGGACAGTGTGGCCTCAGACTGAACAGGCATCTCTTGCTCCTCCAGCTCCATCTCCACATGTCAATCCAGCTCCAGCGCTGAGGGTCTCATTGGCCTCCCCCCGGGAAGGAGAACGGTCTCCCTTGCCCGTAACGACCTGCTCAGTGGCCTTTTCAGTTCATTATTTCCTGAACCATCACCTAACAACAACATGTGCGCCTGGTTCTTCCCTGGTCTGCACCTGCCTCTGCCAGCTAGTCACGGGTCCCAGCCTTTATAAGAGTCCCTTCCTGGCTGTCCTCCCATGCGCAGCTGGCTAAACGTTGCCTAGTGAAACCAGTGTTTGATAGAAAATTGGGTTTCGCCTGAAACCTCCTTTCCCCGTCTGCCCCTCAGAAAGTGTCTGTTTCCAGGGGAAATTTTGTATTTTCATCAAAAACCTTTTGGCCAAAAGCTGAAAATTCTTGTTTTGTTTTTTTGATGAAAATCCGGTTGAGGTTTCCCTGGGTTGGGGAAGGGGCCCCGGTCCAAGCCACATGCCTCAGCACAAACCCCGATTACCCCCGGGGGGGAAGAGCATGAGGAGGATTCTCAGCATTAATCCCCTGGGGAATGTACCATGCTTGACAATAGAAGAGCACTTGTATCGAACCCAGGCAAAGCCCGGAGCAAAGCCCAGGGAGGGTCTCTGGCAGGGTTGCACAGACTGCTTTGCACATGCCAAGCCAGACATGCAGACTCTCTGCCCTGCGTCAGTGCAAACCCCTTGGGTCAGTGCAACCCGTCCGCGCACTCTGACGCCGGCACGTGCTGTGAGCTCAAAAGGGGAGGTCCTCTCACATGATCTTAGCTGATCTGCCGGCTCCAGGCTGAGTGTCTGCAAGAGCCCCCTCTGCTCTTCTCCCTGCAGCTCCTAGTTCAGACCCTGCACGTCAGCACCTTGGCAGATGCTGCTGGTTCTTCTGCAGCTGGGCGACTCCTCCTTCTTTGTTCCCACTCCAGACTTCAAGGGGCTTATTTCCCGCCCTCCTCCCATCTGCTCCTTGACCTTGGTCTGTAGTCAGTTCGATGCCCTTGTTTTAGAGTGGCACTCCCCCCAGCCAGTCAGGTTTGGTTGTCCTGTGGCAAAACCGCACAATGGACTTTTCCCCAATCCCACCTCCCCACCACTTAAATACTCCTGAGCACGCCCAGTGTCTAGGCACCCTCAGCACTGCAGTGTGCGCCGGGCAGGGGGACCCGCCAAACCACCCTACTAGTGGGGTCCAGTGACGCCTTCTGGCCCTGCCTCCTGGCTACTAGGACCAGGATCCCCATCCCCTGCCCTGTTTCATGGCTCAGGCTCAAAGCGGCCAGACCTCAGCACGTTCCCGCCAGCCCCATCTTCTCCATCTACCTGCTGACTCTTCTTGAGCCTTGTATACTGGCTACTGGGGATACAGGGCCCCACAGATGACGTGCGTTCAAGGCCCAGGTTACATCCAGTTTGGGGCACCTCTGTAGGACCCGCCCGCAGCACCAAAGGCCTGGCACCAGCATGTGTCGCTGCTCCATTGCTGCTCATTGTGTGCTCAGCTCATCCATGCATCTGGACAACCCTGCCAGTGAATCCCAGGGACCAGGTCCTGGGGGAACGGAGAAGAGGGTGCCCGGTGTGGTCTGGGAAGCTGGGCCGCTTGCTGCCAGGCTGCCTCTCAGTCTCGGGAGGTGATGTTGTGGGTCTCCCTGCTGGTTGGGAAGCTTCGGGCCAAGCGTTGGGTGAGGGCAACGCAAGCCCAGCCTGTGGGTGGCAGCCCAGCCCTGGCTCTCAGGTGTTTGTGACCCAACGGCCTCCCCAGCCCCCTCCTTCCAGTCCTCAAAGCCCGTATTGGGGTGTTGGAGCCACAGGCAGTTCAGATCCTGCTGAGGAACAGGGTCCCAGGCCCCGTCTGCCAATCGTCGGGCCAGGTCCTGTCCTAGGTGCTGGGCCAGGGAGGGTCGCATCGTCGTGATGCAGCGGAAGGTCACTGGAGGCGATTGATGAAGTCCCTGAGCGTCTCGGCAGGTTTCTGAGCCCAACCAAAGAAGCCCCTCATCTGTTCCTGGGGGAGTCAGGGGCCATAAAACCCGATCCAATCGCTTAAAAGTATTTTTGACGGTAGCATTCCGGTTATGGGGCCAGGTCTGCACCTCCCCCGGGGAGACTCCCCACACCTGCCCCACCAGGTACTCGGAGAGGCAGTGCACGTTAAACGTGGACTCCGGTCTGCCTGGAAAGCCGTGGAGCTGGTCTGGCGATCCCTTGCCAGCTGCCCCCATGCAGTCTGCCACAGTGGAGGAGGCAGCCCCAGGGAGAGGCCTGCGGTGGGGGAAGCTGGCTGACGGGCTGTATTAGTCAGAGACTCCCCTGAGCCTCCTGCCTGGGCATCAGACACATCCCCAAAGGTCCCTGCCTAACTCCCCAAGACCCATTCGTGACGCCACTTGTCAGGTGGGGGGGGGAATTTCCAGGCTTGGGGAAGGGGTCCCAGGTCCTAGCCACCTGCCCCTGCACAAACACCAACCTCCTTCCAGGGGGTCAGAGCTAACCCAGGCTGAACAAGAGAGCAGCACTAGCAGCTAAGCCAGGCTAAGAGCACCCAGTGAGCCCAGGGAAGGATTTCTAGCCCCGGTACAACATGCGGGATCAAAGCAGGCTTGATTCTCTCTCCGGCAGGGGTCACACAGCCTCCCTGTCCCTGGTACCGCACACGGACCCTGACCCTCAGTGCCTGGGCTTTGATTAAAACCATTTTCCCCCTGTTTTCTTTGATATTTTCCTCAGGGAAAAAAATAGCCATGTTCCAACCAGTGCTTCCCCTGTGTGATTTGGAACTGATACCTTTGCCCTCAGCAGAGAAATCTGGGAGTCTTGTCCGGGGCCTTTCTCACTTTGGGCTGGTTTTTCATCGAGTGCTGGGCTCCATCTGACTTGGGCATGTTCAACCTGTTTTGTAACTGATGGTTCAGAACTGTCCTGCTGGAGTGTCCTGTGCGGTGCTCTGGCGTGTCGACCTGTAGCTAGCCGTGGGGATCATCCAGTGGGTCACAACCCCTAGAGCGGCCACTAACGGCACTCCGTGGGGTCATGGAGATTGCAGATTTTATCACAACCTACGACAAAGAAAATCTCATCTCCCCCCACACCACGACTGCTCTCCACAGACGCTGACACGTCAAGGTAAAGTACCTCTGGCAGCCTCTCCAAAGACATGCACTAATAAAGGTTACAGGCTTAGCGTTGTTAGCACTCGTGCGTTTTCTACTCTTGCTTTTACAGGAGATGTAAGGGGCTGGGACATTGTCTGATTTCCAGGAAGGACTCTCCAGCCTGCGAAGGTGGCGAAACACTGAGCTGTCGGCTAAAAGCACAGCTGCAGCACAGTGCTTCGGGATCCTACCTGGACTTGACACTGATACCCGTTAGGAGGCAACACAAAGCGTTCAGCTGGTCCTTCGCATGCTGCAGCTGAACTACAGGGTTTTTAATTATAAATTATCATTATTTCTCCTGAAAATCCTCAGAAACAAACTGGCCCATTATCCAAATGATCTCTTCAGGCAAACACAGTCCACAATGCTCAGCGATCTGAGCAGCAGAAACGTGTGCCAAAACCTCTTCTGACCACCAGGTTAGCTAAGTGCCTTTGCTTACCCATCTCGCACTATCAGTGTCTAGTACTTCCAGGGATGGCATGGGGCAATGAGTGGCGTGTTTCAGTGCCTGCTGCAGGATTTGCAGTAACTAGTTTCTCTTTCAATATCTGGGCATAACCTCTAGCCAAACCGTCCGGTTTCATTTTGCCTTGGAGATCTCATGGGCTTGATTATGAGCAGCCCGGATTGTCAGAGCCTTGGTATGTGTTTTGTGTACCCCATGCTATGTAATCACTCTCTGCTGACAGCTCCATCTTGCTAGAGGAGGAAGGACTCCTTGGCTGGAAAAAGTGTATTACATCACTGAAAGCAAAACTGGATCTTTCTTAGTGCTTGCTTCCCCACCACATTACTCCATTTTCACATCAATGGGAACACTTTGGTTTCAATGCAGATACACTGGCCTACACCTGCAATAACTCAGTAATGACGTGGGCTCTTAGAGCCTGATCCAAAACCCACTAACGCATGTGAACAGTAAGGCAAGCTGTGCATTCCAGCTCCCCAAACAGCTGGAAATCAGGTTTGCTTCTGCTTCTTCAAAAACTTTAGTGTGGTTATTGGTCCAAGCCACTGCACATTTTTCTGTAGCAATAAAGAGATTGGACTTATTTAGGTAGACAAGCGGGGAAAACATGTTCCATAGCAGACTAACCGCACATAAAATGATCTCAGCTTACAAATACCTTTGGGTGAAGCCATACCCTCCATGGCTTTTCTTATGAGGGACGGGTCCCTTCTGCACCTATGCTATGCTCAGAACAAGCAGCGTGATTTACTCCGAGCCTGTATTTGGTGCCCTTTTTAGAACTTCTTCAAGGTTTCTCCCACGTTCCTCTGTGTTCCTACCAGTTATTAATGTCTCATCTACATGGGCAAATAGCAACATACAAACCTGGGTTGACTCTTGCCACACCGACACTTTGGAATGTGACGGGAGGTGCAGCTACACTGGATGGAATCCCTTCACAGCTAAACTCCCTTCGGAGGTGTTCCCTGTGACATTTTTAAAATGGGTCTCTAATGCCACCTGCTGGCGTGCTTGGGACGGGCCAAGATTTGTAAGTGCTACTCTTTGACCCTCTGGCAGCTTAGCTAATGTCCCTTTTGAGTCTGGACTTGGATTCTGATCCGCATCCAGCCATGGTGACTGTACAGTCCCTGCAAGCCCTCACCAGTCCATCATTTCTAGCAGGGCACAGTCTGTGCAACCCAGTCACTAAACTCTGCTGAAGAAGTTATTTTCTGCTTCCGAAATCCTTCTCAGTGCTGTTTCATGGTTATCCTGCAGCAGAAGGTGCAGGATACGCCTTGAGTGGTTCAGGTCTGGCATATTTAACTACCTGTAGTTTTGCTTTCTTGCTAAGTGCTTGTCTGTATCAAAAGCAGACTTCTATTTCTCTCGTAAAGCCCCCATCGTGTCTATTACCTTGGTGCCCAGCCCCAGCCATCTTTACGCAAATTTCTGACAATCAGTGATGGAAACATTCCCCCGTGTCGCAACCATTGGTTACAGCAAATGGGTCTCCTTGTGCTTTACCCTAGACTGCAGGCATCGTGAGACCTCTGGATCTCCTTGACTATAATTTTTCAATAGCACATCACATTCTCTTAATTTAACATTAGCATTAGTTGTTTGTACATTTCTCCAGATATCACAGCTCCTGCAGAACCTGCATCAATTTCCATTCCCATCAAACAGCTTCCAACTGCCAGTCTCCAAGCCCCTGCAGGCAAAAATATGTTTAAAGAAACATAAATACAAAAAAAAATATATGGTAAGGAAGTGTTTTCCCTTTCATCTCAGGCGGGACACAAAGAGATCAGACAAGCAGGCAGGTGCTCTCCCCAGACGAGGGTAACTGGCTGCTGCAGCAATCTGTGCCCCGGATCCAAAGACAGACAGAACAAGCCCTTTGTTAGCTGTTCCCTTTAAACGTTCCCTCTTTGTGAAGTGGGGAGGTTACTGCCACCTTAAACTCTTTGGACGGATTCATTGGCAACAACAGTGACACCCAATGGTGAGTCCGAATAAGTGCAGAGAGCTGTTCCTCAAGGATATGCACAAGGAGCCACCCTGACCCCTGTGCCTTTCCCAAAGGTGAGTGCCGGGGCAGGCCCTGGGCCTCTGGCTTTACTTGCCACATCATCTCCATTCTTCACCTTAAGAAGTGAAGCGAGCAGGAAATCAGAGCGAAAGTGCCTTTCCTGACGGGGTGGAATGAAGATCTCCCAGCTTTCGATAAACACTCTTCAGATTTCCTGAAAGTTTCCGCGCTGGTGTCATTGGTATTCAGGATGTCGCCTCGCTCAAAGGTACCAGAACTAATGCTGTCCTGTTAATGAACTGAGTGAGTAATAGCCATGGGTATAGAAAGCTTATGTCTGAAACTAATCCTAGTTAATGAATCTATTGTTACAGGTATTAAATGGTGACAGGGGGTTTCATCCATCAGCCCTCCATTAATCACAGCGTCCCTGCCTATGCTGATTATTTAGACGCCAGAAAAGGGGTCTTAATGATATTAGTAATAGACCGGTTGTGGTACGTGACCTAGGACAAGCTGGGGATTTAAGGTGATGACTGTCTGATCATATAAAGTGCTTTAGAGGTGATCCGAGCAGCTTTGCTCCCCATGGCATGTTATCTTGTCTCTGCCAGCCTGCTCTGTTCAGACAGAGCACTGCTCTGGGAAGGCACTGCGCACAGCCCTGCCGTGGCCATGCTGGGAACCTCGCCTTATCCTCCACTACGAAAAATAAAATACAGAACAACAGCTGCTCCGAACTGCACCGCCCGGTCTTTAGGAATTCCCGCCCTGCACGCACACACACACACACACTCATGCAGTGCACACACAAATTTACGTGCACACCCACACACACAAATGCACACACGTGTATGCACAAAGACATACACACACAAATGCACCCGAACACACAAATGTACACATGCACACCACAAGGGGCTGGAGAATAAATGATGTGAAGGTTTCTTTGGGAAGATGTAAGGGTGTTTGCTTCTCATTCACTCCAGATTACCTTCTCAATGGAGGCTGCCGAGGGATCCTGGTGTCTAGTAAAGGATGCAGATGGAGCTCAAAGACAGCCAGAGAGTAGCTATGTAACAGAGAAGATGGCATTTTTACAGTCACTTTTCTGACCACAGCTGTTGGTTAAGTTCTGCTCTGGGTGACGGTTCCTCTCAGAAAACCATCGGTCATTCCCTAACTCATTGGGTGCCAGTTTCTGATTCTTTAGAACATGGCCACAGACAGGAACTCACTGTGGTGTTAGAAGAGCTCTCAGCTAAGACAGCTGAAGATGAAAATAAGAAATGGCCACAAAATTCTAGTGCACAAAGTCCCTGTGGGGCATACCTAGATACCGTGGCGCTGGGTGATGGGATTAGACAGACAGTAGAACACTTCACCAACGGTTCACCAAATTGTCTGTGTCACTTTATTATGGGCTGTCCACATTCATAGGATTTGTTTGTAGAAAGTGAGTTTTATCTCACAGCCAAGATGAATTTAAACAAGAACTGAACTTCATTTTAGAAGGCTGCAGACTTAGGTAGGTCATCCAATCAGGGAACAGGAGCAATGTCATGGGGCTTAGGTGACCAATCGGAGAAGGGACAAAATGCTTGATACACACAGCTGGAGAACAAGCCAGAGGTCCCTGTCTGTTTGCAAAGTCCGTGTCCTGAACAATTCCAGGTAGCAAACAAACCCTGACAAACTCCGCTCTGCTCACAGCCAATCTGCAATGTGACAGGAAGCTAAACGTGGGAGATGAAATGTTTGCAACCAATGGTTTGATCAGCTCCAGCAGACAAATTAGATCGAATGCTCCACAGACCGCTGTGGCATCAACTGATAGCGTAGCTACTAGCCAGCAATCCTAGCCCCGGGCTGCAGCTAGCCATCTTGGCTCCAGCTCAGTATGTGTTGTGAACCTCCAGTCTTCAGGCTGATTCTCAGAGAGGTCAGATAACCAAGCTGGAGCTCTGAGCCAAAGATCTCAGAAGTGGCCAGTTATTTCGGGTGCCTCCGTTTTTGTGTGTGCAACCTACAGCATCTCAGTTCGGGCCGGGTACATGGAGTACTGGAGTGATGCCCCCATCATCCTAGCGCTGCTCGAAAACGGGCCCCCGGGTGTTCAGTAGCTGACCTGCCCTCAGGCCCTGCGATGAACATGCTTCTCCATCTTCAAAGCTACCCCAGTGCAAGGGAAGCCACAGGCTGGAAATGCGGGACACCTGTGTTTGGTGGCACATCCCACCATAGCTGGCAGATTATAATATCTTTTTAAATGATCAAATGTGTTTTAGGGATGTTTTCTCGTTGTGTGAATTCAATAAACCAGTTGCTTAAAAAGAAAACTGGCAAAACTGAAATTCTATCTTCTACCACCATATAGATCCCCAGCATGGGGCCCAGCAGGATTCGAACCTGCCCTTTACAGATTCCCCACACACCTCTCTAGCAGGGGGTGGATTCTCCATCTCTTGTAGTCTTCAGAGCGAGACTGGACACCTTTTTGGAAGCGATACGTTAGTTCTGACGAAGCCCTGTGGCCTGTGTATGCAGAAGGTCAGACGGTGACCTAATGATCCCGTCTAGCTTTATAATCGAGGAATCTCCAGAAGCGGAGCTAAAGGCCTGTCGCTCTCTGCAGGGACTGGCCATGGGTGAGGATGTGACACAAATGTTTGCTACTGGGTTTCACACCTATTTGCTGGGCAGCAGTAGAACATTGAGGCTCAGGATTCCTGGGTTCCATTCGTGCCCATCAGAAGGAAGTGTAATCTAGTGGTTAGAGCTGGGGACCATCAGGACTCCTGGGTTCTGTTCCTGACTCGGGGAGCAGAGTGTTGGCTAGTGATAAGACAAGCAGATGGACTGAGCATGCTCACCAGCCCCTATGGGGGCCTGACGAAGAGACCCTACAAGGGAGTGCTCCTCTGGGGATGAGAAGCAGCGGCTCATCATGACCATCTGTGTCCTGCCCAGCAGGCACCAGTGAAAGCAGCCTCACAGCTCTGCAGGACAGAACATTCCTCTTCGCTGGACAGGCCACGTCTCATGGGCAGCTGGAACCAAGGATCAGAGCAGTTTTCTTGCTACCTTCATCCACTGCTGGGTTTTACAGCTCCCTTGTTATTATCCGTGGTGTGTGCGTGGGTTGCTGTGAGAGGAAGGGAGGGTGTCTGTGACAGCAGGGAACTATCAGGATTACAACTGCACCAAACAGGAGCAGGAAGAAGAAAAGGCCCTTTCCCCATGTGAAGATTTGCCAAGCTAAGTGCTTGGAGAGCTTGCACTGACAGGACAGCAGCATATCCCCATAGCCAGCTCTGGATTTTCTCAGCCTTTATCTGCTCTCTGCAGGGGATGAGACCTGTGAATTACCCATGAAAACTCGAATCAGGTAATTTGCTGCTTGGTTTTATTTTTAGCTTAATAACAGATGTGTTTATATATATATATATATATATATATATTTTTTTTTTTTTTCCCCAAGGATTCGGAGCCAGGAGCTCACCAGTCGCCAATGTTTAAAATGAGCCCAGATAGAACATAAAACACTCTACATACACCTCACCCTGCCAGCCATGGAAATATTTCCCCTCCATTTCTGCACAGCTAGTTAGTGCTGTAACAAGTCCAAGGCCAGGCAGGACTTGCCAGCTCACAGGGCTTCATGGCAGCAGAGCGGACAGAACTCAGCTCCCGGGCACCAAAGGCACAGGCCATGGCCTCTTGAGCAGAGGAAAACCTCCATTAACTACCTGCAGTCTAGGACTAGACTGAGAACAAGGCCCCATTGCGCTAGGTGCTGTACACATGCACAGTGAGAGCCAGTCTGTGCCTCCAAAGGGCTTACGGTAGAGACAGAGGAAGGCCCATGTGCAGCCACTGCCAGAGCTGGAAATTGAATGCCAATCTCTCACATCCTCACCCGGTGTGTTAACCACAAGATCTCTCCACAATAACATGCCAGGTGGCCCCAGGCCGTGCTAGTGACTGGGGGGTGGGGCAGCTCTTTCATCCCAAAGGGAAGAAGGTTCTATCAGGCCATTTCCTAAATGGATGTTGGTTTGTTCTTTAATGAAAAGGAATCGGCCTCCTCCGTCAACCGTCCCCCAACCCAGCCGCCGAGCGGAGGGAAGCAGGGCTGGCCGCATTCAATAACATGCAATAGCCATGGGCCAGGCACCCAAAAGGCTTGAGGTTAGCCTGAAAATCAGGAGACTTTTATAACTAATCAGAGCGGGGTTCTTCTGCGCTTTGAGCCATCTGGGGTCGCGTTTTCCATCTTTTCTCCCCAACCACGATGGCTAGAGACTCGCTTTTTGTTTCAGATGAAAGCTGAGCCTCACACCTAATCACGTCTCCAAGAGCTGGGCCCCTAATTCCAACTCCAGGGTCTGCGAGACTCACAAGGGTTGGCAACACAGCAAAGGTGTCATTGCACCCATGGGAACAGAACTTGGCACAGCCGCTGACTATGCTGCTGGCCGTGCCATGAGCCCGGGTGCGTGGGTACCAGGGCCTTGGCGAGAGCAGCCATGTGGTATGGTCAGATGCAGGGAGGAAGAAGGAAGAGGAGAGAGAATTATTAGTGATTGAAATTGATTGCATGAAAGAAGGACAGATGCTTCCTGTGGGGCCTGAGGCTCAAGAACGTCAGGCCCGGGGGAAAAACTCCATCCCAGCCTGGGGCATGCCTGGACACTGAACTGCACACAAACCAGATGTGAAACCACACACATTTACCCCCAGACGTCATAAATTCAGACACAGGAACCAGCTACAAAGTGAGTCTCCGAATTCACCACTCTTATAGGCACCTTCAACCTGAAGGTCTCCCGGTGCTTCGTAATGTCTCCTCATCACGTCTCACAACTCCCCAGGGATGTCTCATTGTCCCCATGATGCAAAGACAGGGGCAGGTTACGGGACTTGGATAAGAACCCACGTCAGTCTAGGCACAGCTAGTAACAGGACCCAGGACTGCATTGCTGATCTCACTCATGGGCTGTAGCAATCTGTTCTAGCTGACGGACTGATCCACGTGGTAACTGTCCGCAGACACTGCCTGGACTAGCGAGGACGGACGGGCCAGTGGACCTGGGAGACCATGGGTCAATTCCCTGCTCTGGCACTGACTTCCTGCCTGGCCCTGGGCAAATCACTCAATCTCTCTGGAGCTCAGGCTGTGTCAGTGGGGCTGGCAGCCCTGCCACCCGGGGGGTTGTGAGGATAAATCCATTCACGGGTGAGAGGGTCCCAGATACTACGGTGCAGGGGACCAGAGACGAGGTGGAACTTTCACTTTTCCATCTCTAACATCTGGGGTTTTCTGGGTCCGGCTTCCCCAGGACTCGCTGTGGGGCTGGCCTGGTGAGAGAGGTGGCGAACGTGCAGAAGGTCAGGTCTGGGGAATACAGGCCCCGCAGTGACGGCAGCCCACAGTGCTGTGTGCTGGTGGAGATGTGTCTGATCCCACCTGACGCTTGCAGGAGCTCTGAGTTGTGCTCCCTGGATGATGCTCGTAGAAAGCCTTCAGGCTGCTCCTGGTGGAGTCTGTCGCACACGGGGCCTGCTGCTCACTGCTGAGCACTGGCAGGAGTCACTGAGGGAGCCAATGGCAGCTGAGAGCCAACACTGGCCCCCCGGGAACATGGTACTGCATGGCTCAGGATGATTCTCACAGCAGTGGAGGTGTTTTCCTCGTTGTTCTAGGCACATTGCATGTCAGCAGGTTACATTCTGCCCCCTAAAATCTCCCTGTGCATTCAGTTGGATGCAGTATCTTAGTCACTTCCTGTCCTAGATTATTATGTAGAATTAATGGGTGCAGAGTGGCTGAAGTTTTCCACCCCAGAGGTGGCTGCATTTCAGTGGTGGGTGAAGCAAAGTGCTGCGTCCATAAACGTACTGGGCCAAATCCAACTCTGTGACACTGCTGTAAATTGGGAGTGACTCCAGTGAGCCTGGATTTACACCACAGCAGAAATTGTCCTGGTTGAAAGGCGCCATTTCAGTCGAAGAGATTGTGATCGTAAGGTTACCCTCTCCGCTGTCTCCAAAGCATCTCACAGGCTTTTCTGGCAATTTTAAACTTTACCCCAAAAATTCAACACTCCAGTTTTTTGAGGGACAAGAATTTTCTCTGATGGGGCCTTTGGAGAAACAAAGGGTGCGACCCTGACAGGTTGTTAGTGTGAACTCCAGCCTTGTCTAGAGTCAGAATTGCACCCGTTTAACTTTAAATCAGTTTTAAAACCATTTTAGCTTAAATGGGTGCAAACCTCCATGTGAACATGCTCAGTTCAGTTTACTATTGGTTTAGTTTAACTCAACAAGGAATTGACTTAGGTTAAATCCCCAGAACACAGGTGTAATTTCAATTAAGAGCATCCACTCTGCCTTGGGCACCAGTCTAACGACGTTGATTTCACACCACGCCTTTGGTTAACCCAGTGCCACTGTGTGTGTGTGAAGACAGACCCCTCCCTGGGGCGTCTCCACGGCTGCGTCCATGCCACCGGGTATTCCGAGACCTGGGCAGGAAAGTGCTGGCTTTGTCCCACTTCTTGCTTATTATATCCCCCTCCCGCACCCGGGCCAGCACCAGGGCACCTCAGTGGGCGGCAGGTGAGCTGCCCGGGTGGCGGCTGCCTGGCAGTCCATGCTGGGTCAGAGCAATGCGGCTGTGACACCCATGCCGCCTCCTCCTTCGGTACGCTGCATTCCTCTGCCCATCTCTCCGGCAGGGGAACACGTACCCGGCCCGTGGCCCGTGCCTTGCCCGGGATGGGCGCTGGCATGGCCCAGCCCTGATCCCAGCCCCTCTCCCGCCGCGGGCCAGGCCGCGGAGCTGAGGGAGCAGCAGCTGCGTGACCACAGACAAAGGCTCATTTCCAGATCTGCTGGGCAGGCTCTGAGTCTCCCACAGCAGCAGAGCCAGCAACACCAGGGCATGCCCAGGGCCCAGCCCAGGCCAGGCCAGACACCTGCGCACTCACCATGGAACCTCCGCCGGCTGGACGGGCCCAGCTGGAGAGGCCCTGAGTCGCTTCCCGCTTGTAACATCGCCCCAGCCCGGGGCTGCAGCCTGCCAGGCTGAGATGCTCAGGGACCGAGAAGGGGGCAGATCAATGAGTGCCCAGCGCCCTCTGCTGGAGAAAATGCTGCCCCCCCCCAATATCGCTCAATTACCAGAGAGATTCTGTTGCCAAGGAAACGGTATGGTCCCCTGTTATCACATGAGGAGCAGCTCCTTCGCCTGGCGAACTCTCTTCTGTGCTCTTTGGGAGGCTGAGACTCCGGGGCGGGCCTGGGGAACGTCACAGGGATCTGGGAGGCAGGGGGAGGCCGTGGCACAAAGTCCTCCAGCCCCCCCGCCAGCCCGAGTTAGGCTGTGGTAGGAGCTGGGGGAGTTTTACACACCGTTTGTCTGCTTGGCTCCGGCCAGGCTGCTCCCCGGGTACACCGCAAAGCACACCGCACAGGAGAGGGAGTGCGGAGACGGCACCGCACCGGCAGCGGGGCACAGAGGGACGAGTGTGAGAGAAAAGGCGAAGTGACAAATCCCTGCTCCAGAACCAGAGGCCAAAACATTCCTGCTGCAGCTCCATGGGCTGGGGGGGGTGGGAGGGCAGGGGGATGTTCCCCCTTCGTTTGTCTGCTTCCAGCCTGGGGTGGGGCAGCCCCTGCCAGCTCTTGCACAAGGGCCCACAAAAGCTCAGCGTTTCTGTGCCAGGAACAGGGAACAAAGCTGCCCTCAAGCAGGAATCGTTCTACGTCTGGTTAAGATGAAGTGGCCAAGGAGAATTCAGGGGGTGTGACGCACCTGCTGAGTCCCAGCCACGGACCTTATGCCAGCACCCAGCCAGCTGTGGCTGCTAAGATCCCAGGGAGTGGACATCCCCCGCACCCACCCAGCCTGCTCCCCAAACAGAGTTCCAGCAAGTGGCAGAGAGAAGGGCCCATCTCCTTTCCTTCTTCTCTGTCCTCCTCTTCTCTCTTGCCCCGGGAGGTCTCTGCTCAGTAAATGACTGTTAGGCCCAGAGTGTAGAAATCGAGGCTCTGCAAAATGGTCCAGGGAGTCACAAGAAACTAAAGAAATTAACCAGCAGACAGTGCTTCGCTGGCAGAGCTGGTTGAATAATGGCCATGAGTTGTTGGTAAAAACTCTGGCAATTTCCAAATAATTTTCGTACCAGATTTAGAAAAAGGGTGACTTTGTCGTGTGATATTTTTGGTAAAAAACAGTTATTTAAGATGTTTGTATTTTATTTTATTTTATTTTACTTTTCCCTCCTTTCTTCCTTCACCACCTCTTCCCCCATTCCTCTTTTTTCTTTTTCAGTTTTGCCACTGAAAAAGGGGGAGGATAGGAGCAGGGAGAGAAACAAAAAAAAGGCCAATCAAACAAGCCCACCATTTTTTCTTCTTTTCAGCTTTTGTCAACCCCCCTCCCCCAAACATTTCAAATAAAATATTTGCAAAAAAAAAAGCTCCATTTATGAAGACCAGGCCTAATTGCAGTGGGGGAGAATATCATTTGAAAAGTTTCCTCCAGTTCTGTTTGTTGGTGGGTGATGGGAGATTGGCAACCTGGATTACCCTCCCCACACCCACACACACACCCACACACAGACACACCCACACCCTTTGATGCATATTTTCCCCTATTCCCTAGCACTTCCTCTGTCACTTATTGTCTTCTCAGAATGGAGGAAGGGACAGCACCTCGCCCACCGGGGGAACTCCCGTAATCCCCATAGTAGCAGCAACGAGAGAGGGAGATTCCCTTAGAAGCCTCATCTCAGGCCGTAGTGCTTAGGGCCTGACTCTTGGGTACGGTACATTATTGCACAAACACCTCTCAGCTCCTCAGCATCTCACCATGAGTGGCCAGGACTCAGGTGTGACACGGCTGTGTCCACAAGGAGCAACATCCAGTCCTGTCCCCCTATGGCCCAGCTGCATACTGCTTTACACAGCCACTCCCTCAGGACGTTCCACCCAGGCACCCACGGTCACTGGAGCCTGAAATGCTTCCCCACTGTTCAATGCCCCTCCTGCTGCTGGCCCAGCTCCCTGCAGCCTGTGCCTCATGCCACGCCATGCCAAGGCCAAGGGGCCACAGCTGAGCCAGAGCAGCGGGGAAAGATGAGCCAGGCAATGAATCCAACCTGCATTTGGGGAGGGATGTGACACCTCAGGAAGTTGTGCCTGCTCAGACCAGTCACGACGGCCAGCAGCTGCAGAAGCCAACACTCTACTCTTTCTCCCCTGCTTCCTGCCCAGGGGTCGGAAGCTGGAAAGTCCTGCACATCCCAGAGACTTCATCAGTGTTACACAGCACTGTGGGTTAGTGGTCTGTACATGGGGTTGGGAGCCCCAGAGCTCCACTGGTTCTGACACTGACTCATGGTGTGGCCTTGGGCGAATCCCCTAACTTCTCTGCCTCTGTACCACGAGGACTGCGAGCCCCATGGGGAAGCCAGGCAGAACCGTGCTGGGTGGTGCAGGAATATCCCTCATCCCCACCCTGGCCAGTGAAGCAGCTGCAACCAGCTGGAAACGCTGCCAAAGGCAATGCTGGCCCATGCTCAGAAGCATGACCCCTGCCCTGGCCTCCCCTCTCAGATCTCTGTACTGTCCTCGGCCGCAACGGGCACGGAATGGCCCGGCAGCCCCTGCCCGCCCACGTTTCAGTCTCTCACTCCCAAGAGCACAGCCAGCCCACTGGGAATCCGTGGTGGAGTGCCCCATTCCCAAGCCCGGCAGCCTGCCCACGGCACCGCCGCCCACACACGCCCCAGGCCCCGTCACAGTGGGAAAATGCCAAGGCCTCTCTCCCCTCTCTGGCTTGGCAGGAGCTGGCCCTGTTATGCCAGCCGCAGCTGGCCAGTCGTGTTCAACACTGGCAGGCGTCGGGTCAGAGTATGTGACACAGCTACACAGCCGCGACTCGGCACCTGCCAGGTACAGCCTGGCAGCCGGGGGACCCTGTGCCACGAGGGGTGTTGGGAGCAGTCCACTGGGGGCAGTCCTCCAATGGAAAGGCTACACCTCCCACTCCGCAATACATACTCCATGTACAGAGGAGTGGCAGCAATGCTGACTGCAGAGCGGATCTGTGCCAATTCCCCCCCCTTATCAACATGCAGACACCACACCCAGCTTCTGGCATCACCTCAACCAAAGCAGCAAAGCACTAGCGGCCCAAGAACTCATCCCACTCCTATAAAACATCACTGCCAGGTCTCTGTAACCTGCTGCGGAGAGGAGCAAACAGCCTCACCCAAAGCCAGATGATGCTCAAGACGCTAGACAACACCTAGCACACCATGAGACAAGTCACTGCGAAGAACAGCTCAAAACCAGGTTAGCATGTCCTGGACTCCAGCCCAGGGAGATCACAGCAGCACACCCCTGACCCAAGCCAGGAATGCCTCTAGCCAAACACAGAACCAGGGATCACAAACGAGAGAAAATACAGGGCACAATTTGGATGCAGGGAGGAGTCCTGTGGCAGGGGGAGGCTGAGAAGGGGAAACATATTCTGTCCAGGGGCTGAACATCTGGGGCTGTGAGAATCACTCCTCCAGCTACTGAAAATGCTAAAAGAGTTTTCATCAGAAAGTGATGAGGAAAACCTGGGTCTGGAGGAAGGAGAGAGCTGGCAGAGATAGCACCGCGCTGCACCACAAGGGATCACCCATGGTGGGACATGGGCACCGGGGACCAGCCCCAGACACCTGGGAAGCCCCGTTCACAGTGGATGGCTGATATCAAGTTTCTTTATTTTGCTTTGTTCTCAAAAAGAAGCATCGACCCGGGCTGTAGGTAGCTTGGTCATTGCTTCGGACACATGCCAGTGCCTGCAAAAGCTAGGAACCTCCCTGACTCCAGTGTCCTGTTCTCATCACGTGGTCCAAAGACAAAGCCCTCACTGGCCGTCACTGCGCTAAAAGCACAAACCATCCCCGGAGCCCCCAAGACACCACTCACTCCATGCTCCCCTCCTTAAAGGCCTGGACAGAAATAACCGGCGCTGCAAGCTGGCCAGTGGAATCAGATGGCCTGGACTTTGCAGTTCACTCCCTGCGTCGGTCCGGACAACCGGAGTCCACAGACTTCATTGCACAACTAGTCGTCTCTCTTGGGCTGAAGGGGGTCCCTATGCACGTGGGCAGCGTTTGCAGGGATTGTCATAGCCACAGAGAAGAGCTGAAGTGAACCGGTGTGTGCGTATGCAGGTGCGTATGACTGCGAGCGTGTCCGGCTCTCCGTGTCCGTCTCTGAATACGTCTCTCTCCATGCACAGGTGTGTGTCTGTCTGGGCCTCTGTGTGAGTCTGTTTCAATCCACCTTGACGTGTGTGTGCGAGCGTGTGTGTGTGCGTCCGAGTCTCTCTCTCTCTTTTTCCCTGTGTGCTACAAAGGGGCCGGGGTTCAGATTGCCGCTCTCAGCACAAACGCAGACAGGCAGGAAAGTTCTGGAGCTGTGAAAGGCTGCTCCTTCAGACATCACAGCTGCCTTTGAAAGCAGATGAAAGGCAGCAACGAGAGCGCGACCAAAGCTCTGCTCAGGGAGACGAACGTCCTTCCACACACCCCCAGCCTTTTTCTGCGACGCGTGTGATCTCCCCCGCTCTCCTGGGCATGCCTGGGCAAGGCCTGGTGCTGTATCAGGGCTGCCAGGATCCGACAGCATCAGAGAGGGCCTAGGAGCCGGCCTGTCCTCACAGAGCTGCTGGAGGCCACGCGCCCCGCATCCTGCTCCGGAGGGAAGCTGCCGCTCGATGGAGCCGCGCGGGACAGCATATTTGAACTGGCTTGATTTGGTAGAGAGGAGAAGGTGGATAAAGAAAGCACCATGGCCCCCCGGCACGTCCCCCCATGACCTGAGCCGCCCCTCAGCCCATGCGGGCCCCAGGCCAGGATCAGGGACGAGCAGCTTTCACCTTCGCCACTTGGGGCAGCCAGGCCCCAATCCAGCCCCAGCAGTGACAGCCTCCTCCCGTGCCTGCAGTACCACCCCAGCAAGTCTCCGGGGCTGGGGGCAGGATGTAGAGGCCCCTATGCCAGGGGCATTCTCTGGGGTGGCGCAAACGGGTCCCAGGCACCAATGACGCAGGAGCTCTGTGCATCGTCGCTAGGACTCTGCCAGCGGAGTGGAAAGGGCAGCGCCCTATAGGCAGAGCCAGCAGGAGCTGGGAGCCACACGTCACCCACTAGCAATTCGGGGCTGCGCCGACACGAACAAATCCTTCCCCGGAACCGCCCTTCCCCCTCACTGTCCGGGGGCTGCACATCGTGTCTCTGTACAGGGGGGTGTGACTCTGCCCAGTGCCCCTAAGACACTGTCCGAGCTGGGCTCAGCACCCAGCAGTGCCTGGCCCCCTCTCCCCCGGCACCTCCCTGCGTAACCCCAAATGGTCTATGTGCAAAAACACCTTCGGTCTGGGCTGGGTATCCCAGCAGAGCTACATCAGCCGGGGTGTGAAAGAGCCACATCCCTGACTGACAAACCCCCATTGTAGACACAGCGGTGTCCAGAGACGTGTGTGTCCATCGGCCAGCTAACATCATGCAGGGAGGGACGTCACTACACCGACAGGAAAACTCCCCTTGCCGGGGTAGCCTGTGTCTACACTACGGAGCTCTGCCAGCATAGGCTCTGTAATGTAGACGTAGCATCAGCTCCACACAGAACAGCTAGCCATATAAAAACACAATCGCTGTCAGAACAGCCACGCTAAGAAATGGTTTCACGGGTCAAATTAAACTAGAAGAATTAAGGCTCACTTGCCCTTCACTCCCGAGAGTCATAAATCCCCTTCCTCAGACCCATGAAGGAGCTTGGGGCACGGGGACCTCAGAGAGACAATGTCAGCCCCATGTCAGCACCATATCCACACATCTCACTGTCACACAGTGGGCAAGCCTTTCATCAAACCAAGTCCTGATTCTTCATTTGTCCCTCTCTGCTGTGACGCTCGTGCTTCTCTTATACAAACACCACGCAGACCTCACCTCCACCAGGAAACCCACTTAAACTTTTCAGGGTTAAGCACACATCTAAAAACATCCCTTCATATCAGGGCTAGAAAATGTGCACTGTTTTAACCAAAATGATTTCAAGTCAATCTGGTTACACCAGCACAAACCCGCAATGTAGACACACTTAATGTAGTTTAAAACATGCTTATCCTGGTTTAGCTTAATTTGGTAAATTACCAGTTTATCCTAAATCAGTTTGAGTGTGATTGAACTTGGTTTGAGTACTATTACCTGATCTTTGAGATGGAATGCAGCCACTGAAACAGGTCTGTCCCATCCATGCCCGCCTTTATTAACACACCAAGAGGCCTGACTTTGTAAATTACTGAATTAAACTAAAGCGGCCTACATGCAATTTAAACTGGTTTGAGTCCATCTGCATTAGGGTTCTGCATTGGTGTATCTAGATCAGTTCAGTGACACCAATGCAACAAACCCAGATGTAGATTAGCCCTCTGTTAAAGGAACTTTCAGGAAAGACACAGAAATCCACTAACAATGCTCCTGTTTCCCCTCGCTGGCAAATGACATGCGCCGCTCAGCCAAAGGCTGCCCATGGCGTGGCACTTCACAAGGCAGGTTGTTGACCAGAAAGAAGCCTCAGAGCTGTTCTTAGGGCAGCTGTCACCAGCTGGGCTCCTTTCATTAGTCTTACAAGTTCTTCTTAGCAAGCAAGCACATTTCTCGTCTTTGAAGAAGTACCATGTATTGGCAGATCTGTTGTTACGGATTCACTGGGGGGAGGGAGGGAGAGATCTATTGCAAACAGCAGTAGAGTTTGCTCTGTGCTTCCGGGTCTCTACCTAGAATCAATGTTTGAGGCAGAGCCATTCCCTGAGAAGGAGGGGCTGGCCTCTGAGCTGAGATCCCTACAAGGGGGAATGCTTGTGTGCCATTTGTGACCACCTCTGTGCTAGGACTGGCATATATATAGTGTGAATAAAACATATTATAGAATGTGCCAAGACTCCACATCACTGATTTTCCCTCTACAGGAAGCCAACCTGCAAGGCCCTGGCCATCTGCTACTACTCAGCACGTACTGACGACAGAACAGGGCACTGGCATCAGAAGCCGGGGCAAAGGGCGACTGTCAACCTAAAAATCCCATCTCCACCAGAAAATGCTTCTGCAGCTCTTAAGTGCTGCGATCGTACAAATAAATAATAATGATAATGCATAATACTTCCTGTTCTTACAAGTAACAGTTAAGATCACTGTGAAATGAAAGAGATCAAAGAACAAAAGATCCTCTTTCCCGTTCGTTTCTGTTGTGCTTTTAAAGCAGTATGTGTTCCGTTAGTGCCTTGGGCCCCTGCTTGCTCAGGGCCCGTTGGGGGGTGTCTGTGCAAATTCTTCCACCCTTCAGCAGAGGAGGTGAAACTTTCTGAAAATTAGGACAATGTGATTGTAAACCACACTGAAGAGGCAGAGGCACTTGAGGGCAGGTGCAGGGGCTGGAAAAGAGCTGGATTTCGCGTTGATGGAGTCCCCTTTAGAGTTATTCTTTTTATTGTTAGCCTGATGTGATACGTCCTGCCTACGGACCCCTAGGAAGTGGGCTGGGGCAGCTGGGATAGAGTTTGCCTTCTCTCTGTGGCTGGGTTTTATTACAGTTCTCTGCTATATGGAGGACAGGATAAAAAGCAACCTGGAGCCAAGCTGACAGCGTCCCCTTAGCTGCTCCTGCCACTACACGGGGGCTAGGATGGGTGAGCAAGAAGCCAGGGGATCCTTGCTGGCCTGGACAGCCTTCATGGCTAGGCTGTGCTGGGGAAATGAGGCTAGGAGGAGATGAGGCTAGGAGGAGCAGCCATCCCCTACCACTCCTGGGAAAGGGGTGCAGCTGAACTGGCAGCCTTCCTCCAACAGCTGGGCCATTGGAGTGAGTTTCCTCACTGCAGACAGAGCAGGCAAGCCCGGCCTGCCAGTGTAACCCAGGGAAGCACTGAGTGTCGTGTGCTATTCAATTTGCTGCTGCCCTGTGTCAACTGTGAGAGGATTTCCTCCTCCCTCAACCAGAGCAGCAGCCGGCTACAGCCACTTAAAATGCTGACCAACATAGCCCAGCTCTGTCCCAGCTGCAGGTGACCTTAGAGCAGCCGTATGGAGCAAACCCACTGACGGGCTAAGCAAACGGCGGCAGGAGTGGCTCTGAGCTCGCTTGCCTGCCATGGGGCTTGATGTGCTAGTGAGAGCTGGGAGCAGCACTACGAAGAGAAAAGCTGCATGTCAGATTAGAGGAGAAATATTCCATAATTACGGGGAACATCTTCTCTGTCAGGGGCTGCTTTCCCGCCCTGCCGCTTACCAGCAGGACTTTTCAGAGGGCCGGATTCATCAGCCCAGCTGGACTGAGATCCGTAATTGTCGCTGCATCGTGACAGTCTGGTGCAAGTACTGCCAGTCTCGTACCAGAGACTTAGTGGCTCCAAATAGGGAGGGGCCATTAGCTCCCCTGCCGTCCATCCAGGAATGACACCTCATCTCCACACAGCAAAGCGCTTGCAAGGTGAAATATCTCCCACTTGCCCACACGTGGCCGTGGCAAACTTTTTGCAGGCTGGAAACTGGGCCGCATGCAAGAAGAGTGAACAGCCTCCTCTCCTCCCGTTGAGACATTTTCACAGCCCGCTGAAACCACAAGAAACATGGGCAGGGGTTCAGGCTGCTGGAGAGAGACGGATACGCAGATTACAAGAACTGATAGAAAAATAGTCTGCAGTGTCTGTTCTTCCAGAACTCAGCGAAGCAGGTACTTACCTCCCTGCCAGCTTTGTCTTGTATTACCCTTTATGCAAGACAGTATCTCCCGTAACATCAGAACAACATCTATATACCGCCTTTCATCCGGAAAGAATTCAGAATACTTCCTATTCCCCGCACACAACACAGGGTGAAACGAGTGGCTAGCAGTGCGAGGACAACTGAACCAGTAGGGGAAATGTGGGCTAGCCGAGTCTGATTACCCAAACTGGCATCGGATCAGGATCGAGGGTCTTCTGATTAGTGCCAGGGGCACTTCACTGAGCTACATGGTCAGGACCGTGGCTTTACGACTCAGCTGAAAGACGGCAGCTCCAGCTGCACGGTGCACCACGCAGGGGACTGGTTCGATAACTCAGTGAAAAGCGAATGACAGAAAAATACTCTAGATCCTAACGCTGCACCCTTAACTGAACTGAGCGTTTAGTCAGAGTGTGGTCTGCATGAGAACTGCAGGATTGCACCCTCTCGGCTGAAACTGAATTACAAACGTAACCCATGCTTCTGTGTGACTCTCCGTCCCCCTCTACTGGCTTCTCCGTGTATAGAGGTTTGTGAGTTGGCTACAGGCTTCATGTTTCATTCTGCAGCTCAGGCACTAGAAACTTGTGGTTTTAGATCCCAAGGACCTGGGTCCAATGCAGGCCAGTAACAACTCCCTCCGAGATGTTGTTACAGCGAGCTAGACCCTGATCCCGCAAACACATGGACTCCAGGGGGACTACTTGCATACTTGATGGTAAGTGTGTGTGGAAGGGTTTGGAAGAACTGGACTTTAACTACTACTGTAGCTGGGCCATGTTAACACTGGATAATTAAAGTGAGAGGAAGGGACTGCTAATGCCAGATAAGTTTCCCTTCTAACCTCTTTTTTCAGAGGCTCATAATTTTCTGAAACATTCACTTTTTCAGCTGAGATTTTTCACCTATGCTTTTTACCAGAAGGAGAGTTGTTTTGGGAAGATTGAAGTGAAATGGTATTGACGTTTTGGACTATGAGTGAAAATACACACTTTCCCCATTATTCATAAACAAGTTCATGTGTCTTTTTTTAAAAACAGCTCCACGGTGGAAACAGCCGTGGGTAAAATGTTGACATTTGGCGGTGAACTAGCCCTCTCTGAGCAAATGCAGCTTTGGGCGGTTATAATGAATACTGTTTTTTACTTAGCTGGGTTATGACCCATTGAAAATGACACGCTGAGTTTGCACGCTACATTTGCACAGGGTATTTGTCTGAGCTGGTTGGAAAAATAGGGAATTATCATTAACGTTTTTGCAAAATCCTGATTTTTTTGTTCAATTTTTAATTTTTAACGAAGTTTTGAAATTAAAAAAAGTCTCTAGATTCTTTGGCCAGAAAGAGCCATTGTGATTGAGTTTGACATCCTGGGTAACACCAACCATAGGACTAGAGCTGGTCAAATGAAAAATGCCCTTTTAGCAAATCCAAAATTTTCCATAGGAAAATTTCAGTTTTGCTCCAAATTTTCAATTTTCTGTTGGGTAAATACAAATGACAGTTCCCCTCCTCTGCCTGCCTGGAAGGCTCTTGTCAGGCAGAAACAGAACTTGACAAAAGTTTTCCGGGATGGCTGTGAAGGCTAAGCACCCAGGCCCTCTGCCAATGTAGCGGCTGGGATGGAAGGCTCTTGACAAATTCAGGAACTGAGATCGGCAAGCGCCTTCCAGATTGCCAGCTAGAAAGCTGAAAAAATCCATTTCAATTCTTCTGAAATGGACTTTTTCTTGCAAACCCTTCCCAGGAAAAAGGTTGAGGTTTTTTTTATGTTTCATCCCCATTCAGAACAAACATTTTTCAAAAAATGTGAAATTTTTCCATGGAAAAGGATTTGTGTTTTCCGGTCGGCTCTACATAGAACGTCCCTGAATTAAGCCCTGTTTGAGCTAGAGCAAATCTTTCAGAAAAATATCCAATCTTGATGTTAAAAATCCAGTGCTGAAGAATCCACCCGACTCTTGATAAATGGTTCCAATGGTTATTGACATTCACTGTTAAAATATTGCATTTTATTTCTAGTCTAAATTTGTCTAGCTCCAACTTCCAGCCATTGGATCATGTCAGACCTTTCTCTGCTAGACAGAAGAGCCCAGTAGCAAAGATTTGTTCCTCGGGGAGGTACTTATAGATTTTGATCAAGTCACCCCTTACCCTTCTCTTTGCTAAACTGCCTAGACTGAGCTCCTTGAGTCTATCACTTCAAAGCAGGCTTTCCAATCCTTTGATCATTCTCATGGTTCTTCTCTGAACTCGCCCCAATTTATCGACATCCTTCTTCAATTGCAGTTGCACCAGTGTCAGATACAGAGGTGATATAACCTCCATGCTCCTACTCGATATTCCCTTGTTTATTCAACCATGGATTGTATTAGCCTTGTGAGCTCATTATCCACCAAATCTTTTTCAAAGTCACTGCTTCCCAGGGTAGAGTCTCCCATCCTGTCAGCATGGCCGACATTCTTTGATCTTAGATGTAGACATTTACATGTAGCTGTATTAAAACGCACAAGTGAACCAGATCAATCGGTATCACTGACCTGTCTTCTTCATTATAACCACACCCCCAATGTTTATGTCAGTTGCAAACTTTTTCAGTGTTGATTTTATGTTTTCTTTCGGGTCACTGATAAAAATGTTAAATAGCATAGGGCCACCACTGGAGCCCCCCACCTCCTGTGATGATTCCATATTTACAGGTACATTTTGAGACCTGTCAGTTAGGCAGGTTTTAATCCATTTAATGTGCATCATTTTCATTTTGTATTATTCTAGTTTCTTAATCAAAATGTCATGCGGTATCAAGTCAAATGCTTTACAGAAGTCTAAGGATATTGCATCAACACTGTTGCCTATATCAAACAAACTTGTAATCTCATCAGATAAAAGATATCAAGTTAGTTTGGCAGGATCTAGTTTCCATAAGCCCAAGTTGATAGGCATTAATTATATTACCCTCCTTGAATTCTTTATTAATTGAATCCTGTTTCAGCCATTCCAGTATTTTGCTACTTGCCCAGGATCACTGTCAGGCTGCGTGGCCTATAATTACCAGCTCAACTCAGAAATGCACATGGAAGGAAGGCTGTCTTGCACACCCATGCATGGCTAACTTACCCACCCTGTGGAAAATATAATGAAGGTATGTGTGTGCCGTGGCCACCAGCACAGCTTGAAATAAGAACCTTGGGAACAAACTTCATGAGTCTCTATAATTTGAGCTACAGATCCATGCTGTCAGGCTGACAGCTTCAATAGACCCATCTTCTCTGTGGATAGGGCATAGAGGAGAACCCATAATATATGCGCTGACCCGTAAGTTACACATGAGCTGAGGCCAGAGCTTCACACTGTGGACAGATAACAAGCCATGCCTGCTTGGAAATGTCACTCAGTGATTCATTTCCAATACCAGACTTGAAGGAACTGTAATCCGCTCCTAGACAACTAACAAACAGAAACGGCAAAACTCACCCAATCCATTATTTCTTCTGAATTCATCACCTGTCCATTTGTGTTTCTAACCTACTTGTAATAGCAAGTCTTGGAGACAAGAAAGCTCCTGGCTCAACTGATTTGTTTGAAATACCAAGAAGGATTCAGGAAGACGTGTTGGCACCTTAGTCACAGTATCTATAGTTCCACGTGTCAGATACTAGCTAACTATGTCATGTGCTCTCCACGGTGGGAGCAAAATGCTACTATTACTGCTTAATGGTGTCACTCTTTTTGTGTCACTGGGTTTGGTTTTGAGGGGCCGACAGTTTGTCCCGCCGGTAACCAACGGGGGTGGACGCTTGTTACTAGAGTTAGGGGGGAATTTTCCTTTGGAAAATGGAGATTTGTCAAAATCAAAACCTTACATGGGAATGTGTCGCTTTCACTGAACGTCCAATGCAAACCAGCCTGGCTTCCTGCCGCCTCCCTGGCTCCCTGCCCACGTACCAGGATCCCTGGCTGGCCCACTCCGCAGCTGACTGCTCCCACGGCTTCCGGGCTCCCTTGTGTGGCGGGGAGCTTGTGTAGCTCATTCCTGGGAAGCTGGCAAGGAGCTGGGAAGTGGTGGCTGTCCTGGTCACCCTGCTCCCAGGTTCTTTAGCGCCTCAGCAGCTTGCCAAGAAGCTCCCACAGAGCTGGGACTTTCAGCTCTTCCAGACGCCCTGCTCAGCACCCCACCCCGGCTGCCTCCTGCAGGACGGCTCCAAGGATCACACCTGGTGAACTGCTGAGCTGCCTGGGAACCCCAGCAGCCTGCCTGCAGGCAGCCAAGGAGCTGGGACCCTGCAAACAAGCTCCATGGCAACTCACCAAGTGGGCTGTCAAGCTCTCAGGGATCCCCTGTGCCCCTCCTAGTGGGATACTGGGCTTCTGGCCTCCCAGCTGCACGGCAGCCTGCCAGGGGGAACTTGGGGTTCAGGTTCCCTGGCTTCTTGACAGCTTGCCTGGTGGGATTCCAGGCTCCCACGCTCCTCAGAATCGCCTGCTCCCTCACTGCCTGCTAGCCTCCACACTGGCCCATCTCCATGGAGATGGCTATCTGGGCTACCCCACTCCCCAGTGGGCCAGCTTCCAGGTTTTCCAGGCTCCCTGGTGTGACGTTCCCCCCCCCCTGCAATCTGGACTGGTGTGTAGCTGTGTCACCCCAATTCTTCACTCCTGGGCCCCAACTTACCCTGCTCTGCTGTGTGAACCACCCACTCCTGGGTCAGCCCACGCCCAGCCTCCTCCGTGCTCTGGCCAGCCACTCATGGGACAGACCACCAGCAAACACCCTCAGTCCCAGATGCAGCCCCAGGAACCGCCGTCTTGCAGGGTTCAGTGCTGCACACTGCACCCTGCACGCTCATTTACACTGGTCCATCCACTTATCAAAGAAATTGATGTGCACCAGCTCTGTCGCTCCAAGTGAGGTCTCTGCACACACTCAATCCACATGCACGATTTTAGATAAAACAAACAAATAAATTCATTGGCTACAGCAAGATTTTAAGTGATTCCAAGTCAGATTAATTTAAACCAAAAGATTAATAAATGAGTCGAGGAGTTAATCACTATTAACTAAAAGATAACTCGTATTCTAAACTAAGATTAATATTCCAGTCTCTTTCAATCCATGACATTAGCTTCTATGATGTCAGCTTACCACCCAGGCTGGTTGCGATGCGTCTTGCAACCAGGCCCCCCCTCTCTGTGGGTAGGTGCCAGTCCTTGATGTTGCTTGGGAGAAAGATTCCAGGGGAGAGCCCCGAGACAAAGATACCTCTTTCTTTTTAACAAGTTTCCTCCACACCCCCTGGGGTCAGGTGCTCGTCCATGTCTGGAAATGGGTGTGATTTTTCCCTCTTGAGCCAAAGTGCCCACAGGTGCTCAGGCCAGGCCATTGTTCCTGTATGTGTGCCTCTGCTGGGCGTGGAAACACAGCCTTGTGCATGTCTGCATCTATTCAAGCCAGGTGAGACTCACATTTGGGATATGACATAGCTGGGTTTCATATCTGCACACGTGTGATATTGCAGGGAACATGCTACCATAACAATAATGTTCAGTGTGCCAGGAGCATTCCAGAAACCCCGGACACGGCATACTTTGCATCAGACCAGCCACGGTTACACTGTACAGGTGAACATGAATGATACACACATCAAACCATAAGGGTGTGCATGGGGTACAGCGTGTCACACCTGGCAGGCTGCCGTGGAGTTCAGGTTTCCAGGGCTTGGAGACTCCCAGGGCACAGGGAACACGTTTCCTTTCAGAAACACCAAAATATCCCCAGTGCACAGACGTGCGGGTGCTCCTAGGATGAAAGACTGTGGAATTTCACTGCCACAAAAAGATTTGAGTTTATGGCTTTTCGCCTCGAGAGGGGGCAAATTTTATTCCCGAATCTCACAGTTTTTCACAGAAATGAAATTCAGTTTCCCGGTCAGCTCTAGTGAATACACATCGAACAGGTGATACCCTCGAATGCTGTGTTTGAGAAGTTAACCCTTCAGATCCCAAGGACCCACCCTCATGACTCCAAGTTGAGGCAAGGTACTGCGTGTTCAGTTCCTTCTCTGCACTTTTCTCCTTCCCTGGCAACCAGAGTATCCATTGGTGCATCCTTCCTTCATTCTCCTGCCCTCTAATGAACAGGGCAGTGAGGGAACCAGGACATTTTTGTTTGTTTGCTTTAAACGGGGGGGGGGGGGAGGAGAGAAGCCCACAACAGCTTGGTGGGTTTCCACACACGCTTTGAGCTTCTGATGCTCTGATTTACAGGAACATACAGAGTATGTGAAAGATTCTTGATACCAGAAACATTAGGGTCCAATTTCAATCTGCAAATAACAATTTTATTCTCAGATGTGAAGAGAGAAGTGATGAAAGAATATCAAGGCTTTTGTGGCTACTCACAAACAATAAGTTACAGAACTACATAGAAGCCTAGAGGGAAAGGAGAGAGTCTTTAGTGATGATGGAGAAGGATGTAGCTAGTGGGTGGTGTAACATGGTCATGCATTAGCAGCTTCTCCAGACATACACCTAGCCACTAGCAGGGCCAGATTTAGGGGCAGGCAACCGGACTTGGGGGGTGCCATGCTCATGGGGCTGTTTTTGTTATTAGCGACAAAGTGGAAAAAAGGTTTGAAGTAAAACGTTTCAGGTATTCCGTCTTTGGATTCATTTTTCACTAACCTCCTAGAATATTCTGGAACTCTGTTGAATCTTGTGGAACCTTCCAGACCTTCTGAGAGAATCTCCTAGAATGTCGTCAGGCAGGCCCTCATGGGTATTTAAGGGGCGGGACATCACCAGCCAGTGAGAGATAAGAACAAATTGAAGAGAAGTGAGAGCCTAGCTGTGATATTGTGAACCTTGTTTATTGTGTAATTGTGAAAGTGTACTTGTGTTTTAAGACTTGAAGAGTGTAAATAGTGACTAATAAAGGGCATATTTAATGAGACGTCAGAGATGTCTATCAAACCCCTATCTGTGCAACAACATAACAGAAATACTGGTACCTCTTTTACCATGCTTAACGTGTAATGTCTGATGACTTTCTAACACTGCAGAACATGGACATTTGCTCTCCCTTATACTGTCTGTTTTCTCCCATAGAAAATAAAAGGCTCCCAAAAATGCCTTCAGGAGCTCAGCATAGGAAGTGAAAAGCTCAGCTGCAATTTAGTTTGCAGCAAGGAGCAAATTTGATAGGAAAATATCTGAAACCGAACAACATAGACCGGGGTTTAGGCAGTAGCGATCGTCCCAGTGTGGAGGAAATAGAGGAGCAAAGCGTAAATGATGGAAGTCCTATTACTAAGGAATTAGCACATTTACCTGAAGATAAGGAATGGAAATGTGAGGAAAGCGATGGAGAATTATCCAGTTTTCCTGGCAGCATAAAAAGAGAGTGATGATAAAGAAAAATGTGACACGTGAAAAGGAGATTAATGATAAAGAACGATCAGCTTCGTATGATGACAGAAACAGCAGTGAGAAAAATTATACACTACAAATCAATACATCAGATCCTGCTTTATGGAGGTGATCCCAAACTCTGCCAATATTGATCGTACAATTTTGAATGAGCCTGGCAAAATCGAGGATATGAATTTCCAGTAAATGAGCAGAAGCGACAATTCTCAAAGTCACACTGTGAAAGAGTGCCCGAGAATGGTGAGAAACTGAATCGGCATTGGCTAGTTTGCTCAGAATCAACTGACAAAGTGTTCTGTTTTTGTTGCAACATATTTGACAAGGCTGCCAAATCATTGCTTGTGCTTTCCAGGTACACTTGCTGGCATAACTTAGCTGATGCTCTGAAGAAACATGAAAAGTCACTCAGCCATTTTACAGCCTATTCCAAATGGAAAGAGATCAAGTCCAGGCTCAAGCTGAATAAATGTATAGATGGAGAAAACCTGCTCATTATTAATGTAGAAACCCAGCATTGGAGGAACGAGCTTGAGCATCTAATCTCAGTTACCCTCTTCCTTGCAAAGAATAATTTGGCTTTCTGGGGCTCATCGGTTAAGTTGTTCACTGAAAATAACGATAATTTCTTCAGTTTGGTAGCGCTCCTTGGGAAATACAATGATGTCATGGGTGAGCACCTACAGCGAGTAGTTCGTAAAGAAGCTATGGACCATTACCGCAGCAAATCAGTTCAAAACGAATTGATCGACCTTTTGGCAAAGAAGGAACTTGAGAACATATTGCTGCGGCTCGGCAAAGCAAAGTACTCCGCTGTAATAATGGGCTGCACTCTGACATTAGTCACAGTGAAAAGATGTCATTTACTGTGAGATTTGTTGATGACAAGGATGGCTGTATCTAAGTAAAGGAACATTTGATCTGTTTACGGTCTGTGGACAACTCTATTGGAAAAGGTCTCGCAGAGCTGTTTATGAAAGTTTTGAATGAGAATAAAATAAAGCTTCAGGACTGCCGGACAGTCAGGCTCCGACACTGGCACGAACATGAAGGAAAGAAACAGTGGCACCCAGGCAAGGACCTTTGCACTGAATCCAAGAGCATTCTTCATGCCTTGGGGGCTGCCATTCCTTCAACCTGGTTGTGTCTTTAGAGTACTTTTTTCAGCATCAACTATCAGGTAGAAGATCCTCATGGACAATGTTACACATCTGACCGTGAAGCCACAAAGTGACACTTGCTGGGAAAGCCGCATTGACAACGTAAGGCCTGTGAGGGTGAGTGCCGTAGACGCCCCTACCTGCAGGGCCATTTGGTTTAGAGCCTACCCTGGCCACTTGTGAGTCAAATAATCCCTTTTGTTGGGGTCTGGTTTGTTTAAAAGCATCACTGTTCAAGAGTCAACTTAAATCAAAACAAGTCTTTTCTCCCGCTCCACAGTCTCTTCAGTGCCCCATTAGGCTCAACAGTTTCTTCCAGAACCCAGCTCCCGCTGCCTGGCGTCTCCTCAGCTCGTCTGGCTCCTGCTGCTCACTTTCTAGCTGGTTGCTGCGGTCCCCTCTGACCCAGCGCCCACTCCAGACCCACTACAAGGCCCTCCATGCAGACCTCTTCCCTTCCCCACACTGACGGAGCAGCCTCTTTGCCCACAAACACACACCAGGCTATTACTAGGTGATCCTGTCGCCTGACTCAAACCCTAGCCCAAGCCCACATCCATCACCTCAAGCCAGATAACTAGGCACAGACAGGGCTCAGCCCAGCTCCCTTAAAGGGCAGTGCCCCAGGCAAGCGGAGATCCTCGGAAGCTGAAGACAGGAGAGTGAGTGCGGTTGTGAGCGTTGTGGTGGGGGATGGGTTCACTAGAAGTGAGGAGCGTGTGGAAGAAAGATGGGGCCTCCAGTAACATAGGGCTGTATAAAGCTGGCTAACTCATCTTACTTCTCAGTCTTCATATCATTGCATTCAGTAGATGGCTGATTCTCATCCTAACAGTAGTAAGTGGGAAAGCTGCTGCCAATCAATACGGCAAATGGGTGATTAGTGATTACCAATCACTAGTGTATGAATTTATCTCGTTCAGTATAGGTAAAACTGATGAAAGTGGTAGGAAACAAGCAATCAAATGGACTAAAATGATGAGAACCGAGAAATCATCTAAAGCAAAACATAATCATTGTCAAGAGGTGTTAACTAGCAAGATGGAAAAGATTTGGGCTCTGAAAAAGTACAGAAAATTGGGTGGGGGAGGGTTTGTCAAGATCAAACCTGGGCTTGAATGAACCTTTGTCTATTACAATCCAAGAGCAGAACATTGACGAGTTTGCCAATCCTGAAAGAAAACATTTCTGCTGATGTCATCAAAATGTAACTTCAATGCTGAAACTTGCATTAAGCACAAGAAGTCTTTGATCAAAACACAGAACACAATTCACAAAACAAGTTTCAGCAGAGGCAAACTGTACAAGAACAACTGACGGGTTCAGAGGGGCTTGACTAATTCATGACGTCACAACTGTCATGAGTGGAAGTCTGGCTCATTATAATTAACCATAAAGAACTAGAAACCACACAAGGAACAAAATCAAACAAATTGTTCAGAGAAGCTATGGAAGGTTTCTGCTACTTATTCAACAAGACTGATCCCATATACACAGGCCGCAGGTTGAGCCCAGAAGAGGCAGAAATGATGCCAATGGAATATAAACCTGATATCCTTCATTCTCTTCTACCATTAACACTGAAGATCTGAATTTCTACCCCGGGTCTCTGTTGGCAAAGGAGGCCGTGTCACAGTTGTTGCATGAAAATGATAGAAACTTGTGGCAGAGGGCAGGACAGATGAACTCAGAATTCTGGTAATTTTTAAAGTCCTGCCTGCCCTGTCCAGCTAGCTCAACATCTGTTGAATGTATTTTAGCATATTTGGACTGGTTTGGTCAAAACTGTGTCAGAAGGCCACATGCTGAAAAGAAAATAGGTTGGTGAAAGCATATTGGTAGCTAAGGGCAGGTACAATTGGGGAAAGGGCTTATCAAGATAACAGACTGGGGACTGGATTGTTGTGCCTTGGTGCTTTTACTTATGGAATTGCAGCCTTTTCATTGTGGACGAGGTGTGTGTTTTCTGCGTCCACATTTCTTATCCTTAGTGAGTGTGTAGGAAGGTGCAGTGGCCTTCCTCTGAGCCTGGGCCCGCGGGAGGGCCACAGGCACCCAATCAGACGCTAGACAGCCCAGTTTCTTATCCTTACTGGCCGTGGGCCCAGGGATGAGCCACCTGACCAGAGAGCAGTTCCGCCCCGAAGCTGGTCCGGAAGTGTGTGTTTGAGAGGCATTCTCATTTAATACCGGCCTACCCCGTGTGGTGTACCCTGACGATCGACATTTCATGTAGCGGGGAACCCGGGGAGGAAGGAGCCCAGGGACAGCCAGAGGCGTGGCTGTACTAGGGGTAACGCCCAGTCGGCACCCCGCCGACTGAGTGGCAACACCCGTGCCACTGCTCCCTGGGCTGGGACGCAGTGGAGTTGGGTGGGCTTGCGTCCCCCTCCCCTCCCCCTGATCCTTCTACCGCCCGCTTCGAGCTTCCTGGCTCGCCCGCCCTGGGACAAGGGCCGGGGCGAAGGACTCCTGGCTAGGGCCGGGGCGAAGGACTCCTGGGAGGGCCGGGGCGAAGGACTGAAAGACTAACATTCCCCTGTGTTGTAGGAAGGTGCAGTGGCCTTCCTCTGAGCCTGGGCCCGCGGGAGGGCCGCCAGGACTGGACCGGGCAGGAGCCCGTCCTACAGAGTGACACAGGTAAGTGTGTGTTTGACATTTCATTTAATAAAAACCATGGTGGGTCTTTTCACTTTTTTCACTGGGATTTTTCAAGCTAGTGGAAGTTACGAAGACTGCTAATCATTTAACCCCCTCCCCCCGCCCGACTCCCCTCGAGAGCCAGAAGATGCTAGCCCAGAAACCAGCTGAAATCCCCACATTTGGCTTGTTGGCCCTTCATCTGGTTTGTCCTTCAGTTCTGTATAGGTCCTTAAAATGCTCTCCTCACTGTAGTAGCTGAGTGCCTTCTAGTAGTGCATTCCCCTACTACTGGCCTTTCTGCTCTCTGCCCACACAGATTGCTGGATTCATGCCAGTCCTTCCTGTCCTTGGTCTGCCCAAGGTCCTCTCATAGCAGGACACCTCCCTCTTCTCCTTTTAGCCATTGGGGCCGTAAGCAGAGGCTAGGAAGGCAACTGGGATTCCTACCGGAGAAGAGGTGAGTCAGTGACGATTCACTCCAGGCAAGGATTCAATCCAGCTCTGTTGCCCAATGGCCAGAAATCCTTCATCCTGGTGGCACAGCACCTCCAGTGGGTCCCACCAATCTTTAGAAATGGACATTCCTGGCTAGCCAGCAGTTCTGCAGAAATGGACCTGGGGGTGACAGTGGACAAGAAGCTGGATATGAGTCAGCAGTGTGCCTGTATTGCCAAGAAGGCTAACAGCATATTGGGCTGCATTAGTAGGAGCATTGCCAGCAGATCAAGGGAGGTGATTATCCCCCTCTATTCGGCATTGGTGAGACCGCATTTGGAGTATTGTGTCCAGTTATGGGCAACCCACTAAAGGAAGGTTGTGGACAAATTAAAGAGAGTCCAGCGGAGGGCAACAAAAATGATTAGAGGGCTGGAGAACATGACTTATGAGGAGAAGCTGAGGGAACTGGGCTTGTTTAGTCTGCAGAAGAGAAGAATGAGGGGAGATTTGATAGTGGCCTTCAACTACCTGAAAGGGGGGTGACAGGGAGGATGGAGCTAGGCTGTTCTCAGTGGTGATAGATGACAGAACAAGGAGCAATGGTCTCAAGTTGCAGTGGGGCAGGTCTAGGTTGGATATTAGGAAAAGCTTTTTCCCTAGGAGGGTGGTGAAGTGCTGGGAGGGTTACCTAGGGAGGTGGTGCAATCTCCATCCTTAAAGGGTTTTAAGGCCTGGCTTGACAAAGCCCTGGCTAGGATGGTTTAGTTGCGTTTGGTCCTGCTTTGAGCAGGGGGTTGTACTAGATGACCTCCTGGGGTCCCTTCCAACCCTCATCTTCTATGATTCTGTGATTAAATTGCTTCAGTGTTAGCTGTATCCTCTGTGTTAAATGAAGTAAAGTTAGGAAAGCCCACATTCTGGAGGAGCCCTAGAGAACAGATTGTCTTTCCCTCTCAGTATTACCATGTAGCTATTCATTTGTGTGGTATATGGAGACCCAAAACAGATTAGAACTGAAAAAGGAGATGTGTTATTTCAATACAGGGTCACACAGAAAACTAATCACCCTTCACCTTGGAAAAACTTCCTCACGCACCCCAGCACCCTGGACCATGCTCAGTACAGCCTGGGGGCTTCTATCAGTAAATAGCTATTCTCACATTGGCCAGAGGTGGCAATAAGCGTAACCAAAACACCTACAACATTACAATTCTTAACTGGGTTTTCAGAACTGCTTGCACATACGTTTGCCTTTAGTGGCAAATAAAGAAGATCTTAAGCCAAAATCCTGGATGTTGCTTCTACTTCTGATTCCAGCTCAGAGAGGCAAAAGGCATCTTTCCTTCTCGGCCTCTGAAGAATCATGATTTGTTGCTCTCCTGGGTACAATTCCATGCCTTAAGGAAACTCTCTCAGCCTCTGCCACAGAAATTCATAGAAGGTGAAATTCAGTTCTGTGCAGAGGACCAGCACTAAGCCTAAATATCACTTAAATATCATGTTAACCCATTTCATCCAAACACGTCTAAGGACACAGCTGAAATAAATAACTGCATGGGAGGAACTGGGACACAGAATAATCAAAGCAGAAAACAGATTCACATTCTTTAGTTTCCTTTCCTCCAGAGATGCTTGCACTACAGACTACCTAAGCAATTTAAAAAAGCCAGCACCACCCCAATCACTAGTGGATTAATGAGATCTCTGACAGACAAGTAAGAGAAGATCTTGCTACATTTGCTGCATCCCTCATCCCACAATTGCACAAACTGAATTTGTCAAAAGCTATTGAACCTGGAAGATCTCACGGAATGTTTAGTGTTCCCAGTTCTTAAATCAAAACACTCTATTGTCGCCATGTCATTCCGATTTGCAGACTGGCCTATGATATGGCTCCCCTTAAGTTACAGAAAAATTAACACATTTCATGAGTAGGCTCCTCACACCTCATGATCAGTCCTCAGATGTAAACAGTTTAAGGCTGCCCATAACTTCTGAGAGATGTGAGATTGAAGGTCACCCTGAGTGTTATTAATTTATAAATGCCTCTGCAGCACCTACTACAGCACAAGATTCAAAAGTGATCACACAATGAGCTCTGCTGAAATGCAATCGTTTTATTTATATTTTATTGTGTTCTCTGATTGTGTTTTGCTTCTGCAACCAAGAGCTGATTTCTCTTCCAGTGTTTTACTAACTGCCTCGTTAGCACTGTACCTGATTTTGACCTGACTTCCCCATTTTTCACTGGTTCCACTCCATTTACGTCAATGACGTTGCTCCTGATTTACATCAGTGATATTAAGAGCAGAACCAGAGCCATTGCTTTTAAGCAGAGGTGGCTGAAAATGGGGGGCAGGGAAGGAGTAATGGAAAGGTTTGAAAATGTTGAAATAATTTTCATCCCACGGGTCCAGAAAGATTGATTTTTTTTTTATGTTTGAAATATTTCATTTTGGGTTTTCCTACTTTTGATTTTGATTTTTTCTCTCTTTCTGTGTTTACATTTTGCCAGTGAAAAAGTGAGGTTGGGAGAGGAGAGGAAGGACAAACTGAAACGCTGGAAACGGAAAATGAAAAATGAAAAGAGTAAATTTCTCTTTTTCCCATTTTGAAAACAAAATGGAAAAATTCGAGAAAACAAAGATTTTTTTATTAAAACATCTGATTTACCAAAAAAAAGAGGCCATTTTTCGTTTTAAATTTTTTTGTTTGAAAAGTTTTGAGCGGTTCTACTTTTAAGCTGGTGAGTATTGTCAGTGAGTGCCTCACCCATGGAAAGGGAGCCGAATATGATGACAGTTGTGAGGCATTCATCTTGTACCTGTTTTTTCATAGGCGTATCTTGCAGTTCATTCGTTTTTGAAAATAGCACCACCCCCTTCAACAGACCCAGGCCACACGCTATGCTGGTTATGGCTGTTCTTTATTAGTGCCTCTTTGAAGTATTTTTCCTCATGTAAAAATCGTTTCCTAACATGAACTTTTATGCCTTTTGAAATCATTTCCTCTCATTAATTGCTACATCTTTTTATGGCACTTCTTGCTTTTCCTCTGCTAGAATTCCTTCCATTATTTCCTCTTCTGAGCTGTGACATCTTGTAGCTGTTTGCATCCGTAACTTGCTGCTTTTTTAAATACATGTCCCCTCAAGAAACTGTTTGATCTCCTGCTTATTTCTATTCAAGTTCTATTTCAGGAAGCTGTATATTGCCTTGCCAGCGGTGCACACACAGTTCTTCATCCTTATTATCAGCATTCCTGGATTTGCTCTCAACTGGTCAAGGCCTCCACCTTGAATAGCAATGGTGCCAATTGCCCAACTAGGGAGGGCTACAATTCTAAAGGACAGAAAGGGGACAACGTGTGGCAAAATGGGAGTGCGGGGCAGTTTAGCAGGGCCGCATACCAAGGCTTACTGAACCAGGCCAGACCTGTAGTTATAAAACAGTTATGACTTGGTTTCCCCTATGTTACAGCTTGTTGGAGAAACACAGCTGTGGTAGTCCACGAAAAGCACAGTTTTGAAACCTTCCCTATAACATGTTGTATCAGTTTTGCCTCACAAAATGGCAGCTGCCCCTGTACATAAGAAGACTCCTAGAAATTCAGTGGTGCATACAGAGAGAACTAAATCACACCAGGTACACAGACACACTGCACCTGTCAACCTGCAGAGACCAAAGCAGCCAGGCATACCCATGTAGTAGGAGTAAAGCTAGTTGGAAAATGAAAAGCTAGTTTTAGCAAAAAAAATGTGAAAGTTTGAAGTATGTGTTTTGCACCGTTCAAAAACACCAAGTTTTCATCTTTTTAAAACTTTTTGCGGAGTTTCCTCCCCTCCAAGTTTTCTTGAAAACATCATAGACACCACTATTGAAATGTATTCTGTTTACCAAAAAACTGATTTTCAATACACAAAACATTTATATAACCATTTCAATAATGGATTTAATAATGTTCTGGTAAAAATTATGATTAAAATGTCAATTTTTCTTGAAACCCTTTTGAAAAAAACCAAAACATAACCTCAAACTTTTCATTAGTAAAATTTAATCCACGTTTAATGAAGAGGAATGAAGAAGGGCAAGAGTGGAAATTTAATGGGACCACTTACAGCCTGAAAAAAAATCAGCTTATCCATCTAACCAACTAATCATCATACAATGGTTGTACCAACTTCAACCTTCATTACAGCCATGCACAGTCCACAGGAAAAGATGTACCTTACACAATGCTGTTTAGACAAATAGCATAAGGAAGGCAATCATCCTCCACCCTTCTGTGAAATACTGTGTGCCACAATTATATGGATATTAAACGTAAAGCTAATGGATCTATGTATTCAGATCCCCCAGACCAAGTTCATGAAGTACTTACACACACAAAAAAAGGTAATGTAGCATCACACTTAGTAACAGAATTGTATGGATGTATGGTCATATGGATGAAACAAATTGTAAAGCCAAGGCTACGTGACACACATTCTCTATGCTTCATTCTGTATCAGTATAGGTCATCTCCAAACTCAGCATGTCGGCAGATGTATATTGCAGCCTTCTTAAAGTCCTTATGTAAACAGGTGATAAAAGAAAAAAAAGAGGTGGTACGGTCACTTTATTAGTACAGTGAGTTTTCCAAATTTAAGATGATAGTAGGCATAGGCTGCAGGTTTCTTAAAGCCATTAAGAAAAGTCCTTACTAATGTATTTTAAATGATACATCCTGAAAAGTAGATTGGAAAAAAACCCAAAGGGAAGATGGAAGGGTAGTAACACTAAGGGGAAGGGGTAGGGTTGCTTGGATGGTTTTTTCTGTGCATTTCTATGCTTTCAAATGTTCCAATGTCTTTGGAGATGAACGTTGTGGGTTTCTACTGTGTGTTTGCCTTATGATAACTACAATAAGGCAATTGTCATGTACAGTATTTTCATCCTTTCCATCATCTGAAGGATTTTGTCTGAGAATAAAATAAAATTTAAAAAAAGAACCCTACCGGGTTGCTTCCTGAATACCACATAATCCACAGAGCAGCTTTACCAATCCCAAATATTACAATCACTTAGATTCTGAGCATGTGGGCAAGACTCACCAGCCAGATACATGGGAGTAATTCCTGTAGTAACTCAGAGCCCTCACCCTCTAGAGATATGTGCTAATAGCATTCGTGGACTGGCCATATGGCATTGTAGGCAACCTCACCATACCATCGTCTCCGTACATTTATCAAGCTCAGTCTTGAGACAAGTTAGTTTTTTTGCCCTCACTGCTCCCCTTGGGAGGCTGTTCCAGAACTTCACTCTTCTGATGGTTAGAAACCTTTGGCTAATTTCAAGTCTGAACTTGTTGATGGCCAGTTTATATCCATTTGTCCTTGTGTCAACATTTGACCTTAACTTAAGTAACTCCTCTGCCCCCTCCCCAGTATTTATTCCTCTGATGTATTTATAGCTGACAATCATATCTCCCCTCAGCATTCATTTGGTTAGGCTAAACAAGCCAAGCCCCTTGAATCTCCTTTTGTAAAGTAGGATTTCCATTCCTCTGATCATCCCAACAGCCCTTCTCTAGACCTGTTCCACTTGGAATTCATCTTTCTTAAACATGGGAGACCAGAACTGCGTACAAGTATTCCAGATGAGATCTCACCAGTGCCTTGTATAACAGTACTAACATCTCCCTATCTCCACTGCAAATACTTCACCTCATGCATTCTAGGACTACATTGGCCTTTTTCATGGCTGCATTCCATTGGAACCTCATAGTCATCCTGTGATGGACCAATATACTCAGGTCTTTCTCCTTCTCTGTAGCTACCAACTGATACGTCCTGAGCTTATGGCAAAAATTCCTGTTGTTAGTCCCTAAGTGCATGACCTTGCACTTTGCACGATAAAATGTCATCCCATTTCTATTGCTCCAGTTTTCAAGGTCATCCAGATCTTGTATGATATTTGGGTCCTCTTCTGTATTGACAATGCCCCCCAACTTTGTGTCATGTGCAAATTTAGCCCACTGCCACATTTAGTGCCAAGGTTGTGAATGAAAATGTTAAATAAGACTCCTGAGGATCTCCACTAGTAACCTCCCTCCAGTCTGACAGTTCACCTTTCAGTATGATGCATTGTAGTCACCCTTTAACCACTTACTTACCCACCTTTCAGTTCTCATATTAATCCCCATCTTCTCCAGTTTAACTAACAATTTCCTGTGTGGAACTGCATCAAATGATTATCTGAAATCCAGGTAGATTAGATCTTCTGCATTTCCTTAACTGACTTTTTTTAGACATCTTCTCAAAGAAGGAGATCAGGTTGGTCTGGCATGATCCACTTTTTGTAAAACCATAATTTATTTTATCCAAATTACCATTCACTTCTATATCCTTAACTACTTTCTCTTTCAAAATTTGTTCCAAGACCTTGCCTACAATTGAGGTCAAACTAATGGGCCTGTAGTTTCCCAGGTCATTTTTTTTCTCTTTCTTAAAAATAGGTACTATATTAGCAATCCTCTAGTCATAAGGTACAACCCCGGAGTTTACAGAGACATAAAACAAATCCTTGCTATTGGGCTTGCAATTTCATGTGCCAGTTCCTTGGGTGGAGATTATCCAAGCCCCCCGATTTAGTCCCATTAAGCTCTTTGAGTTTGACTTCCACCTTGGATGTGGCAATTTCTACTTCCATATCCTCATTTCCATTATCCACCCTTTGATAACCCCTGAACTCCTCATTACTCTTATTAAAAACTGAGGCAAAATATTCATTTAGGTGTTGGGCCATGCCTAGATTATGTTTCATTTCCACCCCATCCTCAGTGCTTAGCAGTCCCACTTTTATTTATATGGCTATGGAGCCTTTTACTACGGGTTTTAATTTCCATGACAGGTATGCCAGAGAAAGATTTTTGGATGTAGGTGATTAGGTATTAGTGTGAATTCCAGTGAGGAAGAACATGATGCAAGATTGTTGGGAGGGACCTTTCGAGGTGATAGAGAGTTGTGCAAACAATACATGTCAGTAGACTGAAGGCTTGCTACAAAAAAGAGATGGTGGGGAATATGATTTGTTGTGCTGATGAGAGAACATTTACTGCCTCCTTCAACTGAGTTGGTCAGGGAGAGTAAGGAACAGATTCCTCCGGAGAGCACTGCAATTTGGGAAGGTTTGGACCCAATCCCAAAGCAGAAGATGTTGGCCCTCTTGAAATACCACAGGCAGGTATTTTCCATTCAGATGGGTTTAACTAGCAAAACAGTGCATTCCACTGAAACCCCAGGGCCACACCCCACCCCTAGCAGAGCATATCATGCTAAAGGAGAAATGCAAAGACAGATTCAGGGTGAGGTGGACAGTATATTAGGTAGAGGGATGATTATTAAATCAAAAGGCCCGTGGGCATCTGCTGTTGTGATTTACCTAAAAGGGATAAAATCCATGAGATTTTGTGTGGTTTTTAGAAGGATAAATGCCATCATCCAACCTGATCCTTACCCCACAGCCTGGATAGAGGACCTACTGGATCTATTGATGGGTGCAAACTTCAGAAATACTCTGGATATGACTCAAGAATATTGATAAATTCCCTTAGATGCTGATGCCCAGGAAAAATCCGTTTTCACAGTGGAATCTGGCTACGTGGGATTAAGGTTATGCCTTTTGGATTAATAAATGTGGGGGCTACTTTTCAGAGGCTTGTCAATGAAGTGCTGTAGGGGTGACAGGCCTTTGCCATAGGCCTATATGGAGAATTTGGCTATTTTTAGAGATTACTGGCAAGACCACCTGAACCATGTGGGAATTGTATTGCAGAGGTTTAGAGAAGCCAGCCTCACTGTCAAAGTGTCTAAATGGAAGATGGGGCCCTCAGAGGTATCTTATCTAGGATACAGAGTGGGAAGTTGGTTTGTTCACCCTAACCCTTTAAAAGTAGAGGCCATTCAGATTGACCTGCCCACGAACCAAGAAGCAGGTCCAATTCTTTATTGTTCTGGCCAACTATTACCGGTGGTTGTAAAGAAATCTAGCAGGCCAGACAAGGTGATATGGACTGAGGCCTGTGAGAAAGGCTTCAAGGGCATAAAAAAAGAGGCTTTGTCTAAAGAGCCAGTTTTAGCCCGGATCTCAGCAAACCCGTTGAGCTGTGCCACTGATGCTTCTAACAGTGGGTTAGGCACAATGCTAATGCAGGCTGGGTGGGGGACAAGAGGCCCCCCATTGCCTTCTGAAGTAAAACACTGACCGGCACAGAACATAACACTCCCTCTCAATGAAAGCATAGTTATGCTATAGTTTGGGCTGTTAAACATTGTAAGCCTTATCTGTAAAACAGAAGATCTGAGGTTCTAATGGACCACTCCTTGTTAATATGGTGCAACAAGTCAAAGGGACCCATTCCAGATGATTACGCTGGAGTCTAGCTCCATAGGAGTATGACACAGAAATAGTTCATATCAAGGGAAAAGAAAATATAGTGGCAGATGCCTTGTCAAGAATAGGGGGTCCCTGAGAGGTATTCAGGAGCATCAGTGACATCCCTTCCTACACCACTTTGCGTTTGGGGAGTGTAAAACTGCCTGCAGTGACTCAAAAGCAGGAGTACCAGCCTCAGGACAGACTGTTTGGAAGCAAGGCAAAAACCCCAAACTGGCTGTGGGTTCTATACCAACCAAAGAAGTGTGAACTCCCCAGGCTCTATAAAGCAGACAGTCCCTTTGCGTACTCCAATCTGCCTTGCCACCTAGGTGAGCTTTTGTGGTAGATGGTCCCTTACACCAAGTGTCACAACAATATTTAGGTTACTTCCACTCCTAAAGGACCAATCACCTATCCCAGGGCAATTGCACCTTAGATCTCACACCAAGAACAATACTTGTAGCCAATCCTACAATAAACAATCTAAAGATCTATTAATTAGGAAAAGGAAACAGAGTTATTTACAAAGTTAAAGCCAGTAAACATATACACACAAATGAGTTACAATCTTAAGTTTCAAAAAGTAATTGAAGCTTCTCTAACAAGCAAGCTCTAGCTGATCTTTAGAGCTAACCCAGGCTAAGCACTGGGGATCTCTTGCTTATGCCTCGTAAATCTTATTTTGGCTCCTTGATAACCAGTGTGGGGAATCAGAAACACTGTTTGTGGCTTGTTGGGAAGTCTGACTTCAGTATCACCCACCAGTACTGGGAGAATCTGCTCTCCTTTTGCAGTCTGCCCTGACCTTGGCATTTTCAAGTGACTACCCTAGGCACGGACGGGTCACAACTGGTTACTTTGAAAAAGAATTGGCTTTTCCATTAGCTCTCTTTCCTGATCTCTTCCCTTTCTTACATGTATTCATGTCACACAATAATGGAGACCATGTCCTGGCTCTTAGAGATGCAGACAGATTACATACAAACTCTTCTTCATATAGCTCCATGTCCTCCACGTGGCTTAGTCCAAAACTCAGAATTGACCCTCTACTATCCCAAAACAAAATTAAAACCACATTCTCCTTTGGAAATTCTCTGGAAATCCACACAATTAAAGACTCACTCACTCACTCACTCCTGTCACCCTGAAACTTTACTCAGAATTAGAATCATTTCCATTTACAGGCTAATCATCTGTATACATGCCTTCAAACTCATGACTTTATTTGCTAATAGAATCATGGAAGTGTAGGACTGGAAGGGACCTCAAGAGGTCTTCTAGTCCAGTCTCCTGCACTCAAGACAGGACTAAGTATTATAAACCATCCCTGACAGTTGTTTGTCTAACCTGCTGTTAAAAATCTCCAAGGATGGAGATTCCACAACCTCCCTAGGCAATTTATTCCACTGCTTAATTATCCTGACAGTTGGGAAGTTTTTCCTAAAGTCCATCTAAACCACACTTGCTATAATTTAAGCCCATTGCTTCTTGTCCTGTCCTCAGAGGTTAAGGAGAACAATTTTTCTCCCTCCTCCTTATAACAACCTTTTATGTGTTTGAAAACTGTTATTTCCCCCCTTAGTCTTCTCTTCTCCTGACTAAACAAACTCAAATTTTTCCATCTTCCCTCAGAGGTCATGTTTTCTAAACTTTTAATCGATTTTTGTTGCTCTTCTCTGGACTTTCTCCAATTTGTCCACAACTTTCCCAAAATGTGGTGCCCAGAACTGGACACGGTATTTCAGCTGAGGCCTAATCAATGCAGCATAGAGCGGAAGAATTACTTTTCATGCCTTGCTTACAACACTCTTGCTAATACATCCCAGAACAGTGTTTGCTTTTTTTGCAGCAGTGTGACACTGTTAACTCATATTTAGCTTGTGATCCACTATGAACCCCAGATCTCTTTCCACAGTACGCCTTCCTAGATAGTCATTTTCCATTGTGTATGTGTGCAATTGATTGTTCCTTCCCAAGTGGAGCACTTTGCATTTGTCCTTATTGAATTTCATCCTATTTACTTCACTGTTTCTCCAGTTTGTCCAGATCATTTTGAATTTCAATCCGATTCTCCAAAGCACTTGCAACCCCTCCCAGCTTGGTATCATCCTCAAACTTTGTGTTCTCTCTATGCCATTATCTAAATCATTGATGAAGATATTGAACAGAACTGGACCCAGAGCTGATCCCTGTGGGACCCCACTTGATATGCTCTTCCAGCTTGACTGTGAACCACTGATAACTACTCTCTGGGAGCAGTTTTCCAACTAATAAGGCACTCACCTTATAGTAGCTCCACCTAGGTTGTGTTTCCCTCATGGCAAAGAAAAACACTTGATGCTTAACCACACTTTGACCGACATAAGGCCTCCACTTACAGTGAAGCACAGCAGCCTTGTGCTGTCTACTGTGCATCACGAAAGAGCTTGCAGGATAAAGGCTTGAGGAAGAGGAGCTTGCAACTCCCTCAGCCAGCAGAATTGGAGGGTGATTAGGAAAGGAATAAATGGGAAGTTTGAATGGGGGGAAAAAAGGGAGGAGAATGGGGGAAAGAAAATTTAAGTCACCCTCCAGTTCTTTATAACTCCCTCTGGTACTGTACGAATAAATCTTCCTGGATTTGGCAGCCCTGTATTGTTACGGCCCATAGCAACCCACACTGATCACCAAACTAACTGGGAAGATGATGTAGGCATGACATTTTCCCATACTACTTGGCGACAGCTGAGAACTAATTCATTCTACCTCTGCATCGGAGGAAGTGAGCGGAGTCTCACGAAAGCTTATGCCTACAAAAATTAAATTTGTTAGTCTTTAAAGTGCCACAGAACTCTCGTCGTTTTTGCTGTATACAGACTAACACGGCTACCCCTCAGAACTGAGAACTAAGTGTTTCAGCATGGTTAGCCCCTTGTCATTCATTCAGCAGTTTTCTCAAAAGCCACCTGAACACAGTTTGAATCTATGCAATAATGCTCTCTTAGTGTTGGTGGTAACACACGTAATCCTCCTAACCATTCATATATATGCTCTTTGATTATGCTCATGCTACCCAGCTGTGGGAAAAAGTGATTCAAAACATTAACTTCATGGCTAGAGCGTCCCTTCCCCTCTCCTTCCCGCTGATAGTGTTCAGTTAGAAGGATCTTTGGAGCCTGCCTCTTGGGAGCTTAGAGATATTTTTATATTCTTGCATTAAAACTATTTATTTAGCAAGAGGGATCCCAGCTGAGCCTGGAACACTGGCACCATGTATTGCAACATAGTACATAATATGAAAAGATTTGTGCTATCAGACACTGTCTCTGGAGAAAGCTCTATGAAGCACAGGTATCTGCAGAGATATTTGCTTATAATGCATGAAATACGTACTTCTAAATCAATATATTGATCATTCCATTTTGCAAATGCATTTGTTTTAGAAACAGCCGTTGTTTCAGCATCTCCATTCAATGAAATTCATTCAATGTCTCTCTCCTCCTACCCCCTCAATCTCAATGGGGCTGCCATTTTAATACCTGATCCTGTCATTCTTATCAAGCTTGACTCCCACTGGAGTACAGTTTTGCTTGAATTGGAGGACTGCAGAATGTGGTCGATACCATACAGCATTCTGCTGCTTGCTCAGGGGCCCATTTTTGGAGGGATGGTGGGTTAGGACTCGGGGAACCCATTAGAAGCTGTTGGAAAGTGGAATGTTCCAACGTTATTTTAAGGAAAATCCTGTTCATGATTAATGCATGATTTCAAATAAAACTCTTTGTTTAAAATAATTGGAAAATGTTGAAACTCTGATTTCTAATAATTGTAATCATTTTCTAATACTCCAGTAATTTTTATAGAGTTAATTTACTACAAGTCAGCCTGAATGCTGGGTTCCTGTTCAAGACCCTTTGAAGGTATATAGAGTGCTTTAGGATCCTCCTTCAGGATGAAAAGCACAATAGGTCATTTTATTTCATTTGTTCAGGTGTTGATAACATCACACGGCACTCCTTTGCATTCAGCTACCATGATGTCTCCAGACGCTCCACCTCTGAAGGTATATGTATTGTTGTCCATTTTCGACCTGAGCAGCTAGTCGAAGCTTGGGGGCCTCTGGGTGTTACAGGTGGGGTAGAAATTGGTGATAGGCAGTTATATGTTTGATGTAGTTTTGTTTATTTGCAAAGAACGTACCAAGTCCTGGGTCCCTGGCAGCAGAAGAAATCGAACAGCAATAAACAGCTTCTTCTGTTTACACCAGAAAGAGCACTCTTGTCAGCCTGCACCCCAGCCCCAAAACCTCTTTTCAGGTTTCTGCCAGAGTCAGCCAGCATCCATGTTGTCAGCTGCTCCTTCAGGCTCTCTCTCTCCCAATCTGTTATGGCCTAGTCTCAGTTTCCCTGTGTTCTCTCTTTCCCATCCCCACCTACCCAAAACAACACTCAACCCAAAGCTACAGTGTGTTCACACACACCTTTTATCTTAGGGGAGGTGCTTATTGTTACAGTAATGTTAATTGAAGGGTGAGTTCACACCTTCCAATCTTAATGAGGTTTTAACTCACTCCATAACAAGGTTTCACCCAGTTCATAATAGTATTAATGCTTGACACTTCTCTTATAACAAGTGCTTATAACATCGCTAGACTTTTACCATTTCAGCTGAAGTTTTCCATGCTAGGCATTTACCTCAGGCTGAAACTTTTTTTTTTTTTTTAAATAATTTCAGCCAAAACAATTCAGCTGTTCTGAGAACCAGGCTTGGTAAAAATATGTCGTTTTGCCCCTGTTAAAACATCCTAGTGACCTTTTCTTTGAAAGAGTCCGGCACCCTGATGCTTCGGAGCAAGGACTTGAAACTGGATGGCGGGGTTGGGGATAGCCCTTCTACCAGGGAAGTACTTTTTGCTGTCCGTGTGAAAATCCACCCAGTGTGGCCAAGTTCCAAGCCTTTGGAGAGGAAAAAAAATCCCCGTTCACACCTGCTCAGTGGAGATTTTAGATCTGAGTAGCTGTAATCCCTAAAAATTCTGTCCACACTGAACATGCTTCAGCCTGGAGCTGAGCAGGACATTCCCTGGAATGCAGCTCAGGGCTGCTGCAGTCCAGCTCTGGCTCCCACCTTTCCCAGCTTCCTTCAATCCCTCTCTTTCCTGCACCATCTCCCTGCCCATCTTCCTCATCCCAGGCGCCCCGTCTCAGCTCCTTGTCCTAGTCTCTTTTTCCAGCCATTGTCCATTCTCCCCTCACACCCCTGCTCCTCATCATTTAGAAGTAAGTGTATAATCAGGTCTATAGAATTAGGTCCACGGCTATATCTGCAAGTAAGATATACAGGCCCATGGCAGTAAAACTAATCTAACTACGGCACATTGAGATAAGCATAGAAGAGAGGGCTCAGGGTAGGAGGAAGAGATGAATGGTCAAAAATGGCCCAGTAACCAAGATTAAGATGGACACCCACCAAGACCCCACTCACACTGTATGTCAAGCAGCAGACTCCAGCTACATACATATTTACATGTACACACACACACCCAGGCGCTCTGCGTTGCATTGTTGGGATAGTTCAGTGGCATCTAGAAGCCTAAATCAGGGTGGGGGCCTCACCGCACTTAAAAAGTGAGTGGAAAAACTCATACTGCATCTGCCCAAAATGCAGCTCAACACCCACCACTTGGTTATTTTAACCCACATTCCTTCCTCTTGCCCCAGGACTAGCTCTAGGGAAAATGTAAGTTTTTGTGTGACCTTCCGCTGTGAAACAGTCAGGTTTGTTAAAGACATTATTTCTGACTTCTCCAGAAAAGTCTCAGAAATACTGATTTTTTTTTGGTCCATACACTGATACTCAAAGCAGCAAAGTAGAATTTCCCCAAATTTTTCATAAATATTCAAATTTGAGTTGAGAATAAGCATGAGAAATTTCAGACTAAAGGGTCTTTCATTCACGTGATTACAAGTACTTGAGAGTAGACACAATAAGCAGAGGGTTTTTGCCTTTCAAACTTAGCTGAGCAGTAAATACAGCATCTGAAGAGGCTCTCAGAGGGAAGATATGGAAAGTGAGCGAGCTGCTGTTGTCAACTGCACTGACTGTGCAATGTTTCTCCCAGAGGATAGAGCCGACGTCATCTGTACAAAGTGCAGGCTGGTTTCCATATTGGAAGAGAAGGTTAAAGGACTAGATCAGAAGGAGACCCTGTTGATCAGAAGGCATGGGATGCATTGTCCTAAGGATGGGGTTCCACAGCCACCACTCCCAAGAGGAAGAGAAGGATGGTGGTCAAGGACTCCCTCCTAAGGGGGGTGGAGTCATCCATCTGCCGTGCAGACTGGGAAACGAGAGAAGTGTGCTGCTTGCCTGGAGCTAGGATTCAGGATGTGACAGAAAGACAGCCAAGATTCATCAAGCCCTCAGACCGTTACCCCTTCCTACTTCTCCACGTGGGCACCAATGACACTGCCAAGAATGACCTTGAGTGGATCACTGCAGACTATGTGGCTCTAGGAGGAAGGATAAAGGAGTCTGAGGTGCAAATGATGTTCTCGTCCATCCTCCCTGTTGAAGGAAAAGGCCCAGGTAGGAACCATCGCATTGCGGAAGTAAATGCATGGTTACGCAGGTGGTGTTGGAGAGAGGGTTTTGGATTCTTCGATCATGGGATGTTGTTCAAGGAAGGATTGCTAGGAAGAGATGGAATCCACCTACCGAAGAGAGAGGAGTATCTTCACAGACGAGCTGGCTAACCTAGTGAGGAGGGCTTTAAACTAGGTTCAATGGGGGGATGGGGACCTAAGCCCAGCCGTAAATGGGGAAGTGGGACACCAAGAGGAAACAGAAGGAGAGGTGCAGCAGGGGAGGCAAACTGAATTGCACTGAGAAAGTCGGGCAATCGGCCAGTTATCTCAAGTGCCTGTACACCAACGCAAGAAGCCTGGGAAACATGCAGGAGGAATGGAAGTCCTGGCACAGTCAAGAAACTATGATATGACTGGAATAACCGAGACTTGGTGGGGTAACTCACATGACTGGAGCACTGTCATGGATGGGTATAAACTGTTCAGGAAGGACAGGCAGGGGTGAAAGGGTGGAGGAGTTGCACTGTATGGAAGAGAGCACTATGATTGCTCTGAGCTCCAGTATGAAACTAGAGATAAGCCAGTTGAGAGTCTCTGGGTTAAGCTTAGAAGCAAGAACAATAAGGGTGATGTCATGGTGGGTGTCTGTTACAGACCACCAGACAAGGAGGATGAGGTAGATGAGGCTTTCTTCAGTCAACTAGGGAAAGTTTCCAGTTCACAGGACCTGGTTCTCATGAGGGACTTCAATCACCCTGACATCTCCTGGAAGAGCAATACAGCAGAGCACAAACAATCCACGAAGTTTTTGCAGTGTGTTGCTCCAGGAAGTTGTCCGCAAGTGCTGGAGCAACCAACTAGGGGCCATGCTTCTCTTGACCTGCTGCTTCACAAACAGGGAAGATTTGGTAGGGGAAGTAGAAGTGGGTGGCAACCTGGGCAGCAGTGACCATGAGATGGTCGAGTTCAGGATCCGACAAAAGGAAGAAAGGAGAACAGCAGGATACGGACCATGGACTTCAGAAAAGCAGACTGACTCCCTCAGAGAGCTGATGGGCAGGATCCCCTGGGAGGCTAATATGAGAGGGAAAGGAATCCAAGAGAGCTGGCTGTATTTTAAAGAAACCTTATTGAGGGCGCAGGAACAAACCATCCCGACGTGCAGAAAGAATAGCAAATATGGTAGGTGCCCAGCTTGGCTTAACAAAGAAGTCTTTGGTGAGCTTAAACACAAAAAAGAAGCTACAAGAAGTGGAAGCTTGGTCAGATGACTAAGGAGGAGTATAAAAATACTGCTCGAACATGCAGGAATTAAATCAGGAAGGCCAAAGCACAATTGGAGTTGCAGCTAGCAAGGGATGTGAAGGGGAACAAGAAGGGTTTCTACAGGTATATTGCCAACAAGAGGAAGATTAGGGAAAGTGTGGTCCCTTTACAGAATGGGAGAGGCAACCTAGTGACAGAGCATGTGGAGAAAGCTGAGGTACTCAGAGGCCTTTTTTGCCTCTGTCTCCACAGACAAGGTCAGCTCCTGGGCAGCACAGAATGGGGAGGAGGTGAACATCCCTCAGTGCTGAAGGAACAGGTCCAGGACTTTTTAGAAAGATTGGACGTAAACAAGTCCATGGGGCCAAATGCAATGTATCCAAGGGTGCTGAGGGAGTTGGCTGATGTGATTTCAGAGCCATTGGCTATTATCTTTGAAAGCTCGTGGCAATTGGGGGAGGTCCCTGATGACTGGAAAAAAGCAAATATAGCGCCCATCTTCAAGAAGGGAAGAAAGGGGATCCAAGGAACTACAGACCAGTCAGCCTCATCTCAATCCCTAGAAAAATCGTGGAGCAAGTCCTCAAGGAATCTATTTTAAGGCACTTGGAAGAGAGGAAGGTGATCAGAAACAGTCAATATGGATTCACCAAGGGCAAGTCATGCCTGAACAACCTGATTGCCTTCTATGAAGAGGTGACCGCTCTGTGGCTGTGGGAAAAGTGGTGGACATGATATATCTTGATTTTAGCAAAGCTTTTGACACAGTCTCCCAGAGTATTCTTATCTGCAAGTTAAAGAAGTATGGGTTGGATGAATGGACTATAAAATGGATAGAGAACTGGCTAGATCATCAGGCTCAATGGGTAGTGATCAATGGCTCCATGTCTAGCTGGCAGCTGGTAACAACCGGAGTGCCCCAGGAGTTGGTCCTGGGGCCGGTTTTGTTCAATATCTTCATTAATGATCTGGAGGATAGAGTAGATTGCATCCTCAGCAAGTTTGTAGATGACACTAAGATGGGGGGAGTGGTAGACCCCCTGGAAGGTAGGGATAGGATCCAGAGTGACCTAGACAAATTGAAGGATTGGGCCAAAAGAAATCTGATGAGGTTCAACAAGGACAAGTGCAGAGTCCTCTACTTCAGACGGAAGAATCCCATGCACAGTTACAGACTGGGGACTGACTGGTTAGGCAGCAGTTCTGCAGAAAAGGACCTGGAGGTCACAGTGGATAAGAAGCTGGATATGAGTCAGCAGTGTGCCCTGGTTGCCAAAAAGGCTAATAGCATTGCCAGCAGATCGCGGGAAGTGATTATTCCTCTCTATTCGGCATTGGTGAGGCCGCATTTGGAGTATTGTGTCCAGTTTTGGGCCCCGCCACTTCAAAAAGGATGTGAACAAATTGGAGAGAGTCCAGCGGAGGACAACAAAAATGATTAGGGGTCTGGAGCACAAGACTTATGAGAAGCTGAGGGAACTAGGTTTGTTTAGTCTGCAGAAGAGAAGAATGAGGGGGGATTTGATAGCAGCCTTTAACTACCTGAAAGGGGGTTCCAGGGAGGATGGAGCTAGGCTGTTCTCAGTGGTAGTAAATGACAGAACAAGGAGCAATGGTTTCAAGTTGCAGTGGGGGAGGCCTAGGATATTAGGAAAAAGTTTTTCACTAGGAGGGTGGTGAAGCACTGGAATGGGTTACCCAGGGAGGTGGTGGAATCTCCATCTTTAGAGGTTTTTAAGCTGCAGCTTGACAAAGCCCTGGCTGGGATAATTTAGCGGAGGTTAGTCCTGCTTTGAGCTGGGGGCTGGACTAGATCAGTGTTTCTCAACCTTCTAAGTAGCAAGTATCCCCTAACTTCTGAAAATTTTAATAAGTACCCAACACTCAATATTCCATGGGATTTTATATTTACAGACTAATGTGAGTCATACGTTGAAGAAGGGCTGAGTATATAAGGCTGTGATATGATAGCTGGTCAGATTTAATGTGGGCAGGATTACCACCTTTACACCAGGGGTGCACAGCTCACATATGTACCTGGGCTAGAGGTGATGTTGGCCAAAAGTAGGAAGCTTTGAGCGGCATGCCAATGGTGGGGAATATAAAATGCCACGCCAAATTTTTTGCCATAGATTTGAGAGTAGAAAGGGGTGAGAGAGAGAGAGACAGGAAAAGAGGGTAACTGGTAAAATCTGGGGCTGTCAGAGTTGTCAGTTTCACTGCTCTAGCTGAAATTGACAAGTTTTCTGGGCAGAGGGCTTTGAGCCTGGGAGGGGGGTTGCCACCTGGGCAAGATGCAGGCAGCTGCCAGCCTGGGAGGTGGGTGACTACCACCCAATCTGAGCGGGGAGAGGAGGGTTCCGCGCCAGCTGGGATCCAGAGATGTGAGCAGGCGGCTGCTGACCCTCTTCAAGCTGGGGTGTTGGAGGTTGTCCCTGGGCTCAGAGGCGGGGCACGGGTGGCTGCCACCCAGCTGCAAACTCAGCTTTTCAGACTCAGGAGGCTGCCACCATGCTCCCACAGCGGTGCTGGGAGCGTGTGGGAAGTGGGCTGCCACCGCCTGGCTTCCCCAGAAGTCAGGAGCTGCCACCCACCTCCCTTTCACTTAGTTTTTCCCCAGGTACCCCCTGCCTGTGTCTCACGTACACCCAGGGGTAGGCGTACCACCCGTTGAGAAACTATGGACTAGACCTTCTGAGGTTCCTTCCACCTCTAATATTCTATGATTGTCAGCCTTATAGAATCTTAAAAGTAGCAGGAAGTGCAAGAGTTAATAATCTACTCTCCTATTCCTCAACTTCCACATGCAGGACAGAGTATGAAAGGCACTGTATAAAATAGAATGTATTTCTCACTGATCGTTACTGTAATACATTTAATGGACCAGACTCTCCTCTGACTTGGAATTTGCTTAGTCATTTACACCTGCGTAAAGTAGGAGTAAAACACACTCATGCTATGCTGATGTAGTCACTTTTGATACTAACTTCGCACAGTTGCAAACAATTGCACAAGACACTGGGGAATGAGGGCTACTACGTGTAATGAGGTTTATATAGTCGGACAATCCTAACAGTGTCCCAAAAAGAGCTAGAGAATAGTAAGGAACAAGTTATGGTTCGATTTTGAACATAATGTCAGCAGCGGTTTTGTGTTTAGTCACTGAAAAATATTCTGGTTAACAAAACTGCAGGCAAGAAACCCACTAAAACAGCACATTTCATTTCATCTCCAAAATCTGACAAGTGAATATTGCAGAATATTTACAGAAATTTTGCATTCATAATTGTGAATATTTGTACCAGAAACTTGATTCTAAGAATTATGCCAACCCAATTAGGTAACAGGAATGATACCATATGAATTATGTGTCCAAATCAAGCTAACAAATTCTGAATAATCACAATGAACAATCTACAAGTCCACAAATTAGTCACTGCAAGTATTTGGCAAATAATTTTTAATGGTGAATAAAAGAGAAAACTGCAGTATGTTGCAAACAATTTGCAAGGAGACAAAGAGGCAAAACTTTTTGCCGATAAAAGATTTGTTACAAATGACTCGCCCAGCTTGCACAGACAAGTATAACATGATGGTGAACAAGATGATACCATGTCTCCATTTGACCTGGTGTCTTCTCATTTACTCAAATGCTACTGTACCCTTTAACTTACAGTAAAACACTAATGCAGCGTCAGAAACATTTTAAATCGTTAAACTGTCACTGACTAGTTTTGAAAAATTACTGGACACTTTCTCCATATTTAGAAGATATTACTTTATTATTAATAGATAAGTGCTTTTTTAAAAAAACAGATTGCAAGGGGATAATAATATATGCTAAGTATTATAATTAAGTTTAAATGGCACTTGACATCTACACTGCTTTATAGAGATCCTGAGACAGCCTCTCTCCTTGTGGGCAGTAGAGATCAGTTGTAGCATACAAACTGAGTCCCCTGATTCAGTTCAGCAAAACATTTAATCATGTTTGATGTCCGTGGAAGATGAACATGATTAAAGTTAAGCACATACTTACATGCCAAATCCAGGAGCATTTGGATTGATAGAACTTGGGGAGACAGGATTGAGGTGATGTGCCTGGTTTCTCCAGGATCATATGAGATTAAAACAGAGAGAGAACTGTTGTGGAGATGACATTACAAAGATCTGTTGCCGGTTCCAGTGTTCCACTGACCAAATGACTTGCTGGGGCTTACATGGAAGAATGTGCCTGTGAACTCACCTATGTGACAACCTGTGGACATGCCAGGGGCCATACTGACGTGCATCAGAGTACTGCAACCAGCTAAGAAACCTGTGGGGCACAGTTATTGCACATGATATGAGGGAACTATTTTGGCCCTCATTAGCACAGATAAAGATGAATTAAATCACCGGAGTGGAAGTTGGTGGTTGCCCAGGGTTCAGAGATCATAACCGAATTATATTAATTATGGGCAAACCAAGGACAGTCCCAACCAGTTAAAAATATATGCTTAGTGCTTCCAAAAAGGGCTAGTTTCCTAAAGCAGAGGAAAATTATGAGTGAAATTAATTGGGATGAAAAATTTAGATAGAAGAATGTGAATGAAAATCAGTAGTTCTTAAAGAAGAGTCTATTAACTGGCCTGAAGGCCACAACTCCCGCATCAAGCAACAGGACAATTGTGGCTAAAAGCCCATCCTGGTGCAGTGGCAAAGTGAAAGCAGCAATTAGGGGGAAAAAAGCAAATATAACAAATGTGGGGGGAGTAAATAGATATAGATTAGAAGTTATGACATGCAGAAAACTGATGAGAAGCTAAAAATATCAAGGGAAAAAATCCCTGGCTGGCAGGACTAAGGAGAATAGGAAGAAGTTTAAGTAAGTTAGAAGTAAAATAAATCTTAGCATGGGTATAAAGCCCCTTACTAGATGATGGTAAAGTATTAATAGTGATGTTTACAAGCCTGAAGTATTTCTGTACATACTCAGTCCTGTGTTTGAAAAGAATCAGGCTGCTGTACTTGCATCATATGGGGATGTGTTAGGGGGCCAGGGGTGCATTCTAGAACTGGGGTACCACTCTGCCTCCTTAACTCTCCAGCCCGGACTGTGTCTCAATGCCTGCTAGTGACAAGCAGCGAATCCCTCCAGGTGCTGTTATCACTTAGCCCAAGAGCATGTGGAGTTCCACACCCTGCTAGATTGAAGGAATGCTCCCAGAGCCACTCATGAATCACATAAAAAAAGGCAACAGCCAATTCTCGCCAGCTCCCAGCCTTACACCCCAGAGCTGTACTATCTTGTACTGGTCAGAAACCTGACCAGTGTCACTCAGTCCACTTCTTCCTCAATGGCGACACACAAACCTTTGAAAGCTGAGGTGAGATTTCCCAAGCACTTCAGCCAAAAAGTTTTAGGTAAAATATAAAACAGGTTTATTAACTACAGACAGATGGATTTGAGTGAGTATAAATGGTAGACAAAAAGAGGTCAGAGATAGTCAGCAAAGAAAATAAAGGATAAATGCACAATTTAAATCTTTAATCTTATTACACGAGGCAGTCTTTAGATCAAGCAGTTCTCACCACACTGGATGTCACAGCCTGAGATCAGTACCCTCAACTGAAGTGTCCTCCCAGCATCCTTGTTCCTTCCAGCAGAAGTGAGGGGAGGAGAAAGGCCAAGGCACGATGCCACTGTCCCTTATTTTATACCCTCAGTCCATGTGCCTGGAAGACACTAGCCCAGACATGGCCTGGTGGGCTTTGCTGAGTCATAGGACTGAACAATGCCCTGGTGTGGTCTTGTGCAACTGAGTCAGAGTTGAGCAGTCCTAATAGTTGCGCAAGCACCACACCGTCATTCAGTTGTAAAACTCTTGATTACAACTCCCCTGGGAGTGGTTCGCCACCAAGCGGTAGAGACTCCAAATTTACAACACATTTCAGTAATAACCACACAGCAAAATCTGAACTCCACACACCCTAAAGATATACATATTTGGATAGAACAATGGATTTTGGCAGATCATGACCTTTCCTAAGAAATGTCACATGGCATGCTTTGTATGAAATATCACACCCACATGTGAATGGTGAATATGGGGGTTACAGGGTGCTGCTTTGAGGAACGGTGTCACAGGATGATCAAGGACTTTCCAGACCATTAAAATATTTATTCCTAGTAGAAGTTGTTAAGTCAGGAGGCCCAGATAACTTAAGAAATCTTGGAGTACCGGGGAAATTCCAGGAGTGTGGAAGGGTGCGAATGTTAGACCAATATTCAAATACAGCAAGCAGGGTGACTCAAGTAACTGTAGACTGATTAGCCTGACGTCAGTACCGGGCAAAGTAATGGAGAAGCTGATCCAGGATTCAATAAAGAGTTAAAAAAGAAAAATATAGTTAATGCCAGTCAATATAGTTTTATGGAAAAAAATTGGGCTTGCCAAACAAACCTGATTTCATTCTTTGAGGAGATCACCAGTTTGGTTAATAAAGGTAACTGGGTAGATGCAACGCATTTAGACTTTTGTAAGGCATTTGACTTAGTACCACACAAAGTTCTAATTGAAAATACACTTTTCAATTAAAAAAGCACATTAATTGTATAAGAACTGACGTAGATGGAGATCTGTCAGCTGGTCAATGAGGAATTGTCATCAACTAGCCATGTTTCTACTGGAGTTCTACAGGGACTGGTACAAAGCATGATGCTAGACAAAAATGGGACAGATCAAAGTGCACTATGGTACTTTTAGCATGCAGCGGCCTGGTCCACACATACACTTGGCATACAGCAGGCTAGAGTTACACCCAGCTTTTGTGTGTGTGTGTGTGTGTACACACACTCACACACACACAGAGAGAGAGAGAGAGAGAGAGAGAGAGAGAGAGAGACCTGGGTCACTTGGCAAACAGGAGAGAGTCAAATAAAATGCACTGTAATACAGCCAGATGCAAAGATATACAACTAGGAACAGGGCATGCAGGCCATACCTATGTGGCTTGGACAAGGATTTAGGGGTCAGAGTGAACAAACAGCTGAACCGAAGCTCTCAGGATGATTCTATGGCAGAAAGGGCTAACGCGATCTTGGGATATATGAACAGGCGGATAGTGAGCAGGAGTAGGAATGTGGTTCTCTCTCTGTATATGGCCTTGGTAAAACGGATACTGGAATACTGTGTCCAGTTCTGGCGTCCACATTTTAAAAAGGATGTGGAAGAACTGGAGGGTACAGAAAAGTCTCAAATGATTCGAGGGCTGGAGAAAATGCCTTATAGTGAGAGACTTAGAGCTCAGTGTATGAAAAAGATGGAGGTGACTTGATTATGGTGTATAAGAATCTTCACAGGGAAAAAATGCCAGGTACTGAAGGATTCTAATCTAGGAAAGAAAGGCAGAACAAATGCCTAGAAGCTGAAACCAGACAAATCTGAATTGGAAATTCAGCACAATTGTTTCAGTGCTTAATCATCCTCTGTTTAAAAAAAACCTGTCAAGTGGTTAAGCATATTAATGGGCTCAAAACTGGGGTAACTGGATGAAATGTAACGGCCTGTGTTATACAGGAGGTCAGACTACTAGATGATCTAATGGCACCTTCTGGTTTTAAACTTTAAATCTCCCTCTCCCCATCCCATTTCAAACAAACAGTTGGGGAAGGGGGGAGGAGATCCATCCCACCAACCAAAATGAACTCTGCAAGGCCACAGGACAAGTCCGTGAGAGTGAGGATTAGCACTTTGACTCCTAACTGTGTGTTCTTTCCTGTAGATCATCCCGTGTCTACAGCCATCTCTGCTTCTTGTAATTGACGTTTGTTGTTAAATATCAGACAGCAGAATCAGTAGGACAAGGACAATGAAAGACATCATGGTTTTACATGGTAAAATGGCAGGATTTTTCTAAGTAACCTCACTCTCCTAACAGTGCAATTATACACAGATACATCTCTTACAGACCCTGCCACTGGTATGTCCAACACCAGATGAATCTGGATCTTTGTGCCTTTTCATAGTTGTAAAATTGGAGTTCTGTTGTGTTTGTATCCTCCAAGAGATTACAGAAAATGGAAACAGACTGCACATGTGCTGGAAAATGTTGGCAACATTTCATAATAAGTGGCAGATTATTACTGTTTCATTCCTATTGTGTTTGTATGGTTGTCAGATGGAGCTCTAAAGGATTTACATTATAGGTTACTGTGAGTTAATTCCATAAGGAAACTTCTCTCCAGTCTCCACTATGGATCTTTTACCTTTTGTGCATGTATTCCATACATGGAACTTTGATTACCCCAAAAAGTGATTACCCCAGAGACTCCATAAAACCCACTAGGGACTTTCCACTCAGCTTGTCCACACACACACACACTTAGTGGCATTGCTATTGATTTCACGTGGAAGGTGCTCAGATACTAGGGTGACGAGTGTCAGTATAAAAGTTGACCAGAGAGAGATTTGAATCTTTCTATCTAGTTTTACACTGACCATTCATCTCGATAACCGAATGTCTTACGTATTTGTTAGTCAACACCAAAAAAAGTCTCTTTCTAAGTCTCCATCCCCCACTCAGATATTTTGGGAAGATAGTAATTGCCACACCAGAGCAAATCAGCTTTAGTCTCCAACAGTGGCCAGTAACATATACTTCAGAGATGTGAGGAAACCAGCAGATAAGCAGCTGTGATATAACCACCTGTATTGGGGCATGCTCCATCCCGGTCCTCTAATGCCCCAGAAATCTCTCAGACTGTCCAATAAGTGGTATTTACAGCACTTCTCTACTTTAAGCCCTTTACCACAGGGCTAGAGGTGTCCCTTCCTTGAGATCTTTGAGCTCAACTTAACCAGGTCCTCCTTCCTCCATGTGCTTTTATATTTTTCAGCTGATGGCTAACTGGCTCATCCAGTCTCCCATCTGATCAGTCAATTAGCTTGAATATTCCCATTCAGCCTTCTCCAGGGGAGCTGATTGATGCCTAAGGGATAGATAAAGAAAATATCATGTCACTATATAAATCCCATATCTTGAGTACTGCATTCAGTTTTGGTTGCTCCATCTCAAAAAAGATATGTTAGAAATGGAAAAAGTACAGAGAAGGGCAAGAAAAAAATTAGCTTCCATATGAGGAGAGAGTAAAAAGACCGGGACTGTTCACCTTAGAAAAGAGACAACTTACAGGGAATATGCTAGAGCTCTATAAAATCATAGAATCATAGAATATTAGAGTTGGAAGGGACCTCAGGAGGTCATCTAGTCCAACCCCCTGCTCAAAGCAGGACTAACTTCAGCTATATCATCCCAGCCAGGGCTTTGTCAAGCCTCAGCTTAAAAACCTCTAAAGATGGAGATTCCACCACCTCCCTAGGTAACCCATTCCAGTGCTTCACCACCCTCCTAGTGAAAATCTTTCTCCTAATGTCCAACCTAGACCTCCCGCCCTGCAACTTGAGACCGTTGCTCCTTGTTCTGTCATCTGCCACCACTGAGAACAGCCTAGCCCCATCCTCCCTGGAACCCCCTTTCAGGTAGTTAAAGGCCGCTATCAAATCCCCCTCATTCTTCTCTTTTGCAGAGTAAACAAGCCCAGTTCCCTCAGCCTCTCCTCATAAGTCCTGTGCTCCAGCCCCCTAATAATTTTTGTTGCCCTCTGCTGGACTCTCTCCAACTTGTCCACATCCTTTTTGTAGTGGGGGGCCCAAAACTGGACACAATATTCTAAATGCGGCCTCACCAATGCCGAATAGAGGGGAATAATCACTTCCCGTGACCTGCTGGCAATGCCCCTCCTAATGCAGCCCAATATGCTATTAGCTTTCTTGACAACCAGGGCACACTGCTGACTCATATCCAGCTTTTTATCCACTGTAACCCCAGGTCCTTTTCTGCAGAGCTGCTGCTTAGGTCGTCGGTCCCCAGTCTATAGCTGTGCATGGGATTCTTCCTTCCTAAGTGGAGGACTCTGCACTTTTCTTTGTTGAACCTCATTAGATTTCTTTTGGCCCAATCCTCCAGTTTGTTTAGGTCACTCTGTATCCTATTCCTACCTTTCAGGGTATCTACCACTCCACCCAGCTTAGTGTCATCTGCAAACTTGCTGAGGGTGCAATCTACCCCATCCTCCAGATCATTAATAAAGATGTTGAACAAAACTGGCCCCACGACCGACCCCTGGGGAACTCCGCTTGTGACCAGTTGCCAGCTAGACATGGAGCCATTGATCACTACTCGCTGAGCCCTATGCTCAAGCCAGTTCTCTATCCATTTTATAGTCCATTCATCCAACCCATGCTTCTTTAATTTGCTGATAAGAATACTGTGAGAGACCCTATCAAAAGCTTTGCTAAAGTCAAGGTATATCACATCCACCGCCTTCCCTACATCCACAGAGCCAGTCACCTCATCATAGAAAGCAATCAGGTTGGTCAGGCATGACTTTCCCTTGGTGAATCTGTGTTGACTGTTCCTGATCACCTTCCTCTCTTCCAAGTGCCTTAAAATGGATTCCTTAAGGACCTGTTCCATGTTTTTTCCAGGGATTGAAGTGAGGCTGACCGGTCGGTAGTTCCCTGGATCCTCTTTCCTCCCTTTTTTGAAGATGGGCACTATATTTGCTTTTTTCCAGTCCTCAGGGACCTCCCCCCATTGCCACGAGCTTTTAAAGATAATAGCCAATGGCTCTGAAATCACCTCAGCCAACTCCCTCAGCACCCTCGGGTGCATTGCATCCGGCCCCATGGACTTGTGTATGTCTAATCCTTCTAAATAGTCTTGGACCTGTTTCTTCAGCACTGCGGGATGTTCACCTCCTTCCCATTCTGTGCCACCCAGTACAGTAGTCTGTGAAGACAGAGGCAAAAAAGGCATTGAGTACCTCAGCTTTCTCCACATCCTCCGTCACAAGGTTGCCTCCCTCATTCTCACACTTTCCCTAATCTTCCTCTTGTTGGCAACATGCCTGTAGAAACCCTTCTTGTTCCCCTTCACGTCCCTTGCCAGCTGCAACTCCAATTGTGCTTTGGCCTTCCTGATTTCATTCCTGCATGTTCGAGCAGTGTTTTTATAATCCTCCCTAGTCATCTGACCAAGCTTCCACTTCTTGTAAGCTTCTTTTTTGCGTTTAGGTTCGCCAAGGACATCTTTGTTAAGCCAAGCTGGACGCCTACCATATTTGCTATTCTTTCTGCACATCAGGATGGTTTGCTCCTGTGCCCTCAATAAGGTTTCTTTAAAATACTGCCAGCTCTCCTGAGGGAGTCAAAGTCCGCTTTTCTGAAGTCCATGGTCCGTATCCTGCTGTTCTCCTTTCTTCCTTTTGTCAGGATCCTGAACTCGACCATCTCATGGTCACTGCTGCCTAGGTTGCCACCCACTACTATTTCCCCTACCAAATCTTCCCTGTTTGTGAGCAGCACGTCAAGAGAAGCACGGCCCCTAGTTGGTTGCTCCAGCACTTGCACCAGGAAATTGTCTGCGACACTCTCAAAAAACTTCCTGGATTGTTTGTGCTCTGCTGTATTGCTCTTCCAGGAGATGTCAGGGTGATTGAAGTCTCCCATGAGAATCAGGTCCTGTGAACTGGAAACTTTCCCTGGTTGAGTAAAGAAAGCCTCATCTACCTCATCCTCCTGGTCTGGTGGTCTATAACAGACACCCACCACGCCATCACGCTTATTGTTCTTGCTTCTAAGCTTAACCCAGAGACACTCAACTGACTTATCTCCAGTTTCATCCTGGAGCTCAGAGCAGTCATAGTGCTCTCTTCCATACAGTGCAACTCCTCCCCCCTTTCGCCCCTGCCTGTCCTTCCTGAACAGTTTATACCCATCCATGACAGTGCTCCAATCGTGAGAGTTATTCCACCAAGTCTCAGTTATTCCAATCATGTCGTAGTTTCTTGACTGTGCCAGGACTTCCAGTTCTTCCTGCTTGTTTCCCAGGCTTCTTGCATTTGTGTACAGGCACTTGAGATAAGTAGCCGATTGGCCTACTTTCACAGTATGAATCAGGGAGGCCTCCCCTGCTGCACCCTCCTCCTTCTGCTTCCTTGTGGTGTCCCTCTTCCCCACTTACCTTTGGGCTTAGGTCCCCGTCCCCCGTCGAAACTAGTTTAAAGCCCTCCTCACTAGGTTAGCCAGCCTGTCTGCGAAGATACTCTTCCCTGTCTTCGTTAGATGAATCCTGTCTCTTCCTAATAATCCTCCTTCCTGGAACAACATTCCATGATCGAAGAATCCAAAGCCCTCTCTTCGACACCACCTGCGTAACCACGCATTTACTTCCACAATGCGACGGTCCCTACCTGGGCCTTTTCCCTGAACAGGGAGGATGGATGAGAACACCACTTGCACTTCAAACTCCTTTAGCTCTTTTCCCATGAAAATGAATGATGTGGAGAAAGTGAATAAGGAAGTGTTATTTACCCCATCACAACACAAGAACCAGGGGTCACTCATTGAATAGGCAGCAGGTTTAAAAAACAAGGTCAAAAGTATAATTGCATTTAAAAAAGAAATTCCTGAAGGATAGGTCCATCAATGGCTATTCGCAAAGATGTCAAGGACACCACCCCATGCTCTGGGGGTTTCTCTAAACCAGAGTGCCAGAAGCTAGGACTGGATCACTCGATAATTGCCCTGTTCTGGTCATTCCCTCTGAAGCATCTGGCACTAGGAGCTATTGGAAGACAGGATACTGGGCTAGACGGACCATTGGTCTGACCCACTATGGCCATTCTCATGATCAGAGTGTTGGGTCAGCAGCTAGCTTCTAGCTCTGTCCCACACTTCCTGCCTTGTCTAATGGCGAGGTTTCTCTCTTTCTCTGACCTCCTTTTTCTTGATCCATACCCTCCCTTCCTTATAAGTGGCGTTTCTCTCTTTTTGCACTGGACTCTTTTCAGGGTGGTTATCCAGCATCGCCTTACAGGCTTTGTCCATCCTCTACCCACAAAACAAAAAAAACCACACTTCATGCGCAAGGGTTATCTCCACAATTCTGGATCAGCCCACAGGTCTCTACACCAGCAGCAACTTGAGGATCTATTCTCCCCATGCTAGTCTTCTTTATTTCAGGAGGGAGCTTAGCCAATCAGCCCATTGCCCGCTATTTTCCTGCTTCCATCAACTTACTCCAGGGTTCCTCATCCTGAGGCTCTGGCATCAAAGTATTCCAGGGACTGCCCTTATCCTTCTGATATACTCAGGGCTTCCTTCCCCAAGATCTGCCCCACCATTCTTCTCTTCTCCCTTAGGAATCTGTTTTCCTCTTTTACCCCCTGGCTTGTGCCCTGCTGTCTAGGGTTCTCCGGCTCCACTCCTTCAAGACCTTGTTAGAAGGTCTTTCCTGAATTTTCTGTTCCTTCATGACAGGGATCCTGGATGCCTGCCTTCTTCCCAAATGGGAAAAGGTTCCAGTCCATCCCCAACACCATTGAATGGGGCAACTGGTCAAGCCACAACCCCCAACCCTTTTCCACCTGAACTTTCCCCAGTCCTCTAAAGGGATCTTGGCCATTGGGCCGAGTTCTCTGTCCCCATGGATGCACTGCAGACTCAGCCTCTCCCCAGCAGGACGCAGTGTGGCTTTTCCACATTTTTACTAGCCAGCGAATACCTTGAAGCAGTGTCCACAAGTCATCTCTCTTCCCCATTTTTACAGGGATGGTTGGCATTTTTCTCCCCCACTCCCCTCAGGCCAGTCACAAAACTCAGACAGTCCAGAGCCCATACAGGAACAGTCTCTTCTTATATGTTCCTGTCTCCTACACTGGCAGCAGGGAATTTCTGAAGGAGTTCCTTTTGTCCCCTCCCTTTTCTTCTCAGCTGGCTGCACACCTGTACATTCTCCAGCTTCTGTTCCCAGCTCTGGTCTTTTAAATGGATGCTCCTCCCTTTTGGGGCAGTCCACCTCCTCATACACCTCTGTGAGATTAACCGCCACTTCGTGTTGTGGGTTGATGCCTCGTAAGCCATGCTTCTTGTTTCTTCAGGCAGACTTTGAAGACGTTGATCCATCCCATGATCTGCCTATCTAGATTTAACATGAATCTTTGGGTGAACACCCTGGTCTGTACATCTCTAGCTCATCTAGCAGCCTGAAACTTCTGCTGGTACTGTTCTGTAGACAGGCCAATTTGGTTTAATACAGCTGCCTTAACAACATCATGGTCTCTAGCCTCTTTATCACTCATGGCCCTGTAGGCCACTTGAGCCTCCCCCACCATATAGGGTGGTAACAGGAGGATCCACGTTCTTCTGTCCCAGATGGCTGCAGTCACTACACTTTCAAATATCACTAGAAATGCATTGGGGTCATCCGCAAGCCCCATTTTACACAAACCAATGCCCCGTGTCCAACTGCAGTTCCCCATAGCAGGACTCACCAGTTTCGGAAGCAACTGTTGCTGCACCTGCTCTGAGAGAAATTCCTGCAGGCTCTTCTGCTGCTCTACCTGCCACACCACCAGGGATGGGCTTTCCAGGGGATATGACAATTGGGAGGACTTTACAGTCTTCTGCGATTCCTTCTGCTGCTCCACCCACCACTGCAAAGTCTGCTCCATCACATCACTGCTAAATCCTTGCAGTGGCTTCCCCCATCTGTTTTTCTGTCACTGTGGCTAGGGGAATTGGATCCCAGACAAGCCCACACATGTAATGGGGCATGCGCCATACCTTTCTTCTGATACCCTAGAAACCTCAGACGCTGGCCAATAAGTGGCAACTTCATGTCATTTATTTATATTCCCATCACCACTACAGTCTCATGCAACAAATTATTTACAGCACTTCTCTGGCTTTTTGTCCTTGCTTGCAAGGTCAGCAAAGACCTTCCTAGCCCAGCGTGCTGGACCTAGCTAGCCCAGGTCCTCTCTCCCTAATATCCTGCCTGTGTCTTTCTTATACCCTTCAGCTGATAGCTAATTGGCTCATCTAGCCTCCCAGGTTGATCAGCCAATTAGTTTGCCACACCTCCAATCAGCCTTCTCCAGGGGAGCTCATTGGTGCCTAAGCGATCAGCATGCTGGCTCAGCTGCTAGCTTCTAGCCCTCTGTCCACACCTGCCCGAGGGAAAACGTCTTCCTCTGGATTGTAAATGACACATTGTCTTATGTTCTTGATGTGAGAGTGTACATCCTTTCTAGATTGGAGGTGGGTGAAGTAGGGGGAAGGTGATATTGTGGGAAAGATTGGTCGCAGATGCAGGTTTTGCATTTTGTTCTGAAGGTACCAAGGTTTTTGCTCATCTAGATCCTAGCGTGACCATCTTTGTTGGATGGCAATAAAGGAAGCCACATGAAAAATAAGAGACGACACTTTGTTTTAAGGAACATTTTATGTAAACACCATTTCCCTTAGCAGATCATGTATTTTTCTCTCACGTGTACATTTCTGCTGCCCTCAAGAACACAATACAATTACCATAAACTCCAATTTAATGTTTAAAATTGGCAAGAGATATCCCTTAAAATAAGGGATGGGTAGTCACCCTATTTGATCCCCACAGAAGTGGGTTCATTGGTTGTCCTACTCACTAGTCTAGAGAAGCTAACTAAAAGCCACCTACGATAGCTAAAGCCAATATTGTAGACCCTGCACAATCTGGATTTCCATCCATGACATAGGACAGAAATAGCATTAGTAGCTCTATTGGATTATCTCCTGTTTTTGATGAACATTGGGCAGACATCTCTTCTCATCCTCCCCTGGACCATTCTTCAGCATTTGACATTGACCTGCTTAAAAGAGGATGCAGGATCCAGGGGCAAATGCTGAAATGGTCTGAGTCCTTTCACTCAAGATGTAGTGATGGGAAATTGAACCTCCACCACTAAATCCCTCTCGGTGGAGTCCCACAAGGACCAGTCCCTCTCTTCGGTGCTTTTCAATATCTATGTGAAACCTCTAGGAGAACAACGGTAAGACATCACAGACTCAAGTGATAGTCTTACACAGATGACACACAGCTGTATATTTCCTTCACCATGTATGATAACACCACTATCACTAAACTGGCTCAGCTCTTGGCTGAGATTAGTTTATGGATGAAGATTTGCTGGATGAAGCTAAACATAAGCAAGATGGAGCTTATGCTGGTTGGTAGCGGGAAACACTTTGAGGAGCTTTGATTGACCTCCTTTGGTTGAAGATATACACCCATAATTGGTCAATTCAGTCCTCAGTTTAGAAGTGCTTCTGGATTCCTCATGGACACTAATCTCATACATAGCAATGTCTGTGAGTAATGCTTTCTACCATCTCAGTTGATAAGGAGACTGCATCTCATTCGGATGGACAACAACCTGACCTCAGTAATACACATATTTTGTCACCTACCACCTGGACTACAGCAATGCCTGGGCATAAAATCATTAACCCTTAGGACACTTCGAGAACTACAGAATGCTACAGCATGTCTCCTCAACAATATAAGCTACTATAAGCACTGTCCTCTGCTCTTTTCACTGCCTTTCCATAGAATATATAATCAAGTTCAAAGTCTCGGTCCTTATTCAAGACACTCAATGGCTTGGACCCAGAGTAACTAAAAGATGAGGGATTAGGATCATGGTCAACAACTCCACTCCTCAGGCACAGTGGAGCTGCCCATGGGAAGGGTAACCTCATCTGTGCAGGAAAGAGAACACTCTAAGGGTCTAGTCTAAGGCTGTGAAAGGAACTTGAAAAAGATCAAATAACCTCCTGAAACCTCAACACTTATTGTTTGTGCCAAAAGCAAGTTGCATTTCTCTGACCTTGCTTTCAACAACAAACCCACTTAGTTCAGCAGACATACAATAACCAAATAAAACCCTCACACAACTTTCTCTTTTAGGAGAAAAGGGAGAGAAAATCACGTGACAGATAGTCATGTTGCTTAATGCACTTCTGGAAACCACTCATACTACAGTCTGAGAACATGAATTGAAGAGAAAGTGTGTCACTGATGCTCACTCCTGAGGTGATGGCTCCATTGTCCCAGTGGAACACAGCTGTTGTGGAAGGTCATGATCACCACCCAGAGTGAGAGGATCTTTCAGATAACTTGACCTCTCCCATGAAGGGCTTTGAATGTGAGGACTGAACCCTTGAATCTGACGGTGATATTTAACAGGAAACATGTGCAGACAGATGGATGCTGGGCTCTCAGTGGCCCATGTTGTTCTGAACCACCAGCAACTTTTAAAGAAGTGTGGTTTCATTCTTAGGCAGCGTGTGTTACAGAAACCAAACCTTCAAGTGATGAATTATGGGGCAATGTGGCAATTCCAACAGCCAGAACTGGTGTGCAGAGAACAGCCTCACTGGGAAATCTCGCTGCCCGAGTTCTGAATGGCAGAGAGAAGTGCAGGGTGACGTGTTGCTTTGAGTCCTTGCTGGGTATCAGATGTTTGTTCTAAGTGAAATGGATCTGTGCTAGATACACTAGGGTGGGGACAAGTGGGTGTTGCGGGGGGTGTGCTGTTGGGGAATGGTAGGCAGGAGCTGTGACTAGGAGGGTGGTGCTCTGAAGAGAGACTGCAGCTGAGGACTGTAGCTGTGACTGGGGAGATTTGTGACCTGGCACCATGTTGTGTAAGTGGGGGCATCTGCGTTGTTTGGAGGAGCTCAGTGGGAGGCTCAGTAGATGGGGAAGCAGAGAGGGGAGCTGTAGCAGGGGACAAAACCATTGCATAGAAGCTAAATGAATTATTTTCATTAGTCTCCACTGCAGAGGATGTGGGGGAGATCCCCACACCTAAGCCATTCTACTGAGGTGACAAATGTGAGGAACTGTCCCATACTGAGCTGTCAACAGGAGAGATTTTGAACCAATTGGTAAATTAACCAGTAATAAGTCAGCAGGTTCACATGGTATTCACCCAACAGTTTGGAAGAACTCAAATATATGAAATTGCAGAACTACTATTGCTTAACCTTTAACCTATTGCTTAAATTAGCCTCTGTGCCAGGTGACTGGAGGGTAGCTACTGTAACACTGATTTTTAAAAAGGCTCCAGAAGTGATCCTGGCAATTACAGGCTGGTAAGCCTAGCTTCAGTACCAGGCAAATTGATTGAAACTGTAGTAAAGAACAGAATGTAGATGAATACAATATGTTGGGGAAGAGTCAACATGGCTTTTGTAAAGGGAAATCATGCTTCACCAACATACTAAAATTCTTTGAGGGCTCCAACAAGTATGTGGACTAGGGTGACCCAGTGGATATAATGCACTTGGACTTTCAAAAACCATTGACAAGGTCCGTCACCAAAGGCTCTTAAGCAAAGTAGGCAGCCATGGGATGAGAGGGAAGATCCTCTCCTGGATCAGTAACTGGTTAAAAAATAGGAAACAGAGGGTAGGAATAAATGGTCAGTTTTCACAATGGAAAGAAATGATGTGGTTCCCCAACGATCTGTGCTGGGGAATTTGGTATTCAACATATTCATAAACGATCTGGAAAAGGTGACTGAACAGTGAATAAGGGAGTGCTGTTTACCCCTTCACACAACACAAGAACCAGGGAATCACCCAATAAAATTAACAGGTAACAGGTTTAAAACAAACAAAAGGAAGTTGACCGAAGTTAGTGTCCTGAAACCTCTGACTGCCACAAGCTGGGACTGGACGACAGTGGATGAATCATTAGAAATCACCCTGTTCTACTTATTCCCTCTGAAGCATCTGTTGCTGGCCACTGTTTGAAGACAGAATACTGAGCTAGATAAATCATTGGTCTGACCAGTATGGCTGTGCTTATGACAGAGCTGGGAAACGGGGTGTCTTTGTTGATGCTGATGGAGGTCATGATAGGTAGCCACTGTTTGCTGGGGGACATCTCTCTCCAGCTGGGAAGGTCACTGGGGTGTCTCTGAAGTTGGTGGTGGCATCTGTGTGTAATTGGGGAGGTTGTGGGAGGGAACTGTGTCCATGGAAAATGTCTCTTGAGCTGGGGGTGGTGATCACTGAATAGATTTGTTCTGCGGGTGAGAATGGTGGGAATTTCTGTGGCTGATGGAGGTAGATGAATGGAGGTGTTTTTGTAGCTGGGAGAGATTTGGTAGCCAGGAAGAAGTCCTGGAGAGGCTGTGTGCCAGGGAAGAAGGGGTGTGTGGCTCAGTGTGTCTGTGCTGGGGGGCAACTGGTGGGTGGGTGGGTAGCTGGATATGTGTCCCAGGGACACAGGAGATCTGTGCTGGGAGGCATTGGGGGGGTAGCAGAGGAGCGATCATGGGGGCTGTGGATCAGGGTGTCTGTGGTGGGGGGTGCCAGGGAAGCAAGGAGCTGTGCTTCAGGAATATTGGGGGAATAGTTTGGGGTGTCTGGGGTAGAGGGGACTGTGGGGGATATGGGGGTAGCCAGGGATGTCCCGAGCAAGAGAAGCTGTGCAGGAGGAGATGGGGGTAGCTGGGGATTTCCTGGGGAGGACGAAGCTGTGTGTGGGGGGGGGATATGTGGGTGTCCCGGGGGGTCCTGGGAAGGAGGGGGCTGTGCAAGGGGAGATGGGGGTACCTGGGGGTGTCCCGGGGAGATGGGGGCTGTGTGAAGGGAGATGAGGGGAACCTGGGAAGGTGGGGGTGTCCTGGGAAGGAGGGGCTGCCCAGGGGATATGAAGGTACCTAGGGGTGTCCCAGGGAGGGGGTTGTGTGCAGGAGATGGGGGTGTCCTGGGGAGATGGGGGTGTCAAGGGAAGGGGGCTGTGTGAGGGGGGTACCCGGACATGTCCAGGGGAGGAGGGGGCTGTCCAGGGGAGATGAGGGGTACCTTGGGAGGAGGGGCTGTGTGTGGGGAGATGGGGGTGTCCCAGGAAGGAGGGGCTGTGTGTGGGGAGATGGGGGTGTCCCAGGAAGGAGGGGCTGTGTGTGGGGAGATGGGGGTGTCCCCGGAAGGAGGGGCTGTGTGTGGGGAGATGGGGGTGTCCCAGGAAGGAGGGGCTGTGTGTGGGGAGATGAGGGTACCTGGAGGTACCCAGGGAGGGGACTGTGGGGGGGATGGGGGCACTAAGGGGTGTCCCGGGGAGGGGGGCTGTGGGGGGCGGTGGAGGCTCCCGGGGGTACCCGGCGAGGGGTCGAGGGGGGTTCCCGGGGGCCGTGCCGCGACTCTCCGCCGCCGCCCGGCCCCGCGCCCCGCGGCTGCCGCTGTCCCCGGGCGGCAGGGGGCGGCGCGTGCTGGCCCGGCTCGGCTCCGCTCCCTCCCTCCGGCCTGCGGCTCCCTCCCTCCTGCGCTGCGCATCGGAAACATGGCGGCGGCGAGGGACTGAGCAGCCCCAGCGCTCGGCGGCCGCGCAGGTGAGGGGGCGGCGGGGCGTGGGGGGCCGGGCGGCGCCCCGGGCCGGCGGGCAGCGCGCCTGGCTGCCGCGGGGAGCTGGGCGGGGAGCCAGGCGCGCAGGCACCCGGCCTGGCCCGGCCCCCTGCCAGGGCTCCCAGCACGGGCCCGCCCGCTCGCCCGCCCGGCGCTGCCCCGTCTGCGGTGCCCTGTCAGGCTGCCCGCGCCCTGCCCTCCCGGGAACCTGCCTGCCCCCGCCCGGCCCTCTGTGCCCCGGCCTGCCGGCGGGCCCGGGGCAGGAACTGGTGGGCGGGGGCCCGTTTCCCCGCGGCGGTGTCTGTCCAGCCTTCCCCCGTGCCCCAGCACAGGCCTGGTCGGCAGGAACCTCCCCGAGGAAGGCAGAGAGGGGCTGCCAGGGGCGCCCCGGCCCAGGCCTCTCCTCACCTGGCCTCCAGGTGCCAGGGTCGGAGGCAGCTGTCTCGGACAAGCCCATCGTCCTTCCCCAAATCCAGTGTTCGGGCCCTTCTGAACTTCCCCCAGCCCTGCACGGGCTGCCCCTGGCTCCTGGACCCGTGGCACTTCTTAGATCTCGCTGGGGTTTGTTTTGTTCCACTTCTGACAGTGGCTCTCCCCCGCTCCCTTAGCTCTGTGAAGATGAAAGAGCGTGCAATGGATTCATCTTTTGTCAGGGCATGGAAGTTGGGTCGTTTTCAGCCCTCATTACACGTAAAAGCTTTTCAGAGGGGGGTGTTTTCTTTGCTTTTGCAAGAGACGGTCAAGCTGAAACCTCATGTGTTGGTTCCAAACTCTGGCCCAGTCCTGCAGGATACTGCGCCTTGACAGTCCCTGCTGCCTCGCTGATGCTCTGTGCAGGCATGGAGAAACTTGCAGGACTGGAGCCTTTTTCCACACTTACACTTTAATACTCTTTTCTGTTTAAAAAACAAAAAAAAAAAAGTTTTGTATTTGTTGGGTGTATGTGCACTGCGTGTGTGTATGCAGTGTAGGTTGTGTACGTATATTATATGTACTGCACAGTTATACAAGATAATTTAGTACTGTCTTTTGCTCAATTTCTGATGATGGAGGAAGCCTAAAGTACAGTATAACAGCTGCCACCTGTTGCTTGGTTGTCATTTTCCCTTTGCTACAACGTGTGCTGTTGTGTTATAGCACTCATGGGGTTAAATTTCAGAAGGCATCTGCTTTCGCTAAACTCCCAAATATCTGACCAGTCAGAACTTGGTGTTATTTTTTTTTAAACCTGGGAGAGGCATGATGGCCTTGTGGATAAAACTTCAGGCTTTCCTTTCTGGGACCAGGTTCAAGTCCAAAGGAAGATTCAGAAAGAAATAAGTTGAACTGTATTAACACAGCCAGAGAAGGGAATTTGGATGGAGCAAACTGTGCAGTTGATGATTGGTTTGATATAGTTGTCATTTCAGATTTGCTGGGGGTTTTTATAGTTATTTGATCAGCTATGGGCAATCTAGAGTTTGCTGTGTTTTACTTCAGCAAGATCTGCATGTAGCTGTCCAATAAAAGCTTGGGCAGTTAGTAAGATACATTTCAGGGGGGAGATTGGAGGAGACCAACTGCCTGTGACGTATTTATTCTTTTTATTAATTTTGTGAGGTGCTCTGAGACTGTGGGGATGAGGGCCCTATAAGTGCCTAGATAGATGGATGTATAAGTTAATTCAGTAACAATACTTAGTGTTTATATAGCAGCTTTCATCCAAGGCTCTGAGTGCCTTATGGAAACTAATTATACCTCACAATCTCATGGAAAGTGGGGGAGTAGTATTATCCCTAGTTCACAGGAGGAGGAAAACAAGGCAGAGAGAGGTGAAATGACCTGCTAAAGGCCGCATAGGAAGTCCTTTGCTGTAACTAGTAGACTACACTGCTGTCCTTTCTAACTAGGGTGATCACAGCAAATTCCCAGGCAGAAATTTTCTGCTTTCTTCTTTCCATATGGATGTGTTGGGATGTTGTTGAAGTACTCCTCTCAATGTAGTTCATTATAAAAATGAACAACTATAGGATGGTGCTGGTATATCTGTTACTGCAAAATGGGGTCCCTTGCTCCTGAGGCATTTCTGGTGTGACATAAAGGGTAATCCCAGTGACTGGACAGATAAATCCCATAATTACTATCCCTTGGGGCTTTTCTTTGTTTACCCTTTGAAAGATATCGATAGGGAAATGTCTGATTTCCCTCAGAATGATGCACTCTGACAGAACTGGAAGCAGAGCAAGAAGAAGTTTGAGACTGTATAAATAGCAAGATGTTTAAAAATAAACATAATGTCAAAATTGCTGCTGCTGCATGTCATCGAGGTTTCATTTACACTTTTTTTGAAGCGACTATGTTGAATTATGACAATATTTTCAAGTCTGAATGGCTGTCTTATTTTCAGAATGGCTGAATACCTCAGCCTCTTTTGACTTCACTGGAAGTTGTGGGTGTTCAGCACTTCTGAAAGTCAAGTCAATTATTAAGATGCCTGAAATATGGAATAAAGCCTAACTTTATGTACCGGAGCTTGACTGTTCTGGCCTAGCTCTAGAATAGTGTTTACTATTGTTATTTATATGATAAATCCTGCCTCATATTGGCTAAAAAAGCCATGTGATGACATTTTCTATTTATCTCTTTGGAAATCAATAACTCTGTGGTCTAGAAGAGTGTTTATCAATCATATTGCATATATAAATAAGTACCTGCTGACCTCTCAGAATGGAACAGTAGCTTTCTCTGGACCTCCAGCTTCATTTTCCCATTTGAATGTTTCTTTCACACTTTCCCCGTCTTGACTGTGATAAAGATTTGCAAACATTCTAGCTCAAGACATTTGGAACATAGTATGACGAATCCATACCCAGCAAGCCTTTCATGATTGTCACCAAAGCCACATAGAACTTCAGAATGAGAGTAAGGCTAGAACTCATCTACTGCTCTGAAACCACAGATTCCTACCACTTGAGCTAAAGGAGAATTACCATTAGCTATAGCATTATAAGGTCTCTGACACACAGTTGAGTAGTTCTGAAGCCATGTAGTACAGGGTGTGATGCAGATACTAACAAGCCAGTCCACTGAAATAGCTCAGAGTGTATGTAACATAACAATACATATTTTTACTTGTTTTTTGGAATATTAAAATTTATTTTCCCTTGAGGCAGATATTGACCTCAAATTCTTCTTGGTCAGTATTTACATCACAGCTCCATGAATCATAATTGTTCACTTCAAGAGAAGTCCATATCTGTTAATAATAAGAACGTAAGAATGATCATACTGGATCAGACCAATGGTCCATCTAGCCCAGTATCCTGTCTTCCAACAGTGGCCAGTGCCAGATGTTTCAGCAGGAAAGAACAGGACAGGCAATCAAGTGATCCATCCCTTGTCGCCCATTCCCAGCTTCTGGCAGACTGAGGCTAAGGACACTTCAAAGCATAGTTTTGCATCGCTACTCATCCTGGCTAATAGCTATTGATGGACCTATCCTCCATGAATTTATCTAGTTCTTTTTTGAACCCTGTTATAGTCTTAGTCTTTACAACATCCTCTGGCAAAGAGTTCCACAGGTTGACTGTGCATTGTGTGAAGAAATACTTACTTTTGTTTGTTTTAAATCTGCTGCCTAATAATTTCATTTGGTAATCCCTAGTTCTTGTGCTATGAGAGTAAATAACACTTCCTTATTTACTTTTTTCCACACCATTGATGATTTTATAGAACTCTATCATATTCTCCCTTATTCATCTCTATTCCAAGATGGGGCAACCAGATCTGCTTGCAGTATTCAAGACGTGAGCATACCAAGTATTTATACAGAGGCAATGTGATATTTTCTGGCTTATTCTCTATCCCTTTCCTAATGATTCCTAACATTCTGTTAGCTTTTTTGTCTGCCACTGCACAGTGAGTGGATGTTTTCAGAGAACTAATCAGAATTACTCCAAATCTCTTTCTTGAGTCATAACAGCTAATTTAGTCCTCATCATTTTATATGTATAGTTGGGATTATGTTTTCCAGTATGCATTACTTTGCATTTATCAACACTGAACGTCATCTGCCATTTTGTTGCCCAAATATCCAGTTTTGTGCGATCCCGTTGTAACTCTTCACAGTCTGCTTTGTACTTAACTATCTTGAGTCAGTTTTGTATCATCTGCAAATTTTGCCACCTCACTGTTACCAGATCATTTATGAATATATTGACCAGTATTGGTCCCAGTACAGACCTCTAGAGGACACCACTATTCATCTCTCTCCATTCTGAAAACTGACCATTTATTCCTACCTTTTTTCCTATCTCGTAACCAGTTATTGATCCAGGAGAGGACCTTCCCTCTTATCCCATGACAGCTTACTTTGCTTAAGAACCTTTGGTGAGGGACCTTGTCAAAGGCTTTCTGAAAATCTAAGTACATTATATCCACTGGATGACCCTTGTCCTCATGCTTGTTGACCCCGTCAAAGACTTCTAGTGGATTGATGAGGCATAATCTCCCTTTACAAAAACCATGTTGACTCTTCCCCAACAGGTCGTGTTCATCTATGTGTCTGATCATTCTGTTCTTTACCATAGTGTCAACCAGTTTGCCTGGTACTGAAGTTAGTCTTACCAGCCTGTAATTACCAGGATTATTCTGGAGCTTTTTTAAAAAATTGGTGTCACAGTAGCGATCCTCCAGTCATCTGGTACAGAAGCTGATTTAAATGATAGGTTACAAACCACAGTTAGTGGTTCTGCAATATCACATTTGAGTTCCTTCAGGACTCTTGGGTGGATACTGTCTGGTCCTGGTGACTTATTACTATTTAATTTATCAATTTGTTCCAAAACCTTCTCTAATGACACCTCAATCTGGGACAGTTCTTTGGATTTGTCACCTAAAAAGAATAGCTCAGGTTTGGGAATCTCCCTCACATCCTCAGATGTGAAGACCAATGCACAGAATTCATTTAGTTTCTCCGCAATGGCCTTATTTTCCTTGAGTGCATCTTTAGCATCTCAGTTGTCCAGTGGCCTCACTGGTTGCTTAGCCAGCTTCCTGCTTCTGATGTTCTTAAAACATTTTTAGCTGTTATATTTTGAGTCTTTGGCTAGTTCTTCAAATTCTTTTTTGGTCCTCCTAATTATATTTTTGTACTTCACTTGCCAGAGTTTATGTTCCTTTCTATTTTCCTCAATAGGATTTAACTTCCGGTTTTTATCTTTTTGCTAGTTGATTCTTTTACTTCGTTGTTTAGCCATGGTGGCACTTTTTTGGTCCTCTTCCTATGTTTTTTATTTTGGGGTATACATTTAAATTATGGTGTCTTTAAAAAGTTTCCATGCAGTTTTCAGGGATTTCACTTTTGGCACTGTACCTTTTAATTTCTGTTTAACTAACAGTGACACATCTGTGCCTAAGGTAGCCCACCTGAAAATACCAAGGTCAGGGCAGTCTGCAAAAGGAGAGCATATTCTCCCAGACTGGTAGCTAACACTGCAGTCAATTCACCAACCAGTCAGTGCTTCTGATCCCCCTCACTGGTTATCAGGAAGCTAAAAACAAGAAGCTACACAGCCCACTTATTACAGTTCAGTCTCAGGCTCCCAATTAGCTGCTATGTCCAGTAAAGGCATAAATTATTAAAACTATTCCCTTTACCAAAAATATTCTCCTGATCCCCAAAGGGTCAGACACATTACCAGATCAGTATAAGTTTGGATCTTACCCAAAACACCTCACTGCCAGCCAATCCTTTAGTAACTAAAACTAAAGGCTTATTATAATAGGAAAGAAACAGATCAAAGCAATCAGATATATACAAATGATTCAAAAGTCCATATGTATCAGATTATCAGTAGAATTGTGGAATTTGCAGGCTTGTACGGTTCCTGTGGTGTACATCCAGTATCTGGATGGATCTTCGTCTTTGCAGCTTGTAGCCCCTGTAGGAAGCAGGAATGAAAACAAGATGGGGTTGGGGGGGATGGTGCAGCTGCCTTTTGTGTCCCTTTGCCATGTGGCTTGTCCCAAACACAGCACATGGCATGGAAAAGCCCCAGAGTCCCCTGTCCCTGGGCAAGTTCTTACATGTCCTGGTAACTCATAAGGTGTAGCCCCCTGGGTTCTTTCACTGGACTCCTAGTACCTTTGAGTTCCCTTGATTGGGCCATTAAGCAGGCTTAGTGCTGCTGCCATTCTGTCTCTGATGTCACCTAGAAACACCATACAGATTGAAATACAGATTTACCATATGTATTTAGAACTTATAACAAAATTGATACATACATGTAAACATGCTTATCGATCTTAGCGAATCATGACATTTCCATTGGTACCTGACATGGCATATCTCGTATGAATGATTGTAGTTTTGCAATATCAATAGCAATAATATAAATGGTCACCCCTAATCCAGACAGCATCACACTAACTTCCCCATTTTTGTGTAGTTCCCCTTTCTGAAATTAAATGCTACCGTAATGGGCTGCTTTGGTGTCTTTCCCCCTCCCCGGGTTTGGGATGTTAAATTTTATTATGTTATGGTCACTTTTACCAAGCAGTTCAGCTCTATTCACCTCTTGGACCAGATCCTGTGCTCCACTTAGGACTAAATCAAGAATTGCCTCTGCTCTTGTGAGTTCCAGGACTAGCTGCTCCAAGAAGCAGTCATTTAAAGTGTCAAGAAACTTAACTCTGCATCCCATCCTGAGGTGACGTGTACTTAGTCAATATGAGGATAGTTGAAATCCCCCATTATTATTGACTTTTTTGTTTTTATAAACTCTCTAATCTCCCTGAACATTTCATAGTCAGTATCACCATCCAGGTCAGGTGGTCAGTAGTATATCTCTACTGCTATAGTCTTATTATTCAAGCACAGAATTACTATCCATAGAGATTCTATGGAACAGTTTGGTTCATTTAAGATTTTTATTTCATTTGACTCTACGCATTTTTTCATGTATAATGCCACTTCCCCACCAGTATGACCTGTTCTGTTGTTCCGATGTATTTTGTACCCTTATATTAATGTGTCCCATTGATTATCCTCATTCCATCAAGTTTCTGGGATACCTATTATATCAATACCCTCGTTAAATATGAAGCAATCAAGTTCACCCAGCTAGTATTTAGACTTAATAACTTTTTATAGTTTTATTTCAGAAAAGCAAGCATGAGACTGAGTTCACTTTATAAAAAAAGAAAAAGAAACTTCCCTCCAAAAGCCTCCAAGGTATGACCAGAGGTTAGAGCAAAAGAGTGAGTTAGCCATGTTAGGCTAACTTGGGCAAGTCGTTTCAACCTCTCTCTCGGATTCCTGTGGTAAAAAATGGGGATAGTACTTAACTTTGACCTACCTGTCTGGAAACATAATGAATTAATGTTTATAAAATGCCTTGACATCCTTGGATGAAAGGTGCTGTAAAAGGGCAAAGTGTTGATATTCACCAACAAACAAATCTTCGAACTATAGGGAGTAGTTTTGGGGCTGGAAGGGGGGTTGAAATGAGCTGCACCCGTTATCTTTTTACTTGTAACACAAGAAGAGATTGAGATAAAGGGGTAGAAAGAGCACTCATCAGATTGGGGGGAAAACATTGAAGAAAGAAAACTGTAAAAGTGCATGTAAACAAATCAGTTGAGTATCTGTGGGGGAGGGGAGGAATGCAGCTCCAGATGGCCTTGTATTATTACCTTAACAATTTGTGTGTGACTGCTATCCTACAAAGCAGACCAAATACATTCTTTGTCAGGCTACGAAATTCACATACCTGTGTGCTGAGCTGTGTTTTTATTGCAGAACCCTGTGCTTGTTACGTAAACCACTCTTATTTCAGAATCTGGAGCAATATGCGAGCCCATTGCTTGGAGGGTGAACTTGCAGTTTGGTGCCATCATAACTGAGAATTTTGACATGTTTGAGTTTCTTATAACATTAATTAACATTTTCATCTCCGTCCGCTTCTCCATTTCTTTTTCTTTTCTTGTCTATTTTTCCTATTGCAGGGGGGATTCAGGGAATGCAGCTGAAATTCAGTTACCTTTTGTGATGAGAAGGGCAAATTTTGAACCTGTTTGTCTTTAACTCTCCCATTTTTCTCTGAAGAGTTTCTGAATACACTACCCAGGGATGATCTTATGGTTGATGTATAAAACATGTAAAAGTGTGTGATATTTTTTAATTGCTTAAAATATTACCTTTGTTGCCAAGCTTAAAACCCATTTAACTGTGCATATTTTCATACATCATTGCTATATCACTAAAGGTACAATCCAAGCGGGATGCTGGCTTAAAATGACTGTGGCTGTGGAGCCTTTTAACTCTAGGTCACTGGTTCAAATTTGGAAGGGGCTGGTAACAAATGAAAGTCACTCCCATCTGATGGTCTGTTGGTGATGTCACACCACTATCTAGTGGGCACACTGTCACTGGGTGGTTGTTGTCTGCATTGCAGAAATCACCATCACCTTGGGAACAGGTTGATGCCCTTGTTGATCGCTCTTATTGGAAAAAGTTAAGTAATGAATTACTCCATATGATCTGAACAAAGGAGTCCCCTACTCATCAGTCTCTGGGAGTGTTGGGTTATGAAGTCTCAGCTTAGAAGAGGTCTCTCGAGGCAGAAGTTTTGAGGTAGAGTAGTGGAGAAGCTGGCATCACTATGGACTGGGCTATACCTATTCCGTGGATAGACAGAGAATCTCTGTTATTAAGGCTGTTGATCTGTGATAAATTCGCCCAAAAAAGCAGAATGATATTTAGCACTTTTACTGAGTTTCCTCATAAAGAGTTTTAAGTAATCTTCCCAACTCCACTGTGTAGTTGGTAATAGGTCAGTATTATCCTTCCTTTGGTGATAAGGAAGCTGAGGCACAAAGATCAATTGACTTGCCAAGGCTAGAGAAGGAATTGGTTCAGAGTGAAAATCTGGAGTTCCTGTCTTCCAAGTCTGTGCTTCTGCCACTAGACCTAACACTTCTCTCTCAAAACTTTCTTTATGCTGCCCATCAAATAGCATCAATAGGATCTAAAATCAGGAACACTTTTAGGGGTGTGTCCCACAGCTGACCTGCTCAGTATCCTGGCCTCTACTGTAATTAGCTCTTGCATATCCCTGCATGACATAATGTGAGGAGTCCAGAAATCTTGGTGGTTTGTTGAGTTTTGCTGTGCTACAGGAATGGAGCTGTTAGTGTCGCTGCAAGTATGTGAGACTCAGCTTGCCTCCCATTCAGAAATACACAGTTCTTCTCCATCCTCGGCTCTCCTGACAGTGTGCAACAGACTGTGTGGGGCTCCTTCATGTCGATATGTTATCGAGGGAGCTGTTCCAGTTCATGCATTGCTGGGGCCACATCTGCTGCCGTTTGGTTGAGCATGCTGGGGGCAGACAGTGCAATTCTGACTTCCCCCTGATGTGTTATTGATGACTCTGTGCTGCCAGGAGGGAGACTAGGAATAGTTACTTTGCAGCAAGGGTTACAACTGCTTGTGTGTGTTAAAGGAGACATGTGGTGTTTCTTTCAGTTTTGGTGTCTGTAGGCTGCAGTCCTCGTTGAGAACCAGATGCTGCAAGTCCGAGTCCAAAACCATGTTTGCTTAGAATCCACAACAGCCTGTCAGCCATGTCATTTTTTGCCATCATGTAGTTCAGCTATGGGATTAATAAAACCATGAAGTGTATATGGCCAGTGGCAGATTAACCCTTAGAATGAGTGTCCTCATCCATAGAGTGTTGAGATGGGAGCTCAGAACTCGGCTCCAGTCTTTGTTTTCATCTACCTCCCCCTGGACAGCAGCCCCACCGTAATCCATTTTTCAGCCCCTTCTCTCCTTCCCAGCTCCACCTCCTCAGCCTCTAGCCCCTGCATTCCAACTGCTAGGACACCTAGCGACTCGCCTTCCTAACAGGCAGAGAGCCTTATGCTCCCTATCCGCTGCTGTCCGACTGCTGTCAAGTGTGCTAGCACATCCTCTCTGCCCTGTGCCAGAAACTCTGCCTTGAGCTGCCCTCCCAGGATCCTCTGCTGTTTCCCAGCCTGAAGAAGAAGTTGAAAGCTAGCAAGTTAGAGGGAGGTGGTGCCCTGTCTGAGGGCTGGCTGGGGAGATGTGTTCTCTGCAGGGGATTGTGGACCAGTTGGGCTCATTTAGGCAAGTGTCCAGACTTGGCCTTGCCTTACATTGGCCAGAAACATACTCTTTCCCCATCACACCCCATCTCCTGCCATGCTGCTCCGTAGTAGTTCCATTACCTTTCTAGAACTGGCCAGTCCCCAGTGTTAAACACTTGGAGATCAGCTTGTATCTCAAGCACGTGGATCAGGCTACAAATTCTGAGTGGGCATCCCCTCTCTCCTAATGTCTTTCTGGGAAACATTGCGCTAACATGGATTTTGTTTCCTTGGCAACTCCCCTTCTGCAGCAGCGCCCACCACTGCAGAGAGTGAGATGTTTGTGTGTGTCTATCTGGGGAGCATCTTTTTGATCAATTTTGGTCCCACCTTTGTACGTAACAAGGGTTTACTTGCTTCAGTCACCTCAGAGCTATATGACTGTGCATGAGAGATGTTGCACATTTCCATGTTATGTGAGGGTACGTATCCAGTTAACGGGATAGTGACCAGACAGGAAAGATGATGGAGTTGGATCTGCCCAAATGAGGTAGTTACACTAAATCTCTTTTCTAAAAAAATATATTTTAGAAATGTAAATGCTCTTAGTGCTCGTGTTCCTGCTGCTTATTGGCCACTCTTATTTGTGCACTGACCCTGGGCACTATTTGTCCTGTTCCTGTAAATTCCAAGAACCACGTGAAAAATATCTCCACAGTTTCAGTCCAGCTAACAGGACACTGCAAAGCTTTCAGGCTCAAACTTGCACTTAATTTAAATTATGAATAATCTGGTGAAGAAAGTTCGTTGGATCCTATGTATTTTATATAGATTTTAAATTCCACCCACTATTTTGCCAAAATAGAGAGGAAAAAACCCCCTAAAATATCAACACTACTGTTTACATTGGCCTTGACCTGCACCTGCCGCCCGTCTGACAGAGTTTCAAGTGCCTGCTTCTGGTTCTTGCACAGTATTATTTTATTATTTATTGTTTTCATTTCAGTAGCACCTAGAAGTCCCAGTCATGGACCCAGGACCTCATTGTGCTAATCACAGTAATTAACAGTCTTCGAATTCTGCTGACATCATGAGTGATAGTGGTGGGTAAAGCTGAAACATATTTTATTAAAGCTATACAGTGTGAATTACTGAGTTACTTGATATTTTCATAGTTAAAATGCATATGGTTTTATAAAGTTTTCAGGAAGTAACGTCTTTCATTAAATCAACAAGATGTCATTAAAAATTACAGCTGGATGTTACTTCAAAACGTGATCAAGCGAGACTATTGATAAAACCATTGCTGGTGAGGAAACAACAATAATAATGTTCCCCCTCACAAGACAATAATAAACATTTTACATAAAGATAAACCTTCTATGGAACTTTATGTTTTATTGACTTCAATGGAACTAGGATTTCATCCCAGGTGTATTATTGTAGTGGAGGTATTGGGGCTCGCGGTAATGTGGAGGTCTTCATCATGTGTGTTCTGTCAGTAGCATTTGCTCAGTGCCTTCCAACAAGCTGGACATATTTCTGATGTATTTTCTTAGATCAGATTTTCAGGCTCATGGTCCATCCAGGTTCATAAGCATCATTGAGGACAGTCCTGCGTGAAGCTGGAGCCACAATTGTGCACGTTCATGATAGTGAGTTCTCTCTTGTAGTTAGCTGTGTCAGTGGAAATCATTGCCACAGCAGTTTTCAGTCATTGAAGGCCCTGAACCATCAGTCTTTTTCGCATTTTGCATATGCTAAATTTCTTGCAAAAGCTTTTTTCTTTGTTGTCCGCAAAGAGTATATCAATGGAACAAGGTCATAACTCTTGGTATCCATGGAATCTGTGACAAGGGACTATTCTGCATACACATCAGACAGATATCCAAGAATTGGAGGCCTTTATAGTCATCAACCTACTTTCTGTGGTGTTAGCTAGGCTCCTGCAGAACTGTCCAGCATGAATTCAAGCATATCTTCAGTTTGGTATTTCAGAATGACATAGTATTGATGTCTGTCTGTATGCTACACATGCAGTCCTGAGGTGCCAGCCACTGATGAAAACACTGGAATCTGTGCTGTTAGCAATGTGTCAGCTTCCACCAAATGTTACTGTTCTTAATTTGCATCTGTCTAGTTATCAGTTCAGAAGCAGTGTCTATCATGATTTCTAACTTGTTTCTACCAGACCACTGAAGATCAGAATGTTTTTAAGACCGTTGCACTTGACAGCATTCTGGATCTCCATTGTCCGTGGAGTCCTCACTGGAATGCTTGTGTAGTGGAGGATGGACTTTCCTGGTGGCTTTTATAGATTTCTGATTTGATGTCATCCAGTGGATATCAATGACTGCTTGTCAGTACTGATCAGCTATATCTCCACACTCATGGCTCCTGTGGAGTCCTTGATTCTTAGGAGATGAGTTATAAAGGACACAAAATTTGCTGAAGAGTCTTTGCAGGTGATTGTCATGTCATCTGATGTCTGTGAGTACTGCGATGCCAGATGAAGAGATTGAGATAAAGTCAAAGGGATCAGCCACTCCACACATTTTCCCCCAGCATGGCAGTTTCTTTAGCAGAAATAGCTGCTCTGCAGGAAGTCTTCAGTGAATTGACTATGCCTCAGACAGGCCCAAAGAGTCTGATATTTTCCTTGCATTCAGCACCAGGAAGAAAGACAATGGTTCTAAACCTGGACAGTCTCACTAGTGTTCTCAGTTTCACAGGGGGGCCACGTGGTTGCCTAATGATCTTGACTTCTCTATCATCACAGTGCGTTTTGCACTCTCCTGCATTGTTGAGACAATTTTAATTTTCATTTATTGTGGCAAACATTCAGTGATAACAGCACATGCTGCCTCAGACTAAGAACTCCTCTCATATTGAATCTGTTCAGTTACTACACTGTTGATGTCAGCTGAAATATCTGTATATGCCCTCTAATATTTGATGGTTTTATAAACTGTATAGAATATCTGGCAGATAGTTTTAAGCAGATATGTTCTCCAACAGTGTATATTTTAATTACTTATTTGGAGACTCTGCATGTTCTTTTGCAGCTGCAGGATGGCATTTTGATTACTTTTGATCATGAATTTTTTTTCACTGACGTCTACTGCACCTACAGTAGTTGTTATTGTCAAAGTAAGACTACTTAAGGCCACATTTTGTAAAGAGTTGAATTCCATGTTTTTTTTCCCAACTCTTTTCAGTTTCCAACATAGAACAACCCAACTGCTTGTTCCATGCAATTAAGCCATGGGTAATCAGTTTGGGTTTTCTTACAGGGACTGGCTAAGAATTGCCATTCAGCGCTGTTCTGCTCGCTATGGTGTGTGTTATTGGGCTAGAGTAATTAAATGGCACACAGGAATGCTTGTTTTCTTTGTTGGACTCTTCACAAATATTGTTTGCATTTTGCTGGACTTCTCTTCACAGTTAGACTCAACAGATTCCAAAGGATATTTCACCTGATTCAATAGACTCAAGATGCTGACTTCTGAGATCCCAGCTTCCTAAGTCAGAGAACAAACCAAAGTTAATTCTGTGCAGTATGAAATGCAAATAGAAATTGATAACAGAAATCTTCTCTGAGCTCATTTGGACTCCCCTCGACTGGTGCCTGCTACAGCTCCGTTTCTTCTCCCCAGAGGAACAGATATATTAATACAGCTCTGTGTGACTGAGAGAATGAAATAAAGATTATATATACTATCTGATTTTGTTGCCCCACTCTCTGGGATATGTGCTGGGATCCTCCAACCTCCTCCTTCGGATCCTCCTTCAGCCTGGCTTGGCTGGGCTTTTCTCACACTTTGCTGTCCTTGCTTCTCCTGCTGGTGAGACAATAGACTAGGCAAGGTGTAAGTATGAAAGCTAAAGTATGGCATAGTTTCTGCTCTCGGCTTGCTGGGTGGGCTGTTTTCCTGTCTCCCTCTGACTTTGTCAGGAGTTGGACTATCTGTGTCTCTTCTCTCCTTGAAACAGCAACTGAAGATCTTCTCTTTGGTTTCAGCAGTAGCAGGTGTGTCATCCATGTGGCTCTACTGCACCCAATAATGGAGAAGCTGCTGTTGATTATCTTGAAGGGCTTCCACTCTCCCCAGGTGCTACCCTGAAGCTATGATCATCTTCATCATTTGCACCAACATTTCCCAGGTTTAAAAAAGAGTTCTGGTATCAGGGCATTCTTCGCATAGTGTCCCTATGAGTGCTCCATTTCAGGTGTGCATGTGGAGATTTTTTATTGCAGTGCCCATTCAGTAGTGCTCCACGTGTGCTCCAGAGAGCCTTGTGCCCCATCGTCATCTTATGTGGTATCTTCATTACTGGAGATTTGCAAGCCTGGTAGCCCATTCTGTACACTCCTCTGCTAATCTCTTTGTGGGTGAGTAGTCCTTTTGATCCACCCGGGATACCACATCATCCATTCATCATCTTTTTTTGCCTTGTGTTCTTCTGTCATTGGTTTTCCTTTCCAGTACTCATAAATATTCATCATCTGCCAAACTTCTTAAAATGTGCCCTGAAAATTGAATCTTTCTTTTCATAAGCTTTCTGACTAGCGTTTGCTGAGTTCCAATAATTTCCAATGCTGATTTGTTAGTTACATGGTCCATCCATGTTATTTTCAGAATTTTTCTATAACACCATAATTTGAATGATTGCATTTTCTTTATTATTGGTTGTTTGAATGTCCATGTTTCACAGCCATAAATTAACACAGACCAAATGTAAGTTTTTCAGAGTTAGAATTTAGTCTTCAGATTGATATCCCTTCTAATAAGATATTTATTATTCCAGAATGTCTCTTTCCCTCTTCCTATTCTGGTGCTCACTTCAACCTGTGGTCTGTCTTTCTTCTGTAATGATGCTTCCTAGGTAGCAATAATTTCACACTTGCTGTATGGCTGTGTTGTTCACTGGAATCTTGCATGTTTTCCCAGGATACTTGTATGGTTTTCGTCTGGTCCACATTCAGCTCTAGATATCTTCTTTGCTGTATTCATATGTCCCAGACCGAGTACATATAGTCCTGCAGGTGAGCTGCCCTCAGCTCCATCTCAGCTGTCCTGTGGTCTGAGATGGAGTGTCTAGCATGCCCGCTTTCCATCTAGGTTTAGCTTAACCTTGTATTTAGGTCTTAATATAATTTAACTTTCTAGTTAGTTAGTTATTTTAATAGTTTGTTATATACTTTCTCCAAACACTATGCCTTGGTTCGTGCTTCCAGATCAGATGTTGTGGTTGGCTGTGCAGTTCTGTCTTCAGTATTAGATCCAAAGCTCTCTCCTCTTGGTGGGGATGCTGCTTGTAAGTCACCTGAAGTGGAGCACTCATAGGAATGCTACTTGATGAAGGAGAGGTTACTCACCTTTGCAGTAACTGAAGTTCTTTGAGATGTGTGTCCCTGTAAGTGCTTCATTACCTGCCCTCCTTCCCCTCTGCTTTGGTGTTCTGTCTTGCAGGACTTCATGGTAGAGAAGGAAGTGAGGGTGGCTCTCTATATCCTCAGCACAGGTCACGAGGAAGTCTGGAGAGTATGCATGGGGCGAATGGGCACTGCATCTAAAAATCACAGCTCCAAGACATGTAGGGTACATGCGCACCTGAAGTGGAGCACCCCTGGACACGCATCTCGAAGATCTCCAGTTACTGCACAAAGAGAGTTCTCTCTCCATTTCAGAGGTGAATCGTTGTCTCTGAAACTTATACACTTGCTTGGTGTGGCAGAACTTGGATTTCTTGACTCTTGGGGCATTCTGTGGGGTTCACTTTCCGTAGGCTTTCTCTGAGGCAGAGGTCTGAATAAAGAATGAGAGGACTGAGTTGGAGAATTTTATTTGTGGTGAGTTGGAAGGGGTTTTGTGGATGTTGAGTCAAGGGAAGCTTTTGTATATATCTCTAGGAAGAATGCGTAAGTTCCTGAAGTTTTGTTGGGGCTCTTTTGATAAAATAGAAATAATTAATGTAGTACTATTAGAAAGCATTTATATAGTGTCATTAGTTTATATGCCACTTTACACACTCCTGGATGTTCCTTGCCCTGAAGATTACCATTTAAATAAGACGGGGCCCTGCAGAGGATAGGTGCGGGGTTGATTAAATGAAACAAAACTCCCTGAGCATGTGCGTTGAGTATAGACTTGGGGCTCAGTCTTACTCTCCTATTTATAGCATGCTTAGCTGCCATTCAAAGAAGCAGTCACTGCCTTTGTACAGGAGGGTGTTGGGTTACCTCCTGTGTAGGGGGGACAGTCACACCTGAGCCTTCCACCTTAATGATATTATGGAGTCCAAACGTTTGTCTCGTGTGTCTGTTCTTGTTTTAATATGTAGTGCTGAAACTCCCTTCTAGATACTATTGCATGGTTGGGCCTTTATAACACTCCAGGGCAGAATCCTATTTAAAGGACTCCAGTGAACCACATAGCAGTGCCAGGGCAAACTGCAGGCTACTCTGACTTATGTGTAAGGTTTGGCTTTTGGCTCAGTGCAAATTAAAACAGCCACATGATTGCAAAGCTACTATCATGACTGGCATCAGTTTGGCCTCCTTGTTCAGTTTCATCCGGGAACTGATGGGCAGGATCCCCTGGGAGGCTAATATGAGAGGGAAAGGAGTCCAAGACAGTTGGCTGTATTTTAAAGAAAGCTTATTGAGGGCACAGGAACGAACCATCCTGAGGTGCAGAAAGAATAGCAAATATGGCAGGCGACCAGTTTGACTTAACAGAGACATCTTCAGTGATCTTAAACACAAAAAGGAAGCTTACAAGAAGTGGAAGCTTGGACAGATAACTAGGGAGGAGTATAAAAATACTGCTTGAGCATGCAGGGGTGAAATCAGGAAGGCCAAAGCACAATTAGAGTTGCAGCTAGCAAGGCATATGGAGTATAACAAGAAGGGTTTCTACAGGTATGTTAGCAACAAGAAGAAGGTCATGGAAAGTGTGGGCTACTTACTGAATGGGGGAGGCAACCTAGTGACAGATGATGTGGAAAAAGCTGAAGTACTCAATGTTTTTATTGCCTCTGTCTTCACAGACAAGGTCAACTCCTAGACTACTGCACTGGGCAGCACAGAATGGGGAGGAGACGAGCAGCCCTCAATGATGAAAGAACAGGATCAGGACTATTTAGAAAAGCCGGATATGCACAAGTCCATGGGGCTGGATGCAGTGCATCCAAGGGTGCTGAGGGAGTTGGCAGATGTGATTGCAGAGCCATTGGCTATTATCTTTGAAAGTTCGTGACAATTGTGGGAGGTCCCTGATGACTGGAAAAAGGCAAATTTAGTGCCCATCTTCAAGAAAGGGAAGAAAGAGGATCTAGGGAACTACAGACCAGTCAGCCTCATCTCAAACCCTAGAAAAATCATGGAGCAGGTCCTCAAGGAATCCATTTTGAGGCACTTGGAGGCAAGGAAGGTGATCAGGAACAATCAGCTTGGATTCACCAAGGGCAAGTCATGCCTGACCAAGCTGATTGCCTTCTATGATGAGATCACTGGCTCTGTGGATGTGGGGAAAGCGGTGGACATGATATACCTTGATTTTAGCAAAGCTTTTGATATAGTCTCCCACAATATTCTTGCCAGCAAGTTACAGAAGTATGGGTTGGATGAATGGATTATAAGATGGATAGAAAGCTAGCTAGATCATTGCGTTCATCAAGGAACGATCAACGATTCGATATCTAGTTGGCAGCCGGTCACAAGTGGAGTGCCCCAGGGGTTGATGCAGGGGCTGGTTTTGTTCAATATCTTCATTAATGATCTGGAGGATGGGCTGGATTGCACCCTCAGCAAATTTGCAAATGACACTGAGCTGGGGGGATTGGGAGATACCCTGGAGAGTAGGGATAGGATACAGAGTGACCTAGACAAATTGGAGGAACAGGCCAAAAGAAATCAGATGTGGTTCAACAAGGACAAGTGCAGAGTCCTGCATTTAGAATGGAAGAATCCCATGCACAGCTACAGACTGGGGACCAACTGGCGAGGCAGCAGTTCTGCAGAAACGGACCTGAGGGTTACAGTGGACAAGAAGCTGGATAGTCAACAGTGTGCCCGTATTGCCAGGAAGATAAATGGCATATTGGGCTGCATTAGTTGCATTGCCAGCAGATCGAGGGAAGTGATTATTCCCCTCTATTTGGCACTAGTGAGGCCAAATTTGGAGTATTGTGTCCATTACAGAAACGATGTGGACAAATTGGAGAGAGTCCAGAAGAGGGCAACAAAAATCATTAGAGGGCTGGAGCACATGACTTTTGAGGAGAGTCTAGGGAACTGGGCTTATTTAGTCTGCAAAAGAGAAGAATGAGGAGGGATTTGATAGCAGTCTTTAACTAACTGAAAGGGGGTTCCAGGGAGGATGGAGCTAGGCTGTTCTCAATGGCAGAAGATGACAGAACAAGGAGCAATGGTCTCATGTTGCAGTGGGGGGAGGTCTAGGTTGGATATTAGGACAAAGTTTTTCATTAGGAGGGTGGTGAAGCACTGGGATCGGTTACCTGGGGAGGTGGTGAAATCTCTAAGGTGCGGCTTGACAAAGCCCTGGCTGGGATGATTTAGTTGGGGTTGGTCCTGCTGTGAGCAGGTGGTTGAACTAGATGACCTCCTGAAGTACCTTCCAACCTTCATCTATGATTCTCCTACTTTAGGGATGATTTACCTGTTTCTGCATTGCAGCATGAAGACTATCTGAAGTGGAGGGGATTGAGAAAAGGGAAATTCTGTCTTAACTGTGAATCTTCTCTGTAGAACCTACCGTGTCAGACAGTCTGACCCTCCCCTGAAGGACTGCATTATGTCCTCTTTCTGATTATTGCTTGATTGTTAAGTAGTTTGGAAGGGATGGGGACGTTCCTCCAGGAACTCCCTAACTTTCACATCAAAGCTCTGCTGCAAATGGCTTGAATTGCATAACACTTTTAAATTTTACTATCGTTAGTTTCCAAAGTAGAAAAATACTGTCCTTTTGGAACTTTATTCCTGCGGGGCAGTCCTAAACCCAGATTCAGATAAAAAATCTGGTCTGCCTCCAGTTGCTATAGAGATGGAGAACACCCACTGTGAAGACTGACTGACCGACCAGGGGAGTCCAAGAATGAAACCACATGAGGAAGACAGAATTTTCCCTCTGTTTAGAATTCTGGAGATCAGAACTGTCATGTGTGAACTGACCAATGGCTGGTATAGTTTGCTATCCTGCCTCTGACAATGGCCAATGTCATAAGCTTCAACTGGAAGGTATACTTCTGACCTCCCTCAACCCTCCGCAAATGCAGCTATTATGCAGTACTATACCATAGAGAAGGGTTTTCTTGATCACCTCAGCTACCAAACAGCTTTTTACCTTGCAGTATGGAGATTGATGGTCTCTGTAATTTCTGTCTCAGCTGTATAATTACAGATGATGTTCTTTATTTGGATGTCTAATCCGTTTTTGAACGTTACCACTCCATTACTTTGATAGTGTCTAGCAGAAAGAAATTCCACACGTTAATTATTGCATTTTAAAAAGTATTTCCTTCTCTCTGTTTTATACCTGTCATATTTTTAATCTTATAGAAGTGCCTGTTGTACTCTGGGTGGGGTAAATGGGAGTCCACAAATGGCTTTCTCTACACTGTTATTTTAAATGCCTCTAATATCTCTCTTCTGATTTTTCTGCTTTTCATACTGAACAATTCTGGTCTTGTTAATCTTTCCGTGTATGACATGATTTACATTTACAAAATAGGTATTGGTTTGTTTCTGTCCTATTCTCCACACTAGAAGTGACTTACAATTATGATCCCGCATACTCATTAGCAAGGTGAGCCTGAACTGTCGGGATACCTGCACTCTTTGGCACTTTGGTGTAGCGGACTGAAAATTCTGTGACAGCTTAATTTAACTTAAAATATGGAGGTTTTAATGCATAAAATATGAAAATTCATAAAGCAATAAATACATTGGCCTCTCTGTTATTCATTTTGAGATTAAATTCAGTTTTTTTACTTTGTCTCCATATTTTCAGTTTTTGATATGCCACAGAGCTTTGTACAGGTACTGATAAGGCGTACCTGCCTTGTAGAAGTTGTCCTAGGGAGCTGGAAGTTACAGCAATTCTGTAGAGGTATTTGGGGCTTTTGACATTGTTGGATAGGCACATTAGATGTATGTTTCTTCTAAAATGATCATCAGTGAAATAGTTAAACTCTTTAGGTTTCAGAGTTAAAATCCTATTGAAGTGAATTTGCACCTGTGACCTGTTTTTTCAGGAAGACAGCACTACATCAGTATCCATTTTATTCATGCTTTAAAATTTAACCTGATAACAATATGGGCTGGAAACATACTTTAAAAAAAAAAAAAAAAAAAAAAAAAAGGCGGCTTTGATTCTGGAACGCAGTGCCTCAAGTGATGAATTCTGCAGCCAGATCATCACAGGATACCGGTTATAAGTGGGTTTTAATTCTGAACTATTTGTCTGATTCTGAAGTAAGGTTCACTGTCCACTGATTCCTAGGATCATCCTTAGCACCTTTGAAAAAACACACATACAACACTGGCTTCCCTCTAGTCCTCCTGCATTGTAGCTGTTTTAATGCTATCTTATTTATTTTGATTATTGATTCAACTAATTTAGTCTTTAGTTCTTTCTAAACTCCAGTATAAATCCATCTGGCTATGAGGATCTACTGCAATTTAATTTGTCTAACTCTACCATCACCTCTCTTTTGACACCTCTGTCGCTGACAGTGCCTCCTTACCTGTACAAAGTTACCCCAAGGAAGCTACTTCCCTCTTATCCTATGGTGAACACTGATACAAAGCTATAATTTAGCTTCTGTATTGTCTCCTTATCTTCTTTGATTGCCTCGTTTATATGTTGGTGGTCCAGCTGACACGCTTCGTTTCGGCACACTGCTTCTGAGTTCTTGAAGAATTCCTCATCTGTCTTAAGACCCAAATTCTTCCCTCAGTTACTGGCACACAGCTTTTGTTATTTATTCTTCAGATAACCTCCTAGCCTTCAATCCTTTATACTAAGGAAAAGGAGGAGTGAAAGCAGCAGAATAAGGACAGTGGACTTCAAAAAAAGCAGACTTTAACAGACTCAGAGAACTGGTAGGTAAAGATCCAGGGGAAAAATACCTAAAGGAAAAAGGAGTTCAGGAGAGCTGGTAGTTTCTCAAAGAAACAACATTAAAGGCATAGCAAATTATCCTGCCACAAAGGAAAGATAGGAAACATAGTAAGAGAGCTAATCTGGCTGTACCCAGGAGCACTTTCATGACCTGAAAATCAAAAAGGAATCCTATAAAAAGTGGAAACATGGACACATTGATAAGGTTTGTGAGTACAAAAGAATAGCACAAGCATGCAGGGACAAAATCAGAAAGGCTAAGGCACAAAATGAATTACACCTGGCAAGGGACATACAAGCCAGTAAGAAAGTATTCTATAAATGCCTAAGGAGCAACAGAAAGATGAAGGGAAGCGGGGAAGGAGAGCTAATAATGGATGACACTAAAAAGGCTGAGGTATTTAATGCCTATTTTGCTTCAGTCTTCACTAAAAAGGTTAATTGTGACAAGATGCTTAACACAATTTAATATTAACAATAAGGGGGAAGGAACACAAGCCAAATAGTGAAAAATGGGTTAAGGAGTATTTAGATAAATTAGCTGTATTTTTCAAGTCAGCAAATCCTGATGAAATTCACCCTTGAGCTAGGAACTCATGGAGAATGGGTGACGTCCCAGAGAACTGGAGAAGGACAAACATAGTATTTATCTTTAAAAAAGGGAACAAAGAGCATCCAGGAAATTATAGAAATTTAGATACCTGGAGAAATACTGGAACAGATTATTAAACAATCAAGTTTTAAGCACCTAGGGCAGCGGTTCTCAATCTTTTTTTCCCCGAGTACCACTCGGGTCAGGTACAGTCAGGTCAAGTACCTGACTGTACCTGACCCGAGTACCACTCGGGAAAAAAAGGGGGGGGGACTTTTGGCGGCGGCGGGGTTTCACGGCGGTGGGGGACTTTTGGCGGTGGTGGGGTTACATGGGGGGAACAGTGCCCTCCGCCGAAACCCTGCAGCCATTTGCCCCTTTTCGGCGGCAGGGTTTTGGGGGGGTGGGTGGGTTGGGGGGACTTTCGGCAGTGGCGGGGTTTCACGGTGGCGGGGGGGGGGACTTTCGGCGGCGGATTCGGCAGCGCGGTACGGCTCACGTACCACCCAGCCTTCTTCAAAGTACCACCGGTTGAGAACCGCTGACCTAGGGGATAATAGGGTGATAAGGCATAGCCAGAACAAATCATGCCAAACCAATCTAATTTCCTTTATTGATAGGGTTACTGGCCTAGTGGATTGGGGGGAAATGTGATGTATTTTGCATTTAGTAAAGCTTTTGACACAGTTCCACAGTTCCAAACTAGGGATATGTGGTCTAGAGATAAAATTACTATCAGGTAGGTGCAAAGCTGGTTGAAAACTCATCGTCAAAGCGTAGTTATCAATGCTTTGCTGTCAAAGTGGAGGATGTATTTAGTGGGGTCCTACAGGGGCCTGTCCTGGGGCTGGTATTATTCAATATTTTCACTAGTGACTTGGGTAACGAATTGGACGTGTGCTTATAAAATGTGTATATGACACCAAGGTGGGAAAATTTGCTGGCATTTTGGAGAACAGGATTAGAATTCAAAATTACCTTGGTAAATTGGAGAATTGATTGAATTCAATAAAGACAAATGCAGAATACTGCACTTTAGAAAGGAAAAATCAAAGGCACAACTACAAAATGGGTAATAACTGGCTAGCCAGTAATACTGTGGAAAAAGATCTGGGGATTATAGTGGATTGCAAATTGAATGAGCCAGCAATGCAAAGCAGTTGCAAAGAAGGCTAATATTATTCTGAAGTATATTGCAGACATGTATGTAAGATGTGGGAGGTGATTGTCCTGCTCAGCTTGGCACTGGGGAGCCTCAGCTGGAGTACTGTGTCCAATTATGGGTAGGAAAGATGTAGGTAAATTGGAGAGTCCAGAGGAGGGCAACAAAAAGTATAAAAGATTTAGAAAACCTGACCTGTGAGGAAAGGTGAAAAAACCTGGGCAAGTTTTATCTTGAAAAAGGAAGACTGAGGGGGAGAACCTGATAACAGCCTTCAAATACATTGAGGGCTATGTAACAGGGTTTGCTGACTCAAGAGCTTACTCGGCACCCTGGCATTCAAATCCCCCCTGTTTACACTGATTGAGCTCTGATTGAAAGACAGGCAGTGGGTAGATGAGGCCAATTAACCGAGTGGGGATACAGCTGAGGTGGAAGTATCCTCAGCAGCTAGGGCTGTGTAAGCAGACAGGAAGGCAGTGTAGGAGGAAGAGTTGGAAGTTTGAAGGAAAGCAGAAGTAGGTAGGACTGGCTGCTGTTGCTACTGTACCCTTCTCTGAAGAAAATGGGGAAGCTGGTGACTCTTTGTAAATACAAAATACAATAAAACATGGAGGTGAAGGAGACCTGGAGTGGTTGTGGTCAGTGGTTAAAGCCTGATGGGATTCACAGGGGACTACCCTCTGACATGCTGTTATAAAAGGGGCGGTGATCAATTGTTCTCCATGTCCACAAAGGTAGGACAAGAAGTAATTGTATTAATCTGCAGCAAAGGAGATTTAGATTTGATTTTTAGGAAAATCTAACTCTATGGCTAGTTAAGTTCTGGAATAGGCTTCTAAAGGAGGTTGTGGAATCCTCCTCATTGCAGGTTTTTAAGAACTGGTTAGACAAACACCTCTCATGGATGGTTTAGATATAGTTGTCCTGCCTCAGTATGGGGGGATGGACTTGGTGATTTCTTGAGGCTCCTTCCATCCCTGTATTGCTATGATTCTGTGAGCCTTCTCTCAACTAGGATTTTTCTTTGAGTGAGGGTCCGTGTGTGAATGTGCATGTGCGCCAGAGCTGGAACTGTTTTCAGTGGTGTCCGTTGACTTGCATGGTGTGTCTGAGGATTTAAGAGGCTGTGCGGGTTGATGCCACTTGAGTTCCCTGTTACTGCCACTTGGCCAGAGTCGTGTGGCAGTGGCTCTCAGCCCCCGGTGGAGGAAGTCCAGTATGCGCAAATCCAGTTCCTGGCTATTCTGCAACCACCTGGGCACTCTCGGACTGCCCTTCCCATCCACGAGGCTATCCTCCAACCGGCCCAGGTGGTCTGGCTACCTGTGCTCCCTACCCCAAAGTGCACTGAGTGCCACCACTTCATTCCATCTAGGGGTACGGACTTCCTGTTTACCTATTCGCCACCCAACTCACTTGTGAGCCATGCAGCGACTGAAAGCACCTGACAGCAACGCTTCAAGGCCACACCCACCCCCCCTGGACCAGGCAGAGAAGAAACTGGACTTTCTGGGGTGCAAAGATTATTCCTCCATGGGCCTCCAGTTCCATATTACCAATTACTAGGCCATTTTGGCATAATAAGATTTCCTCTCTCACTTGAAGCTGGCGGAGTTCCAGGCCTTCCTCCCAGCAGAGAAACAGCAGGATTTCCAGACGCTGTTGGATGAGGGCGATGCTTCAAGATGCAGTCGACACTGCTGATGCCACGTCCCGCTCTCTAGTGACCAGTGTTGTGCAATGCCAGGATTCCTGGCTCCAATCCTCCAGCTTCTGTAAGGAGGTCCAGACCACTTTTGAGGACCTCCCCTTTGACCAGCAAAAACTCTAGCGACAAGATAGATGAATCTCTCCACTCTGTCAGGGATTCCCATGCCACTCTGTGGTTGATCAGTATTTACACCCCGGCTCCATCCCAGAGGCAACAGAGACAATCTTTCCATCCCCATCCCCACACCACCTACCCGTCCTAGTTTCAATGCCCACAGGAGCAAGCTTGCCATTGTCTGTGCACCCGACAACCCCGTTATTCCACCACTACCACTTCTGCTGCCTTGGCTCTCCCACACCATCCATCCAAACAGCAGTTTTGACTCTTTCCTCGAGACCCGTGAAGACTGCATGTTCCATGATGCTCCAGATCATCTTTGGGGGCCATTTTGCCCTGGTCGCCCGGTATTGGGCAAGATTGCCACCAGTTGATGGGTGCTAGACATCATTCACCAGGGGTACTTGATAGAGTTCCTCTTGTTCTCTCCTTGTCGCCTACCCCATGCTGGCTGTGAGGATCCTTCCCCCCATGATCTACTCCGAGAAGAAGCAGATACACTCCTCCAGAAAAGCGCCATTGAATGTTTCCCTCACCGTTACTGTGGTTGTGGGTTCTATTTCCCTTTTTTCCTTGTCCCGAAAAAGAGGGGAGGGGACACTGCCCCATTCTGGACCTCCAGTCACTGAACAAATTCATACACAAATTCCAGTTCCGGATGGTCACACTCCCTCTCATTAGCCCCTCCTCCATAGGACCTGGTTCATGGCTCTTGATATGAAGGATGCCTACTTCCACATTGAATATCCACCCACTCATCGGAAGTTCTTTCATTTCACGATGGCACACACTCATTATCAGTTCCATGTCCTCTCCTTTGATATCGCCACTGCTCCTTATATGTTCACAAAGGTCTTCACCATCATCGCAACCCCCCTGTGTTGTCTCAGCCACTCCATGTTTCCTTACCTGGACGACTGGCACCTTGTTGCATCATTGCGCAACCACCTCCTCTTCACTATTTAGACCCTTTGCGATCTCCTTACTGGACTAGGCATCTGTATTAATGAGGACAAATCAGTTCTTGTCCCTACCTGTATGCTCACCTTCATTGGGGTGCTTCTGGACTTTCTCACGGGCTGAGGCTTTCTCCTAACAGAACGTTTTGCTGCCCTTACCTCTCTCATCGCACAGCTACACCTCAACCTACGTATGCATACCCTCTGGTGCCTTTCCCTCCTTGACCACATGGCGGCTTGCACCTCCATACTGCCCCGTGCCCGCCTACATATGTGCAACCTCCAGCTGTGGCTCTGGTTGTTCTACAAGCCACAGTCGGACCACTTGGGCAAACCAGTCCTGCTGCCCCCCACCCTCCCCGTCACTTGGTGGCCCAACCTGTCCAAAGTCTTAGGCAGCACCCTGTTCACACTTCCCATTCCCCACACTACTCTCACCATGGGTGCCTTTCTCGCTGGATGGGGTACTCATTTGGAGGGTCATATGGCCCAGGGCCTCTGGACACCAGGAGAGGCATGGATACACATCAACATACTGGAATTGCGAGCCCTCCACTTTGCTTGTCAGATGTTCCTGCCCATCATCAGATCCTGGCACGTTCAACTGCTGTCCGACAACATGACAGCAGTTGTGTATATCAAAAAGCAGAGCAGCACCCAGTCCCCCTCCTTCTGCGTGAAGGCCATTCATCTCTGGAACAGGTGCCCCAGGCATGGGGTCACCCTCCATGCTGTGCATCTCCTGGGCACCAGCAATTCTCTGGCAGACATGCTCTGCAGGTCCTTCTACACGAATCACAAGAGGGAGCTTCATGACCCCATGCTTCGCTTGATCTTTCACCAGTGTGGCACACTGCGCTGGGACCTCTTCGTGTCTTCCTTGAAACACAAATTTCCCCTATTCTGCTCCAGAGAATCCCTTAGGCCAGGATTCCTGGGCAATGCCCATCTCCTACTCTGGACCACTGAGCTCCGCTCCAAGGTGCAGTGGGATTGAGTGACAGTCATCTGATAGCCCCCTTCTGGTCTCACCAATATTGGTTCACTGATCTCTTCCACCTCTTCACTTGCACCCCGATCTGCCTTCCCATCCTCCCGTATCTCCTCACACAGACACAAGGCCGCCTGTGGCACCCCAACCCAGGCCCACTCCCCCTTACAGCTTGGTATTTAGATGGGGCTCGCATGTAGACAAGTTGTGCGTCACGCCTCTGCACAACATCCTCATGCACAGCAGATGGCCATCTACCAGAACCTGCTATCAAACAAAATGGCGATGCTTCACTGCCTGGGTACACTGCCACCGCTACCCTCTGGGCTCTATCTCCATTCTCATCCCCCTGGACTACCTTCTCCACCTCACCCACTGTCAGGCCTCACCCATTCCTCTGTCTGCATCCACCTGGCGGTGCTCAGTGCCTTCCTACCCCTGTGGACAATTTCTCCGTCTTCACTCACCTGACCACCACCCTCCTCCTTCATGATCTACGCAATGCGTTCCCATCGGTGTGGAAACCTTTGCCCTCTTGGGACCTGAAACTCATCCTCTCTGCCCTCAATAAGCCACCCTTCAAACCCCTCGTGACCTGCTTTCTCTCCTACCTCTCTATGAAGGTGATGTTCTTGTTGCCATCACTTTGGCGAGACAGGTTAGCAAGTTGGTGGCCATGATGGCCGACCCGCCCTTTACTGTCTTCCACAAAGACAAAGTCTCCCTGCGCCTGCACTCCAAATTTCTCCCCACTGTGGCCTCTCTGTTCCATCTCAACCAATGCATCCACATTCTCATCTTCTACCCCAAACCACACACCTCCCTCAGGGCACGAATGTTGCACTCTCTCGATGTCTTCTGGGTGCTGGCCTTTTATCTCCAACTCATCTGCACCTTTTGTGCCTTGCCCAGACTCTTTCTCGCCATCGCAGAGTGCTGCTGGGGTCACCCTCTCCTCACAAAGCCTCTCTAAATGGATTTCCCATTGCATTGAGGAAGGCTACGTCCTCTCTCAAGTTCCTCCAACCTGGGAGTCATGGTTCATTCCACTCAGGTGCATGCCGCCACATTGACCTTCCTCGCAGATGTACCACGGCAGAACATTTGTAAGGTGGCCGTGTGGTCCTCTGTCCACACCTTTACTGCTCACTATGCCATCGCCCCAGCCGCAGTGGCAGATACGGCAGTCAGCCACGCTGTCCTACAGACTGTGATTTCTTCTGTCCTCACACCCACCTCCCTGCTGAGCATTGCTTGTTACTCACCCATGACTGCAATTCATATAGGCACCATCACTTGAAGAAGAAGAGGAGGTTACTTATTGTAATTGGAGGCTACTTCGAGATGTATGGTCCCTATTTGAATTCCAATACCCACCTTCCATCCCATTCTTTTTCTGACAAGTCTTTGCCAATCAGTGCTGTTTTAGGCTACTGTCTCCCAGTGTGTAATATCAATGCCATATCTCTTGATATTTTTCTTGAGGATGTCTTTGAAATGTTTCTTTTGGCTTCACCGTTTCCTTTTTCCTTTGGTGAGTTGGGCGTACAGCAATTGTTTTGGTAGACGTGCATCAGACATGCGCATGCAGTGCCTACTCCACCTCAGCTGGTTCTGAGTAATCAGGGCATTAACACTGAAGATGTTGGCCTCTGTGAGGTCACGAATGTTAGTATTGCGATCCTTCCACTTCATGTTGAGGATTTTCCAGAGAAAGTGCTGGTGCTGGCATTCCAGGTTTTTCAGGTGTTTTTTGTGAACACAAAGCCAAACTCATACCCGTTTGAGAAGGACTAGGGTACTAAAATTCCTACCGAGGTGCTGTCCCTAGACCCTTCTGAGGGGCTCCCTTCTAAAAATTGGGCTCAATTAGTAGGTGTGTAATAAATTTGAATCCCCTCTTGCAATTTCAAGGGAAAAGGAACATTCTCTCTCCTATTCCCCCTGTTCCCTCAGTGGCTGTAGTGTAGCTATGGTTCTGTTATGCTAATCCTCCCCCAGTCTGAGTTCTCTCCAGTGAATAGCTCTAAGCTTTGCTTCTGTGGTGAAACTGACTCGATTTTTTGGGTTGTTTTCAGTTTCCCTGCTGCTCATAGGGTTCTGAAAAGCAGCAATGAAATCCAACTCCACTGGTCAGTTTTCACTCTGCTGCAGCTTGGGAATGCTCTGAGCAGTAGCAGGGGCAAGGAGACTGTGTGCGCAGACCTAGAAAGACTGCACTGTATTGGTTTACATTTTATTCATTTATAAAAGGTTATTTTTGCAACTGTAATGGCTGAAAGTTTAATTTTTATTTTTTTTTAAGGCAAAGTTGCAATGAAATGTTAACATGCTATGTTGTACATTACTTATTATGTATTCAGGATCAGGTTAATATTCAAAGATTCGGGCTTGCTGGCTGTGGAGCCTTTTAAAACAAAGCCTTAAACTCTGCTAAGTTGATAGTACTCACCTGGGAAAACCTTCTTCATGGCCAGACAAGTGGATTGGCCAAGCCTTGTTCGTTTTCATTGTTAGACCTCTGGTTCTGGTTTAGCTGATAGCCAGGTCTGTGGTGCTCATCACTGGTATTTGAACATTTGACCACATTAAATATCTCATCAGTTAGCTGTGGAAGGCAGATCCTTCTATACCTTCCTTCTGCTAGGCTGGTTTCTTGCAGAGGAAGGGGCTGGTTGTTGATTTCTTCTACATGGAGAGTCTTGCACTCTAGTTGTGGGTAAAGATGGAGATTCTCTCTTCTGTACTGGCTTTCCCTCTGCCTCAGAAATGAAAAATCTTTATTTCCCATGTGTGGCTGGCCTGGCATGTGGAACTGTGAGAAGTTCAGGGAAAGCTGTCACAGTGACTTTGGATTTCAGACTTCTGAATAATCTGTATTTAGTTTACAGAATCTTGCTTCTACATTTCCCTGTGTTGTTGGTAATAACCAGGGATCCTAGAAATCCATTTTCTACAAAAAAACACAGAATTTGCATTTTTACAGAGAATCTTTCGGTTTTACATTTTGTGAAAAAATAAAAACTTACACAGCAGAGCCCTGTTTAGCTGAGCCTCCATTATCCGGCTCCATGTAGTAACCAAATCACCAGCTGCCACGGGCTGATCACCCGAGTCCTGTTGCTGTCAGCCCCTGGCAGTAGGTAGTTCGGTTAGTTAATACGGAGAGGCGGATAATGGAGTCTTGGATAAACAGGGTTCTACTGTATATCAATAAAACATTGTGTTCAGCTGATACCTACGTGTACTGAGGCTAGGGAAACTGAAGTTCAGTGTTTCATTTAAATCGTGGAAAAACGCACATTTTATGTTTTTTTAGTCAGAGAATTTTTAATTTTTTTTATCATGGAAAACGAGGATCCTTGGTAATAACATGGACCATCAATAGAGATAGGTTTCTCCCCAGCTTTCTATCATGATGTTTACATGCTGTATGAGAGCCTTCCTTGTTGTACCCTGTATGCAAATTACCTGGCTGTTCTCACAATAAGTCGCAGACTCTGCTACCTACGCTCCTGGTAGCGAGTTCTTCTCATCTGGACAGCTTGCTTATGTCATTTTAATATTGCAAATGAATTGGTTGTCTGAGTCTAGCTCTTAGCAGAGAGATGTCCCCTATGCATGTTATCCAGCTGCCCTTCTTTTAAGGAAGGGGCACTCCCTCTTTTTTAGCAAAATATTTATTACTATGTTTCATGGTGGCCGTCTCTGTGGAGAAGTTGACGAGGGGACAGACTGTGGAGACTTGGAGGTAATCTATCCCTTCAGCACAGGGTTGAGATCCATGCTGTATAGGTTGCCTGTGCTGCACTTATTCTCTACTTAACTGGATGGTCCTTGTCACCTTAGTGTCTGAATGCATCACACTCATTAATGAATTGATCCTTACACATTTCTGATGAGAGGGCAGTGTCATTATCCGCACTTTGTATATGAGGAACTAAGGTGCCTAGAGATTCAGGGTGGGTTTTCGAAACCACCTAAGTGATTTAGGCCCACACACCCTTTAGAAATCAGAAGGATTTATGCTTCTGAAAACCCCACCCTCACTGATTTGCACAGGGTTACGCAGGGAGTCTTAGGGAACTGAACCCAGGTGTTCTGAGCCCCAGTACAATGCCTTAAAAGCAAGATCATCCTTCTTCTCATCTGTAGCTAGAGGATGCAGTCCTGGGGTGTTTGCATGGCACCTTTCAACCAAATGAAATTATTAAAGAACATTTTAGGGAGGAGACATTGAAGTTATGCTCCCAGATTAAAAATCATATTTTTAAATAAACTTCCTCATAATTCACCTTAAATTATTGAAATGAAAATAAATGTTGCCATTTCATTTCACTATATGCAGATAATGTAAAATTAATTTTTTCGCTGTTCTTTCAACTTAGTTACCAAAACAGTTAGTCTTTCTTTTGCTGTTATTCACGTTGATTTTGGAGATTGTTTAAGGTTGCAAACACTGCAGGGGGAAGTTTTATTTAAAAAAATAATTCATTAGAATAAAAATCTTTTCCTAGATTTAGTAGAAGTCTGTTCTACAAAATCAAAATCAAAATCCTGAAGCCAAGTTAGACCTGACAGTGTCTCTAAACAGAAATCTAGCATTGCATTTTGTGATGTGGCTGAGAGATCTGGCTTCCTTTTGCAGAGTTATTCCAATTTTGGAATTGCCCACACTGTTAAACAAGAGGGATTTATATTGACATACTTGCATCTTTCATTTAGATTAGAGTCAATACATGCTTTTGCTACCTTTCCTGATTCTGTCACTGTGGGCTTGTTTAAGGCGTATCCAATTATTTTAGGTATTTTCAATCAGGGTTTAGTCAGTATGCTATATATCACTTGGTACAAGTGAAACTGGCCTTCTGGCCTGTGACCTGGCTAAGAAGGGAAGCATGACCTTTGACTTAAATGTCTGGAGTAAATCTCCAGCTGGCTTCGATGATCAATAATGCTTTCTATGACAAAAATACAAATCCCGTGACTTGTTGGAAATGGACTTCCTAGCCAGCAGCAACTTGGACTTGCATTGGAACATTACCAGGAAAAATATTTCCTGCATCCATGTCCAATTCCTCTTACTAATTGCACAGAATTGCCATGTGCAATTCAAATGGCAAGTGCCATGCTGGAGATTGTGTTACTCTCCTCACCAGGGTTAATATTACATTTCAGTGTGTTTCTTTAATAAATTTCAGGTCTATCTCTCTCTCTTTGTTAGACAGCAAGAACAACCCCCACCTGGGACCTGCTGTGCGGAGAGCACAGAGATTGGCATATGCTGCTCTTGCTAATTTGTGCTGCTGCTGCTTTAAATTTAAAGTTGCTCCCTTATTGGAGAAAGACCCTTTTGGTTTCAGAGGGTTTGGCATGGGTTGTCCATGTTAGCAATAGGAGATTTTCTAAACAGCTTGGGATGAAAGGACACTTTTTTTCCCCTATTGCATATGTATTTAATCTTGCAGACACTTGTATGATGCAGAACTTGGAATTTTATCATGTTTATTTCTTTTGTCCTAGACATCTTCAGGTAGCTAAAGCCAAGCTAGTTCCAGTGTAAGGACGGCAGCAGGCGGTATAATGCGGAAGCCAGGCCCTCAGAAAGGTAAGTGGTAATGCTTGGTCTAGGCGAAGGCCCTTTTATTAGTTGGGTATAAACTAATGAATCAACTGCAGATCATTAGGGGAGTGGGATGAAGGTGGAGGAGAACCACTGGGACTCGTGTCCCAGTCCGGGTCAAAGTTTGAAGCCAAAGCAGTGGAGTAGGTCGCACTTGGACCCCGTTGAACAGGAATCCATGTTACCCAATCACCATCCCGATGGGTAGAAGTTAAAGAAAAATCCCTGTTGTCATGTAGTCTATTCCCATGCCAGTGCAGTCTGCTCAGGAGAGATGCAGAGCTGAACTGCTGTGGAGATATCTCCATCCCAGGGACTCTGAAGTGCCTCGAGGTTAGGGCAGAGATCTTTGGGGGAGTAGCATGGGGAGCTCATGCTGCAGCTATCTGCACTGTACCTGCTTCATTGGGAAGATTTCAGTTCCCTTTGCTGCACAGTCCCTTCACCATCTTGTGCACAAATAATAACTGTTGCAGACCTTTTTAAGGAAGCACGTAGGCTGGCTTGGGTGGCAAGGCTATTAGAAGAGAGCTTTTGCTATTCTCATGGCACCCCTATGAACATCTGGGGCATCATGTCAGACAGTGATATTCTGCCGTGGAGCCTGCTCCATGCACCATCTGCTAGTGCTCTCAGCAAGATCCGAGCTGGTGCTTTCTGGCAGAAGCCTCCCCCTCTAATGAGGCATGAAACTGAAGGCCAGCCTACCTTGTGGAGATCAAATACATCACAGGCACTTACCTCTAGTTGCCTGAATCTTTCATCCCGTTACAAGGCAATTGCACCTGCAGGCACCGTGAGCACTCTGTGCAGTTACGAGCAAGCTACCTATGTGCTGCTTGTCTAAACAAAAGGATAAACTCAAGCGGGCTCTTTGCATCTTAGCAGTTCATGGCTTTGTTCTTTAAAGCAATATTGATTTCCTTTACTGTTGTTCCATACATGTGCATTTCACTGGAGTGATCTCATCATGTTTGCTACAGACGATGGGGGAGGGGAGAACAGCAAAGAGTGAAGCAACCTCTGCGGTTCTTTGTTCACATCTGCCACATACACACAACATTTATTGCAGGAGATTTCCATGCTTGATTTCTTTTCCCCCTTCCCTTTATTTTTTTAATGTTTGCTTTGCTTCTCCAATGGTTCATCCTACAGGAGCATTATCCTCTTTCCAGCCCCACTTGTCCTTTAGTGAAGTAAAAGTAAATGAAGGAAGACAGGGAACAGGGAGCACATGCTGGGAGGTAGCTGGAGGGCCTGGTAATAAAAGAGGCAGGTTGATTAGTCAGCAGTGTGTCCTCAGACCTAGCTGGCTGAATCCAGCCTCTCACACAGCTCGTCATCTTTGCCTTCTTTTGCCTCGTGGAGCAGGAGGCTTCTAGCCAGTGTTACTGTTGTGACCTCTGTGTCGTGAATGCGCTGTCATGTGTTCCAGACTCAATGCCTGTGCTGCACACAGACAGCTTCCTGTCCTATTTACCTGGCTTTCTATAATTCATTGAACTTTTTTAGCTAAAATAATTTGCACAGAGAAACTCCTGTGTTCCTGGAATTTCCTTCCCCTTTTGTTGATTTTTGTGTGCTGCTTAATGAAGGATTTTGCATTAGAAAAATTAGCTGCAGAAATGTGACTTATCCTGCAGAGAACTCAATAAAAAGCTGCCAAAAGTAATGAGCCTTTGATCAGAAGTATCGCATGAGAGGGCGTGTTCTGTTGGGCTTCCATCTGTGGGGGGTTGCCTGTTTCTTTGCTTATCAGACTTTGGGAAGGGTCTTGAGAATCCCTCCATTCTATGCCACTTCACAGCCTCTGTGGCCACGATCTTTATGGGCAAAGAGGATTTGATGTGACACCCGGAAGAGCAGGGGTTCTCAAACTGTTTTTGCTGGCACCCCCTTTGAAAATATTTCAGGCTGTGGCACCTCCCCCCCCCCCCCCCCCCAAAAGTGATGACCCCCCTCCATGCCATATCATCCTTACTGGCATGCACGGGAGCTGATAGCTCATGACCCCCCATAATAACCTCACACTCCCCTGAGGGGTCACGACCCCCAGTTTGAGACCCCTGCTGTAGAGCCTGTCGGCACCATTCCTTGGGCAGCCGTGGGATGCTATAGAGCTGGCTTTTGCTCTCTGCAGGAGTTAAGCCGTACTCAGTGTTCCAGGCTCTGGTGACCTGGGCAGTGAGCAGCCCATACTGGAGCTCAGATGTACGGTATTTTGTGTGTGAGGAGGCCAGCATCGTTCAGGACTTTGGAGGAAACCCATTGATGTCCAAGACCCCTGAATCACCAGAAGAGGGCTTAGTTGGATGGGGCGGGGGGGGGAGAGAATAACTGCACTAACCTTTATCTGGAAATGAGGATCAGATCCAGGCTTCCCCCTCCTACACCCACAGCACAGGAGTTGGCAGCTCCTCACCTTCATTTCCAGTCCTCTCAGATTCTGTTCCTGAAGCCCACCAGTCTTTAGCCTAGTTTAAAATGTTACGAAGTAGAAGATGAAAGGGACTTTCCTTGCCTCTTGGCTTGTCATTAAGGATGAATGTTAGCAGGCAAGAATTGGTAGAGAGTGAGACCCAGTAGACACCAGAGGCCGAATTTTCCTTCTCTTGAAGTCAGTGGGGTGGTGAAGATTGTAACTTGAGATGGGATCTTGGTGGATTCTGCAGTGGACGTTGATGGGGAGAGAGTGAGTCAAGCAGTGGGAGCTTTCCTCTTGTCCTGGGATCATTTCTTCCCTGCGAGATACAAAGTGTCTGTGAATCCGGAGAAACAAAGTCAGTGTCCAGTGTGCGGCTGCTTGACCACTCCATGCCCATGAGTAGAACTGAATCAGGTGGGCTTCCTCACTCACGTGAATGCTTTGTTTCTTGTCTTAGTCATAGAGTGGAAAGATGGTAGAAAGCACAAGTATGGCCGCCCATCAGAGTCTCCTTCCCAGTACCAAGGTAAGAAGGTGCTTCTCATCCCCCTCTCGTTCCTCTGCTTGAGGTCACTGAATTGCTGAGGACCCAAACTAATTGTACATGCTGGAAAACTGATGCACACTGCATTTAAGGGGCCTTGCCCATAGCAATAATATGTAGAAATGTCTGTGTGCACGAGGGTACGTGTTCCCTGGCACTAAAGAGCTTCCTTACTTCTAGGTGAACTGCTTCTTTCACGTTCATGTGAAACGGTTAATCCAGGCCCAGTCCTGTGGGTGTGGTTGTGACTGTAACAGAACATTGAATATTGCACATTCCCACTTTTCCAGCGGCAGGATGTTGGCATCCTCCCCAGTAGACTGGAGCTCCTTCTGAGTCAGCACAGCTGGCAGTCTCCTATTAGCTGAGCGCAAGCTCTGGAGTTAGCAGCATGAGAGTTAATCACTCCTTTCCTCCCTTAGAGACCATGGACTATCCAGTTCATTGGCAGGGCAGGTTGTGGTGCTGTGCAGGGCGTCTGGAGATTTAAGTTTATAAAACTGACAGTTCCTCCTGTCTTTCAGAAGAGCTGTCTGGGCACGTTCTGACTGCTTGGGGTAGTGTAATTTATGACAAGGTCCCCCTTTTTACATACCTGATTTTATTAGGTTTTATTTCCGTATTCCCCACTAAACGCATCCACTGAGCCAAAAGAAATTAACAAAGCATTCCCAGAGTGAACAGTTCCTAACATGGGGCACTTCCTGCCTTTGCGCAGGGCTTTCTTATGTTTCTTAGAGCCACTTGACTAAACCAACTCATTGGTCTGCATGACTTCTCTGTTGTATGTTGTAGGGAAGTGTTGGGTCTCTGTGTTGTCATTGGGCCCTGAGGTATGTCCTAGGAAGCATCTTGGTGACTCTCTTCTGTGTCTCAGGACTATGCCTAGGGCTTCTATATCTGGTGTCATCAGCATTATTCACCATCACAGGGTGCCATCATGGCTTGGATAATCCTAGTGGTGCGCAGGGGTCCATCATGATCTCCTTTTTGCTAGGTGCTGCATTGTTCCAGAGTACAGCAAGGGATATATTTTGTTCAGGGACAGGATTGATTTGAAATGGTGCCTTTCTCTGAAATTGGCAGCGTGGCATGGCTTGCTGTCTTTTATCATTCTACACCCCATGCTAAAAGTCTCCAAGCTCTCCGACAGGGTGAGGAATTGCTGAAGAGATGCATTGTGCTCAGCATTACGTCAGTTAATTGTCTATGTACTGAAAAGTACTTGTGTAACACTAGGAATCCCTTCAGTATAACAAATGGAACTCCACACAAGGCCTGTTTACTTTGCTGTGACAGTATAGGTTCAGCTGTGTTCTACAAGACAAGGGTCCTAAACATGATATGAAAATAGCTCCTGGAAGAGTTAAAACTGGACCAAGGCGCCTCTTAAGACAAGGGCGTGGCATGGCAGCACATGGATGTTTCTCCTTTACTGTTCTAAACCTATGAATCCTACGTGAATTCTTATTGTGTGTGTGGCAGGGCAAAAAAGTGGAGTGCACTATGACTTCCACTGGTATTTGTGGTGAATGTGAAACCTAGATTAACAGCTTTGAGTTAGCGAGAACCCTTGGAAAGTATAGTAAAGTAGGATCTGCAGGAATTCTGCTGTCATCAGAGTGAGAGCCTGGATGTTTGGGAGGGTGAATTCTTGCATTTTTGAAAGCCACTAATGAGATTGGAATTGTCAGCAGAGAAGACATTGGCATTCTGTCATTTTTCCATACTGAATCTTATCAGACTGTCCTGCTTTCATATGCTGCCCTGATACTATTTAGCAGGCTCACATATGGGCCACAGACTTACCTTGATCTGGGTAGGGCAAATGCTTCTTGCAGAGATGCGACATGAAATGCACATGCATCATGTTCAATAGGATTGATAACCCCTCAAGGATTGAAATGCTAATGGAGCCCAAACCAGATTTCAGTTAAACACCTAAAGGAAAACTCCAGCTTCATTCAAATCCCAGGCAAAATAATTGCATTAACTACAACATATGGTTGTGAATTTAAAGTGATGCAAGTCAGGGAATTGAGAGTTAAATTTTTCATAAATTTGTCCCATGGCTTGACCCCTTGTGCATGTGGAGTATTTTTTCTCTAGTAAATAGTTTTTAAAGGGGCTAGGCCCCAATACTGCCACTTTTACTCACTCTGAGTAATACGTTCATTGAAGTTACTCATGGAGCAAGGCACTGCCTGAAGTGAGGAAGAGTGACAGAATTGTGGCTTTAATTGATACGGTCCTGCTGGTCAAGTTTCTCGGGATGGGGTAGCTTTGAACTTGTTGGCTCTTGTGTGTTTAAGTCTCAGCTTTAACTCTGAATTAATGTCCTGTTCCTCACTGCATTTCCTTGTTTTCATTCTTATTTATAAGCACTCTGGTTTATTTGACTCTGCTGAACAATCTCCATTTGAATGTCTGATCATTCAGGCTCACGTCAGAGTGTGGGGCTCCCAGCATATTGCCCAGTTTTTGTGATGTGCAGGAGGAATGAAGGAAGCGGCGGAAGCCCAGCGGTCTGAGAGAAGAAGTGAATTTAGTGCTGGTGAAAGATGCCAGACAGTGCTGGAAACCAAACTCTTTTTCCACAGAGCAAGCATCAGCCAGGCGAGCTATCCTCTCACTGCTGTGTCCGCATGCTTCACTGCTGTTGGCTTTTAGGGGTGAGGGGGAGAGTTTGGTCTCCATGGCCCATCCAGTCCTCTGCACTTCTGCTGAGTCAGCCCACAAGGGAGCCAGTTAGTGCCAGCTGAGATGCTGGTTTGTGTGAAGTGAAGAACTCACTAAGAACTGGACTACAACCACCAACTCATTTTGTACAGGCCACTGAACAGCCATTCAGCATACAATGTTCAGTTGCTACTGAGCTGGGCCAGACTTGAGCCAGTGCCCTAGAGACAGAACAATCCATATCCCGCTATGGTTTCCGAACGGATTTATTTAAAGCTAGCAAAAAATACAAATGTTAACAGAATACAGCATATTTGGCCTGTGTTGTATAGGAGGATGGGCTGGATGATCACACTGGTCTCTTCTGGTATTATAATCTATGAACACATCATGCCTTGAAGATGGCATCAGAAGTTTGGCAGTCTGTCTCCTATCCTCTCTTTATAGAGTGCACCTGGAGTGCTAGGCCCCAGTGCATAGAGTTGGAGTCGAACGTGCAAGTTAATTATCACATTTGGATCAACTTGGGAAGGGACCAGAGAAACCAAGGTTAAGATGACCAAGCTTGATGTATCTGTATTAAATTGTTTGCTCTGTTTCCAAGTTCAGAGCTCCGAATATGTTCTCTACTCCCTGGCCAAAAACCTTTTGGATATCTCCTGTCCTGTTCTCCATCACAGTCTGCTTTCTCTTTGACAAAACTTATTTCAATCCCCTTGGAATACCACTATTGTGGGCATGTCACTATCTCACTTTGTGCCTCTGTTTTCCACCTGTAGAATGGGGTAATATTTGCCCACCTTTGTAAAGCACTCTGAGATCTATGGATGAAAAGCATTATACAAAGGGCTAAGTATTTTTATTACTTCTGCTTCTAATACATTGCATTTGTGTGGAATCTTTCTCTAAACTAGTCTAGACCATATTCCTTGTCATGTTAAGACAAAAGTAAGTCACCCAAAGTTCATCATAAGTTATCTATTCCATTTATTGCCTATGAGGGATTGGATTTTAAAAGAAATTTCCTATAATTAAGTGGTTGCCTGTATATAAAGGAATTACCAGTACAGGATTTTGGGGCACTAAGTTTGCCACACTTGTTCTTAATTTTTTTTTTTAAAGTCAGTTTTCACTAAACAGAGAAATCTTCTAGCCCTCGCCCTTTTTTGCTTCAGTTCTTTGAAAATAAATTGTTACCAAAAAAATAATTGAGAGCTGCGAGTCTCTATTTCACTGCTGTGTGTCTGCTGACATTATAGTGCAATGCAAGCAAACAGTGCTAGAATTGAAGCTTACATAAGTTTCCATCCTAACTCAGTTTTTAGTGGCACACAGCTTACTCAAGAATTCACGGTTCAGGCTGGAATCTTCTAGGCTGCTGTCTGCCAAAGGAGGATTGGTTTAGAAAGTTTGAGCAGAAAGGCTTTGACTGGTGTTGCATAAGAGGAGAGTGGAGGAAAATAAACTCACTTCTTTCATAGTGTAAAAAAGAAAAGTGTTGGATAAAATTCTAAAAAGCACCTCAGCCCCTTTTTCAAAAGTTATTTAGGCACTTTGTGTCCACGCCGTTTGATTTAAACCTGGCTTATATGGATTTAGCTTGCACTTGTAAATTAAAGGTGCATATGGAAAAGTGTCCACTCACAAGTTGCACCTGTTTAACTAAACCAGTTTAAAATCACAGCTTTAGTTAAACTGGGACAACAACTATGTGTAACAGCCCTCAGTTTGCTTTGTAATTAAGTCTTTTGTCCTCTGCTGCAAGGAGAGAAAATGTGTGCTGACTAACTGGGTAAAATACATACCTTAGAGAGAGGAGAATTGATATTAAAAATCTGTCAACAGAAATATAGTGGGCCATTATAGTGATGAAACAAGTTCAAGTACAGTGTAAAGGACTAAAAACGTGCGTGTACTACTGGTATACATGTGAAATTGTAGAAGAATTGTGTTTCTAATACAGTATTGGAGAGCCAGTAATTAATCATGTCCTTGCAGATTCTGTCATTGTTCTGCCTGCAGATACACATGGGGCAGGGTGACTGTTGGGTGTATAACCTTAACTTTTGCATTTCCAGGCCTTTGAGTGCTTAGCCACACCACCATCAGAGCTTTTATATCAAATAATAAACTGATGTGCATAATGGGAACTGTAACTGACTCTTTTATTGTTGTGCTGTCACTGGTGCTCTTGTAATGATTTGAAAACTGAGGTCTCCGGGGTGCTGTTTGGATGAATGTCATTCAGGCTCTTGTAAAAGATCTTTTCCCATCTGCTCAGTCTAAGTGGCAGGAGTCTTGATCTGCTTGGGCCACTTCAGTAAATTCCTCATTTAATAAGAAGTATTCTTGAGTAGAATAATGCTTTCCTTGGCCCTGCCTGAACATTTGAAGAGCAGTGCGGACAGTGATAAAATGTGCTCAGCCCTTCGCCAGTGGCAGTTTCCAGCTGAAGGGGCCTTTGTATCGAACAGGATCCGCTCTGTAAATCCCTGCCTGGAGGACACTTCAATCCTGCCTCAGGATATGTCTGCTCTGCAGTTAGACACCCCCAGCTGGCCTGTGCTAGCTGGCTTGGGCCTGGGGGGCTGTAAAATTGTGGTGTGGACATTCGGGCTTCAGTCCGAGGCCCGGGATGCTTCCACCTTGCAGGGTCCTAGAGCCTGGGCTCCAGCTCAAGCCCGAACATCAGTCCCTTTGCCCGAGCCCTACGAGGCTGAGTCAGCTGGCATGCCACAGATTTTTAATTGCTGTGTAGACGTACCCTAAGCTCTGAACTAACCATCCAGGACAGGTGATTAATTGCTGACCAGTCCACCAATCAGCTCTTACAGACTGTATGATTCCTCCCCAGATCTGTTTGTGTTCTTAAGGGAAAAAGAGCCATGATTAAGGCAGCAGCCATAAAGTCAATGGAGTATAGAGCTTCGCTGCTGACCCTGGGGTGATTTCGATCTCATTCTGCAGTGACTTGTTCTTTAAACACACTGCTCAGTCTTGGAGTTATGTATGGCCTGAAGGAGCAACTCTCTAGGAGACTCGTAGCTTACGTCATGCAGCCTGTGGGTTTCTTCAGGCATTGCCAGATCTGTGAGAAGAGCAGCTTGTACCCAACCCAGTGCTGACACCCCCACCCCTCCAGCCATGGAAATCCAGGACTTGTGCAGTGCAGAGGACAGGCAATAAAAGCCAGTTCTTCTCATCTCTTGGATAGACATCTGGCAATAACGGTGCAGAGAGCCCTGTGGGGCTGCTTTCCAGAGCTTTTTGCTGTTTTCTGTGATCCCATTTTAATCCCCTGTTCGCCCTCTCTTTGCAGGTCACTTCACCTGGGATAAATACCTGAAAGAAACATGTGCCATCCCAGCGCCTGCCCACTGCTTCAAGCAGGTAATTTGTTGGGTGGCCTCTTGGGGGCAGGGGTCTGTTTGCGATCCCAGAGCTCCTGTTCAGGGCAAACCTTTGAATAGACTGTGTCCCTTTAATCCAACAGGGAGGAAGAGCCGGGAAAGCAGACACTTGGCAGGACTGTGTATGATTAAACAAAGATAAAACAGATACATTTGTACAAGCCATAAATGTTACAGAATAACCCAGGGGACTCAACTCTCAGATGTGCATGGGTGGGAACATCAAAGCATCTCTGTGTCTCTGCTGATCTCAGGTGCTGGAGGGAAATCTATATAGACTGGATCATTGCTTGATGTAATTATGATTTAGGTTTCACTGGATGCAGGACAATAGAGGGAGTTTCTTGCTCAGTTTCCCTTCTGCAAAGTTCCCTGAATCTTGATGAGCTGTTTTATGGTCTCCTGGGTATCCAGTATCTGGCTGTGTTGCTTGGCGATGCAGGCTGCCCAAATTATTAGTCAGGTTGATGTGAGGGCCCAGGACTGAATTAGTAGAGGGGGCTGCGGGTTAGGATTGAGGGTGTCAGCAGAGCTGTGTGTGGAGTGCCAAGGCTGGCCTGTGCTGTAGCTGGTGCTTTAGCTCTTCACTTACATGCCCAAATTACATTTGTTTTGTTTTATTTTAAAAGCAAAGGGCAGTGTGGTGTGTGTGCGTGTGCACGTGCGTGTGTGCGTGAGCGTGTGCGTGTGTGTGTGTACGTACACGGGAGTTGTTAAATATCACTTGTGTGCTGTGCTGGGTAGGGGTCTGCTGGGGCAAGGCCCAGGAAAAGGAGCTGGCTCCAGGTGAAACTTGTGGCAGCAGGGGATAGACTGTGGGTGGCTGGATGCCAGGGCACTGGTTCACTGAGCTTTCCTTGCTGTTCTCTGTGACACCGGCTTCAACATTGGCCTGGAGGATACTGTCCATCTTCAGCTGCCAGGAGCAGTCCTGGTGCAGGTGGGGCTTGGGGCCGGGGTTCTGGGAAGGAAGTGGGCATGTGTCTGAAGTCCTGGCTCTGACTGAATCGCTGCCTGGTTCTTCGTAGTCATACACTCCGCCTAGCAATGAATTCAAGATCAGCATGAAACTAGAAGCCCAGGACCCCAGGAACACCACCTCCACCTGCATCGCCACTGTGGTGGGTCTGACAGGTGCCCGGCTGCGCCTGCGTCTCGATGGCAGTGACAACAAGAATGACTTCTGGCGGCTGGTGGATTCTGCTGAAATCCAGCCCATAGGGAACTGCGAGAAGAATGGAGGGATGCTGCAGCCCCCTTTGGGTGAGTCTGAAATCCTGTCACCAGGCAAATGGAAAACAGCCACAAGCTGTGGGGGGAACCCTAGTACTGCTTTGCTTTCCCTGCTCAGTACAGGAAGGTGTGGACTGGCCTCACCTAGCAGGGCTTGTTTCATTGTGTACGTTTACCCAGGGGCTGTCGCTAATCTGGCTTCTGTCCTTGCACAAAACCCATTCATCTGAGCGTGCGGGTGCTTTACACCTGGGCTAGCTGGTGTGTCCTGGGGGACAGGCTAAAACCCAAGTGGTGCTTGCATTCGGCCTGGTAACCCGCCCACAGACTGAACCAATGCCTTCCCACAGTGCCACCCGAGTGCTCAGAAGAACTGACATTCTCCCACAATGCACTGGGAATCAGTGGCTCAGCTTACTGAGGTGCTAAGAACCATGGGATATGACCCTGAAGTCCTAGCACCTCACGTAGGTGAATGGAGCATCAGTGTGGACTTACTGACTCGAGTGTGGCTTTGCAGTGTAGCTGCTCCCTCCCACACTATGCCAGCCTGGAGGCTTAGCCCCACAGGCAGATCGCCCAAGTGAACTCTGCTGGGCAGACAAACCCTCAGTCCCACCACACAGCTCTAGGCTGGCCTGACCATAGTCTATTGCTTGTGACTTTGGGCCAGCACTCACACGCTTTTGATTTGCCAGTCACACACTCTTCTCACCCCTTCTCTCTCACTTGGTCATGAGCCAAAGGGTGGAGGGTGCCTTCCTGGACCTTTTCAATTGTAATGTAGATAAGAACCAAGAAGTAGTATTAGAATCCAGGTGCCTACCTCAGTCATTGCTAGATCTGGCCCCTTAATCCACAGCACTTTACATTTTCCTTCCTGCCATCTAGACATATTTGTGCCCAAGCACTAAAGGCCAACACAAAGAATTGGGTATCAAAGTGTAGGCAGTTGTTAGAGCATCAGCTAGATGGGTTTCATATATTCCACTCCTCTTAATTAGGGCTCCCTGTTGGGCAGCAAACTGACCCAGTTTGAGGCAAGAGGCCATTCAAAGGGAAAAAAATACATCTGACAAGGCTTCCAGTAACTCTCAGTCCTGCCTTGAGTGAAAGTGACGTACACAGCATTCCAGCTTTGCTTTTTAAAACTTGATTTGGCTACAGCTATATAAATGGCCTGGATAGTGGAATTCACCCTTTATCTCCGTTAAACACACTTCACTCCTTGGCAGTGCCAAGTGGATCTCCAAATTGATGCTGACTGTCCCAGTTAACCTGAGGCCATGTCCCCAGGAGATGTTCCTATAAAGAACCCATCCAGTTAGCACACCCAGTTGAAGTGTACCAGGCTGAGCTGTGGCAGGGGGTGAAGGACTTGCACCTGATAAAGTGCAGTGGAGACCACACACCGGAGAGTCAGATGGACATACTGTGTAGGCTGCTAGCTAGCCATGACTTGGGAATGGGGAGCGAAAGAGGATCTTAGTGGGGCAGGGAGTGGTGTAGGATGGAAACGGCACACCATGCCACGTGAGGGTATGAGAGTCCTAGGTCCCTGCCAGAGCAGAGCGCCGTGCATGAGGGTTCCCCAGGCCACACTGATTTGTGTCTGCTGAGGATCTGGCCCTATGAATCCCTAACTCCGTTCAGTGTAGAAGACTCTGGCAAAAGAAATCCCTTCTTTGACAACAGCCACCTTTTCTCGTTCCACTCAGCTGAGGCAAAACCACTGTTTGGAGTTACTTCCTGCACATCTCTGGTAAAGCCAGAATGAGTCAGCTTTGGAGAAGCTAGTCTGTGAGCAATAAGATTCCTTTGGCTGTTGAAATGTCCCAAGCTGACGCTTTGACGCATACAACGTTGAGGCCCAGGTCTGGCCTACTGGCAGGACCCTCCGAGTCTTATTGCCTTGCCCTTTCAGTGGGTCACAACTGCTAAGATCTGCTTGGTGAGATGGGGACTTGGAGGCTGACTGTGAGGCAGTCCACTTCTTCCAGATGCTTCGTAACAAATGGGAGTCTGACCTGCATGGATCTTCCAGCCATGATCAAGCTGATAATTTCTGAGGCATTGTCCCCCTCTCACCTCTCCCGCTAACCGGAGAGTCAGGACCTCTACAGTTGTCAACGTTTGACTGAGCCATATTTTTTAAAATGAAGTACCAGCGTTGTGCCCATAAAATCCGCTCTTGCCTGACCATAGCAGGCAGCCCAAAACAAGATGGCCATTCAGTATGGGCAGCTGATCTCGTGTGCGTACAGTCACCTGGACGTGTCCATGTGCGTATTTTGCATATAAAGCCCACAGGTCTGTTTTGAAAAGTTGGAGTGTTTGTGCTATTTCCTGGGTCTGCCACCAGAGGGCGATAAGAGTAATCACGTTACAGACCTGCAGTTCATCTCCCGGGGCTGGTCGGAGGTAGGTAGAACTGGTTGTGGAGCATCTCTCGTGCTGGGTCCTGATGGGACAGTCCTTGTCACTGGCTTGGTTACCCTTGTGATCTGTCATAGCGGCAGGGTTGGGGACAAGACGTGGCAGATAGTCACCCCTGTATCTGCTGATCTCTGTTATCACAGTTACAGGTAACAAACCACGCACTCCTGAGCTGCTGGCCCTCTGCTCCCCCTCACAGAGTGTCAGCGCCTGGCGTGTGCATGTGGCACTAAGTGCCCAGTCGCTCACCGGACCAGCTGGTTTTGGGGTTCTGTTTCCAGGCTTCCAGGACAGAACTGCCTAGATAAAACGCCAGCCTTGACTCAGCTTGCTGGGACACCTCTGCTGCACAGACCTTGTCTACAATGGCAAAACTTACCCCATATATTCATCACTACTACGACTCCCAGGGAGCTGTCGGTGTCAGTCCAGTCCCAGAGTTAACTTGGACATGCTGGAATGAAAGGGTAACCCTTGCGAGCATCAGAAATTGACCCTTTGGAGCTGAGGTGCCAGGCTGTAAACCACACACTCAGTGACGCTGCTGATTTATGTTACCAGGACTCATCTCGTGGGCGTGCTTTCAGGGTCTGCACTTCCTGCAGCTGTAAGCTCCCCACGTGGCTCCCCACTTTGCATTGGAGGAATGCCCCTGGCAATGGGCTAGCAGGGGCGTGCTCCCTTTGGCCATAGCCCAGCCCAATTTCTATCACCCCTCCTTTCTTTCTCTCCATTTTCTCTCTCACCCTTTGTTCTTTTATTCCTTTTCTTCTTTTCTTTGCTCTCCTAAGAAGGACTGAGAGAGCCTGTCTTCTCTGGGATCAGTCATACAAATCATTAAAAAGAACAAGCCCTGTAGTGCTCTGTCCTTGCCCCCTTGGGGGGCTGGTGTGTGGGGTGGGAAGCAATAGCTGCTTGCACTGCTTTTTGGACATGAGGGATTTTCATACTTGTTAATAGTTTAGCTTCTCTGGTACAGACCCATATAGTGAGGAACTCATCAGTAATACTTGGAAACCCTCTTTCTCCTCAGTTACCCCTGTGCTCCCCAGAAGCCCCTTCCTGGTACTTCCAAGGGCATTCCTGATACCAAGGTGCCCAGCATGGTATTGGCACCAGTTGCTGTCACTACCTTACCCGTGGTCCAGCTCGTACCATTGCCTGTATCTTCGCTGCTTGCAACTTGTCTCTGGGTGAAAGGTTGGCAAGGAGGCTGCTGGCCACCGTAGGATGTGTGTATGCCCCAGTGAGATGCCCCTCTGGGCGCTGAGAAGGAGCAGGTATAATGTCATGGGCCTGACCCTACCCTTGCCCAGTGGCGTCCTCTCTGCATCCGGTGGACTGCAGTGTGCAAACAATAACTCCACACAGAGTGCTTTGCCAGCAGGGCCAGGGCAGGAGCTTTTCTGACAATGAAAATGTCTGATTGTTTACAAGTGGGGAGAAGCAGCTGCCACAATCTGATCTGTGTAAAGGGCTGTTCCTAGCTCTCCTGTGTTCAGAGGAAAATGATGGGAGATCTTAAGGTGCATGAAGGCTGTGAGTGACTGAATGAATGTGTGGAGAGGGCGTGGCATGGGAGCAGCCTGGCTTCTGCCTCACCCTGTGGACCTTGCAGATTTTTAATAGCCTCCCTCTCTGCATCTGTTCTGCAGGTTTTCGGCTGAATGCCTCCTCTTGGCCCATGTTCCTCCTGAAGACTCTGAATGGAGCAGAGATGGCTCCTCTCCGGATTTTTCACAAGGTATCGTATTGTGTGCAAAGGGCTCTGCCGCCCAGGTCGGCGCTATGCTGTGCTCTGTGGCTGTCTGCACTGCAGTTAGACACCGACATGGGCTTGCGGGGCTCAGGCTAAGGGGCTGTTTAATCACATAGCAGACATGTGGGCTCGGGCTGCAGTCTGTGCTCTAGGACCTGATTAGGTAGGAAGGTCCCAGAGCCCAAAGGTCTGCTACGCAATTAAACAGCCCCTTAGCTTGGGCTCCATGAGCCTGCATCAGCTGGCATGGCCTAGCTGCGGAGTGTTTGTTGCAGTGCAGACATGATCTAAGGGTGCTCTTGGTCTCGGCGTAGGGATGACTAATGCCTGGCTTTGTCACTGTGCTGTTCTTCTCCAGCAAAGCAGCCCCCTTTGCTGGCCTGTAGCAGAAGGTGGTGAGGGCTGGAGCTAGCTGGGAGCATGTGGTTTATATGTATGATGTAGAGCCCTGTTCCGCAGCGTGGCTGGCCTCAGTAAATGACATCGGTCCAGCTCCTCTGTGCCACAGCTGGTGCTCCAGTTTGGCCAGTTAAGAAGAGTCCCAGTGAGAGAGAGACCTGGTGAATCAGAACTGCCTGAGTGGGAGTCGGGCGGGTGAGAGGTACAGGGCACTGGGGAAGGTCCCACAGTGGAGCAAAAAGTGGTTGCTGGGAGAAGGCTGAAGGCCAGGAGAGCAGCTGGCGAGGTTTGCTAGCTGGCGTCCCCAAGCCCGAGAGCTGGAGGCAGGAGGAGCACAGCGGGGGGTGCCTACGAGTCTAAGCCGGGGAGCGGTGTAGGACTGACCCGCTGACATCTCCGTGAGAGAGCTGGGGAGTGAGGGGTGCTGCCCTGGCTAGGGGGCGCACAGCAGGGAGGCTGTGGGTGCCAACTGCGAAGAGCGGGGGCCACACTCGGGATTAGCACTGCGGTGACTGTGCTGGCGGAGGGACAGAAGAGGGCCAACGAGGAGCCTAGGTGTGGCAGAAGATAAGAGTGCGGTGGAAAGGAGAGGTAGACCACTGGGAAGCCACTGGGTAGAGTGGGCTTTTAAGGACGGTGTACGCTGCGTGTGGGAAATGGACTATGGCTGGGACTTTTGCTGGGGCTTTGGTGAGCTCTGTTTGTACTAACCCAGCCCCAAGGAAGGAGGTGTTTAAGTAAGAGAGCCTGAAGTGGATTTACTGGGAACTCTGAAAAGGGAAGTGTGCTGCAGCCGGCCAGAGGGGGAACTCCAGGCAGGGCTGCCTGTGACACCCCCGCTCCTGTCTCGTGTCAGCGTGCCATTAAGGAGTTGTCACGGGGTAGCTGCATTCTGTCACCCAGCTTGTCTGTTCCTGAGCGCAGCAGGTAAATAGAGGCCTTGCCTATGCTCCTAGAGGTGCATGTTTTAAACCAGGAGCCAAATCCAGCCCTGGTATAAACTGGAGCCACCTCCTTTACCCTCTGACCTGTGGCTGAATTGGCCCTGTCTCTGTCTAGCCCTGCTTTTGTGATGGTGTAGACGGGGGATTAATCCAAGCCCGGGAGACACACACCTTTTGTAATCACCTTTCTGAACCCACCCCTATAGGAGCCACCGTCTCCATCCCAAAACTTCTTCAAGACGGGCATGAAGCTGGAGGCAGTGGACAGAAAGAACCCACACTTCATCTGCCCAGCCACCATTGGGGAGGTGAGAGGCTCTGAGGTGCTTGTGACGTTCGATGGCTGGAGAGGTGCCTTCGATTACTGGTGCCGCTATGATTCCAGGGACATCTTTCCTGTAGGCTGGTGCTCATTGACAGGAGACAACCTGCAGCCACCTGGGACGAAAGGTAAGGGCCGTGTCCCATCTCCGCTCCATTCTTTGTCTGCCCAGCCACTGCAAAGAATAGTAAAGAAGACAGAGACTGGCAGCTATGAGTCCTGCATTCTGTTCCCGGCTCTGCTACGGATCTACGGTGTGTCCCCTTGGGTAAATCACTGCCCACCCCGTGCCTCGGTTTCCCCCGTAATACGGGAGATTATTTGCCCACCTCGTGGGGTTAGTTTGAAATCCTTGATGGAAGGTGCAGATGAGTTTTGCTTTTTTCCCTGAGCAGGATGTTGTTAGCCCTATATAAGCAGTAAAAATATAAAAGCAGGTTTGTAAGTCCCAGCTGTTCCTGAGGAGAGGAGGACAGGTGGCGATGCTGAGTGATATTACTCAGGTCTTCTCCCCTCCCAAGAGATCACTCAGAACCTGGCCTGCCTCTTCAGAAAACACAGGGTCCCTGGTGCCTTCTGTCCAAACGAGAGGTCCTGGGATTGCTGGGAATACAGCAGGAGAATTAGGGTCACACAGGGTCGGGGAGCCAGGGCTGTCCTAACTTAAAGAACTTCTGCTCCCTAAGGGAAAGGTGAGGAGGCGAGGGAGTGGGGGAGGAGGCCCAGCCTGGGGCAGTAGGACAGTGCCTTCTGTTCATGGGTTTGGCAGGGTTGGTTTGTTTTCCCTTCCATTGTACTGCCCACTGGGGGCCTGGAAAAGGCAGGTTTTACTGAGCTGAGAAGCTGTGTCTGCTGGGATCCTCTGGCCTTGAGGGTGCCCAGTGTCTGGATGTTACATGTAGGCTGCTGAGGCTGTCTGATCCCTGTGTGCCTCCCTGTAGCTGTACCTGTCCCAAAGGACATAATGGGCTGCCAGTGTCCCCAGCCATGGCCGTGGGCAGTAACAGACTGGCTGGCAAGCTCAGCAGGTGAGGATAAAGCAGCAGCTCAATCTGTAGTTTGTTCCTTTAGCTCCTCCCGCCCCCAGCCTCTGTGACCTTTGAAGTCAAGGATCTTGTTTGAGGGAAGCCTTCCCTGTTCTTCGTGCTGCACAGTGAGGCAGTCTTCCCAGAGACCGAGATCGCCTCTGCTTTGCCTCTGAATAGACCCAGATGTGAGCTCTCTTTGGATTAGGAAGACGCATCCGGCCGATGGAAACTGAAAGGCACTCTTTGTTTCTCTTGGATCTCTGCCTCCTGTGTAGTTAACCTTCATGCTCCCAGCCTCCCCCCCTCTCCCTGCTGCTTGTTTGTGTTTCGCCTGCTGCCTCTCCCTATGCTCAGTCGTTGCAACCAGGCCTCAAGCTGCCCAGCAGGAGGTGCCCTTGAGCCAGGGGTCTGTTACCCAGCTTCTCTGAGATCCGATCTTCAGCCAGATTCCCAGCACAAATGGTTGAAATCCCTGTAGATGTTGGCTGGAGGCTTTTGTTCCTTTAAATTAACCTGGTGAGCTTTGAGGATGGTGGAAGATTTCAGTGCAATGGGAATTGATTCTACTGCAGAAATGGGAACTTCTCATCTGATCACCCCAGCTGGCAGGGCTCCTTCAGTCCTTTCTGTGCTGGGAGTTTGGTGGGAAAGTGGAGAAACATCCAGAAATGATACTTGTCCAGGGGAACAATACTGTATAACTGGGAAGCATTTGCCTACCGCAGTTAGCAGGTAGCTGTGACAGGCTTTCCCTCTCACATTAACCTCAGCCAGGCTTAGGCATGGGAAATAATAATGGACTCCCATAGAACTAGGGGCGGGGTGCTTCTGGGAATGATATGCAGACAGTGATTGCTCCTGTCCTGCCCATATGGGGAAGAGCCTCATTCCTGGCAATTGAAAAGAAATTTCCTTGGCTGGTAGCATTTCCCCAGGAAAGTTCAGCCCAGATTCTTCTTGTAGCAAGATTTTCCTTCCCCTTCTCCTGGTGAGTACTGCCCCAATTCTGTGGTTTTATCATGAGGAAGGGGAAGTGCTGAGGATCCTTTCTTTATTTCTGTCATTAAATCCCTCACCTCATCTGTTCATTCCTAACAGCTGACCTCCCTTTGGACAAGGAGGGATGAACACAGCTCCCTCCAGAACCTGTGAATTGCTGCTCCTAAGGAAGTTGTGGGGAGGGTTCACCTCAGAGAAACGCCAGGCACTTCTGCCCCTCTCCCTGAGGCACCAAGCGCTTCTTCCAGGACACTTCTAGCTGCTGCTGGCCCAGGCATTGTAGTCCCAGCCATAGAGCCCCTCCTCTCTGAGGAGTATTCATTATTGGAGCATGCTCACGCTCCCCATAGCAATGATGTTCTGTGAGGCAGGTTTGAATTAGATGGCAAGCTTTTCAGAGGGGGGACCATGTCTATTCCTCTCCCATCCCCAAGTGCAGTGTTGGCACTTGGGCAGCAATTGGAGGAACTGGAGCTGCTCTTTGGATTTACAATGTCTCTGTGTATGATATTCCACTAATATCTCTGGAAGAAGTTAAACAGAAGCTACTAAAGTTAAACATTTTTAACTCAGCAGCTCCCGATAACTTCTTGCATCCAAGAGTTTTAAAAGAGCTGACTGAGGAGCCCGCTAGACGATTAATATTGAATTTCAGTAAGTCTTGGAGTACTGAGTAAATTCCAGAAGACTGGAAGAAAGCTAATGTTGTGCCAATTTTAAAAAGGGTAAATGGGATCACTTGTGTAATTATGGGCCTTTCAGTCTGACATTGATCCCAGGCAAGATAATGGAAAGGCTGATATGGGAGTTGATTAATAAAGAATTAAAGGAGGTTAATATAATTAATGCAACTCAGCATGGATTTATGGAAAATAGATCCTGTCAAACAAACTTTATATCTTTTTTTTTATGTGATTACAGGTTTGGTTGGTAAAGGTAGTAGTGTTGACATAGCATACTTTGACTTCTGTGTGCCATTTTACTTAGTCTGACAAAACATTTTGATTCAAAACTAGAACAATATAAAATTAACATGCCACACATTAAATGGATTAAAAACTGGCTAACTGATAGGTCTCAAAATGTGACTGTAAATGGGGAATTGTCATCCAGTTGGTATGCTTCCGTTGGGGTCCCCCAGGGATTGGTTCTTGGCCCTACACTATTTAACATTTTTTATTAGTAACCTGGAAGAAAACAGAAAATCATCACTGATAAAGCTTGCAGATTACACACAAATTGGGAGAGTGGTAAATAATGAGGAGGACATGTTGCTGATGCAGGGTGATATGGTTTCTTGGTAAACTGGGCTCAGACAAACAATATGCATTTTAATATGGCTAAACGTAAATGTATACAGCTGGGAACAAAGAGTGTAGGCCGTACTTACAGGATGGTTGGCTCTATCCTGGGAAGCAGTGACTCTGAGAAAGATATGGGGGTTGTGGTGGGTAATCAGCTAAACACGAGCTCCCAATGCAATGCTGTGACCTAATGCAATCCTGGGGTGCATAAGTGGGACTCTCAAGTAGGAGTTACAGAGATTATTTTACCTCTATATATGGGACTGGTGCAACTGCTGCTGGAATCCTGTGTCCAGTTCTGGTGTCCACAATTCGAGAAGGATGTTGTTAAGTTGGAGAGGGTTCAGAGAAGAGCCATGAGAATGATGGAGGGATTAGAAAACCTGCCTTACAGTGATAGACTGAAGGAGCTCCATCTATTTAATTTAACAAAGAGAAGGTTGAGAGGTAACTTGGTCAGTCTCTAAGTATCATAGAACCATAGGGCTAGAAGAGACGGCCAGGGTCATCTAGTCTAACCCTCTGCCATGATGCAGGATTTGTTGTGTCTAAATCATCCAGGACAGATGGCTATCCAGCATCCTTTTGAAAACCTCCAGTGAAGGAGCTTCCATGACCTCCCTAGGCAGTCTGTTCCACTGTTCTTACAGGTAGGATGTTTTCCCTGAGATTTAATCTAAATCTGCTGTGCTGTAGTTTGAACCCATTGTCTCTTGTCCTCCCCTCTTTGGCAAGAGAAAACAACTTTTCTCCATCTTTTTTTATGGCAGCCTTTCAAGTACTTGAAGACTGTTATCCTGTTCCCCCTCCATCTCCTCTTTTCGAAACTAAACATGCCCAGTTCCTTCAGCCTTTGCTCATATGGCTTGCATTCCATCCCTTTGATCATCTTTGTAGCTCGCCTCTGTCCAGTTTCTCTACATCCTTTCTATACATTGATGTCGGTGACCAAGATTGGACACAGTACTCCAGCTGAGGCCTAATCAGCATCGAGTAGAGCGGTACTATCATCTCCTGTGACTTGCGTGCTATGTCCCTGTTAATGCAGCCCGAAATTGCATTTGCTTTTTTTGCAACAGCATCGCATTGTTGGCTCATGTTGAGGTTGTGATCCATCACCTGATCCTTCACAGCAGTGCTCTTGCCAAGCCAGTTCTTCAAGTGCTTGCTCATGTCCATTCTGAATTAGGTGTGTGTGCGCCACGTGCACAGGTGCTGGAAATTTTTTCCCTAGTGGTATCCATCAAATCGGCTCTAGCTCCCTCTGCAGCAGCATGCATATGTGCCTGTATAAAGGGCGCTGCCGGCTCCCCTCCCTTCCAATTCCTTTTTACCACTTGTGACAGTGCTGGAACACTCTCTTGCTCTGGCAATTCTAGTATTCCTAGTGGTTTCACTGTTCATTCTAGTGTACATCGTTTATTTTGTTGTTGGTTAGAAGTTAATTTAGCGGGTTTTAACCCAGGGTCGGGGCATGCCCCAGTCCCCGGTGTTTAAACCCTGCACTTCTTGCAAGAAACAGATGCCTCTGAGTGACCTGCACCAGAGCTTTAAGGTGCCACAGAACTTTCGTTGTTTTGCTGAAAACAGACTAACACGGTTCCCCTCTGGAACTCCATTCTGTCGACATGAGACAGACCTTGGCTTTCTTTATTGAGAGGTCCAAGCCCTTCTGTCATTCCACGCAACTCTTTATAGCAATTGCTGACCGAACGAAGGGGCATCCGGTTTCATCCCAACGACTCTCAGCATGGATCATGGCCTGTATTCGAGCCTGTTGTGAACAGGCAGAGGTCACACCCTCAGCCTCCCTGTCAGCCCACTCCACGAGGGCTCAGGTGTCTTCAGCAGCCTTCTTGGCACACGTTCCTATGCAGGACATCGGTAGGACCACTACATGGTCTTCGCATCCCACTATGCTATCATGCAGCAAGCTCGGGACAGTGCAGGGTTTGGCAGAGCAGTGTTGCCATCGTCACGTCCATAAACTCCTGCCCACCTCCGGTTTTACTGCTGGTAAGTCACCTAATTCAGAATGGACATGAGCAAGCACTCAAAGAAGAAAGAACAGTTACTTACCTCATAACTGGTGTTCTTTGTGATGTGTCGCTCATGTTTGTTCCACGACTCACACTCCTTCCGCTTAGTCAGAGTTCCGGCAAGAAAGAACTGAGAGGGAGGGGGGCCAGCAGTGCCCTATATACGGGTGCCTATGTGTGCAGCTGCAGAGGGTGCTAGAGCCAGCCCTACGGATACCACTAAGGGGAAAATTTCCGGCACTGGTGCATGTGGCACGCACACACCTAATTCAGAATGGACATGAGTGACACATCTTGAAGAACAAGAGTTATGAGGTAAGTAACCGTTCTTTATCCCCCACTCTGTATTTGTGCATTTGGTTTTTCTTCCCTAAGTGTAGCACTTCCCATTTGTCTTTATTGAATTTCATTTTGTTGTCTATAGCCCAGTTCTCTGATTTATCACGATCCCTTTGAATTTTAACTTGATCTTCCAAAGTGTTTGCAACCCCCCCTCTAGTTTTGTGTCATGAAATATGATCATTATGCTTCTATGCCTACATCCAGGTGATTAATAAAGATGTTAAATAATACCAGACCCAGAACTATTCCTGTGGAACCTCACTTGAGACCTTCTTCCAATCCAACATCATTCCATTCATAGTTACTCTTTGTTTGCGGTTGTTTAACCAATTATGTATCCACTTAATGGTATTCCACCGAGCCCACATTTCTCCAGCTTACTTATCAGATGGGAAACAAATATTTAATATTGGGCTCTTCAGTCTAGCAAAGAAAGGTCTAACATGATTCAGTGGTGGGAAATTAAAGCTAAACAAATTCAGACTGGAAATAAGGTGTACATTTTTGACAGTGATGGTAATTAACTATGGGAACAACTTACCAAGGGTCATGGTGGGTTCTCCATCACTACAATATTTGGAATAAGATTGGGTGTTTTTCTAAAAGCCCTGCTCTAGGAATTATTTTGAGGCCGGTGTCTGGCCTGTGGTCAGACAGGAGGTCAGACTAAATGATCACAATGGTCCCTTCTGGCCTTCAAATCTAAGAATGTGTGGAGGTCATACAAAGGGTTCACTGATTAAACTGGTGGCTTCATAGAGCAGAATGCAGAGAGGCCTAGTGAAGTGAGCTCATGCTGAAGGAAAGCAGAGCTTCAAAGAGCTCAGGCATGTTTTTGTAATGCTAGTAACTTAATTCAAGTGTGATCTGTCTGTTCTGATGGCTTCCAACAGAGGTGGAAGAGAGGCTTTTCCTGGTCACATACTCACATGATTGACCACTCCATGCACCAATGGCCTCCTGTCTTCAAGAGTGTTTGTCTAGGTGGAGCTTCTGTAGCTGGAGACTGGCCAGCCATACTGAAGGGGGACTTTCAGGAGGGCACATGTGCGTGAAGAGGGGAAACAGGTCAAACAAAGAGGAGGAACAAATCTCTGCTCTCTGTGCTGGGAATCGTGTTGCCTTCGGTAGGTGTCCTGTGCGATGACTCACCGGGGAGAGCTCTGCCTGTGCAACACAACCAGACGTCTGCAGGTTTCAGTTTCTTTACCTCTGTAAAACTGAAGCTTCTCGTTTGAACTTAGTATAGCCTAGAGGCGTCTTTTTTACCACCCCAGGCTGTAGGTGGATTGACACAGTTGGTTTGTTCTCCCTGTGCCCCTCCCTGGAGCTGCAGGGGGAGGTTAGTGGTGAGTTAATATTTCTGATCTGCTCTCTCTGAATTTCCCTGCTGTGTGTGTTCTCGTCACACCGGGTTATTTAGAAGCGGGTGGGGGGGAACTTTCGCTTTCAAATCCATTGTGATGGTCATTTTCACTGACCAGTTTAACACTTGCGGTACCCAATATCGCTGCAGTTAGGGCAGGTAGGATGCCAACACTGCCCTGCAGGGCATGCTCCTGTCTTAAGGGACAGTCAACAGACTTCCCCTGTTCTCCATCCAGGCCAATGGGCAATACTTGTTATGCATCTGTAATGGGGGGAGCATCCTGGGAAGCCCTTGTGTGCACCTCTTGGTTCTACTCTTCAGTGCTCTCTGGGTGGATGTACAGATGGGGTTGATGGACACTGCTTATACAGACAGTGTAGAGGTATGTCTCCAAACACCGGGTCTCACGTCCTTAATAGTGTGCTGCATTCTAGAGCCTCATCTAGCACATGTATTTTATTCTTGGGTCTTGGTTTCTCCAGAGGACCAGCCTATGGATTATGCATCTTGGCGTGTTACAGCAGACAGTTCCTTGTAAAGTGATTCCTGTGAGTGAGTTTTCTGTTCATGGACAGTGTCTATATCTTTCAATTTATATATATATATATATATATATATATATATATATACACATACATACACACACACACACACACACACTAAGTGCCTAAGTTGTAGGAAAGTTTTGGTCAGTGTCATAGTAGTGCAGTCTAAGCCAAGGGGAGACTTTGCATCTACTTTGTAGGGGAAGTGGCGATGACTTCTATATTAAGGTTGCCTAACCTTTTAAAACATGTAATAGTTTTCTGACTATTTTTCAGAGCAATAGAACCCCAGTGGTCACTGAGTGAGGCAGAGGTGCTGGGCAAACAAACGTGTAAATGTAATACTGATAAGAAGAGGCTGCTAGGCTTTCCCATTCCTGCGGGAAGGCCAGGACTCCAGACTGATCAGGTCTTTCCCTTTCTCCCTTTGTTACAGAGCTTTATAGCATAGAGGGAAACGCATTGTATGTACATCGCTAAAGACCCAAATTTCCTGAAAGAGCTTGTACTTCCCTTTCCTGTGAAGAGGAGGAATCTGGAGGTGAACTGGTGGGCAGGGAAGAAGAGAGTTCCTCACTGATGGGCCTGAATGCTTCACCAGTTCTAGTCATAGTGCACACGCGAGATGGTACCTTACTTCCTAAACTGCATCTAGGCCATCAAGGTTGAGCGAATCCCTGAGGCAGATGGAGGAATGGGAGGGGTGGGGTCCTTGTGCCAGGCTGTCATCTGGGTCTTTGGAGACAATCTGGCAGTTAAGTGAGGAAGCTGTTTAGGTCACGCGTCGCTCTTGAAAAATGCCTTCAGTGTTTTAAGATTGTGTTATCTTTGTTGCACAGGGCATATGCAGTTAGTATTTTGTTTGGTTGCTCTAGTATTAATTACGAGGTTAAATTGACTATAAGGTAAATCTCCCTAATGGCCGTGGCACAGTCTCAAAGAGAAGATACCAACAAGGGAAACCTCAAAGTAGAGTTTAAACTATATAGCAGTTCTCAGATTGCTTGGAGGGGAAACTCAGTGGCTTGCAGAGCCCTCCCTGGTGGTCAGCAGAATGACATTGGTGGGAGAGGATCTCTGGAAGCTCTTTTTCTTGTCCTTTTTTCTTTCCCCCCTGAAATGGTCCATGGAATGGAGAACAGCTGAGCTAACATGCTCCAGGGGGACAGGACAGAAAGGGAAGGGCCTGAATTTGATACTCGTGAGGTATCTTTCAGCTCCAACCCCTGACTATATGTGAAACTGAGCAAGTTGGGCAATGATCTTCCTGTCTCTGGAGAAACCAACATCCTCCTTGCAATTCCCAACTGCCTCGTCCATGAGAGGAATGTCAGTTGCACTTCAGGAAGAAACTCTTTCTGCTCAGGGAGTGGGATGAAGTGGGGAACTGAGTAGAAACGAGCCTTTCCCCTGATTTGCTGAGCATTGAGGCCTGATCTGTGGAGCACCCTTCCCCATCCCCAGCCCTTCCCTTCCTCATCTGAAGCTTTTTCTGAATTAAATTCCGTCGTCCTTTTAAGAGGCCCTCTTCTCTCATGCATATGCTCGAGTGCCGGGAGCCCTAAACATGCTTCACACGAGCACTCGTCGTTTGGTTACGTATGGGAACATTTGGAGAAGACGAGGAGCGTGCAGCAGTTCACCAGAACCCAGCAGGGATCCAGTGGACAGCTCATGGCACCCCTCCATAGAACTCCTTGGGAGCTGCCATGAGCAGTGTTATACAGGAGCCCTGCATGGAGCAGGGAGTTGGCTGGCTCTGAGTGAGAGGATCTTTCTCCCACTGTGACACTGCGGGGCATGTCCTTTGCAGCCCGTCTAGCATCTGTGAGGCTTTATCTTGTCTTACCTGGAAGGCAGCTCACATTCTAACACCTCCTCACGAAACCTTGTCACTACAGCTGTAAAAGCAGCACTTAGATCTGTTCCTCCATGTTCAGTATCTAACCCCCTCCCCCTCCCTGGAGGCAAATAGTTATCATTATCCCCAGTTTGCAAGGGAGAAAACGGTGACACGCAGCTGGCAGCAGCTTGCCCAAGATCATAGGAGTCAGTGTCAGACCCTAAAGTGGAACTCAAGACATCCTGACTCCCAGTCCTGTGCTCAGACCGTTGGGTCACATCTCCCACTGTCTGATGCCAGCTGCTTTGGAGCGACCTGGATGAGACCTATGAGAGCGCTGCATTTTGTGGTGGGCTGTTGTTCTGTACCTAGCCTTTCTAGAATGGGCCAGCAGTAGCGGAACTGGTGTTCCCTAGCGCCAGCAGCAGGGTGGCTGATGAGGTGGCAAGGAAAGCGTTAACCGTGTTTGAGCAGGCTCGGAGCTGGAGGCAGTTCTGTGCTTTATTTGAGTGAGCTGGAATTTTGAGGAGTGGAGTTTCTGCCTTGGCACAAGCCCATCTGGCAGAGCAGCTCTGAGCCCAGCCAGGTTGGAGAGAGCTAATAAAGAACACATCCTCTTGGTTACTGTGCCAAGGCCAAGGAAAGTTACAGTGGGTGCAGCAGAGATCCCAGTACTCCAATCAGATAAACAGCAGGCGCTTGCCCTGACTCCCTTTGTTCCTGTCTGCTGTTAGCTGTCAGTGCACTGCTTCCTCTGTGTCGGGCTGGCTGCATTTGAGACGGTCTCGCTCTGCTTACAAAACAAGCAAAAGTTAATAGTTTTAAATAGTTACCATGGGGATATTTTAAGTGGTGCTCGCATGCTCTCCTGGACTTGCCATCTGTTGCATGCTTTATCCAGTTTGCCTGTAATTCTAGTTGGCGTGCGCTGCACAGCCCTTATGGCATTGGCCAGGCCAGCCATTATGTGTTTAGTTGGGAGGCGAAAGCTTCAAGAGGGAACAGGAAGCCAGAAAACGATGAACCCCGCGTAGAAAGTTCACAAGGCTCCCCACCCCCTTCACCTTTCACTGCTGCTGTCGTACAATGTATTTATTAACTGCTTGGTGGCTTCAGGCGGACTGAGATGATGATCAGACTCAAATGACTCTAGAATTTCCTCCCAGAGGCAAAGGTAACAGATAACGTTGTGATTTTTCTTTATTTTCCTCTATAGCGTTGCATGGTTTCTTTTCCTCCTTTTGAAGTGAGGGCGAGTAGGAGGTGGGGGGCTGGATGTCTGAGTGGAGGCAGATGAAGATTTACTACTGAAATAAGCTCCTATGCTTTAGTGCTTGGTAGAGAGAGAGAGAAGAAAAAAATAACTCTTTTGACTGTAGAGTTTGCAACTGAAAATGAATGTGATTCAGGGCTCAGGAAGTGAGCTAGCTGGCAGTGCTCCAGGCCTGGGGAGCTGACTTGAAGACGACAGGGCTGTGTCATGCCTTTCTGTACTGAGCAGGCTGGTTACTGCTTGGATTTATGGCCCTGAACTCTACAAGGTTAGGTTCGCACAGATAGAACCTATGTGCCGAAGGCAAGAGGATCAGGAATGTTCTGCTAAGAAGTCTCCATCGATCTACAGTGTCTGTAGTGTGCGTATCACCAAAGTGTCTAAATGCTGCTGACTGGGGGTTTATTGCTGGAAACTAACCAGCTAGACTCTGAAACCATCTGGAGCACAGGATCGCGGTTCTTAGAACTAATCCCTCTTCGGCACTGAAATGTCAAGGGAGGGACAGTTTCTCACCCTCAGTTTCCTTTGAGCTGCTCCTGGTGGGAAGGGGTACAAGAGCTGTTAAGTGGCACAAAGAAAGCAAAAATCCAGAGGTGGACTAGCAACACCCATAGGGACCTAGACTCCAGAGGCAGCGAGAGACGAAGGAGATGGGCTTGTGGTGTAAAAGCCAGCTCCAGAAGAAGGATGGGAAGTTCTGAGGTGAGGTGCTCACTTAGAAGCTTGGTGGCCCACTGGACTGGCCTGGAGATAAAGAGCTGCCAAAGCGCACTACAGTGTAGACTAGAGCTCTTTGATCCCAATGAGATTGGCCCCTGATGCCAGGTGAACTCATTTGCTAGGCGCAAACCTTGATCCTCCGTGTAACTGTGTGCCCTGGGCTAGTGTTGGCAATTGGAAGGGTTATGGAGTCCAGGCAAGCTCTGTACACCCTGTCTTCCTGACAGGCTGCCTCAAAGGGGCCCAGTGGAGGAGGGCCTGACTGCTGTTGGCCCTCTGTAGAGTAGTGGCAGCGAGTGGGGAATGTGGAACTTGAACATGTGGTGGCGAAGCAGGATCCACGGTGTCCTGGGATATACCAAGTAGGTGAACTAACAGAGGCCTCAAAAAAAGAGAGGGAACTTGGTCTGGGGAAGGCAGAGGTGCAAGAATGTGGCTTGTAATGGCTTAAAATTGGGTGGCACTGGAAATAGGAGCCAATCTGTCCTCAGTACCAAGAGGCTGCAGCTTTCCTTCCAATCTCAGTTTTCCTGGTCCCATATAGTTCTAAAATTTCTCCCTACCCAAGGAATTTGGACTTCATTCAGGTTGTTTGTCTCCCTTCATGCCCCCAGGTGGCTACAAGATGTAAAGTCTGCACACAGCATTAGGTGAAGAGAACATTGTTTGTGAACTAGCAGGGGAAGAGGGCTTTATCAATGGGAACCTCCTACCCACTTCCCGGGGAGAATACAGCCAAGGATATCTTCCTGTCCCCACAGTGATATTTGCTGTTGGAAACACTCCTCTGTGCCAGGCTTCTGCTGCCGAGCAAGACTGGCAGGCAGCCTGCTCGCTCAAATCTTCAGCACGTGTACCTGGCTAGGGCCTTAGTGTTCGTGTTTCGTGTTCTCAGGCTGGGCCCTTCTTAGTGGTGTGTGATGTAGTGAAATGTCTATAAGGGCTGCTTTGTCCTAGTGCTGATCAATAGTGAACGTTCGTGTGGGGGAGGGAAGAGAGTGTCTAAGGAGGAGCATAGTCCCTTATGCTCCAGCTTTAGTCACTCTCCTCATCATCCCGCTTCCTTCAAGGCTGTCCTGGTGTGTAAAGAGCAGGCTGTCCTGTTGCCTGTTTAATCATGACACTGTATTAGACAAGAGCAGTCACTGTGGCTGTATCCCTACCAGTCTCTTTATGGAGATACAGTCTTCACTGGCTAGGGGAGAGTTTTCTGCCCAAACCCTTTATGTGTTGGACTCACTGCAGGACCTTCAGCCAGGCTGAGAAGCCTTCAGAGCAGACATTTCAGGAATTGAATTTGTTGCATGTCCTGTTTTAGCCTGAAGAAGAGCTTTGTGTGGCTCGAAAGATTGTCTCTGTCACCAGCAGAAGTTGGTTCAAAACCCACCTTGATTTCGTTTTAGCCAGGCAGATAACAGAGCTGACAAAGAAGCTGAAGTATGCTGCTTCCAAACCTGTCCTTTTGCAGCAGAAGGATTAAGGCCTCTAAAGAGGAATACATGGTTAATTGTGTTGTCTTGTGCTGAAGCTTTTTGCCAAGAAGACTGAATAGCTCAGGGTATTGGAAATGGGATGCAGAATCTTTTGCCTCTAAGTTATCTGTTCACATCCAGATCTGAGCTGGTACTGTCTGAAGGTCATTGCTGTCCAGTAGTTTCTTGGTTTATGTGAAGTCAAATATTGTACATCTTTCTTCCCAGTGGATATGAGAGACAATGTAGCCTGGTGGATAGAGCATTGGACTGGGACTCGGGGACCCAGAAATAAAGCCCAGCTCTGCCACTGGGTGACCTTAGGTGCAAAGAAGAACTTTTCCTATCTGTGTAGCAGGCATAATGACACTGACCTCATTTGTAAAGTGCTTTGCGATCTACTGATGAAAAGCACTAGATAAGAGCTGTGAATTATTATTTACTGATAAGCCCACATTCCAGAAAACCCAACTAGTACAGGCACAAGTGGAGACCCCTTGTTTGTCTCAGTAGAAAGGCCAAAGCTTGAAGGATGAGGGACCTAAGCTGCTTTAACTCTCCTGCAAGGGAGCCCTCCAGGTCAGAGTGGAGCACACAGATGGCACTGCTGAATCCTGGGCTGTGGGTATAGGAGACAGCCAAGAGGTGTGGTGTAAGCACAGGATTGGGAATTTAAGTGCTGGGTTCTAATTCTAGCTATGTCCCTGGCTTTCTGTGTGACCTGGAGTGAATCATTTAACCCCTCTGGCACTGCTTCCAATTCTGTGGAAATGGAGATGATCCTAATCTGCTCCAGAGGGGCCTAGTGAGGACAATTGACAAATTATATCATATTAGTTATGGGATTTGAATGTGAAGTGCCGAGTGAGTGATTGGTAGTGTTACATATTGGAGTTCCAGACAGCTTTTCCTGCCTTTCACCAACACAACAGAGCAGCCCCTGTTTCGGCTCCTCCAGAAGCTCCTCCTGAGGTTCTGGCTGCACTTCTCCCCCCACCTGTTCCTCTGTGCACACCCCGTCTGTGGCCCCACAAAGTCGTGGGACCTCTTTGTCAACTACAATACCAGGGAGAGGATGTTGGCTGAGGAGGTGCTCTGCGATTGTGGGGCCTATTTCTGTTACTCCTCCGATCACGCATCCAGGCAGAGTTCCTCTGAGCTGCATCGTTAGACATCTTTGAGAAGCAGTGGGCACTGTCCGAGGTTCTCTGCTCAGGTTCCCTCTGTTTAGCAGTTTGACCTTCACGTCTGTTCCTGTTTTCTCATTTGTTGTCCCCTGTATTTAGTTGAGTCCTGGGCTCAGTAGCTCCTCCCTTAGGTTGGGAGAGGGGCTTTTAGCCATGGGTGGGCTTGTGCCTGCCCACATCCCGCAACCCAGTAGACCAACACAACAGAATGCAGTGAAAGGCGCCTGGGTCACATGTAGTGGAGCTTTTGGTGGACACCTGTAACCAGAGAACTGTACTGATGTGATTGAACCCCTTTCATTCAAAGAACCAAGCGGCCACAATAGGGTAACTGTATGGTCAGTAACCACCGACCTGCGTTGTGTCCAGACTGGGTGTGTAGAAGTGACATTTCCCTGGGCCTGATCCAAAACCCATGGACCAATGGGAATGTTTCCAATGACTTCAGTGGGAGTCCACATCCATATGGACCATATCCTCTTACCTGGTCTACCAAACACCCTACTGATATGACTGCTGCACAGTTCTGTCAAGCACGAGCTAATGTCTGATCTAGTGGCTCCCGCGCTTTGATGAACCGTGCTAAATAGAGCGAGTGTAACTTTCATTAATAGCCTTTTTGCCTTACACTAACTTCTCTTCTTCATAATCCCTCACTGTTGTTACCACCAATGCAGCTCCATCAGTGGCAGAGCTGACCTGCAATCTCACCCGTTAGGGTTTCTATCACTGTGAGATATGATCCTGCTCTGAATGAATCTAGGGGACATGGTGGCTAAAACGCCAGTGGCCCGTCGATAGCAGCATCCCAATGGTTCCGCTCCATCAGTGGAAAAAAACAGTGAGAAACTTGGGGAAAAGCCGTTGTAGAGCAGCCAAGAACGAAGGCTGTTCCTGCCAGGCTGGGCTTGGCCTGCTGCCATGAGGTGCATTGCTAAGTGTGGGAGCTTGATACTGAGCCTGAAGCCCGGCTAATTACAAGGGCAAGGACTGTTTTCTCAGCTTTCCAAGTGTTTTGCTATTTCCTCGACTCTCTGAGAGTGTTTCTAGAATCTCTGCGAAACAGCCTGAAGGGAGAATACTGTTTCCTTGTACTCCCCTCTCGGTCTTTCTGTTTCCATCTGTTGTCTCCTCTTCTGTGCTTAAATAGTGAGCTCTTTGGGGCAGTGACTGTCTTTTTGTTCTGTCTCTGTACAGCATCCAGCACAGTGGGGTCCTCCTCCATGGCTGGGGCTCCTCGGTGCTACGATAATATGAAGAAGAAGAAAATGTTTAATAAACTGCACCATATGAGCCTTCAGCCCTGATAACCCCAAAAGGCCGCCTGCTATCATTTGACCAGGGAGCCAGAGCTAAGTGAGATCTTCAGAGAGGATCAGAAAAAAAGTAAAATCTCTTAGAAATATGCCGACTGGCACAAATAGCAGGGAGATCAGGGCAGTTCTGTTCCTGGGCATGAGGCAGACGGCTGGTATCCAGAGCACTAATGCAGAGAAAGAAGGGATGGGTAGTGGGGATGAGGGTATTCAGCAGATTAACTGTGAAAGCCTCTCTTTAGTACCACCGCTACTACGGTGATGCTGTGTGTTATAACTCAGAGCAGTGCGCTATGGTTCTCCTGGGGGCCGCCAGCTGGAGCTGGCGTGTGTCACCGAGAGCTGGTTAGACAATGCCGCTGGGCCAAAGTCGTGGCTATTTCTGGATGGCTGCTCGGAGAGCTGCCAGCTTCATGCAGAATGGATTCGTGTCATCCTGCCTGCAGTGTGCAGATGAGTTTATTTGGCCTGTTTGTGTCTCTAGAGCAGGGCCAAAGCTGCGGGCTCTGCTGGTGTGTTGTCCACTCAGTAACATGGGGAATTTCACAACCCAGTTCTCCCAAGCAGCTGCTGGAGTCCTCACCGAATGTATTTGGGTGTTTTCGCATGTGTGCAGACATGGGCTGGACTGGGCAAGGGTCTGTCTTTCCCGTCCCAGCCCCTTGCCCTGCACAACCTGTGGCTCCCTCCCTTTCACCTCTTGTGAGCGTGGGGCCAGTTGGAAACCTCTTCCTCTCCTCCCCCCACTTACAAGTTCCACCCACCAGATAAGCTTCCTTCATTTGAGTTGCCAGCATGATGCACAGTTGACAGTAGATTGTGGAGATGATCCAGTCAATTTCAGCCAACTGGATTATGTGAGGCACTGTGTGTGTGAGAGAGAGAAGGTGTGGGAGGGGGAGTGCCAGCACTTCTGGGCACATAACTATACCCAGTTGTCTTGTGCTTTCCCCAGTCAGTAAATAGAAAGCTCTGGCAGACAGCACTGCTGGTAGGGTGCATAACTTACGCACACTTACATAGACAGTAGAATAGCTGCCGTTTGGCGCTGCCATGGTTCTTTAGTACCCATGTGCTCTCACTCTTTTTTCACTCTCATGGACTGATTAGAACACCTTGAATTCCTGGAGGATTCCTCAAGCTTTTCTTGAGCCTTTCCCTTTGTATCAAAAGCGTAGTACTTCTCTTTCATAGCTACTCTAACTTCTGAGCAGGGCGCCCTGTTCAGCTGTGGCCCCTCAGAGTTCTTCACAGCAAACGTGCAAGTGATGGACAAGTCACCTTGGGGTGGGGGGATTGATACTTCAGACATCAGGGGCTCATGTGGCCTGTGTAGAGTGTAAATGTACAAAGTTCTTCTGCTTGCTCATGTCTGTTCAATGTTAGGAGTATGTGTACTGCGCACCCATGCCAGAGATTGTTCCCTCAGTGATATCCATCGGGTCGGCTCTCATGCCCTCTGGTGCTGCGCGCTCATGCGCTGGAATAAGGGTGCCGCTGGCCACACACCCGCTCAGTTCCTTCTTACTGCCCAGAACGGTTGCCTGTTTCGACCCTTCTTGCTTTGGCAAGGCCTCTTCCCAGTGGTTTTTGGACTCTAACTCTTAGTTTCTTCGTTTATTGTAGTTAAGTGTGTATAGTTATTGTAATTAGTGTTAGTGTCCATAGTTAATGTAAATAGATAGGGACTATCGAGAGTCGTCTTCGCCCCAGGGGCTGGGCATGCCCTGGTTCCCAGGCGTCAAACCATGTGCCTCCTGTGGCAAACCAATGCCCGTGAGAGACCTGCACTCCGGCTGCTTGAAGTGCTTGGGGGACGTGCCGGGAAGGGGCTGCAGCTCTGTGGCTTATTGGCAGCTGGGGATAGGAACTGGAGGATAATATTTGCTCTCTCAGCTATTTTAGTGCACTGGGAACTCATGTTCAATTGGTTTCCATCATAACACCTAGTCCCTTTGAGTCACTGCTTTCCAAAATGGTTTCCTGTCCTGTTAATGTGGCTTACATTCATTTTTCCTAGATGTATTTATTTATAATACCTTGTATTTATCTGTATTAAAATGCATGTTCAAGCAAGCCCTGTTTACCAAGTGATCCAGATCGCTCTGTAGATCTTGACTTATCCTCTTCATTATTTACCATTCCACTGATCTTAGTTTCATCTGCAGATTTTACCAGCAATGATTTATATTTTCTTGCAGATCATTGATGAAGATAGTGAATAATATTGGGCATGGATAACTTGCACCCAAGAATCCTAAAAGAATTGGCTGAGGAGATCTCTGGCCCACTGGTGTTCTTTTTAAATAAATCTTGGAATACCAGGGAAATTCTAAAAGGCTGAAACAGTGTGCTAATGTTGTGCCGATACTCAAAAAAAAAAAAAAAGAAAAAGAAAAAGAAACTGGGTTGACTGTGGTGACTCTAGGCTGATTAGCGTGACATCAGTCCTGGGCAAAATAGTGGAAAAACTGATCCAGGATTCAACTGATAAAGAATTAAAGGATAGGAATGTGATTAATGCCAGTCAGCATGGTTGTTTGAAAAATAGGTCTTGTCAAACAAATCTAATTTCATTCTTTGAGATTACAAATTTGATGGATAAAGGTAATTTTAGATACATTTTTGTGAGGCATTTAACTTGATACTGCACACCATTCTGAATAAAAAATTAGCACTATGCAGTATCAATAAAGCACATGTTAAATGGTTTAAGAGCTGGCTAACAGATATCAAAAAGTAGTCATCAGTGGGGAATCGTCATCAAATGGATGTTTTTCCAGTGGGTTCTCCAAGGATTGGTACTAAGCCCAGTGCTATTCAACGTTGTCATCAATGAGCTGGAAGTAAATATAAAATCACTGCTGTTATAATTTGCAGCTGACACAAAGATTGGCACAGTGGTAAATAGTGGTGAGGACAGGCTGGCCAGACATGGCAATGTGGGTCGCTTGGTAAATTTGGGCCCATTCAAACAAAATGCATTTTAATGCCAGATGCAAAGTTACCACTCTAGGAACAAGACACGGTGGCCAAACCTACAGAACGGGGCTGTATCCTGGAAAGCAGTGAAATCCTGAAAAGGATTCAGGGATTGTAATGGACACCAACAACTCAACATAAGCTCCCAGTGTGGTGCTGTGGCAATCCTTGGATGAATAAACAAAGGAGCAGCAGCAGCAGCAGCAGCAGCGAGGTGGTTTTACCTCTGTATGTGGCATGGGTGAGACTGCTCCTGGAATATAGCATGCAAGGCTGGTGTCTGCATTTTAAAAAGGCTGTAAAAATTGGAAGGCACGCAGAAAAGAGCTACAGAAATGATTAGAGGAGTAAAGGAAATGCCTCACTGTGAGAGATCTCAACAATCTCTTTAGTGCAAGTCAGACTTAGCTGATCACCATTGTCCCTTCTGGCCTTCAAGTCTGAGTCTGTTGAGAGGTGACTTGATGGGAGTGTATAAATAGTTTCACGGAGAGTAAATACTGGTTACTGAAGAGCTCTTTAACCTTGTGGAGAAAGGCAGAACAAGAACCAGAGGCTAGAAGCTGAAGCCATATAAATCCAGTTTAGGAATAAGAAGAAAAGTTTTAATTGTGAGGGTTATTAACCACTGGAACAAACTACCAAGGGAAATGGTGGATTCCCATCTCTTGCTGTCTTCATACCAAGCCTGGATGCCTTTTTAGAAGATGTTTAGCCAAACAAGTTATTGGGCTCAATACAGGGGTTACTGGGTGAAATGTAATGGCCTGTGGTAGACAGGAGGTCAAACTAGATGATCTAATGGTCCCTTCTGGTCTTAAACTTTATGAATCATAGAGTGGACAGGGCCTGCCATCTAGAATAGCTGTTCCATGGAACAGGAAGTTCCCAGTGCCACAATTAATCTTTTCTTGTGTGTGTGTGTCCAGATATTGGGAGGTCGTGTGCTCTAGAGGTTAGGAAGGGGGCAATGGAAGTTAGAACGCTTGGGATTTATTCCCAGCTCTACTACCGGCTCTGTCATTTTGGGCAAGTCACTAAAGCTCTGAGGCCCAGATCCACTAAGGCTGTGTCTGTGCTGCAGTTAGACACCTGAGGCTGGCCCCTAGCAGCTGACTCAGGTTTGCGGGGATCAGGCTCGGGGGCTGTTTAATTGTGGTGTAGTCATTTGGACTCGGCTGGAGCTCTGGGACCCTCCCACCTTGGTCCTGATGAGGGGGCGTGTCATAAACCCTGCCCTCTCCCAGACTTAGGCACCAAAGTCCTGGCTGCAGGGGAGTGCCAATTTCTGCTTGCAATCCGTAGTCTGTAGTTCAGTGGGGAGAGCACCCGCCTGGGAGCTGGGAGACCCAGGACCCGTTCCCTTGCTCCAGTCACTATTTAACTATATATTCACAGTGGAACAGCTTCAACAAGAGAGACTGAGGGTGCCCCACACAAGAATACCCCAGAGCTCCATGGGTAGAGCGCTTGCTTGAGAGGGGGGAGACCCCTCTACAGATCCTTTCTCCCCCTCAGACAGAGGGCAGAATTGGACCAGGTGAATGCTGTAACCACTGGGGTACAAGCTGGGCACCACCACTTCCTCCGCCTCCATTTTGAACACTGTCTGATCTGATAGGGCAGGCGTGCTCTGAGCACACCTACTGGATTAGATAGACGCTTCTCTGCCTTGTCTTCTCCCAGTTTGTGGATCGCACTGGGGCTCAGGTGGGAGGCAGGCATCCAGTCACCTAGAGGGAGGCAACAGCGCACATGCCCAGAAGCAGAAACATAGGTGCTGAGGGAACTTTCACATTGAAAATGTCAGCACCGTGTGAGATTAGGATGCAGCTGAGCAGGAGTTTGTGGACTGCAGTGGAGTCTAAAACTGGGAGTTAGACCCATAAATCCCTTTGTAAATCTGGGCCTCAGTGTCTAACTGTGACTCTCAGTACAATACACAGCACCTCCCAGGGTGTGCCCTGGGGGACGATGAACACCTGTGAAACCTGTTAAGGTCCTTGGCTGAAAGGCCCCATGAAAGGGCTGAGTGTAACTGTTACTGTCGTTTAGGGCACTTGAGAATGTTGCCTTGAGTGGTGTAAATGTGAGATCCATCTGCAGAGCGAAGCTGAGCAATTCTTGGCAATGCTGTATCTCCCTCAAGGCTGGTTTTTGTTTAACTGTTTTATTTTCCTAAATAGAAAAACATAAAAAAACGCCAGCTGAGCAGCCGCAACTTAAACTAGCGGCTTCATCAATAACATCCAAAGCCCATGGAACTCACCCAAACACATGCAAACGTTAATTAAAATAAGAAAGCAGTTATAAAATTCTAAGCCTTTAAGAAATGGAACACTCTTCCTTTAAATATTCATAATCCCCGTTTAATTGAGTGGAACATTTTGTACATGTGGTGAATCGTAGACCCAGTTCAGCACACACTTTGAATTTCTAGCCACGCTTACACTTCGAGTGCTCCGGAAAGGCTTCAATGGGATGTGTCAGACTTGATCTGTCCAAAGCAGGTTGCAGAGGTACACACAAGTGCAGGATAGAAGTCAGCGCGCAGGATGTGAAGTGCCCTGACTTTTGTATTGAGAGTGCTGCTGAGCAGTGGGTGGAAGTGCGTGGCAAAGCACCTCGTGATTTCCAGCAAACAAAAGCATAACCAGATCCAGACTGGATCCTCTTAGCTCAACAAGAAGTTGAGCTTGATGCAGGAATTAGTAGGTGAAGTTCTCTGACCTTTGTTATGCAGAACAACAGACTAGAAGATCATGATGGTCTCTTGCCATCTTAAAATCTAGGAATCTGCTGATTCCATTCAGTGCCTTGTCTCCGACACACCAACTCGTTGATGTCAGGCGTATACTGAACACTAATCCTTCTGCAGTTCCAGTGCTTTACCACCGTTGCATGATTGAGACTTTGCCTCCAGCACATTCTGAACAGGATTTTCTGTGGAAAGTGCATGGTAAACTTGCTCATTTTCACTGAATCTCTCTCTAATCTGTCTTCTGGGTTGGATCCCTCCCATGCCATGTGAGTGGCAGGGGGCAGGATCTGCCAGTCAGGGCACTCACCACAGGAAGGAGCCACCCACCACGTTCTCCTTCCAAGAAGAGTTGTTTCAGAGCCATTTTAGTAGCGAGAAGGTTAAATAAAGATGGGTGAACTGTTTGGACCCCTGGGACAGAACCAGTCTCTTACATGTGTGTTTGATCAGAGGGCGCACGCCACTCACTGGTCATCATTAGAAAGCCAGTTACCAACAATTACCACATGATGGCATCAGAGAACTCAGTATTTCCCTTTGCTTAGACAGGGATCTCAGATACTGAGACATGGTAACTGCTGGTAAATGCTGACTGGTTAATGGCTACTGCTGTGTCTCAAGGGAGGGGCAGTGACAGATAAAGAAGGGTTTCCTATCTCCTAATGTATTCTGCTACATAGCTTTTTGTTTGTATTGCACTGTACTAGTCCTAGCAATACTGTATCTCTGCTTTTAGTTTGATACTAAATTCGATTTATTTAACTTGGGCCCTCAGTTTCCTATTTTCAGTGTGCCACGGATATTTATTTTGGTGACATGACTGCATTGTAGAAATTGTCTAAGGGGAAGCTGGAGGTTTTGACAGTTGGGTAGACGGTTGGAGCTTTCAGCACTTGGCAAGGCACGGGGGAGTGATTTATGGCTGTGGGATAAGCACACTTGCTGGATGTTGCAACTAAAATATTCAGCAGAGCAATAGTTAATGTTGGCATTTAAAGCGTCACAGTTAAGTTTTTGGAGTTCACACTCCTTTAAAGTGAGTGGGATGGTTCACACCTTTCAGAGCTGAGATATGCAGACATCGCTGCATCAGCTACTCTTGGGGTACGTTTAGAAGATGTTCTTTTCAACAGGAAGGGCTAGAAACAAAAAACAAACAAACAAAAAGCTTTGATTCTGTATAAGTTCCACAGCTGCAAAATTGAGGGAGACCTGGCTTACAATAAAGATGGCAGGTAGCAGGTAAATAATGAAGTGTCAGTGGCTCTGACCATTCATGAATCGTACAGCTAGCTATGTGGATGAGTGCTGTGGTTGCATAATCAGAGCTCACATACAAGTGGCAGTTGCCCTCCATTCTGACATTTTGTAGCATGGCTAAATCTTGTTCCCTATAAAATATGTAGGGAACTCTCTCCTCCTCTCCTCTCCTCTCCTCTCCTCTTACAAAATCTAATAAACTACGTTTCGCTCCAGCATGTGGTCGTGTTCCTTAAGGTTCCAGTTAACACAACTTCAGGAAGCCAGGAAAGAGACCCACTACCAGGAAAGCCCCTGAGGCCATGACATGTATCCACAGCAGTGTGGTAAGCCAGACTGTGAAGTGATCCTGCCACTCCACTCCGTGCTGATTAGGTCTCAGCTGCAATGTTGTGTCCAGTTCTGGGTGCCACATTTCAGGAAAGATGTGGACAAATTGGAGAAAGTCCAGAGAAGAGCAACACAAATGATTAAAGGTTTAGAAAACATGACCTATGAGGGAAGATTGAAAAAAATGGGTTTGGTTAGTCAGGAGAAGACTAAGGCCTAGTCTACACTTACCTGGAAATTCGGCAGCAGTCGACAGGAGTTATGCAAGCTACGCAGAGTAGTGTGTGTAGCTCCTGTTAACTTTGTAACTTCCCTTTAGTGTGTTGTCTTCATGGCACTGCGCCTTTTGAGGAGGTGGTTTAATTGAATCGACTTCCAGATCGGTTGAACTGGTTTTCACTTCCGCTCAGTCGATCCAGATAGTTGGATCTGATGGGGGCGAATTTGCTGCCGTCAGTGTGTACGTAGCCTGAGGGGGGACATAAGTTTTCAGGTACATAAAAGGTTGTTACAAGGAGGAGGGAGAAAAATTGTTCTTCTTAATCGCTGAGGACAGGACAAGAAGCAATGGGTTAAATTGAAGCAAGGGTGGTTTAGGTTGGACATTAGGAAAAGCTTCCTAACTGTCGGGGTAGTTAAGCACTGGAATAAATTGCCCAGAGAGGTTGTAGAATCTCCATCCTTGGAGGTTTTTAAGAGCAGGTTAGACAAACATCTGTCAGAGATGATCTAGAAAATACTTAGTCCTGCCTTGAGTGCAGGGGTCTGGACGAGAAGACCTCTCGAGGTCCCTTCAGGTCCTACATTTCTATGATTCTATGACTATATCAGTTTGTCAGAAAAGAGTCTCATTGAAACAGCTATTCCAGTTCCACGTACCACCAAGTATTAATATTTAACTTCGACATTACTGTATGGGCCCCAGAGCAGCCCAAGACTTTCCTTGATGTCACTAAGGCCTGGATTGATCACAGGTTTAACCTAGCGGCAGTACAACCACCTGTAGCTGACATCATAGTCATCTGGAAAATAACCAGCCATTTCAAACACTCAGTTTGCATTGCGCTTGTGCTTTTTTGTCTGGATAAGTTATGATTGCATTGCTAATATGATCTTCCAGACATGTAGTAATAAAACTTGATCACCCCACTCACACACCCATTCTCTGCACATCTTACCAATACATAAAGACCTTATTTTAAAAGCTAAATTAGGTTGCTGAGTGACTGTGTGCTGACATTTCACATTATTTACAAAAGCCAAGCACATAAAAAAAGGAAATTAAAAGTGAAGTCTTCATAAATCTCACATTATCCATATACTCAGCACAGTGAGCCCAGTTCAGGGATGCCCTGCACGTGTTGTAGTTGTTTATCCCACTGCAGGGTAAGTATAGAGTGGGTCTAAAACGCCCTGTCAGCAGTGTAGTGTTTCACACCCACTCTGCACTGGTGTAAATGATTCCAACAGGTGCCGGGTAAATGGGGAGTCAGACAGTCAGACTGCTAAGACTCCCAGCAGTCCAGGCACCAAGTGCAGCAAGTCTCTTTATCTCACATAAGCTGAAGGGGAGAGAGAGAATGAGCGAGTTGCTCGATGTCCCAGGGATTCATGGCTGAGATGGGATTGCAACCCAGAGCCTTGTCTGCTGTGTCCACTCGACAGTGAGCTAACCTCGCCTCTGCCAGGGCCTGGGTGTAGCATGGTGTTCCCAGGGAGGGGACTGGAGTCCCTTCACCCTGCTAGCTTCAGCCCATACCAGAGACGCTCGTACAGCTGCACAGCTGGTGCCATTTTAAGGCACTTGGAAGAGAGGAAGAAGATCAGGAACAGTCAACATGGATTCACCAAGGGAAAGTCATGCCTGACCAATCTGATTGCTTTCTATGAAGAGGTGACTGGCTCTGTGGATGTGGGGGAAGCGGTGGACGTGATATACCTTGACTTTAGCAAAGTTTTTGATAGGGTCTCTCACAGTATTCTTATCAGCAAGTTAAAGAAGTGTGGGTTGGATGAATGGACTATAAAAAGGACAGAGAACTGGCTAGAGCATAGGGCTCAATGAGTAGTGATCAATGGCTCCACGTCTAGCTGGCAGCCGGTCACAAGCGGAGTGCCCCAGGGGTCGGTCCTGGGGCCGGTTTTGTTCAACATCTTTATTAATGATCTGGAGGATGGGGTAGATTGCACCGTCAGCAAGTTTGCAGATGACACTAAGCTAGGGGGAGTGGTAGATACCCTGGAAGGTAGGGATAGGATACAGAGTGACCTAAACAAACTGGAGGATTGGGCCAAAAGAAATCTGATGAGGTTCAACAAAGAAAAGTGCAGAGTCTTGCACCTAGGACGGCAGAATCCCATGCACAGTTATAGACTGGGGACCGACGAGCTAGGCAGCAGCTCTGCAGAAAAGGACCTGGGGGTAACAGTGGATAAAAAGCTGGATATGAGTCAGCAGTGTGCCCTGGTTGTCAAGAAGGCTAATGTCATATTGGGCTGCATTAGGAAGGGCATTGCCAGGAGATCGAGGGAAGTGATCATTCCCCTCTATTTGGCATTGGTGAAGGCGCATTTGGAGTATTGTGTCCAGTTTTGGGCCCCCCACTACAAAAAGGATGTGGACAAGTTGGAGAGAGTGCAGCGGAGGGCAACAAAATGATGAGGGGGCTGGAGCACAGGACTTATGAGGAGAGGCTGAGGGAACTGGGCTTGTTTAGGCTGCAGAAGAGAAGAATGAGGGGGGATTTGATAGCAGCTTTTAAGTACGTGAAAGGGGGTTCTAGGGAGGATGGGGCTAGGCTGTTCTCGGTGGTGGCAGATGACAGAACAAGGAGCAACGGTCTCAAGTTGCAGTGGGGGAGGTCTAGGTTGGACATTAGGAAAAAGATTTTCACTAGGAGGGTGGTGAAGCACTGGAATGGGTTACTTAGGGAGGTGGTGGAATCTCCATCTTTAGAGGTTTTTAAGCTGCGGCTTGACAAAGCCCTGGCTGGGATGATATAGCTGAGGTTAGTCCTGCTTTGAGCAGAGGGTTGGACTAGATACCTCCTGAGGTCCCTTCCAACTCTGTGATTCTATGAAAATCGAGAGGGCTGTGTGACTGACATCCTTCCGCCCAGGTAAAGCTCTTGCTGTTGTGGCAGGTAGCTGGAGTTCATGGACTCAGTGCAATGCACACACTGGAGTCTCCCGGCTCTGCCCTTTCACACAGCCCAGCTGCCTGGCCTCCATTCCATCAGCGATTCCTGACTCGGGGCATTCTGCGCTGGTTCGTTTGTGGCAGTTGCGTTTGCAGCAGCAAGGTCTGGTGTCTCCCTCCCTGGATGTCATGGGGGAGCTGCTCACCCCACTCCTGCCTTAGCGGTTTCCTCAGGCTGTGGTGCGAGGAAGGCTTGGGCAGCTGCCTCAAGCAGCCTTGAAGCTGAAGTCTCCAGCCTACGCCTAGAACAGCCTCTGTACGTAGGAGATGCTGGCAGCATCTCTGGAGTGGATGCTGAGTAAAGCCTGTGAGACAGCTGTGTCTGGGGTGCAGGCTAGGCCTCCCCACTCCCGTGTCAGACACCTGTAATCCTCTCTTGGGCAGAGACAGGTGATGGGGTGATCTACAAGTGACTGATCAGCTGATCCATGACGCCATTTCCCCTGGCTGTGGCTGACTGGCACGTTCATCCGGATTCTCATAGTTGCACAAGGGTCAGCCCCCTTTCCACACATTCTCCAGAGGTTGCAATCAATATCATGGCTGCCCCTTAGGGGGTGAGAGGTCTGGAGTCTGCCCCTGTGAGCAAAGACTGAAGAGATGGGAAGCAGGAATTAGGGTGGCTATAAACTACTGCTGCAGGAGGCCATTATTACCAGACATGCCTGCCAGGAACAGCTTAACCTTTGGAGCTGCCCAGAAAGGGAGTGAAGGGGGAGTCACACCCCTGACCGGGAAAGATTTGTCTCTACTTTAACAAGCTAATAAATCATCCCATCCCTCTCTCCTGGGAAGCAGTGACTCTGAAAAAGGCTTGGGGGTCATGGTAGATAATCAACTAATGTGAGCTCCTAGTGCAGCGCTGGACAAAAGGGCTAATGCAATGCTTGGCTGCATAAACGGGAGTCTGGAGTAGGGGTCAAGAGGTTATTTTACCTCTGTATTTGGCACTGGTGTAACTGCTTCTGGAATACGGTTTCCAGTTCTGTTGTCTGCACTTCAGAACGGATGTTGATAACTTGGAGAGGGTTCAGAGAAGAGCCATGAGGATGGTGGAAAACATGCCTTATAGTGACATTTGATCTCAGTTTATTAGCTTAGCAAAGAGAAAGTTAAGGGGTGACTTGAGCACAGTTTATAAGTACCTACACGGGAAACATGTTTGATAATGAGCTCTTGATCCAGTAGACAAAGGGATAACCACATCTAGTGGCTGGAAGTTGAAGCTAAACAAAATCAGAGTAGAAATATGGTGCAAATTTTTAACAGTGAGGGTAGTCAATCATTGGAACAACTTAGCAAGTGTTGTGGTGGATTCTCAATCACTGATCATTTTAAAATCAAAATAGAATGTTTTTCTAAAACGATCGCTCTAGCTCAAACAGGAATTAATTCAGGGCAGTTCTGTGGCATGTGTTGTACAGGAGGTCCGACTAGATGATCACAGTGGTCCCTTCTGGCCTTGGGCTCTATGAATCTTTGAATCTATAACCCCTTCCTGCAGCTGATCTCTGTTCCTGAGGCAGATCCATTTCCACAGTCTTCCTTCCAACCCCCACATAAGGACTGCAGCATTTTTCAGTCTTCAATTTAATTACTTTTCAGAATGTTCCCTGATAGATCTCAATCATCCTCTACTCATCATCTGCATGCCTTAAACCCTAGGTGGTTTTCAGGAAAAGTTCTCATTGTTCTACTATAGCTGTGGATTCTCCTGCACCGTACCCTGTAGCATCTCTTGCTGGGACAGGCTGGGGATGAGCCCCTCACTATTCCCGTACAGCACCTCCTGGTGTCAGGAATAAGGGCCCGCAGCTGGGCTGGACCAGCTAGCTAACCACAGATGAAACCCCTAAACCACCAGGTCACCTGATTGGCTGAGTAGCGTTGCCAGGAGTGCTCTTAGCCCAGCACTTGGCCAATGGCTGCTCTGCGTTTTTGCCCACAGCTGCAATCACTCGTCTGCCTGCCTTGTTCCCAGCGTGCTCCTGCCGTGCTCCACCCCTGCTCCCCAGCTCAGTTCTGACGTGTGGTTCCCGACGCTGGCTCCAACTACTAGACTGGCCCACCGCTGCACAGACCACAAGGCTGGACTGCCCGCGCTCTGGTCCATGACAATTTGAGCAGCTCACCCAAAAAGGAGAGTAGGAACAGATTGGTTCCTGGAACGGATCCCGCTATGGCCAGCATCCCCCTTCAGAGACAATGGGCACCTTACGGAACCTGTCGATGCAGGTTGCCCTCCTGCAGGTGTAGAACGTTATGCTGCAGGCGCAGGCCGCATCACCCGTGACTCCTCCTGCTTGGGAAGCTAAAATTCCTCAGCCAGACAAGTTTGGCAGTGACTGCAGCCAGTTCTGTGGGTTTTTGAACCAGTGCTGGCCCCTATTCCTGCTGTGTCTGCAGTCTTTCCCCACTGATGAGTCTTAGCATTGGCCTGCTGACCAGGAGGCGTTGGCCTCCCCGCTCTTGGAAAAGTATAGTCCTCTCCTGAAGCAGTTTGAGGGCTTTGTTCGAGCCTTGGCAGTAGTTTTGATTACCTGAGCTGTGTACCCACAGCCGTGGCCACGCTCCAAACCCTGAGGCAGGGACACCAGTCAGTTGGTAATTACGCTGTGGAGTGCCAGCACCTGGTAGCTGACACTGCATGAACGGAGGCTGTGCAGCTCTACCGCTTCCAGCTCAGCCTCGAAGGTGAGATCAAAGACGAGCTGGCTCTGGCCCAGGGCCACCAGCCTCGCTGGACACCTTGATCAGGCTCAGTATGAAGATTGACGACTGCCTGGCAGAGCACCTCCTAGAAAGAAGATTGATGTCCCAACTTCCGCTGGTCTCACAAGGTCCGGTCTGCCCCTCCCTGGTATCTGCAGTCGCAGACTGGGCTGCCCACCTACACAAAGGGTATAAAGAGCTCAAGGAGCAATGACGATCTCTGTAGGAAACTTGCAAACACCATTCTGACCAGGGCTGTCGGATCGCCTCCAGCCTAGACATGCAGGACAAGGTCTGGCAATCTACCCGGAATCTCACGTTGGCCTGCCTGTCAGCCAGGCTTGATCACCAGTACCTGGGCCCATTCACATCTTGGAACAAGTCAGTCCTATAGTCTTCAAGCTGCTACCTGCTTTGCTCAAGATCCATCTGGTATTTCACATTTTCCTCCTTTAGCCCCATCCTGAGACTATGCTTCCTAATCACTCCAGATCACCACCATTGCTCAGAATCCTTTGAGATTATTTACTCCAACAAACCTTTTCCTCCCAGTGAGTTGGGGAAAACTCCAGTAACTGGTGGTTGGGAGGGCTACAGTCCAGATGACTGTCCTTGAGAACCGGCTGAAAACATCCATGCCATGGACCTGCTGCAGAGCCTCCACCTGGCTCATGCTGAGAAACCAGGTCTGACAGCCCGTGGAAGGGCCCTCGAAGGGAAGGGGACTGTCAGGAAAGAGGGCCTGATACCCACTAGCTGACCACAGTTGAAACCCCTAATTGGCCACATTGCCTGATTGGCTGACGGGCATTGCCAGGACTGCTCAGAAGCCCAGCACCTGGCCTGTGGCTGCTCAGTGCTTATGCCCACAACTGCAGTTGCTCATGTTCCTGCCCTGTGCTCAGCCTTGCTCCAGCCCTGCTCCCGTGCTCAGTGGCTGACTCCTGACTCCAGTTCTGGGTCTTGGTTCTTGACTCTGTCTCAGACTCCTGGCTCTGACTATGGGGCTGGATTTCCACTCCTCTGACCACTAGGTCACCTACCCATGCCCCAATCTGTGATAAAGACTATGCTCCAACACAGCCATTGCTCTTGCTGGGGGAAACTGGGAATGAATTACCTACAGCCAGTGCTCCTGCATTGCCTCCCACAGTGCCCCCTCTTGGGAAAGATGGGGATGAGCTCTCACAAAGCCAACTCCTGCACTATTTGCCATAACAGTGGGTGAGCTACCAAGGCCCAGATTCTCAAAGGTATTTAGGCTGCTAACTTTCATTGACCTTTGAGGATCTGGGCCCACGTTCCTACAGCTGGGGTTCTTGTGTCATTCTCTGTGTACCTGTCACACTGCCAGAGCTTGCAGCTCCACAAGCCCCCATGGGCTAGAAGAAAAATGGCATCCCAAACACTAGCCCAGTGAAGCAATGGGAACAAGTAAAGCATTACGGGCTGCACAGAGGGTAGCAAGTTCTTCTGTGCTCTGCAGCATGGAGCATGGTGCTGTATAGAGCAGGGTGGGTAGGAGGAGAAGTGAGACAAATTCAGGATTTTGTTTCCTTCTAAATTTGAAACACCATCCATGCGTCACATTTCAGTTTTTTTCTGCCAGCTCGATAGTTGATCCAAAACCAGGAGAGGAAGAAATCGCAACAATTGTATTGAGATTTTCCCCAGGATTTTTTCCTTCTAAATTTCATAATTTTATCAAAATTCAAATCATTTCAACAAGCTCTACTTCCATATTCTTGCCACACTAGATATTTTCCTAACACCAAGGAAGACATGGTCTCGGCTTCCAAGAAGGTACAGTGTAAATGGACACAGACCAGTGTGGGGAATGGGTGTAATGTACAAGCATAGCGATTAGCTTAATGCTAGGTACACCGCTTTTTAGTTACATGTTTTTCCTCGTTTCTTTTAAATTGAACACATTAAAATCCCTCCCCCCCATACCAGTAATCACCATAGTTCTCTCCCTTTATATAGATGAACAGTGTATTCATGAGCAAGATGGATGAATGTGCTAGTTTCTTGGAGGAGTCTTAGAAGAAGTCAGTCTTTATGAGAAATGTAAACAAGGAGAGAGAAGTGGTTTTGTTGGACCAGATCAAGAAGAGTGCTCCATGCCAAGGGCAGGGCCCCCACATGGCGGGGGGAAGGGTACACTTTACCAGGGCCCAGAGGCCCTGGGGGGCCCAGCCCAGGTTGCAACCCCCATTACCATGAGGAAAAAAAATTGTCATGGCTCATGAGATTGTACGTATGGGTTGAGGAATTGTGGTGTGTGTGTGGGACGGGGCCTGTGTTACAAGTTTTTACTGGGCCTGAAAAAATTATGCTTGAGCCCTGGCAAAGGGGGTGGTTTGAAGAACAGCAGTGGTGTCTCTGTGAGAGGTAGACTATTGGGACAATGAAGCTGGCATCATAGAATCAGAAATACAGGGCTGTAAGGGACCTCGAGAAGTTGTCCAGTCCAACTCCTGACTAAGTTATTCATACAGCACTGTAAGGGTGGAGCTCCTTGTCCGGAGGATGTTTCAGCCGAAAGGCGGAAGGCCCAGAGCAGAACGGTCACAGAACAGTGCAGCTGGGACACTTGACAGAAGCAGTGGTGTGGCCGAAGGTTTTCTCCATGACCCTAAGTGTTGACATCTGGATCTACATTTGCAAAAGAATTTTTCAGTGTGCCTCCATTTGAAACATCCATTGGTGTCTCACGTTGGTCTCCCAAAACCTGATGCACCCCAAAATTAATGGCATTCCTGAAAATGTAGGCCTTATTTATTTATTTATTTTTCATAGATGTTTAAATTCTAGATGTTTAAAATATTAATCATCTGAGCTGGGTCAATTGACCTCCTGCCTCTATGAGAGTGTGAACAGATGAGTGACAAACTGCGGGGAGAAGGGGCTGATGCAGAAAAACAAGGACGTTTGAGAAAATGGATGGGAGGGAAAAAGGGACTGTCCCCTTTGGGTTGGCAAGTGAGGAGTGTGTTTTGATACCGGGGCAGACTGACCTTGCAGCATGGAGAGCCCAAAGAAGGAAGTGGGAATGAACTGCATGTGCCAGCTGCCGGCAACTGGGCCGTGACTTCATTTAGGTTGGGCAGCACCTTGAGTGGAGCATGTCATCTTATTTGGTCCGGACATGAGCTAGCACTTTGGGCTGTGGATAGCAGCTCCAGTCAGTAAGGATCGAGGGTGGAAGCTGCACCTCGCAGCTACAGTCTGTTGAACAGTTGTGGGCACTGCAAGTTTGACTTTTTGCCTGCAAGTGCCAGCAGGGGATTTGGAGGAGCGCTGCCTCTGTGACTGTCAGGTGGGTGCTGACTGGCCCTCCTGTTTGGAGTGTTCTCTCTGCATTCTGCGTACTCCAGGACCGGACACCACACACGACAGGCCAGTTAACTACCATGAAGAGGTAGGACTAGAGCCTTGCTCCTCACGGAGTTCAGTGCTGGTTGAGCAGGCCACCTAACTTAAGCCAGAATGCCCCACGTGTTAGGGGAAAGGATGGTCTTTCGGCTAAAGCATTGGACTGGGAATCAGGAGATTTAGGTTCCTACATGACATGTAGAAAAATGATCTGCGTCCGCGGTTCTGAGCTCTCCAGTTAGTGTACGGCGAAGGTTGCTGCTACCTGGGGATGGCGGTGTTTACAGATAGAAGCCACTCCTATTCTGATCCACATCTGTCTGTGCAAATACTTACTCCGTCGTAACCTTGTGTAAACGATGATCATCTTCTTTCTTTTGACTGCAGTTGTGATTCCAAAGAGCCCGTTTCCTGTCTCCGAAGGGAGCGCTGAGAAGCCCAGCATGCACAGCGCCATGAAGACTGTTTTGGGGCCCCAACCTGGGCAAAAGCGTCGCAAGTCAGGCAAGAAGCGAGGCCGAACGCCCAAGGCCTTGATCCATCACCCCATCCCTACCCCCTCCAAGTCAGTGGAGCCTTTGAAATTCCCCAAGAAAAGGGGACCGAAGCCCGGCAGTAAGGTAGGTGACAAGGTATGTGTCAGTAATTACATGTGCCTGGGGTGAAGAGCAGCTGTGCCGTGGTGTGTTTAGGAGGCAAAGTCCAGCCTGACGATTGACAGGTGATGGGAGCACCCCCATGGAGTGTGGGGGTTGGGAGCATCTCTAAACTCCAGCACCTCCACCCAGCAGGGTCTGGCAGCACATCCACTGGGCAAGGATGTGGAGTGGAGGGAGTAACTCTAGACTCCAGCCTCACACCTGCAGGGATGATCATGTTTAAAAGTTGCAGGAAGCGTGGCCAAATGATTAATGGTACCAGGAAGCTCTCTCTGTGGGCCTGTGTTGATCACGGGCGCCCTGGCAGCCTGCTGTGGAGCCGGATGATCTCCAAAAGGGCACTGCCGGGGGCTGGAGGAGTAGGGAGGATGGCAGAACTGTGCATGTGCTGGCTAGGTGTGAGGCCATCCCTCCCACCTGGGGTGAATACCCAGGCCTGTGCGGGGGGGCAGAGTATGGGGGCATTGGGGGGAGCGGTATAGTGGGGGGCACAGTATGGGAGTGGTGGGGGGCAGTATACTGGGGGGCACAGTATAGGGGCAGTGGGGGGGCAGTATAGTGGGGGGCAGAGTATGAGGGCGGTAGGGGGGATGCTATTGTGGGGGGCAGAATATGGGGGCGGGATAGTGGGGGGTGCGATATATTGGAGGAGTGACAGACGGGGGAGCATGAGTAAAAGGCAAACTCTTCCCAATCCCTTTCTACAGAGGAAACCTCGGACTTTGCTGAATCCAGCACCCACCTCTCCAACAACTAGCACCCCCGAGCCAGACACAAGCACTGTGCCCCAGGATGCTGCTACTATCCCCAGCTCTGCCATGCAGGCCCCCACAGGTAAGCTTGGATTGCCCCTCAGGGAAGATGAGGCAATTAAGGAACTTCCGGAGGGACCCAGAAAATGTCAAGGCAAGATATGACGATTTCCAAATGTGGCAGCGAGTCTTACAAATATGGAAATCAGAGTGGCTAAAGCAGAGAAGAATCAGGCTGGAGAGAGAGAACCAACGGCTCCCCATTTCCTTCCCTCATCTCCTCCACTTCTCAGGAACATGGCTAGAGCTGGGAATTGCCCTGCATTTTCCGCCCATAAAGTGTTGCTCCGAGGTACCAAGAGGCATGCCCTTGGGGCTGAACGCCCATTTCACTCCTAGAGAGATGTCTGCATAGATAGTGGAGGCCTTTAGCTCTGGGCTGAGGCTCACCTCATAGCTAGGTGCAGGGAGTGCTGCCGGACACTCATGCTAGCAACTCTGCGGCTCTAGGGGGGGCGTTTGTCATGGCCCAGGCAGCTCCGAGGCAGGAAGGGCTGCAGCACCCTAGCTCTCTTGGAAACGGGAGCTCTTGAATCTCCCAGCAATCCTGCAGTAAGAGTCAGGGTGTCTGCTGCTGAGTCATGCTGGCAGGTGGGCCCATTAGGTCCTAGTAGGGTGGAGAGGGAGATAGGATTGAGAGAGCCACGCTAAGGTTTCTGTGCGGTTCCGGTTTTGAGTCAGGACTAAAGCTGCCTCCAGAAAGGGGAGTCTGATGCTGACTGCACAGCCTAGGGCAGGAGCTGGGCCCGCTCACTCCGCCATGGCACGGCTGGACAGATCTCCAGGAAAGCCTGAGCGAGCTGAGCTGGAAATTCATGGGAGCTGGTTGCCGAGCTCCCTTAGGCTCAACCCTTGTCTCGACACTCAGCACATCACTGTGCAAACCCCGCCCCTCCCGCAGCCTGGCATTCCTGGAGCACAGAGGCCAGAGAGGAGATGCCAGAGTGGCTGGGAGGATGAGCCCAAGGAAGGGAGGCTTGTTTCTCTTCTAAATGTGCCATGTGCTGGTAGGCAGCGGACTAGTGGCTGTGCTGGACTGGCTCGGTTCGCCCTGTCTGTGAGCATTAGACAGCATGTGGCAGGATGGCAGGGCTGTGGCCAAGCAGGATATCTGTTCACAGGGTAACAGTGAGCCTTCTCTCGCTCCTCAGTCTGCATTTACTTGAACAAGACCAGCAGCACCGGGCCTCACCTGGACAAGAAGAAAGTTCAGCAACTGCCTGACCATTTTGGACCAGCCCGGGCCTCCGTGGTCCTGCAGCAGGCAGTACAGGCCTGTATTGACTGTGCTTACCATCAGAAAACTGTCTTTTCCTTCCTGAAGCAAGGCCATGGGGGGGAGGTCATTTCAGGTAAGAACCAAGCTTTCTCCCCCTGCCTGCTTTCTGAGAGGTCTTAGATGGGGAGCACAGCACCATCCTGATGTCAGCTATGGCCATCACCAGTGGGGAAGACTCCACGGGAGGGTGGAGGGCAGAGGGCTCTGTACAATGAGGCTATATAAAACATAAACAAGTGAGGCTCATTTCTCCAGCCATAGGTAGGGTGTCTAACATGCTTGTAGGAATAAAACGCCCATGTGCCTTTCAGCCAAGAATCACAGTGCCATTCTCAGACACTAATCATTGCAGTCCCACCGCACCCCGTCAGCTAGGTAAGTGTCATGTTCTTTCCCCATTTTACTGAGGCACGGAGAGGTGAAGTGATCTATCCAAACCAAGGCCACACAACTAATTGGTGGCAGATCTGAGAACAGAATTCAGCCTTGGTTCCCAGTCCTGGGCATTAGTCTCAAGCCCATCCTACCTTGTTTCATCAGCGTTCTTCGTGCTGTGATGTGTTTGTTTCTGTTGAATGATACCAGCTGCTTCCTAAACCTGTAAGGGGAAGGGGGAACGCTCAGCAGTTTCACACTTATCCATGGTGGATCTTGTTAGCTCTGCCCTGCCTCATTAACCATCAGTGTAGGGCTCCTGAAAATGAACCCATGAGGATTGCGGAAGTGTGGGGAGAGTCTCTGAGCCGTCCCTGAGGTGCCACAAACAGATTCCCACAGGTCTGGAACGGTGGGGGGCTGGGAAGTGTAAACGCTTCTCTATTGGACTTTGCCTCCTCAGGTCTATCCAGAATGCTGCTGCTAGACTCATCTGCTTGGCTCATCACTCTGACTAAGGGCTTGGTTGCTCGGGGCTTTACTGCAGACTAACTGCTGTTTTTTTAATTCAAATGGGCTGTGTCCACACAGCACAGTTCTTCCAAACCAACTGAGCAGTTTGTGCAAATTGGAAAATCCACTTTGAAACTGGATTAGGTTCATTTCGGAATGAGTTAGTACGGAGAAATGTTTGGATGGACGCATCTGTATTTTGGGTCGGTTTTTCAGTCCTCCCACTGGTATCCCACACTGCATCGCTTCATGCCAGGACTGATTTGTTTGTGTGTGTGTGTGTGTGCGCTGTCTCTCGCTGGAGTCATGGTGACCAGATGACACCATGTTTAAATGGTGGCACGCAGCACCCCTTTTGTGATTCCATGTTCCTGGAGTGTTACAGCAAACACCTGTAGATGTGCAGATCAGGGGTTTCCTTGCAGTCTGGGTAGAAGAGCAGTGCAGTCCTGCCTAAAAAGCAGCCGCCATATATGTATACAGCTAAGCAAATGGCTCAGAGGGGCTGTCCTGGGACATGGCTCAGTCCTGCAACACAAGGAAGGATGGCAGAATTATGAAAACAGCCAAGGACAGATACTGCCTGACAGTGCTCCAACTACCTGCTCCTACTTTAAGGAGCTGGACTGGATTTTTGCAAGGGATTTTTCCCAGTACATTGTGGACAGCACCAAAGGCACCGAGGAAAACCCCAGTCCCGACCAGGACTCTGAGGAAGAGATGTCCCCAGAAAACCAGGATCTCTTCCCCAGCAAGAACCTGAGCCAGATCCTGAGGAAGAAATCACCCCCAGGAGCCAGGAGGGGACAGCCTGAGAGTCTGGGCTGGGGGCTTCTGCCAGTAAGTATGATGTGCTGCATTCCAATAGAATTGTGCCGATGGGGTTCACAAACCATTGTTCTGGGAGCCCATTAGATGCCACCGTTTTGGGTGGATCTGAACTTGGCGTCTGTCCCCCTCCTCTTGTGCTCAAAATAGCTCCCTTGGCAGGGAATTACTGCTCTGCAGCGATTATTTCCCTGATATGTTCATTTCCCACAGCCATCTGCCCCTCCAGTCCCTGGTCCTGTCCTCCTCGTGGGCCCCTTTCCCAGTCGACCACTGTGGGCTGCCGCCAGCCCTCCTGTGCCAGTCAAGCTCATGGCGCCATGGTCGTTTGTCAGACCCTTGTAATGTAGACATGTTTACTGCAACGTCACTTACCGGAATGTAATACAGTCTTCAAATACTTTGCTTCACAGTTTGATTAATGCTCTGAGCATCCAGCTACGTTAGCATTTTATGAGGTATATTTTCAGAGTTAAATGCAGGGAATTAAATACTCATCACCTTTGTTAACAAGCCTCTTCTCTGCTTCTCGGTTCATCCTCCAAGGTTAGGCCTGTCTGCAGAGGTGCACACTCAATTACTAACCTAGCCTCTGCAACTCCCCAACCCACACACATGCCTCCACCCCCCTCACTAGGGTAACCAGATAGCAAGTGTGGAAAATCGGGCTCAGGATGGGGGTAATAGAAAAAGCCCCGAATATTGGGACTGTCCACATAAAATTGGGACATCTCGTCACCCTACCCCTCACCCATGCAAACCACTGACCCAAAGCCCATTGCCTACTGCAGCCCCCCACCGTACCAACTTCTCTGATTAGAACAGGGTCCTGTGCAAAGTCAGGTGAAACCCTTGTGCCACCTCCAAGCTCTCCCCAGGCTGAGAAGGGAGCACTGAAATGGTGTTCTGAAACTGAGGAAAAGCAACATTTGATCATTGTGATTCTGGTCCCATGGCAACTATAATAACCACTTCTGTTTCTTGCTTCCCAGTTTGTGCACCTGACATCCAGTGGCCCCGTGAACAGACTATTAGCAGCTTCCGAACGCCTGACTAATCTCTGGGGCAGGGAAAAGAAGGCCACAGACAATGTTTGAGGACCTCAGGAGAGTCTTGCAGAAGAGGGATAGGAAGGTAGAGGAGTGGAGGAAGTTCTCCTTCCAGAGAGAGAGGACAGAGGACGTGGGGAGAGTGACAGGGAAATTCAGAGGCAGCTCCTGGAACTCATGCAAAACCAGACATGACAGAGAACATGCTGGCGTAGTCTTGTGCCATACCCCACCACCTCCACCCCAGCCCCCCCGGCCCTGCAATCCATGGAGAGCAATGCGTACTGGTAGCCGGCCAAAGCTCCGGCCACAGGCATTTCCCACCCCACCCCACAAGACTGAAAACAGCAAGCGCTGGGAACCCTCCTTCATCCCACAGCCTCTGACGATGGTTTCTTCTTGTGTCACTCCACACGCCAAGGCAAAGACACTAGGCAGAAATCCCACCCATGCATATGCCTGTCACTAGTGCAACACTAACGTGTGCACTCAGCACTTTTGTCATGCGGTGCACGTCTGTACTGCTGGGTTGTATAAAGCTTGCACTGTTATGCACAGTTTGCACTTTTACCTTCTGGTTCATGTTACAATGGATACAGTTTTGATTAATAAATGTTATTTGCACTGTTTGTTGTTCAGTACTTGATTTTTGACACACGTTCAATAAGCTTTAATAGAATACCACCTGTCCCATGCACAGCATAACATGCCCTTTCCAAGAGCCATAGCACAAAGCATTGAAAAAGCAAACTAACTTTTTTCAGCAATCCATCCACATGCTGCCGTGAAACCCTGCCACAATACACAATCCAATTACAGTGCAACTTTTCAGCTCCTCGCCTCAAAGTAGGAGCCCAAGGCATCCTGTGACCTTGTGGCCTTGACAATTCGCTGCGGTTTGCAGCAGAAGCCTCTCTGGCCATTCGTAACATTCTGAAAGTCTCTGTACCTCTCCTTCCCACCCGTCGGCAAGGCTCCCTACACAGATATTGTGCAAAGCACAGCAAACGGTGATCACGAGGCAGACACTGCACAGCAACCTTCTGCCTCGTCATGAGACAGCGCCGTCTCCCTTTCAGCCTTCCACACGCATGCTCCACTGTCATTCTGCAGCTATAAAATTTCCACTTTTCATTAAATAAAGATGTGCGTTTCAAAAGATCCTGGCATCATGGACCTTTCCAGACCATCCCACTTAATACTGGTGAGCCTGCCATGGAGATCAGCCAGGCCTACCAGCGCCAGTGAGAAATACCCCTTTCTTTTGATGAACTCTGAAGCCTGAGGAGAGGGACGAAGAATAAGAGCATGGCAATGCCCCAAACAATTCAGAGAACCCAACCAGATAAATCCATCAACCACCTCTTGTGCATTGCCACGCTTTATGACTCTGGGCATCAGCACAGTCTCTATATCAGCACACGTCTCCATGACACGGCCCAGATGGTTGATCTACCGACACCAGACTGGTTAGCTACTGATCAGTAGCAGTCAAGGGTGGTGAGCTTCCAGATAGCGCTTGTCACGCCCTTCTGCACACTGAGGGGAGCCCTCATGTTAGTATGATGGCACTGCAGCTGCGGGGTTCCTCACAGCTCTAGGGAAGGGCCCGTTGTCATCCTGAAGTTCTGCCTCCACTGCTGGTCACCCCAGGTCAGAATTGTCATCTTTTTCCTCCAGTCAGAGCTGGTGTCCCAAGCCCAGAAACAGCATCCAGTAGAGTGAAGCTGCTCCAGAAAAACATGATTCACGGTTAGCTGCTCCGTTTCCTCCTGCTCTGCCAAAAATGGCGCAGCAGAATGACAGCTGCTCAGACGTGTGATCACAAATACACGCACTGTAACAAGTGCCTGGAGCACAGTACACAACGATGTTCCTTCCGCGCTGCTGACAGCACTTTGAAAACGGCACCGACTCACAAAAGACGGATGACTCCTGGGATGTGATGAGAGGAATCATGGGGAGTCACTGCTCTCATCCCAAGACCCAGAATTCTAGTGCCTTATGGTAGATATCCCACAATGGACCATGAGAAGAATCCCAGAATGCATAGAGGCCAGCAGCAGGACAGAGCACTGTGAAATACCCACCTAGAATGCTGAACACCTCTTTTGTGTATGCACTGATTCAGAGAAAGTAGGTAGAAGCTGGTTGTGTGGACACAGTTATTTCAGAATAGTTGTTCCGCAATAGTTAATGCACACAAACCTAATCCACCAAACCCCACCGTGCAGACAAGCCCAAAGTCATTCCCTTCCACCATCCTACCAATGGCTTCCCCTTCTCCCTGGCTGCCCCTCACATACAGAAAAGCATCTTGTAAAAATCCACAAAGCTGCTGATTTCCCTCTTTGAGATCCTTGGATGGGAACCCCTAGCCAAGGGCCAGAGAGTGCACAGAGAGCGCCAGTTAGACCGCAGGTCTCTGTTTTCTCCTTCTTGCTCGGTTTTTGTGTGTATAATATGACACCTCCCAAAGGGTGTCGTAAAAGAGAATGTCCTCCGGCAGCTCTCCCAGCCCTGGCTGCAGGATGCAGTGCTAGTGAGCCAAAGCTCAGGTTTCACTCCAGACTCTCCAAAGATTGCCAGAGTTCCCCAGCAGTAGGCGAGGAGTGTGAGGGTGAGGGCTGAAGCTACTATTATTTCTCATGCAAAACCCCCCAGAAATAGACCCAAGCCCCTTCTCCGACCCACTTTTTATTTTTTATTTTTTAAGTACTTTGAGGTCATATTTATCCACCGCGCAGGAGCAGGGAGCACAGAGCCTGTCCTTGCATGCCCTGCAGTTCACCTTTAAAGATCAAATTTTCAGGCACAACAGACTAATACCTGATGCTTGGTGCAGCAGACAGGTTCTGGCCTGTCCGATAGAGGAAAGCTCCCCGGTATTAAGCCAGGGGAAAGCAGTGGCTTTTGTTTGCTTTAGTTAACCAGGTGAGATGGAGGTACAAGAGCTGGCTGTGCAGCCCGGGCGTTTGTGTTCAGCTCTGTTTGTTTCTGTCTCCAGCCGTGTTTGATCGGGAACAGCACACTCTGAACTTGCCGGCAGTCAACAGCATCACCTACGTCCTCCGCTTCTTGGAGAAGCTCTGCCACAACCTGCGCAGCGACAACCTCTTCGGGAACCAGCCTTTCACTCAGAATCATATGCAGCACTCCCACGAGTACGACCACGACAGGTACCTACCAGGTAGGAGCTGGGGCTGGGGGTGGGCTTTCTGGTGCCCTACGGAGCACCACATCCTAACCAGACTTTACCCTGCAGCTGAGAGATGACAGTGGTGCACACATCAGAGTCCTGTCTGTGGGCTCACTGCATGACATCTAACATTACTCACACTTGGCAGAATCCACGATGCTGCACTTTCTGCCTGTGCTACCTGGCTTCCATTTGTGCCAGTAGATCTCCACTCATCTGTGGTGTCTGACTGTCCATTCCTCTCTCTCCGCATTGCTCATTCCCTCCCTTTCCTTCATTGCTAGTCTGAGAAATGTAACCTGATCTAGGTGACTGATCAATTTAGGAATCAGGCTTAGAGGATTTGTGTAGAGGACAGAAAGGTGATCCCATGGAGCAGGGAAACAGAGAGTTTAACTAAGTGGTATTAAAGTCATTGCTGTCATGGCTGTGAATCTTGTCCCAAGAGAAAGAACACCTGGTGCTTGGTACCAGCGGAAAATCTCAGTCTGCCCCTCAGAACTGGGAACCACACTGCTGGGGTGTTGTGCACAGGTGGACTGTGTTTCTCTTGGCATGGCTGATGCTCTCACTGTCTGAAGCGACACATCCTGAGCAAGTTGGTTCATGCCACTAAGCAACAGTCACTAGGTTGCAAAATGTCTCTTAAACTAAAGTGCTACCGGGGACTCACAAGAGGACAAATGATGTCCCACCGAGGACTAAGCAGTGACACACCACAATGCCGGAAGGAATGACTATCAAGCGAGAACCCGTAGCTGGCCGAATGGCGCAAGGGTAATCTGCTGGAATCCTGTAGAGGGATGGGAGAGGAAGTCCCTCTCAAGCTCTTTCTTTGCACACTCGATAAGGTTTTGTGGCTGATGGATCATTCGAAATGGGTGAGTGACCAGCTCAGGAAAAGTGAAGGCAGCCCAGGGTTATGACTGGAGACCAGCTAATTGTGGCTATTGCCTGAGAAGTAGGACTCTTCAGTGTGCAGAGGAGACCCCCTACGAGGAGCTGTGCTGGGAAGGAGGAAGAGTTGCTGCTCACTAGGAGATGGGGTCAGCATGACTCCTGGAGGAACGAGTTCTGATCTGGAAAATTTGTCCAGGCAGAAACCCCTGTCCTGCACTCTTGTTGTGCCCTGCTTCCCCTCCCTGTCCCCTCTCCCACCACCTTGTCCCAGGAACTAGCAGGCACGCAGGAAGGAAGGTGGGGTGCGTTGAGAGCTGAACTCGGTATCCACCTGGAGCTCAGAGGGACTCCATGCAGGGAGGTGCAGCTAGCAGCAGTGTGAAGAGGGTGGGCATCAGGAGGGTTTCTGTCTGCTAGGAAACTAGGGGCATCATCTGGGGTTGCTTTCAGGAGATGGATCACTAGGCTGGTGGGAGGGTTTTCCTCGATGGAGGTGAGGGGGAGGCTGGGGAGGAGGAAGGGAACAGCAACGGAGTGGGGGTGGGGTCATAGAGAGGTTTATGGGGCACAACCAATATATGCTTCAGCCTCTTTGTGCAGAAGCCCTTGGATGAATGTTCAGATGGTAAAACCAGGATATTACACAATGCAGGGAAGGAGAAAGCTTCTCTAGCTCCAAAATCTTGGGAAAGGAGTCTAGGGGGGACCCTGGGGATTGATGTTGGGTTTGGTCTTGTTAACATCTTCATTACATTTCTGATAGAAGGCTGCAGATATTGTGTTACTGAAATTCTCAGATGGCTCTAAATTGGGAAGGGTTTTAGACACTAGTCAAAACAGAGAAACAAAACAAATAATTGAGTGAGGTTAGGGATATGCCCAGAGGATAATAATAAGCCTAGAAAAAGGCAAACTAATATATCCTGGGGGAAATACAACCCAAATCGTAAGTGAGTGCTGGCTGGAAATACTTGGGAAGCAGCAGCTTTTCAGGAAACCAAGAGATGGTTGTGGGCAATAAAGTGGATCTGAGCTTGTCATGTGAAAGGTTGCAAAGAAATCAGATACAAATCTGGAGGCATCTCATCACAGATCATCCTGCTAGATGGTACTGCTTAGACTGTTCCTGGCAGGCTGTGTACAGTGCAGGGCCCTTAGTATTAGAAAACTGGAGCCGTGCTGGAGGGAAGGGTATTTGGAGAAGATTGACAAGGCTGATCAGGGTTCTGGAGGGATGGGTTTGAAGAACTTCAGGTATAAGTGGACCAAATAATGACTAAGGGAGAGAGACTATGCCAGTTGTCTAAAGCCTACACATATGTAAAGGTTCTGGAGGGAAAGGAATTGTTTGGGGTGACTTGAGATGGAGAAATGGGATGACATTAGTTGAAGGAGATGATAGGCAAAAGCTTAGCCATAAAATGGCCTATGGGACCTAAAAGTTGTGTGCCATCACCAATTAATATCTCCGATTTCAAAACAGTGAAAATTAAAATAAAATTCTAAGCCATCAAAATGCAGATGGCTCCCAGAGGTCTGCCAGGTTGATGTATGAGATTGGACGTGGGCCATAGATGATTCAGGCAGGACTGAATTTCCCAGGAAGTCTCCATTCCTAAGTAGGGCTTGTTCTCTTTTATAGACAGAAGCAGTTCGTTAGACGGCACTCTGCAGGGACCAGGCCGGGGTACAAAGCGATATTCCCAAGATTCCCTTCCATACAGCGTTCCTCTCTCCCCCAAGTTACCAAAGAATGACCGTCACCCTTTGGAAGGTGAGCACAGCATCTCTTCCCAGACCTGGCTGTTCTAAGCAGTATAGCATAATTGGATTTGCAATGCCAAATCAGACCCTGGGTCCAGCAAGGCAGGTTTTCAGACTCCAGCCAGGGCCGTTGCCTAAGGCTTCTGAGGAGGGTGAAGAAAACGTTGTACCCCAAGCCAGTTGCATGAAGCAACCCTTTCTGATCCCTGCCTTGATCATCTCATGCCATGGAGCATGAGATTTGACCCTCTTTATTTTAGTTTTTATTATTACATGTGTTGTTTATAGTCATAAAATTATCCAGGCGTTTTTTAATCAATCCAGTCACAATATTGTACTCTGTGACCATCTCTTATAGCGAGTGCCACTGGTCGACTTTGTGCTAGAGGGAATCTGCTGCCCTTTTCTAGCTGTTTTCCCCCTAGTATCCCCTCCTGTCCCTCAGTCAGCCGCAATTAGTTCCCAAGAGCTCTACCGGGGTTTGCCTCAAAGAACAGCATCCATGAAATCAGCTGAGTAAAACCACCTGCCCAAACCTCTTGGCTCCTGGAGAGTTCCTTTCAGCTTCTCAATTGCCAGTCAGATGCATGCTTGGGAGGATGTGCTGGACACATTACCGCCAGTAGCTGGATAAATGCCCTCGTTGGCACTTGGTCCATTGGCCTGTGTGTGCGTGTGAGATATTTCCAAAGGGGCTGATGTCGTTGGAAGCTTTATCTATCTACAGATCTGTGGTGGAAGATCCAGGACTGTAGAACTTTCGCAGTCAGTCTTTGCGTAATGGAGTAAATACATTTTAAGCATCCTCTGTAAGCCTTCAGACTAACAGATGAACAGTGCTAGTGGCCTTGATGGAAGGATACAGACTCTACTAGCCATGTCTGAGTGTGAGCGTTCAGTTGCTCTGTTTAAACCTCTGTGTTCAGTAAACATTTGGGATAAAATCCATGTCTTGAATCACAGTGGAAGAGTCTGTGCAGGCCATTTTTAGAGGCAAATGGAACTGTTCTGGCACTGTCCACTGGTCTGTAAGATTCCCTCCGGCCAGCAGGTTTCCCAGGGAATAGAATGAAAGTCACTTTCCCTTCACTCACTTAAGCTTAGACCAGCTCCAAGCTATTACTGCAGCCAAAGCTTCAGCGCTCAGACTGATGTCCGGAAACGCCCCCGTGACAGGACCAGTTAGGATGTAAGGTGTCAAGGTGTTCAGTCAGTAGAGCAACAGCCTTGAAATAACTAGCAGCTCATCTGCCGTTCCAGCAGAGGGGTTCTCCAGCTACAAGACAGGAAAGCCATTGTCTGTGCTGCAAAGTGAATGGTTGCTGGCAAGGTTTCCAGTGCTGAATGCAGTTTGCCTGTAACCTCAGTTGCTTAAGTGGTGCTGAACACAGTTTTTGGTTGGGGTCTGCACTTGCAGCTGAATTGTCATCTGCCCTACCTCAGTTTGTAGTGTCGGCAGGACCTCAGAGAAGCCTGCAGTGTCACTGTTCAAATGGCTCCTCTTTGCTCATTGCACAGGAGATTTGTTTTCCAGCTTTCTTCTTTTAAAAATAGGTTCATTTAATTCACCCAGTGAGAAACCATCCTTCACTGCAGGTTTCACATTTGTCATTTTGGGTGCAGTACACAACACAGGACAGGTGCTCCACTTTACCTACAGTGTGATCTTGTTGGCCACACAGTGGCGGGTTGCATGCTGGGAATTGTGACTGAATGCTCTGCCCACAGTGTCACATCAGCACCTCCTGCCTGTCAGGGTGGAGGCTTTGGCACGCTTGCAGATGTTGAGATCCAAATGCTTCTTCAAAGAGCAGGTTAAATTCTGTGCTGGGAGAAATGCATTTGATTCCTCTGTGCCACACTCAGTTTCTAGACTGGACATACCAAGACCATAACAACGACTTAGCCGGCACTCATGAGCCAGAGACGTGGCTAGTGACCACAGGTTGGTCCCGTGTACAATCTTCTCAGGCTGTGTGAGTGATATGCACCATGTTTCATGGCTAGCCAGGTTGTCCCGTCATCTAATTTGCTCCAAGGCCTGCATGCATTGCATGTGATGCTGCTGATGCTTTCACCCGATCGATGCTCATATGCTGTCCTAATGTTACACAGCATTTCCTCTAGCATCAGTACTGAGCTTGGTTGCATTCCAGGCCTCGAGCCCCCAGTGACCACAGCCCTTGATGCTGCATGGATCTCCTCTCTAGCATGAAAGGGCCAAAAGAGGATACAGCTTGCTGGCCATCTTCCTTGGGTTTCTCTCCTAGTTAGGGCTGGTTTCTTTCAAGTACTTAAATTAGTGTAGCAAAATTATCTCTTCAAAATCTCAGTAGGGAAATAAATATTCCTTGGGAGCTTCAGTTCCTGGTACTTCCCTGCCTGTATGGCTGGAGAACAAGTGTAAAATTTGTAAGGGCTTCTGACTGCAGACTAAAAAGGACTGGGATATCCGTCTCAAAGCGCTGTTGACGAGGCAGCACTTAGACCAGCCTCAGAACCATCCCGCTCCAAATCGGTGCTGAGTGAGTCAGCGTCAGCGCGCAGTGCCTGCCCTACTGGCACCAAGCCCTTCTAAGCACCATTCACCTTCGCCGGTGCCAAAGAAGTGGCAAAAGAAGCAATGAGTGGACTGAGGGCGTTCCCCCGAGTCAAAGAATAAGAAGGCAAGGTTGGACAAAGGACCTGTGTTAGGCCACTTGCCTGTAGAAGGGCAACAGGAGACAACTCCTCCCAGGGTTGCAAGACCATTGAGCGAGCCACCTCTGACTCCTGGGAGTGGTAGGGGATCCCTCCACCTCATGGTGCCTTTGACACTGAAGGCATTTCAAGCGGCTAGGGACCTGGTGGTCATTCCAGTGCTTCCCGTCCCAAGTGCCCTTATATTGGCGACCGAGCCAGTCAAGGCACCTGCCTCCAGGGTAAAACCAGCAACGGGGCCGCTGTAGTGGCCCGTAGAACAGCACCATTCTCCAGAATCTTGGCCCCAGTCTACAACACCTTGGCCCCAGTCCTCTGCACCTAGAAGATAGTCTCTGCCCTTGCAACCTCAGTCTCTGGCTCCGTGTTTGTGGTCTCTGGCTCCGAGGCGGGAATCACAAGTCGCGTACCATCGGTCTAGATCTCCCTGGTACCAATCATCATCCTCATGGCACTGGTTGCCGACGTTGTGGTGCTGATCCCCAGCACCAACCCCCACCACCTCGTTCTCCAACACCGCACTGCTCACCACCGTCTCAGCACCGCTCCCCACCTGGCCGGCACCACTCCAAGGATTATCATCGCCGGTAACCCTCCCTGCAGTACCACTCCCCAGGGCCCCATTTCAGCTGGCAGCAATAAGCGCCATTGGCCCTGCCATGGTCCCCAAGGGAGGGATTGTCCTCCTCGGAATCCGAAGGGGAGTCCGGTCACCTCCCCCAAAAGCACCACTTACCAGGTGAGCCAATGTTGGGTGTTGCCTTCTAGTGGGACTCTGGCCCCAAAGCCAATGGCCGACCCAATGGCCATATTGGAATCCATAGGAGGATCCCAATGATGCTAAGACCCTTTACCCATCAGTCATCCATGGCCACATCCGAGAAGTGGTCTGTGGCACTGACTGCCCAGGCATGGGATCCAGATTTGGAATCCAAGCCTGGCGCTGAATCTATGGACCCAGCGGTAGAGGCAGGTCCTGGGGAGGAAGATGTCAATGGCCTCAGCGGTGTCAATGCATCGGTACTTTCATTGCAGTCCTCGGGTCTGTCCCAAGAGATAAATCAGTCAGTACAGGACCTCCCCTTCGAGGACAGTGCTCTATTTTCAGAGCAAATGGATACCAGGCTTCATGGCCTGAAAGATTCCAGGGCCACCTTGCGTTCTCTCGGCCTGTATGCTCTTCAGACTTCTAGGAGGCAGTTCTGTCTTCTGCAGCTGCCGCCCAGATTCTTCTTCGAGTGCTTGCTCATGTCGATTCCATTCTAGGTGTGAGCGCGCCTCCGTGCACAGTTACTGGAATTTTTTTCTCTTAGCAGTATTTGTAGGGCCGGTTGTGGCACCCTCTGGAGCCCTGTGCACATGCCGCAGTATATCAGGAACCGCTGGCCCTGCACCCTCTCAGTTCCTTCTTTCTGCCACTGACGGTTGCTGGAATTGCGGTTGCTGGAATTGCGAGAGCTACAATTGTTCCCTTAAGTAGTCATTATCTAGTTCTAGTGTTGTTATTGTTTGTTAAGTACTGTAAATAGGGACCTCCGCCCTGGAGCGGGGCATGCCCAAGTCTTGGGTTTCAAGCCCTGCACTACCTTCCCACTTAGTGACTCCCACGACAGTTGCTTAAAGTGTCTAGGGGAATCACATAGAAAGGATAAGTGCAGTCCAAGGACTCAAAAGGAGAAAGAAATCTGCCTGAAGGCCTTACTGATGGAGGCAGTGCTGAGACCAGCCTTGGAGCTGTCTTGATCCATATTGGTGCTGAGCCCCACGTTGGTGCAGAGCGCCTCACCGGCACCAGAACCGCCGCAGCACCTGTCGTCTTCCTCTCCGTCGAAGAAGAGGCAGAAAAAACAGCGCTCTGATAGAGGCCTCTCCCCCACACCAAAGAAAACCAGGGATGTGGGGTCGAGTGTGGGGCCTCTATCAGACCAGCCAGTTGAGCCGGGTCAGCAGGAGTGGAGCTCTCCACCTGGGGCCTCGAGCCCACTGAGAGAGCCGCCCCCGACTCCTAGGAGTGGAAGGATGCATCTCCAACTGATGGTGCCATCGACACCAGAGGCATTTCAAGCGGCAAGGGACTTGATGGCCCTTCCTTTGCCTCCTATGCCTAAGCCTCTTTCGGTACCGAGAAGGGAGAAGACACCATCATCTAAAGGGAAGTGTGCGATGGGACCCTCCCAATGGCTACACTACTCTTCTGAGCCTCGGCATGCATCCCCACGAGCCAGGTTACCACGGAGAAGGTCCCTGCTGTCACAGCACCAGTCCCCGAGGGTGCGTTCCTGGTCCCCGTCTCTGGGACATCCCTGGCGGCCGAGTGTCATCACCAAAGACCATCTTTGACATCAGAGTGGTACCACTCTTGAGCTCCAGCACCGAGGACTTTGCACTCAGACAGCTGGCACCGATCTGGTTCCACGTCTCGGAGACGCTCACCAGCAGGGGGTCGGCATCGATCCCGATCCCAGGCACCAAGGAGTTCTCCCGTACCTACATGGTGCAGAATCCGGTCATTGGTGCCTGGACTTTTGCCTAGGGATGATCAACGCCATCATCGATCCCTGCCACTGAGACACTCATCTTCAGCACAGCACCGATCCCGCTCCTCTTCCTGGCATAGGTCCTCATCAACTCAGCACCAGTCCAGGGAGCAGCACTACCAGGCACTGACATCATGCTCCCCAATGCCAAGACGGCGTTCATCAGAGCACTACAGGGCTCAGGGGTCGAGACACCAGTCCCCCTCTCTGCAACATCATCCTGCAAGAAGGGAGTCAGCCACAGCCCCTCCATGATCTTCAGGGGAGGACAGACATACTACCACCCGCTTTGGTCAGTGCCATCTTCAAGGGTGCAGGAGCCAGGTCCCTGCCCTTCAGCTCCTGGTAGACCTCAGTGCCAGTGACTGGTGCAGGGGCCATATTAGAATCCCTGGGGATTTCCTGTGGCCCCAGGGCCGTACTCCTACAGGTCATCAGGGAAGCAATCCATGGTGCCAGTAGCCCTGGAGGAAGCTCACAGTTCGGTATTGAAGGTGGACTCCGAGCCCCGAGAGGGGACATCCACATCAGTCCCCCTGCAACAGGAGGAGATGCCGCCACCTCCTGTACCAATGCAGTCATCTTCCTCATCCCCACATGAGGCAGTCACAACTGGGTCATCAGTTCCGCTAGTCGACTTTCAGGCCCACCAAGAGCTTCTTAAGAGAGTGGCCTCAAACGCAGGCTTAGAGGCAGAGAAGCTCAAGGAGACCTCAGACAATCTCTTTGATGTGCTGGCAGCTGCGGTGCCGGCCAGGGTTGCCCTGCCAGTGCACGAAGAACTGCTCAAGGTGGTTATGGCCCTGTGGCAAACACCGTCGGATCTGGAGTTTCTGCATCTGACAGCGTGGAGACTGCATGGCTGAACCCTGAAGAACAGGCATGTTCATCCCAGGTTCAGCAAATCCTGATGGGCAGCAGAAAGCCTTCCGTTACAGCATCGCATCTTGCCAAGTGGAAAAGGTTCACCTGCTGGGCAGCATCCCAAGGAATTTCACCCCAACAGACATCAGTTCAGGCTATTCTAGATTACTCGCAGCACCTTAAGCTTCAAGGCCTAGCTATCTTTTCATTAAAGGTTCACCTGGCAGCCATCTCCGTATTTCACCCTCCAATACAAGGGAAATCAGTTTTTTCCCACACTCTGATGGTTAGGTTCCTGAAAAGTATAGAGACCCTCAAGTAACTTTACCCTCAATTTAGAGACCCATTACCCCCCGGGAACTGAACCTAGTTCTATCCAGGCTCATGGGACCCCCCTTTGAGCCCTTGGCTATCTATTCCTTGTTGTTGTTCTCCTGGAAGGTGTCCTTCCTAGTAGCAATTACCTCAGTGACAAGGGTATCTGAGATTAGAGCACTTACCTCAGGGCCACCGTACACGATCTTCTGTAAGGACAAGGTCCAATTGTGGCCTCACCCTGCCCTCTTACCCAAGGTAGTGTCTCAATTTCATAACAACCAGGACATATTTCTTCTAGTGTTCTTTCCAAAACCGCATGGCTTGGAAGAGGAACGGAGGTGGCACACACTTGATGGTAGGCATGCCTTAGCATTGCACATAGGACAGACGAAATCCTTCCGCAAGACCACACAACTTTTCATTACGGTGGCAGATAGGATGAAAGGCTTACCTGTCTCCTCCCAACAAATTTCCTCTTGGATACCTTCCTGCAGCAAGTTTCGTTACGAGCAAGCGAATGTTCCTCTGCCGGGAATCATCACAACCCATTCCACCAGAACTCAGGCTTCTTCGGCGGCCTTTCTAGTGCAGGTACCCATACAGGACCTCATATTTCAGTTTTCCACAGACACAGAGATTCCTCTGATCATTGTGGGCCAACACCATTATCAATTTACAGCACTACCATTTGGCCTTTCAGGCGCCCCAAGGGTCTTCACAAAGTGCACGGCAGTAGTGGTTGGTTACCTGAGGTGTCAAAGGGTACAGATCTATCCTCACCTCGACAACTAGCTTATCAGGGGCAATTCGCAATCCCAGGTCCAGTGCAGCTCAGTCTGTTACAGGCCACTTGCCAGGATCTGGGTCTGCTTATAAACAAGCAGAAATCAATTCTGTCCCGTCCAATGGATAGAGTGTATAGGAGCCATTTTCATCTCCACCCAGGCCTGGCCTTTTCTGTTGGAGCCCCAGTTTCAAGTCATGTTGGACCTCATGGCATATGTCCAAGGCCACCCCCTCACAACTGCACGGACATGCCTCAAGCTTCTAGGCCACATGGCAGCTTGTACTTATGTGATTTGACTTCTCAGGTCCCTGCAGTCGTGGCTAGCATCGGTCTACACCCCTGGCAGGCACAGTTTGGATATTGTGGTCATAGTTCCCGCACATGTCCTGTCATCCCTAACCTGGGGGACAAACCCTCATTCTACGTTGGAGGGGATGCCTTTCGAGGGGCTATCACCCTTGGTGACATTGATCTCCGACGCTTCAGATCTGGGGTGGGGAGTCCACCTCAATGATCTCAGCACGCAAGGACGCTGCTCTCAGGAGGATCGCTCTCTCCACATAAATCATAAAATCATAGATTAATAGAGTTGGAAGGGACCCCTGCTCAAAGCAGGAACAACCCCGACTAAATCATCCCAGCCAGGGCTTTGTCAAGGCGGGCCTTCAAAACCTCTAAGGACAAGGTTCCACCACCTCCCGAGGTAACCCATTCCAGTGCTTCACCACCCTCCTAGTGAAAACGTTTTTCCTAATATCCAATCTAGACCTCCCCCACTGCAACTTGAGACCGTTGCTCCTTGTTCTGTCATCTGCCACCGCTGAGAACAGCCTAGCTCCATCCTCCCTGGAAACCCCTTCAGGTAGTTGAAGGCCGCTATCAAATCCCCCCTCATTTCTTCCCTTCTGCAGACTAACCAAGCCCAGTTCCTCAGTCTTGCCTCAGAAGTCATGTGCTCCAGCCCCCTCATCATTTTTGTCGCTTATGGGACTTTCGCATGCAGAACAACATTCATATCATGGCCTCCTATCTCCCTGGTGCCAGGAATGCGCTGTCGGATCTCCCCAGCAGATCCTTCTCATCTCGTTACGAGTGGTCTCTCCACCCAGAGGCTGCTGCCATGATCTTCCAAAGGTGGGGAACTCCCCAAATGGACCTGTTCACATCCAGGCAAAACAGGAAGTGCCACCATTTCTGCTCACTGGGCGGGCACACCACGGGCTCTCTATCCGATGCCTTCCTGCTCCTACAGGAAGGGGCGGGGCACTGCTATACGCCTTCCCACCAATAGCATTGGTTCTCAGTGTTCTCTTGAAGATCAAGTGGGACAAGGCGAACATGATCCCGGTAGCCCTAGCGTGGCCGCAACAGCACTGGTTCAGCACATTGCTAGAGCTGTCAGCAGCACCCCATGGAAACTTCCACTCTGGCCGGACCTCCTCTCCCTGGACCATGGCCAGCTGTTGCACCCGAATGGCGTGACTGCTGCGTGGCTGAGTGCAGAAGAGCAGGCTTGCTCCATGCGAGTTCAGCAGGTCCTGAGGGGCAGCAGGAAACCTTCCACCAGAGCAACGTACCTGGCCAAATGGAGGAGGTTTTCCTGTTGGGCTTCAGACTGGAACCTGTCCCCTCCAGCCCTCACTGCAGGACATATTGGATTACCTGTTACATCTCAAGCAGCAAGGCTTAGCCCTCTGGTCACTGAAAGTCCACCTGGCAGCTATTTCGGCTTTCCATCCTCCAGTCCGAGTTAGATCAGCTTTTTCCCACTACATGATGATCAGGTTCCTGAAAGGCCTGGAGAGGCTTTACACTCAGGTCAGGGATACAGTACCACCTTAGGAGCTGAATTTAGTGCTATTAAGGCTCACAAGTTCCCCCTCTGAGCCATTAGCTTCCTGCTCTCTCCTGGATGGTGTCCTTCCTGGTGGCAGTTACCTCAGTGCAAAATGTTTCTGAGATGAAGACGCTAATCTTAGAACCACTTTACATGGTGTTCTTTAAGGGCAAGGTCCAGCTGCGTCCCCACCCAGCCTTCTTACTAACGGTGACATCACAGTTCCACGGTAACCAGGACATATTTCTACCGATGTTCTTTCCAAAACCGCACAAATCCAGTGAGGAGTGGAGGCTGCACACGTTGGATGTTAGATGAGCCTTGGCCTTCTCCATCAAAAGGACTAAACCTTTCTGCAGGTCGACGCAACTCTTCATCACCGTAGCAGGTAGGATGAAAGGCCTGCCGGTCTCCTCCCAGAGGATCTCCTTGTGGATAACCTCTTACATTAAGTTCTGCTATGAGCAAACAAGGTGCCTCCACCAGCAATTATAGCAGCCCACTCTACCAGAGCACAAGCCTCGTCAGCAGTCTTCCTGGCCCAGGTGCCGATCTAAAACTTCTGCAGAGCTGCTACCTGGTCTTCCGTCCATACCTTCGCGAGTCATTACACCTTCACCCAGCAGGCCCAGGATGACACTGGCTTCGGCAGAACAGTGTTGCAAGCAACACATCCGTGAACTCCAAGCCCATTTCCAGGGATACTGCTTGTGAGTCACCTAACATGGAATCGACAAGAGCAAGCACTCAAAGAATAAAATCCGATTACTAATCTTTCATAACTGTTGTTTTTCGAGATGTGTTGCTCATTTCCATTCCATGACTCGCCCTTTGCCCTGCCGTCAGAGTTGATGGCAAAAAGGAACAGAGGGGACACAGGGCTGGTGGCATTTCATATACCAACACATGAGTGCAGGGCTCCAGAGAGAGCCAGAGCCGGCCCTCCAGATACTACTAAGGCCAAAAAATCTCCAGCAGCTGTGCACGTGGGCAGGCACACACCTAACATGGAATGGACACAAGCAACACATCTCAGAGAACAACAGTTACGAAAGGCTAGGAACCATTTGTTCCTGCTGCCTCCTACAATGCCAAATGCACTGAACGTTTGCTCATCTGCTGTGGGCTTATCCCCCTTTATGTGTCGTCCCTGGCATTGCTTGGAGTGGCGCTGCCTGTGACTGGAGCATGCTAGAGTTACCTTAGAAGAGTTACGACATCGGGTCCCCTGAATCCAGCCCCTTCCCCACTTGCTTTGAAAGTCACATTCCTTCTATAACTTGGACTAATAAAGGTGTTTCCTTAGCAGCTTCAGAGAAGCTGCGATTGTGGCCTCAGCTCACAGTATTCCCAAAGCCATTGGCTTGCAACTCTTGACCTTGTTTACCTCCATATCCTTAGCCAGCTCAAAGGAAGTGTCTTTCTTCCTGCATTGGAGGACATTGCTCTCAATGGAGAGCTGCCTCTTGGTATTAATATTTATACAGCTCCCAAAGCTCTCCTGGCACTTGTGGGTCTCTTCCTGCAGTCTCTACAGGCAGCATACAGCCAAGGTAGAAATCAGAGATGCAGTGCAAACCAACTGTTTGAAATCCTTTCATCCACTTGCACTGTGTGTTTCTGCATTCAGGTTGGGAAAATACCTGGCTGGTGATCTTCGGAACACTTTATTCTCCTCCCCACCCCCTTGCACTTGAGAATCTTTGCACTCAGCCTTTGAGTTGAAGCCTGCGGAGCACGTTGGGTCTCTATCAAATTCAGATATAGTGCTCATGTTTATGAACATTTCCCCTAATAGAGAGTGTTAAACGCAAGTCTCCTTTATCCCAGCTTTTGGCAATCGAGCTGGCAAAGGAGAGAATACCTCCATTACCTTCTGGATCCTCTGTTGTCTGAGTTCTGGACTTTGCTACTGCAGTAGCATTCATGGCATTTCCAGCCTCCTTTGCCTTTCATGCATCTCTGAGTCAGTTAGTCTGTGGTAGGAATCAGCTATACTCTATTTTTTTTTTTAATTGTATTTTTTACCACAGTGGAAACCCCATTTTTGGAGCAAGTGAGACCAGGTTGCAGCTGTGCTAGAACTACAGAGCCATGGAACAGCTTATATTACAGCTGTGGAGGAGGATAGTAAAAAGCTATTTATTACCCCCTTCCACAGCTGCAGTATACGCTGTCCCATGGCTCTGTAGTTCCAACACGACTGCAACGTGATCTCACTTGCTGGGGTTGTAGCACAGTTTTCCCACATCAAATCTGGTGATTCCTGTGTGGGTTTTATTAATCAGTTATTTATAAAATAAATAACGTTTCCTCCGCGGCCATCCCTGCCTTGTCTCCCTGTGCTCTTGGTTAGGCTCTGTTTGGTTTGTGGGCTCATGAAGCAATTTTCTGAAGTTCTGGGGAAGAAAGTCAAGTCCCAGGAGGCGCACCTGCCCAGGTTTCAGTTCTCTCTTCTCTCCGGCCACTGGAGCGTTTTTTGAGTGGCAGCTCAAATAACAACTGAGCAATGTCTCTTTGCTGGCCCTGGGAAAAGTTGCTCTTGTAGCCAGGCTGGAAAGAGTGTCCTGTGATGGACACATAGCACAAGGCAATGCATCTCATTCCATTAACCATCTGCTTCTTAAGCATTTAGACTTAGCACGTCATTCACAAAGAACCGCTTGGGGACTATTGCGTTGGGCTCTGGGCTGGCGGAGCTGGCTCTGTCGTGTAGCGCCTGTGGATTCATTAACAGCATCTATCCCGACCGTTCGAGACCCTTGAACAACATGTGCACAGCCACATGCACAGCAGAGGGAGAGTATCCCAGGGCATTAGAGGCACTTGCTTAAGCTCTAAATCATCCCTATGAACATCGTATAACCATCCAGATCAGCATACCTCCCCCTCGTGCCTCAGCCTTTCCCCATGCCTGAGGAGAGGGAGAACCGAGCAGTGCCAGGGGGTCAGAAAATCCTGGTTGGAGGCGAGCTAGAAAGAACGTGAATTCCAATACTGCAGGCCCTGCATCGAGCGCACCCTGGTGGCTGCTCTCTCCCACGGGAACCAGGGAGGGGTAGTGTGATCGCAAAGGCCGTGTTCAGAGTCAACCATCATGGTACTAGCTGCAGTAATGTTACCTCCCTGCTCAGGACCCAGCCGCAGGGGAGGCCTCCTCCGCCTCCATTCGCGTGATCCTCTCGGAAGCCTTATCTTTAATGAGAACTACGGCCTGTTGGGCTCGGAAGTGTGCGTAGCACGTTATCGGCCCGTTGTGTGCATGCACAGAGCCCTCCTGGCAGGTCGAAGGGGACAGTGACTGACAGTGCTAGAACCCGCGTGACAGCAGCAGTGGCGGTGCTGGATGACGTGATCAGCACTAACCCTGGCAGGTGATAAGGAGAGCCCGGTGCTCTGTCTGTGTCTGGGGAAAGCCTGGTCCAGGCTCCATGAAAGGCCTGTGTCAACGGTGGGAAAAGCCAAGGATAGCCCAGCTGGGCCCTTGGCTTGAGGTTAGTGCTTGCCGCAAGGGAATGCCCAGAGTGGGCTCAGCCCAGCCCTGTGACTTTGGGTCATACCTTCCCCACTCAGAGCCAGGGGGAACTGAGCTGGACTTAACCCCTTGTTTGCTGGGGGTCAGGGAGTGCCCTTTTTCAGCCAGCAGTAAGGACACGTAAAGCAAGCAAGCCTTTGGAGCCTGAAGTGCCATACGGGCTCTGCAAGCCATCACTGGCTCTGTCTTCCTCTCGAGCAATAGAACCCGAGTGCATGTGGAGAGCAGGGGGATCGATTCACTCCCTGGCCCAGTCCCCCACCCCAACAGGGGGCGGAGATGGGGTCACTTCACATTAGTGGATGATAGCAAGGTGAGGGAGAGCGCAGGAAAGAACAAAGCGCCTTAACTCAGGCTGTGCCAAAGCTCCTGCTCCCGCCGCTGGAGCTGTGAGCTGGAGAAGGAATTCCCCTTCTGCATGGATTTTGGGAACACTTTCAGATCTTATTCAGAACAGCAGACTTTCTGTCCCTTGTCTGCCACTGGCAGACAAAGCCAGGTGCTCGTGAAAGCAGTAGGAGGATGTGAGAGGGCAAGCTGGGACTGGCATTGATGCTAACAAAGGAACAGGTAGTGCACACATCTTGGTATGGACCATCACTGCAGCTAAACTGCGCTGGAGAGCAGCAGGACTGAAACTGGCTAGACAAGCACCATGTTGCAGCGCTGAGTCAATGACCCCTTTCTCTCTGATTTCTCTGGCACACCATGCGGGCAGTATGGCTGTTGCTCGTATGTGTGTGTGCTGTATAGAATTGTACTATGTGCTGCATACGCCTTACTGGTTCTGATTGTAACTTGGTGCCTTACAGGTGAAACCTTTGTTCTGGGAGACGGTCTCCCAGGTCCCCTGGAACCTCGCCTGGACCCAATGGACTCTGCCTTGAACTCTGTCAATTCATCCAGTCCCAGCAGGCATTCCAGAGACTACCGCTTGCAGGGATACAGACATCTGCACCAGCCCTCTAGCCTCACTCAGGGCAATGCTTCTGCCTTGCGTAGGCTTAGTTCTGGGGGTAAGTCACCCCTCTAAGGCTCTTCATTTGGGAACATGGAGCTTTTCTAGCTCCCGTTACCTTTTTCTAACGTCAGCAAGGACCCGAGACTGGCCTGTATACTGTCAATCAAACAGGCAGCTTGTTAGACATACAGTTCAGCAGACGTTCTAGAGATGGATGTACGTTGGTGGGTGGAGTTGTGAGTGGATGATGATAGCACAGACCGTTAATGGTGTGGCTGAATAGAGATGTGGAGGTCAATGGGTGAATGGCTGGGAATGATGAGCTAGGTGACTAAGCTGTTGATGGATAGGCTGGGGTGTGTAAATTGAAGCAGTTCAGATGATGAATCGATTGCTGAATGGATGGGGATTTGAGGGGTGATAGCTGAATGGATTGGAAGCAGCTAGATTGAGGAGACCTCGCTAGGTGAGTTATGAATGAGGACATACGGGGCGGATGTGTGGGCAGATGGGTATGCATATCAGCCAGCTGATGAATGCATGAGGTGAACCTAGCTGGATGGGTGCTTGTAGATCACTAGTGATGCTTCAGTTATATTGTGATTTGTCAAATTAATGGTGTGTGGGACAGGCGCAGCCAAGTTGCCAAATGCAGTAAATTAGCGTGTGCCAAATCCATCTGTTTGTAATGAAATGATGTGATTGTGTGTGCATGACATCACCAAGAACGTGAGAGTTCAAACTCGCAACAATACAGCACACTTATGATTTGGGTCCTCTTGTCCATGGCATTGTGCACAGCTAACACTGACCCCAAGTTTCGAGATGCTCCGGGTCTGTGTCAAGGCAGCTCCCTGAGAGACAGCCATGTAGATGAAGCCCTTGAAGGGGGCAGAGTGCACAGAGAGGCTGCAGCGCAATGGAGAATTGGGTGCAGCATGTGCAAACACAAAGCAACTCAGTTAATGGCATGTTAAGGTTGCATAATTCAGTGCTCAGGAGCCAGGAAAGTGAGTGCTGAACATTCAGCCTTCAGGCTGCCTGCATGTGGATGTTTTCAGGCCGGCTTTAATTCAAGGGACCCAGGTTTTAAAATACTGCAAGTGTAGCTGCATGTGCCCTTAAGATTAGCACTTATCATATTTACCAGCTGCGTCATAGTCTAAAGTGTTGCACTCACCCTTTCCTCGGCATTTCCTGACCCTGGAGTGCTTAACCACACAAGCTTTTTTGTTGCTGTAACACATTTGTTTGTATTTCTTTATTTTTAACCAATGAACAGACCCCAGTTCTCTAATGGACACCAGTTAGTAAAGGCCAGCTTGATAACCCTAGTAGGCATTGGATGGTCCCCTGGTGTCTGTGGTGTTGCATTGCCACACCTGGGCACATCATTTCCCTTAGAAATGTGCAGTTTAAGGGATCATTACAATGCACAAACTCCTCCTTCCCCTGGAGCTTTGCAGCTCCCTTGTCCCTCAACACTTAACTTTTCTGTAATCAAAAACACTAAGTCAGTGTAAATGGCAAATGTATATATATATATATATATATATATATATATATATATATATATATATATATATATGGGGAGAAACAAGGAGGCTGAAGGACTTGAGCAGGCCGTGGTAAGAGGCAGCAATGAGGCAGGGTCCAAGGGCTGATACTTTGCCAATCCTCCCAATGTGGGTGCATGCACATTGTCTCGGTGCACGCCTCCTAGTGGGGTGAAAAATCTGCTTTACTTGCCCAGGGAACCACTTTCCAACACTCGTTATTCTGTAGAACCGAACCAGCATTTTCCGACCTAGCAAGGGCACTCAATGAGCACTGGGCCAGGCCAAGGATCAAACCTCTGCTCTTTTTGACACAGCTCTGTTCAGATCTTTAGAGAAAATCTATTCCCTTCCCTCTCCCATAGCTCAGAAAGAACACAAGAGGTTTTGGGGAGATGTGCAGAATTCTTTATCTTCAGGAAGAGGCCAAGGGACGAGTCCTGCTGGGAGCTGAGTGCTGCCTGAGAAGGCTAGTGGTGTTGGCAGCTTGCAGCAGCACCCACTGTGTGAAAGGAGCTTCCCAAGCACACAGAAAGATACAGTCCCTGCCCCACAGAGCTCCAAGGACAATGCAGAGTGCAGGAAGCGGGTATAACGTAGGAGCAGAGTGATTGTGCTAATGACAGGCTCGTTGTTTATGTTCACTGTCCTTGTTCTGCCTTTGTTTAACAAACGTGATACCTTCTCCGTCCTCTCTCTGTAATTCAGCCCCTTGCCACCCCATCCCACCAGTTCCCGGGGGCCTTGACTTGATAACAAACAAACAATAAGTAAGGAGGCAGAGTTATGTGAGAAGGCAAGAAGCCTGAAGTTGATTCAGTGGAGAAGGGAGCCAGTCTAGGCATTCGGGGTGGGGGTCAGTGTGGTAGGCAAGGAAGGTGATCTCACCAGCCGGGCTGAATGACTATCAGGTTGCAGTCATTGAGAAAGGAGATGGCGAGGACATAGAATCATAGAGTTGGAAGGGACCTCAGGAGGTATCTAGTCCAACCCCCTGCTCAGAGCAGGACTAACCTCAGCTAAATAATCCCAGCCAGGGTTTTGTCGCAGTTTAAAAACCTCTAAAGATGGAGATTCCACCATCTCTCTAGGTGACCCATTCCAGTGCTTCACCACCCTCCTAGTGAAAAACTTTTTCCTAATGTCCAACCTAGACCTCCCCCACTGCAATTTGAGACCGTTGCTCCTTGTTCTGTCATCTGCCACCACTGAGAACAGCCTAGCTCCATCTTCCCTGGAACCCCTTTCAGGTAGTTAAAGGCTGTTGTCTAATCCCCCCCTCATTCTTCTCTTTTGCAGACTAAACAAGCCCAGTTCCCTCAGCCTCTCTTCATAAGTCCTGTGCTCCAGCCCCCTAATCATTTTTGTTGCCCTCCACTGGACTCTCTCCAACTTCTCCACATCCTTTTTGTAGTGGGGGGCCCAAAACTGGACATAATACTCCAAATGCAGCCTCACCAATGCAGAATAGAGGGGAATAATCACTTCCCGTGATCTGCTGGCAATGCTCCTACTAATGCAGCCCAATATGCTATTAGCCTTCTTGACAACCAGGGCACACTGCTGACTCATATCCAGCTTCTTATCCACTGTAACCCCCAGGTCCTTTTCTGCAGAACTGCTGCCTAGCTCGTCGGTCCCCAGTCTATAGCTGTGCATGGGATTCTTCCCTCCTAAGTGCAGGACTCTGCACTTGCCCTTCTTGAACCTCATCAGATTTCTTTTGGCCCAATCCTCCAGTTTGTTTAGGTCCTTCTGTATCCTATCCCTACCTTCCAGGGTATCTACCATTCCCCCTAACTTCGGGTCATCTGCAAACTTGCTGAGGGTGCAATCTACCCCATCCTCTAGATCATTAATGAAGATGTTGAACAAAACCGGCCCCAGCACCGACCCCTGGGGCACTCCGCTTGTGACCGGCTGCCAGCTAGACATGGAGCCATTGATCACTACTCGTTGAGCCCTATGCTCTTGCCAGTTCTCTATCCATTTTATAGTCCATTCATCCAACCCATACTTCTTTAAGAAAGACATGTCAAGAAAGAGGATGTGATCAGTAGTGGGATGAGCAGCAGAAAGGCCAGGTAGGATGAGAACAGATACAGGCCAAGGGGAGGTTGTTGGAGACCTTGGTGAGCCCAATTTGAGGAGAGGACAGAAGCCAGATTCCAGAACGGAACGGAACAATGATGCATTGAATGAGTTCGGAAGAGAAAGAAAAGGGAGAATGGGGCAGGACTTGAAAACGCAGATGGGAACAAGGGACGGCATTCTGAGCCGAGCACTTGGGGAGTTTGAGGGGAAGGAACCAGGGAAGAGTCAGGCAAGGGAGGCAGGAGGAGATGGGGGTCACAGGGACAGGTAGAGCGGGTTGGAGGAGGGGAGCCTGCGGCTGCGGGGTGGGCTGGAGGGTGCTGTGCTGAGCCTGCGAGACAAAGGTGGTCACTCAAGCCTGGCAGGGTGAACTCCTGGCATGGTCTCTGCCAGTGTTTCAGAAAGGGAGAGTGAGAAACCAGGGAAGGGGAGTAAATAACAACTCCCCGCCACTATCCGCGCCGGCACTGTGCTGCCGTCAGCCTTCACTCCCCGCCACCGGCCGTGCCGGCGCTGTGCTGACATTGTCCAGAATGCTGATGCACTAAATGACTGTTTCTCTCTTTCTGTCCCACTCTTCAGGCTCCGATAGGTACCTAGGACCTAGAGAAACCTCCCGGCTGAACAGCCGAGACCCTTCGTCCTGGACGGTGGAGGACGTGATGCATTTTGTACGGGAAGCTGATCCACAGCTGGGACCCCATGCCGACCTCTTTCGAAAACACGTAAATATAGCCGTGTGTATGTCCAGCTGGAGGGCCAGATTCTCCCCTGGTGTAAATCGGGGTGCTTCAGTGATGTTAACTCTCAGTCATAGAAAAGGAGACAGAAAAGCCCAGTTAGATGCTCCAGTCCAGCTCTGCAGCCAGCACTGGGTCACCTCCAGTGTACGTTGACTGGCATGTTAGCCGAGGTTTGTGATAGCGGCCTCACTTCCCTTCTGCTCAAAGGTAACTCCAGTGCTGTGAACATCTCCGGGTATTCCCATGAGACACAGGGCAGAGTGTCGACAAGCACCTTGTGCCGCACTCCAAGGCTGTGAACGTGTGCGGGCATCCCAGCTCTCCGCTCTCAGCTGGGATTGGGCCCAGGCTCTTCCGAGGACTGTGCCCTTTCTTACCGACTCACTCTGCTGAAATAGTTCAACCCTGGCACCTTAGAATTCAGCTCCCTGCAGGGACAGGTGTGTCCCTCACAGTGAATCCCACTGAATGACAGTGAGTTGCTGGTCAAAAGACCCTCCCTCCCCACAGGAGAGGCTGGATTGGAAGGTTTCAGGTCTGTATGTCTTGGTGTCTGTCTGTTAAATGTAGAACGCCTGCGGTCATTCACTAAGTCGGCTGCACAGTTAAAGTTACAAGAAGGTGGAAATCCCAGACATGAGGTTCCAGGAAGCACTTCGCTACTTTCCGCTGTCGTTTCCTGTCCTAAATGGCAACGCGGGTGCAGCCAGACCGTGCCGCGTGCAGACTTGAACCTGCGAGGTGCTGAGTGCCCTGGCCGTGCTCCAGCGAAGCATTTGAGCACATATCTAATTCCACGCCTGTCTGTCGTCCCACAGGGAGTCCGTGTCTCTATTCACATGCTTACGGCTCTCCTGGAATGGGGCTGGGATGCCCAGCATCTTGCTGACTCAGGCCTTGCGAGCCCTGAGTGCAGGTTACTGCTGGAGGTTGAACTTCTGCATCTCCTGACTTTTGGTGATTTTTTTTAATCTGTGCGGTCTTCATGAACTCGCCAGTGAGGGAGGCACACTGGCAGTGGCTGCTGCTTGGCGGGAGGCAGTTTTTATCAGGTGACAGTACAGATGGCTCTGAAATGGAAGATACTTTTTTAATCACGTGAGAAGAGTGCCTGGTGCTTTACCCAGGGTTAACGCCGCAGCCCCTGGGTCTGCACTTCAGAGAGAAATGTAGTGGACAAAACAAGTTACCATTTGCAGGATAGTGCAGGTTGGACCGAACATTTCAGAGACTTCAAATCACAGTAGCTGTTGGGTTGGTTTAGGTTGTTTTTTGTTGTTAGAGACTTTTCTGTATGTGTTTCAGTGAGGCACCTAAAATCTCCCCCATGGAAACGGTCTCCTGACAGCCTCTTGTCCCGTCAGAGCTCCCGGCCTAGCCTGGCCAGGGAATGTCGAGTGATGTCCTAAGGCAGGGGGCCATTAATAAACGGCTACATTAGCATTGCCCACTGAGCATGTTCTTCAGTCACTTAGAGCCTCGGGTTCCCACCTCCGCGGGCTCAGGGAGGGTTTTATCCAGCTCAGGTTTCAAGCTTCAGGCACGTTTGACATGTTCCTGTTCAGGAGACGTGGTCTAGGACTTGCTGGCAATGTGGCCACTAGCCGTCCTCTGCCTCCAGCTGGGGGAGTCACAGGAGAGTGAAGTTTGCTCAGACTTTCCAGAAACCTGCCCCCACCAGGCAGAGACCTGCTGTTTGGGGGGCTGAGCGTTTGGTCCCCGAGGTTGCTGCCTGGAATTAAAGGTGTGTAAATGGAGGGTTTTTGGCCCCACTGGCGTGAGTTCACAGGTGCAGGAGCTCATGATGCTGTAACATGACTCAGCACGGCCCAGGTGCCTCTCTGGAGCACAGTAGCACCCGGGATGGTTTGGGCCTTCGGTTTCAGGGAAGAAAGTAAGTGCCTTTGTACTGCAGGCTATTCCTCTGAGCTCCGCTTGGCACTGGGGGAGCTTTGGGGAAGGACTGAAACCCCTTTGCCCGCTACCCAGGAAGTGTTCGATTCTGCTGACTGTCCTTAGCCTCGCGTAGGGGTAGCGTGGGGCGTGTGCAGTCATCTCGGTTGTTAGGACGTAGCAGATTCTTCTACTGGGGGAAGCTCCATTACCACACTCCTCAGCATCCTACCGCCTCTCCAGTGCATGCCTGCCAACCCAGTCTGCCCACTGCAACAGCTGTGGGAAGCCTTGTGAGCAGGCTACTCAAAGGCACGTCCCTTTGGAGACAATAAATAAAGCCAAAAGAAGGAGAAATTGGGGAGGACAATGGGGAGGTTAAGGCACTGGACTGGGAATCAGGAGACCAAGGTTCAATTCCTGGCCGTCCCACGCAGCTGCTGTGCGACCTAGGCAAGTCACCGTGCCTCTGTTTGCTCGCTGCTGAATGGGGAGGGCAGCCATTGGCTCCCGTGCACGGGGTAGGGTGAGGCTAAAATGCGGGGTGCCTGTGAAGTGCGTTGAAATGCTGGGTGCAAGGTGCTGCAGGAGTGCAGGTTACTGCAGTTAAATGGTCACCAAAAATAAACCCGTCCGAGGCATTAGGCCCTGGCTGACTCTGGCCTGTCTCTTGGGCAAAACTGCCTCAGAAGAGCCCAGCTTTTTGATCCCATCCCAGGACAGACGACGTCTCTCCAAGTTAGGGACAAAAAGATTATCGGACAAAGCCCGTAAAGTAATTCCTTCTACTCATAAAAACAGCACACATCCAAAGCCATGGCAGGGATGGACTGTGGCATTGGCACACACCAGGCTCTTCCGTTCGCCTGCCTTGTGGGAGACCTCAGCATAGCTGTTCAACGAGTTTCACAACAACATTCCCCTTTGTACTTTCAGGGGCCATTGGGGGCATCTCAGCCTTCCCTCCTCCTCCCCCCACTGCACCATGCCAGCAGGCGTGTCGAACCGGCCAGGCCTTCCCCGAGAGCGAAGGGAGACGTCAAAGTCCTGGGGTTTAGCCCAGACACGAGTCCCCGAGCCGTGGGGGCCACTGACATGTCACTTCCCTTCCCACTGGTAGCACCCACCCCCACCTTGCCCCCACAGCGCTGGCTGACACAGACAGGGAGTGTGTCCAGCTCTGGGTGTGGTTTGGCTCTTGCAGTCGGCAGATTCTCTTCCCTGACGTCCTCCTCTGACAGAGCGATGGCGACACGGGCGCAGGAAACTCGTCTTTGTCTCCAGCCGACTTTCACACAGGCCTGAGGCTGCTCTTCACAGGGAAGAGCCTGGATATCTTTGGAAACAGCTGGAAATAAGGAGCAGGAGTCAGCATTATGTGGGCAGCCAGCTCTTCCGCTAACCCCGGGGGCCGGGGCCCACAGCTGAGGAAGTGTCGATCTGGTGCGTGCCCAAACAGTGGGGCTGTGCCGTGGCAGCCCTCAGCCCCCCAAGTCACCCCTAGCAGATGTGCCTCAGCAAACCCTCCCTGTTGTCTGAAGAGCCCCTGCCCGGTGTCTTGAGCGTCCTTATGACTCCCTCCCAATACTCCCGTTACATCAAGGCAAAGCTCTGGGGGATGGGGGCAGATGAGGGTTTAGCAGCTGCCATTTCCTTGTGGGACCGAAGACGGGGTGTGCGGGGGAGACAGGCAGGGATCCACTGCTGGGAATGTCCTGCTCCTTTGGGCCCCGTCTTTCTCCTTTCTGAACGGCAGCCCTCCCCCGCGGCGACGCCACCTGAGCCAGTGAGGGCACTGTGGGAGTTGCGTGCCCGGGGCTGGCTCGTTCTCCTTTGGCACGGGGCGGGGGTGGGAAGGATCCTGCCCATGGGAGTGGCTGGGCTGGGGGTGCACACCAGGGTTGGGGGGAGCTGTGGGGCACAGTGTGTCAGGTGGATGCAGGGGGTGGCTGAAGTGCAAGGGGCTGACAGACACTGCTGGGCTGGCTCAGTCAGGAGTATTCCCACAGGGTTAACAAGAAGATAACGCACTGCAGGGACAGGAGAACCTGCCTGGCCCCACTGCCAGCGTCCGTTAGTGCCCCCCACCACAGTACTGTCCCCTGGACCGGGGGAGCGAGTTCCAGAGGTGCCCATGCTAAGCCAGGCGGTGATTTGGGGCTAATGATGGTGCCAGCCAGGGCTTGTGGGGCAGAGCAAACCTCGCTCACACTGACCTTCTCTTCCTCCCTCCTGCCAGGAGATCGACGGGAAGGCCTTGCTCCTTCTGCGAAGCGACATGATGATGAAATACATGGGGCTGAAGCTGGGCCCGGCGCTGAAGCTCAGCTACCACATCGACAAACTAAAGCAAGGCAAGTTCTGAGAGGACTCTTTGTGGGACAAGCCCTGGCCACACACGTGCGCGTCCCCCTGCAGACTGGTACGCATGCATACACCGCAGGCAGACACCTCCCAGAAACGCCTGCAGATCACTACATGGATCCCGCCAAACACCCTCCATCCACCCCCTCCTTCCACTGGCAGGAGCACAGTGGGCACGTGAAAGGAGACAGACAGACAGACAGGTTCTCCTGGGGACCAAACAGAGCTCGACTCATGGACATCCTGATGCAAACAGAAGAACCCTTTCCTTGCTCCTCAGTCTGCAAAGTCCAATCCCTCTGCACCACAGGGGGGAGAAGACACGCTGTGTTGACAGCTCTTCAGCGCCCTGGCTTCTGTTGTGCTGGATCCTTTCCCTTTTATTCCGCTGCAGGAGTGTGTGACTTTCATGTCATTCCTCTGCCCTGGTTCCCTTGTCTCTCCTGGCCTGTCTGTTCTGGCTTAGCCTTGTTTCCTCGCTACCAGGTGGACAGCTCTGCTGCAGATCCTCCAATGCTGGCATTTTCCGCCCCTCCATGCCAGGCTGGACTGGACAGGCTGTGACAATGCAACTCCTGGAGTTGCAAATCCACTCTTAGTAACACAATGGCAAGCTTAAAACAGTGTCCACCCTGTGCCCGGCCTTCTGTGAAGGGCTGTGTGCGGGGGACTGCAGCACAGAGCATGGGCATGCAAGCCTGCTAGTCCTGCTGTGTGGACAGAGCAGCCTTTCCTCGTCCTCCTGCCCGGGGGTCTGTAGCTGGACGGCTTCCCCGTGCTGGTGATGCCAAGGTGGGAATTTCTTTGTATTTATTTCTGACAAAGAGGGATGCTCCGCAGAGGCAGACACTGAATGGACTGAGGCCTTCACAGCTAGCGCGAGCTGTGGGCGAGGAGGGCTGGGCGCGCTGTTGTATTCTTCTCTCTTTTTAAGTTGTCATCTGTTTAGGAAACAATAATGAAATGTTTTTGTACCTGTTATGAAATCGCAACCCTCGGAGCTTTTTACCAGCCGTGTAAAGGTTCGTCTTTCCAGATGGTACCGTTAGAAAGGCCTGGCCTCGCCATTTCGTTCTGTCACATATCAGCGGGTTCCCACTGGCCCTCTGCCAAAGCGGGGTGTGACGGGGGCGCTGGCTGAGACAGCAGGATCACAATTTCTGGGCAGGCCGTCCCTCTCTCTGCCCTTCCTGGGGCGTGTCCCAGCTCTCGACTGGCACGTGTGTGCTTGTTTCAAACCTTGGTATATTTATTTGTGACGGCACTTGAGCAGTGACCCGCTGTCCCACCTCTGAGTTGCTGCAGCTGCAGAGAAGTGAGTGGGGAAGGACCTAGCCAGGTGCCCCACACCTGCCGTGGGGCAGGGGCCTGCTCCCTAGGAAGCCAGTGGACACTTTTTCATGAACTCACAGCTGTTAGAGCCCTGCCATGGACAACAAAGGCTGCGAAATCCCCGGAGAATCTCACTCCCTGGCATGCGACAAGCAGAGGGCATGAGCCAGCCCAGAGGTTATGCAGGTGCTTGTGTCCTGGCCTCCTCCCTACGCTGAGTGTCTGCATTAACCAACAGGGCAGGATGTCGGGAAATCTCCATTGCAAGCACTTCCTTCTCTCCTCCTCCCCGGCCCCCAGTCAGGGGCTCCTGTGCAAATGCACCGGCTGTGCAAAGGGCTCACCTGGTCAGAGTGCCAAGCGTAGTCGTGCTGGGTCCGCTTTGCCCCTCAGAGGAAATCTGAAAGAAAATCCAGCCGTAATAAAAGGCTGTTTGTAAAACAAGATCTCTGCTGACATCCCAGCATCTGTCCCCGGCGCCCAGCACAGCGCAACGAACTGGAGTCCTCATGGACTCGTTGGGTGTTGGCCCAGGAGCCTCTGCCCGGGTTTTCACATTTCCTTTGATGCCGATCTCCAGCTGCAGCCAGGCCTGTCGTAGGCAGGTCCCAAGTGCAGGTTCAGCCAACGCTCTCCTCTGCACTTATTTTATGTTGATTTGTTTATAAATAAAAGAATAACAAAGTTCCTCATTGACTGGCTTTGTCAGGTGGCTAGAGAAGCCTAGATGTGTCTGCTATTGCAACGACCCCGCTCACGGGTCGGGCCCATTGTATGGGGCTGTCAGCCCCTCAGGAGCCTGGAATCTCCCCACCCCCAGGTGAGGAGGGGGCCTCTCCCTGCATGGCAGCTTCTCCACAAGGGAGGCCTCTCGCTACCCCTGGAAGCTGGTTCTGCCGGAGGCTGCAGCCGTGTGTGGATTAGAACAAGCCATTGCAGCCTCTGGCCTGCCCCCACTCCTCCCTGACTTGTACATTAGGCTCTGCAGCATTTACACCACAGCAGCAAATGCAACGCAAGGCAGCTGCCTGGCCAGTCCTGTAGGTCGTCTCTGCTCGAGGTCTCTGCCTTCCACGCAATTCCTACAGCCAGAGACGTGGCAGCCGCTCGTCTGACTCCAGAACCGAAGCTCCTATCAGCAGATCATGATTAATCCTTGGTAACTTTCAAATGACGCCAGCCTCTTTGCTTCCCCTCTCCCTACGCCTGCACTTCCCTGCGTCTCCATGGCCAGGGAAGCCCTCTGTGGATGGCATCACTGGGAATTGACAAGTGAGCTTAGTAAGGAGCCGCTTGTTCCCAGCCTGAGCGGTGAGCTGGGGTGTCTGGGAACGGGCTGGGGTACTTACCGCAGTGGCTGGCACGTGCTTTCCTGCTTTCTTCTCCCCCACGCTCTGCTGTTGTGGGGTGGGCCCAGTGAGCGAGTGAGTCTGGGCCAAGGTCGGGGCTGCACAGGGAGCTCCAATCCCAGAATTCAGTCAATTTACAGGCGGCTCTTTCCACCGAAACCAACCGGTCTGTGTCTGGCCACACGCCCTTCTGCATCCTCCTGCTCTGCAGGCTCCCAGCACCTCGGATGCTGCAGTCAGTGCACCTGCCCTGCTCGGCTGCAGACCCTCCCTGGCCGTGCCCAGTCCCTCGTAAGGGGCTGGGTGTAATTAAGCTCGACAGCGTCGTTCAGGGCATCTCCCTGCTGGGATTTCATCCCCAAACCCTCCGTGCACACGGCCCTCCGGTGAGGGGCCATGTGCCCCAAGCGCTGCCTTGCTCACGCTTTGGGCTCCGGGTTCTGACATCCCCCTAAATAAAATGCCATCCCCCAGCCTCCGAGCGGCCCTAGCTTCCCACCACACCGGGGCCTGTCTGGGGCGTTTCAGCTGCTGAGAGGGTCTGCACCTCGTGGTGTCGCAAAGGGGGGGCTCGCTCTGGGGGCGGTCGGGAGAAGGGATTTTGCACACACCAGCAGAAACCGACAGCCTGTAACAGAGCCAGTCTTCGCTCCGGCCTTGCCCCCGCTACCCCGAGCCCAGGGCCTGTTACAGGAGTCGAGCAGGATCCCCAGGCTGTAGTGACAAGACGGGCACTCGGGGAGTCAGCCAGGGCCCAGCCGAGAACCCAGGAGCACTGGCAGTGGGGGCTGTGATTGCAGGGCTGGGTCACCTCTCCCCCGGCAGGGGCGTGCGGTGCTCTAGCTGGGGGCACTCCGCTGGTAGCCCCAGTGTGAGCAGCAGCAACCCCCCTTCCCCCTCCCCGGGGCCCCAAAATCCTCTTCCTCACACACGGCTCTGATCACGTTCCACCGTTCTGCCCCCTGCATCCACCCCAGCACCCGCCCCTCACCCCACACCTGCCTCACCCCTACGCCTGCCCGCTCGCTCTGCTGCCATCCGTCCCCTCTGGATCTGCCGCTCCTGCCCACCTCTGTGCCTGTTCTCATATGGCTCCAGTCGCCACTATTTGCTGTAGCTGTGCTCCCCCCGCCTCGTGTTCTTGGGGAGCCGGCTGGGACTGTGTGTTCTGTTGGGCAGAGAACTGGGGCGTTATCTCTGGGGCTGCACCCCATGTGTCCCTGCATCCCATGGCCTTAGGGAGATGGGGGTCCCTCGGTCACACGCGAGATCCACTGGCTGTCTCCCCACGTACAGCATGGGCTAAAGGACCTTGCTGTGAAGGGGGCTGCCCACAACTGTGTCTTTGACCTACGGGCTGTCTCAGACTTCGCGGACAGGGGGAGCATGAAGCCACCCTCCAGTCTGGCTCACTGGGGGAGCAGGCAACGTCCTTCCACTTAACAAGAGTTGAACCAAGAGAAGCCCTGGCATAGCCCACATGGGGAGGGCCGAGCATGAACTAAGGCAGGGAGAACGAGAGGGGCTCCGGAGGCTGTTTGCAAATGCAGACAGTGGGGCTCTGGGTGGTGCAGCTGCGTGTGCCTGGATGGAGAAGCAGGCAGGGCCAGAAAGCCCGAAGAAAGCAAGGGAAGCTGTGGGTGTGTGGCCCTGGGAGGAAGCCGAGAGAGAGAATCTTGGGACACAGGACTGGTGGAAAGCAGGCGTGGATTTCTGACCAGGCACCTGCTGCTGCTGTTTGGTCCTGCTCTGCTCTGCGCAGGGGAACCGAGCTGTGTGCGTTCTTTGTAAATAAACAGGATCGCGCCAAAGACCAGGCCTGGCTCCATTGTCCATTTCGCCTCCGAACAGCCCTGCACAGCGGCTAACCCCGCTGCCACGGGGCACCAGCCAGGCTTTCAGCCAGTTCTGCCAGGTGCATGGAGCGTGACGCTACCCTCTCCCACTAGCCTGGAGCCCCTCGCTGATGATGCTCAATGACCTCACAATCCAGACACGGGGTTTAAAGCCATCTCCTTGCTCACAGCAGCATCAGGCAGGGCAAGGAAAGCCCTGGCCTGGCCTATTCCTGGGTTCACACCCCGGGGCCCTTGGCAGGGTGACCAACCCTGCAGTCTTTCTATCCCAACTGATGTGACCACCAGCCCTTATGTGGTAACCCCACACGTCTCCCTGCTTCTCTGAGATCCCTGGGCGCTCGGAAGAGGCAGGAGCTGTCCCCAGTCCACGGAGCCTGTTCTGGGGCGAAGACTCAAGGTCCAGGATTGTGCTGTAGTGTGCTCTGGCCTGGCCCCCAGGTACTGGGCTGACTTTATAACTGGGAGCAGCGGCTGGGCTGGCATGAGTGGGACTCCGGTTCCAGGTGCTAACTGAAGGGCAGTCGTTGAATGTGATTCTCTTTCCCAGCGGGGCGGCTGGCCCTGGCGACACATCAGTTGTACGTTGCTAGGGGGTGTGATTTTTGACCACTCTCGTTAAAGATGCACCCCCGCATGCCTCCCCGCCCCACCCCCCAGCCTGGCCACCGTGAAATCCAGACGGGGACTGAACTACGGCGGTAGTCAGCACTGCTAGAGCAGCAGCAGCGCATCCACAGGGGCTGTATCGGCAGCTGGATGGCAGCAAGCCAGTCACCCCGCCCGGTGCCATACCGCGACCAGCACGTGGCGCACAGGCCTTGGCTCGCCAGGTTTAGTGGCTGAGCTGGGCAGGATTAGCCACGGGAGGTTATTTCCCAGTGACAACCTCACCGCCCTGCTGCGGTCACAGCGCAGCGACGGCCTCACCGTTATTGCCGGCTGCTTTGTCTCCAGCCCGGTTCTCTCTCGTGTGCCCTGTGTGAGGCCAGGGGCTGCCGCTGCCGTGGGCTTGAGTTGTGACGGGGCGGCTCAGTTGCCCACAGGCGTTGATGATGGTTGGCACGTTGCGTTCTGCACGTGCGCGGTGAACGCAGGGAGGACTTAGGCCGGGCCCTGACGCGCTCACAGCCCAAGCCGACAAGCGTGAGCAGACGGGCGAGACGGTGCTAATGTACCTGAAAAACTAGGTCTCACGTAGCCCTGCCAGCCAACCCCGCTGCCAGGGACCAGCTGACTCCTTGCCGGCGCTACAGCACAGCTGGCTCTGACACAGGGCGCTCAGGGCAGCGGGTCACCAGCTGTGGGGCGCGACCCTCAAGTGGATTTGCTCCATCGGCAGCTGGGCGTGCGGCAATCCCGCCCGTGCACAGGCTGCCCTTTTACAAACTGACGTTAATTTGCTCTACAAACTGGCGCCTGCCATGCGGTAGGACGCGGCACACACTGCACGGCCGGGCTCGGGGGGAGCAGTGCAGCCAACATGGGGACACGCAGGCCCCACGGGTGGGGAACCGCTGCACTGGGGGCTAGTGCGGTAAGGAGTCCAGTGAGTCCCTTGGGCAAGTCACGTGGGCCCAGAGCCTCACAGAGACTTCGCTGTCTAGCTCCCACTGAAATCCACAGCAGGTGGGAGCCTAGCTGCCTGTGTGGCTGTGGCCGCTAGTCTCCCACGGCCAAAGTTTCCCACCCGTGCAATGGTGATAATTGCCCTGCCCTGCCTGCCAGGGCCGCATGAGCGTAAATCCAGTCTAGACTGCTCGGCGCTCGGTGCTGCACTGCCGGGGGCCAGGCGCGTGCCTGAGCCAGACCATGCCGGGAGCTCAGCTACTGAGCTGGGTGACCCGCCATTGGCAGAGCCCAGGGCGGTTCAGAGCCACAGGCCAGCGGGTGCCCACGGCGGGCAGCGGCGTTGGAGTGGGACGAGGCCGACCCAGTCAGACTGCAGGGAAGATGCAGAAAGCGGGTGGGGCTGGAAAGGCTTTGCCAGCAAGGAGAAGCTGAGGCGTTGGAAAGCAGGGAGCTAGCGCAGGGCTGGAGCTGGGGGCTGAGCCGCGCAGCTCAGCTGTGCCTGACGGGGGCGGGAGGGGTGCTCTGCCCGGCGGGTGCCGCGGGCTGGCTCCATGCAGTGCACGCCTGGCTCCAGCACCTGCATGTGCCAGTCTAACGGTCGGGGCCCACGGAAACGCCTGTGTGTGACGTGAACATTCGCGTTCCACGCGCCCTGGTGCCCGTCGCGCACCCTGACTGCAACGTGCGTGCAGCTGGAGCCAGGGGCAGCCGCGGCCACACAAGCCTTTGGCAGCATTTTTATCCCATGCCACGGCCTGGCTGGTCTCTGCCCCAGTGCACCGGGACGTGTAGCGACGTCTCTGTCCAGTCTGACGCAGTGCAAATGCCGATGGGCCTGGGCCCTGCACACAGCAGCCCGGGCGTTTGCCCCGCATGGCCAGCCCCAGCGTGTTGCAGACACGTTCAGACTCTGGTCTCGCAGGCAGGACTCCTGGGGGCCCTTCCCAGCGCTGCCATCGCTCCCTGAGCGCCCTCGGGCAGTCACTGCCCCGGTAAGACAGGGCTAACGCTGCCCTCCGCTGCAGCGCGCCCTGTGCCTGGGGATCAGGGCAGCGCCCGGGCCGGCTGGTTAGTGGGTGGCAGTACTAGCCGGGCCGTGGCCGGGCAGGGTCCCCAGTGGCTGGCAGAGAATCTCACCGCAGCCGG